>NC_138859.1:13352513-13965013 GCF_965183815.1 Platalea leucorodia | reverse complement strand
AAATAGTATGGACACAGTAAAAGTACTTGAGAGAGCCTAATGAACCATTTCTTACACCCCATTACCTTTAGTCTGATATGACTGAGAGTACAGGCACTAATTATCCTCTCTTTCACAGGCACTGATATAGATCTAGGTCTTAAAACACAATATTCCATACAACTCTTAGCAGTTCCTCATGTCATACATTTCTGTATTTTTTTTCTAATCGAAATTTAAATTAGAGGCATGCCACTTCCCATCTACCTGCAACTTATATATTTTTATGAACAATTCTTTAAGATGATTTCCTATTAAAAAAGTGCAGGTAGCACATGGCCAGTCACAGGGCAAGTCCTAAAAAATTAAAGGATTTTTCTTTGAAAGGAGTGAGACAACCATACTGCTCTAATGACAGAGCAGCTCTGCATGGTGGAGACTCACACAGGAAGGCTGCCAGTCCAGGAAATCAAGGGAGTGTGAGACGAGCACAAGATCAGAGCTCATCTCCCCTGGGTCCCTTGGAGAATGGAAAATTGCTTTTACTAGTTTGGCTCTGCTCTTCCGTACAAGAACAGAGCAAGGAGCAAGGCTGATCTAGGGGGACGGGAAAACATGCATTGCTCTGCATTGCTTTGCATTTCGCAGAAAGCCTCACCAAGGCAATGCAGGTGTGTCAGGCAATGGGTATGCCCCGTCATTACCAGTGGCTATGCTTTTGCAAATCATTTGTTCTCCCGTTGTTCTCCCAGGCTCAGCTCACGTAAGGAAGCCTGCCGGCATGCTCCAAATCCTACCCTTGTCGATCCACCCGGAATGCAAAGTGTAAGGCGCCAACATCTCACTGCCCTGGGGTAAATGCTGCTCCCAACTGGAGTGCTGACTTGCACGACTGTAACTGAGCTTGAACCTTTATCTCACGTCAGACAGAAGATGAAGTTTTTTGCTGGTTAATGAGGAAACACTTGGAAACATATGAGCTGCATATTGGGATGCAGATGGTTCTATAAGATAGTACATACATTTATAAAGGAGACATGTAAGGTCATTGGGAACCATCTGCTTTAAATATTTAAATGTCCTTACACTAAACGTATTAGTTTTGCCCTGGATTTGTAATATTAGCCATCTACCAATTTTTTATAATGGTAAAACAAAAGAAAAATGGGAAGATGGGAGACAAGGCATGGCAACCAGTTTACAACATCTGGGCCTTACATGACTAGCTCAGAAGCAACTCAACCTGTCCAGGAGCAGTTTGCACTCTTTGCAGTGGCTCACCCTCATGCAGGTGACCTCATCTTTTGGGGGTGTCCTGGAGTCCTACGAACACAATGTCACTCTGACCCCGGGAGGAGGGCAAGCAATAGGCAATCTAGATAACAGGAAATCTCGATGATCCTCCTCCTCCTTCTACAGGGTGTTTCCATAGAGGGTAGTTTTGGCATGATTTGTCTTGTCCAAACAGGAAGATTTCCGAAGCTCCTTTTGTCACACTAGTCGGTAGTCTAACACAAGTGAGCATTGGGGAGCTATTGCTCCAGAAACCCTTGCCTCTGCTCACTCTGTACTGATTTCCCCAAGTAGACAGGTTCCCACTTTCTTTCGGTTACCCCCAGTAACAGTCCTAAATAAACCCACTGTCTCCCCCTCTCTATGTTGTACTCCTCACGTGCTTTGAGAGCATTATCCTTGCAGGCAATCACACTGGCACTCAGAGAAAGCCACCACCCTCAACTGCCCTCAGTCAAAGCTATGCAGACCCATGGTATTTGTGAAGACAAATATAGCGTTAAACCACTTTGGTCCTCCTTTTCTTTTTGAAGCATTTTCCACTAAGCAGGACCCCCCAGGTGGAGTGAAAAGAGCTGGAGGGCTCCTGGGAGCACAGTGATGCCCCAGCCTTGGTGCTCAGCTGCACCTCTGGGGCCGGGGATGCTCACAGCCCTACTGTGCTCCCAAGAGCCTCCCAAGGAGGAGCAGCCCAAAAGGGTCCATGTACACTGGGTTTAGTTCTTTACTGCAGCTCCTGACAAAGACATGTGAAGGCAGAGAGCACCAGCTTCTGTCTCTTGGTTTCTCATCTGGGTCTATCATCTAAGCCACGTGCCTTGGACTTCCTGGGCCAGTGCATCCCGTAGTGTTAGCTAACACCACTGAAGGGCCAAGCTGGGACATGCTAGACACACTACTAACAGCTAGCAAAGCTGTTGCTCATACCTGTGTCCTCAGCAGATTAGTTTCTTCGTGTCTCCTGCACAATCTGAGGAACAGCTGTTGTAGAAGTCACTTTTTAGCTCAAATAAGAATCCAAAGACCTGTTGAAGCCTTAGACTGCAAGCTGTGAACTTTCACCTAGATACACTGACTGTATGCTGAACTCTTACTTAGCTACATGAAGGAAGGCCCTGAAACCAGTGCAAACCAGAAAGATAAGGTAGCCGAAACCATCGGCAGAAGCTGCAACTATTAAGATAAGAAAAGGAATGTCCTGCCTGGAGACAAGGAATGGATCCAATAAGGAACAAGAAGACCCCAGACCCAAATATTACTATTGGACTGAACCGTCGCATGAGGGGAAGGGAACTTAGACTGTAAGGGTATAATTGCCCAGGGATTTCTTTGTTCGGGGTCCCTCTCCGGAGGCACCCAGCTCAAGATGCTCCACTGTACCACTGAATAAATTTGCCTGGCATAAGTTGTGTCGGAGACTCTGCTTCAGGGAAACCTAGGGTCGAGTCTGAGGGGAGAGAAAGCGCCCGAGGGTGAGTGTGTGTGTGAGCGAGGAGTCAAAAAGGGGCACCTGTCAGCTCAGTGGAGCTGCCCGCTGCGAAGGGACTCCGATCCTAGCAGTTAAAGTCTTGGGTGGTGCGTGTGCGACTCCCTGAATGGTGTGTGAATGCTTGGGCGGCTGCTGCTCCCTTGGCACAGCATCAACACAGCAGTTATCAAGCTATTCTTTTTAAATGGTCATCTGGATTCACACTCTTTACTGGGATTATACATATATAATATGTATTATACATATACATATTATTCCTGGGGTCACACTTTCCCTGAGATCCGTCACTGCACTGCGGTTCTTCCTCACCAGACCCTCTAGCAAACATACACAGGCATGGGGATTAATGAATTCACCAGGGCAGCTGGATTGCTTTTGATGGTTAAAAACTGTTACCAAAAGAGGGAAAGCTGATCTATTGCTCTCCTCTGGAAAGAAGGTAGGGAGTAAAACCACAACCTAAACCATTGGTGAGGAGAGTTTTGTCTGAATGTCTCTGACTGCTCTGGACTCTTCCTGCAATTGCCAAGGTCTAGGAGCAGACCAGGACAACCTCTTTCCTCAGTGTGAGGCCTTGAATCATTCTATTGAAAAATACAGTTGGTTGTTGTTGCTATTGCATTTCACTGATATTATGATTTAGAGCCTTGTCTTGCGCCTACTGAAGAGAAAAGGCAAACTCCACCAGCCTTCTGGGAGCCCCCATGCTCTTCCAAGTTCTCTTTGAGATTGCTTTTTTCCCCCAGAAGATATTAGCCTGTGTTATTACAGATTTACTACATCTATCTTGTTATCTTCATTTCAGTATTTCTGTCCTTTTAAAAAAATCCCTTTACAAATATTATTTGCACCATCTTGATAGCAGCTTTCAATTCAGAGCAACAATGTGACTTCTTAATGAAATTTGTAAATCTATCTATTCTTGGATAATATTCATAACAAGCCCCAAATGGCTACCAAGAGAAAGAGTGAAGAATCTGAAGAGAAGCAGCAAAAATAAAAGATGAAAAGCAAAACTGTGAGAAATAATTGCACTACTCTGTTCACACAATTAAGAAGCATATCAGAGAAAAATAATTAAATTAGCTTACTGAGTGCTTACAGGAGTTTTAAAACTCTACTGTCAGTTCAATTAAAAAAAATACCCTAACAGCAGCACGCTAATTTCTAAAGCAGATTACATTCTCTAGCAACCTGAGATAGTCTCTATGACACTGACAGCCGCCTCCTCTTCTTGTCCTTTGGAGCATTATAGCCTACCAAGGATGATTTCAGACTGTCAGGGCTCAAACACAGCTGTTCCTTTTCTGGAAACCAAACAGCCCAGCCTTCCATTTTCTATGGCAACAACAGTAAGCCCTTTGCAATCTGACCTGCCGAGGAAAACCTGCTATTAATTAAATGTTAATTGCTTTAATACAATCTGCATTATGTGGAAAAACACAAGTTATTTTAATTTGTATTTTAAATAAAACATCTGAGGCTTAAAATGCCAGGCAGAATCACCTTATAAATCAACAGATATATATTGCTCTTGCCCCTTTGGTATTAGAAGAGACTCTTATGAGTTTAATAGATGTATTGGTCTATTTTTTATTATCTTTTTTTGCAGACATTCAGGTAGAAACCATTTCAGACAATTTGATGTATGGGAAAGCTACAAATGCAGCATTAATAGCCAATTTTAAGTTATGTTAAGATGTGTTGATTTTTTTATTACATCAATTATTTATTTTGATTTAAAAATATATCAGAAGTTGGGTCCTTTCTAATTTCAGCAGGCAGAGTGTGTGATTTGATTGAAGGATCATGATTCTTCATGAATATCTTTGTACTGCTCCCTCTGTGGTGGGCAGATGCTGGTGCAACAATCCTCAGAGCGGCCATGCCATGTGCGAATTACTGACAGGACCCCCAAGGAAATGGGATTGCCTGCTTCCGGACTCCAAGAGTTTCCCTAGAGCAACCTGCCTTCTCTTAAACTACTTAGAACCTGGGCAAAGGGACCTCATTACCACAGCCAGGCAATTACCTCAATTACCTGTTTTTTCTGCTGGCTTGGCCCAGGCTCTGTAGAGCCTTTCCGCCCCTGAGACTGGGGTGATGGGGAAGGGAGGAACTAAAAAGCACAAAATCCTCTTTGGGGTGACGCAGGAACAAACTCTCCCTAGTTGCTTGCACTGGCCAAAATTCAGTTTAATGTCTGATAGAGTCTTGGCTCTATTAACCAGCTTTTAGAGCTGGGAGATGAGCAATGGCTCACTCCAGCCCCTGCACTGTCCCCACTTGCAGGGCAGATGTGACTGCTTGTGTCTCCATAGGAGGAAGCTGAGACCCACCAAGAGCTGTGGGCACAGGGGTGGGAAAGGTTCCTGGCTGGGGCTGACTGAATTTATTACACTTCTTTTCCTCCAGACTGAGTTTATTATTGTACTTTACCTTATGTGGACTGCTGCAAATGCTGTGATGGTTTGTGTGGAGCACTGTAGGTGATGCAACTGCAGAGTGCTTTGGAGATGTTGGAATTTGCTAAAGGAGCTATTTTCCCTGTGTTTGCCATATTTAAGCTCCTCTTGTTCTTTTTTTTTTTTTTTTTTTGTCCTGATGCCAGCTATGGTGATATCTGAGACTAATTTCTGAGGCTTCACTGAAGGCTGGCTTGAACTGTACTGTAACTTCCCTTGCATTCCCTTTATAGCAATGCCAAAAAAAAAAAAAAAATTATTCCCATTTGCATTTAGCTGACTCGAGAAGCAGTGTGGATGAAACAAGGTACCCCACAACTGATGCTTGGGTAAAACCACTGATCGTGTACCTACATTGCCCAAACTGTCTTTTGGGAAGAATAATTTGAGCAGGGTGTAACAGCACTAGCTGCAAATGTGTATTTCTCTCCTTTCCTCTTTTACTTATCTGCAATTTGCAAAGGCAAAATATCAAAGTTGAATAATGGTAACAAAGGGTCAGCTCTTTGCTGGTGCAAACTCATGTAACACACCGAAGCTGATGAAGCTGATCAATCATGGGGCAGTTTACATGGCACCAGGCCTGCTGGAGACAGATGGGGTTCACCTGTCTCAAAGGGGGAAAAGGATCCTGGCTCAGGAGCTAGCAGGCCTCATTGAGAGAGCTTTAAACTAGATGTGAAGGGGGAAGGGGACAAAACCAGGCTTGCTAGGGATGAGCCTAGGGATGGCATGCCTGTGTTGGAGAAGAGATCAATAGCCCAACTGAAGTGCATTTACACCAATGCACGCAGCATGGGCAATAAACAGGAGGAGCTGGAAGCCACTGTGCGGCAGGAAAACTATGATGTGGTCGCCATCACGGAAACATGGTGGGATGACTCACACAGCTGGAGTGCTGCAATGGATGGCTACAAGCTCTTTAGAAGGGATAGGCAAGGAAGGAGAGGTGGTGGGGTAGCCTTGTACGTTAGGGAGTGTTTTGATTGTCTAGAGCTCAACGACAGTAATGATAAGGTTGAGTGCTTATGGGTAAAGATCAGGGGGAAGTCTAATAAGGCAGATATCCTGGTGGGAGTCTGTTACAGACCACCCAACCAGGATGAGGAAACAGATGAAGTATTCTACAAGTGGTTGGCTGAAGTCTCACAATCCCTAGCCCTTGTTCTCATGGGAGACTTCAGCTTACCAGATATCTGCTGGAAATACAACACAGCAGAGAGGAAGCAGTCTAGGAGGTTCCTGGAGTGTGTGGGAGATAGATAGATAGATAACTTCCTGACACAGCTGGTAAGTGAGCCAACCAGGGGAGGTGCCCTGCTGGACCTGCTGTTTATGAACAGAGAAGGCCTGGTGGGTGATGTGGTGGTCGGAGGCTGTCTTGGGCTCAGTGACCATGAAATGATGGAGTTTTCAATTCTTGGAGAAGTAAGGAAGGAGGTCAGCAAAACCGCTACCTTGGACTTTAGAAGGGCAGACTTTGGATTGTTTAGGAGTCTGGTTAACAGAGTCCCTTGGGAGGCAGTCCTGAAGGGCAAAGGAGTCCAGGAAGGCTGGATGTTATTCCAGAAGGAAGTCTCAAAGGCACAGGAGCAGGCCGTCCCCATGTGCCGAAAGACAAGCAGGCGGGGGAGAAGACCGGCCTGGCTGAACGCTTTGGCTGGAACTCAGGAAAAAAAGGAGAGCTTGCCACCTTTGGAAGAAGGGGCAGGTGACTCAGGAGGACTACAAGGATGTTGTGAGGTTATGCAGGGAGAAAATTAGAAAGGCGAAGGCCCAGCTAGAACTTAAACTGGCCACCGCCGTTAAAGACAACAAAAAATGTTTTTACAAATATATCAGCAACAAAAGGAGGGCCAGGGAGAATTTCCCTCCTTTGTTGGATGCAGAGGGAAACATTGCCACAAAGGATGAGGAGAAGGCTGAGGTACTTAATGCCTCCTTTGTCTCAGTCTTTAATAGTCAGACTGGTTATCCTCGGGGTATTCAGGCCCCTGAGCTGGGAGACAGGGACAGGGAGCAGAATGAAGTCCCAGTTGTGGAAGAGGTAACCAACCTGCTCCTCCACCTGAATGCTCACAAGTCCATGGGGCCAGACGGGATCCACCCGAAGATACTGAGGGAGCTGGCAGAGGAGCTCGCCAAGCCACTTTCCATTATTTACCAGCAGTCCTGGTCAACCGGGGAGATCCCAGATGACTGGAAGCTAGCTAATGTGACACCCCTCTACAAGAAGGGTCGGAAGGAGGATCCGGGGAACTACAGGCCTGTCAGCCTGACCTCGGTGCCGGGAAAGGTCATGGAGCAGATCATCTTGAGTGCCATTACGCGGCACGTGCGGGACAACCGGGGGATCAGGCTCAGCCAGCATAGGTTTATGAAAGGGAGGTCCTGCCTCACTAACCTAATTTCCTTCTATGACAAGGTGACCCGCTTAGTGGATGAGGGGAAGGCTGTGGATGTTGTCTACCTGGACTTTAGTAAGGCCTTTGACACTGTCGCCCACAGCATTCTCCTGGAGAAACTGGCTGCTCACGGCTTGGATAAGTGCACTCTGCGCTGGGTTAAAAACTGGCTGGACGGCCAAGCCCAGAGAGTGGTGGTGAATGGAGTCAAATCCAGTTGGGAGCCAGTCACGAGTGGTGTTCCCGAGGGCTCAGTGGTGGGGCTGGTCCTTTTCAATATCTTCATTGATGATCTGGATGAGGGGACTGAGTGCACCCTTAGTAAGTTTGCAGATGACACCAAGTTGGGTGGAAGTGTTGATCTGCTGGTGGATAGGAAGGCCCTGCAGAGGGACCTGGACAGGCTGGATCGTTGGGCCGGGGCCAACTGCATGAGATTCAACAAGGCTAAGTGCCGGGTCCTGCAAAGGAAAGGAAGCTACCAGAGGGAAGAAATCACTGGAGGTGAGTGGTGTTGGTGAAGCGCTGGCACTTCCAGCGCAGTTCAGGGTCCCATCTAAACACAGAGCCAGCATCCATGGGCACGTAGATTTCCCAGAGACCTGTTCCTCCCTCGACCACATCTTGATTTGATCCCTGCTGTTTACAAAGCTGGGGAGTGTCTCAGTGTTTTTAGATTATGTGCATTATTTTTCTCATCTTAAAGCTGCCCATGTAGAGAAAAATGCAGGACTTCAGTAACAGTTACCAGCATGATTTGCTTTTATTACCTTTCTGTTCAAGACCCCTATTTTCCCTTGTAGCATGTCAAATTGCCCCCAAAACCATATTATACAGCAGAGAAATGTCATTCACACTTCACTGGTTATTGATTTACTTTATTGACACAAAACCAGCCTGAGATAAACATTTTTTTTCCCCCATTTCCGCTACTGTAAGCAATATAGTTCACTGCAAGATAGGCAAACCCCAGTGTGCTGGGTCACAATTTGACATGGCTTTCTAATCAATGTGTGAAAAATTACCTAATGAATAATGGGTTACACATTTCCACAAAACAAATTAACCAGGGTGAGACTGAAACTAATGATTATATTTATCTAATGTAATTTCATATCTGTTACTAGTTCTAGTAATATATTTGTTTTCTTCTTTCCATGGTGTCCTTAAAATTACAGCCCAGCTTTTGAGAGACAGACATTTTACATCCCTTTAAACAGATAATTTTCAGATTCATTAGATATATACTTTTAAAACCACAAGATATTTGGAGAGCGTGTTAGTAATTTGCAGTACTTTGTGGGGGTTGAACTACCTTTTGAAACACGGTGTGGTTCTCACACCAGAGCCGAGGTGCTTAGACTCACACACCTCCTGTACAAGGAACAAAAAAAGTGATTTTTTTTTTTTTTCCCCAATATACAGTCAGTTGAGATACACCCTGATAATTTTTGCTGGAGTTAGGCTAATGTCATTTGTACATGAAAAAGCACAACAATAGGAAGGAACCTTGTGGGCTCGTTCTTTATCTTCTTCTTCAAGTAGATTTGCATCTTCCTGGTGAAATAATCAGTTTCGTAAAACAAACATTCTTAGATTCTGACTGCCAACTCCACACGGGTTCAGCAAGCGCCTGGGGCCTGATGTGGCAGTTACTTCTCAGAATGGAGAAAGCAATTGGCTCTGCAGGGTTTATTTTCCATTAGATGTTTTTATTCTCAAGGCATGTTAAAATGTTTTGCTTAGGCTGTCAAGAGTGGCTTGAGCATCCTCCCTGGTCTCCAAAATATGAGGCATCTCTCAAGAGAAGTGTTTCAAAGAAGGGCTTGTAAGATAGGCCACTAGGGAAGGAGAAAGAGAACAACACTGGGGTTTCCTCCCCCTAAAGTTGACTTACTTTGATCCCCATGGCTGGTAACGCAGTTGGTGGCTACCCTTTTTGCCTGCTCACTGGTTTTGATCTGGGGATCTTGCTGCAAACACCTTCCTTCCTGCTGCTAGGGGCTGTATCTGCTCTGTCACATCTGGCAGCTCACAGTTGTCTTTAAAGATGTTGAGGGAAAAAAAAAAAAGTCTCCAAATGATGTCACTACTTGAGTCAACATTATTAAACAATTTCACAACCTGTCACAGTCATGGTGGCAGCTTTCATAAGAATTTATTATCCAGAGAGAGAAGAAGGGAGGGGTCTGAGAGCGCACAGAGGTTTGAAAGTCATTGTACTGAGAGTTTAATTATTGTATTTTTCACTGAAGTTGAAAGTATTGAGGAAAATCTAGCCAATTTCATATTACCTCATGTGATTAAAGAAGTTGTATGATGTTCAGAATGTGTAATTGCCATTCAGCGCAGCTGAGCTGAAAAAAAAAAACCTTTTTGACTTCACATCCTTAATACTTGGCAATATTTACTAGCCTCATTGGATTAGCCAAACAAAACTTAGAAAATGACACAGACTTTATTCTGAAGACATCCTGATGATTGATTCAGCTGAAAATTATGAGTTACTCAATGTGTATTTCTCTTTGGGTTTGTTGGGAGGGGGTTGTTTTATTTTTTTACTAGTACACGTTTTTCTTATCAGCATTAGGAAAAGTCCTCTATACAGCCATGTCAGATACAGGACAATATGTAACTTCATTGGTGAGATTTTTCAAACCTCAGGAAATAAAGCATGACACAATATCATGTTTATTATATGGAGAAAGACATGCAGACATCCAGCAGTTATGTGCCTCATAAGCCTACAGTACCGGTTTGTATTTGGCTTCTTTATTGAGAAGGGAGACTCTAAATGTGTACCATTACAATTTTTTTTTAAACTGCAGATAGCCCTCATTCCCTTCAGTGCTGGTTCCAGAAATAAATGACCTTGTTCTACTCAGAAGTTTGTGGAATAGCTGAGGACCATTCTGTCTGGGTCAGTCTTAAATTGTTTTGTTAAAAAGCAGACCTGTAGATCTCTTGTTTTGGAGCTTTCTTGTTCCCCAGATTGCAGAAGACATGATCCATGTACTACTAGCACATGGAGGAGCAGATGCTAGCGAGTGTCAGCCAGCCTTGGCAATGGTTGAGCTGCTCCTTTCTGTGGTGGCATCTTCTGCAGCAGTTTGTTAACCCCCATCTGTGCAGTGAACGACCCTGGTGTAACACCTGAAGAGGAGTGTTTCTGACCTCTGGGGTGCGAATGGACCAGGCTAACACCCGATGAGTCCATTCCAGCTGGAGTCAGCTCATGGAAATTGAGATACGTGCTGCCACTGGGGGAGGCAGGGACGTGTCAGTGCCAGGCCCGCCTCTCTGTGCTAGGGTGGCTGAGCAGCTCAGCAGCCACTGCCCAATTCAGGGGTAATTTTGGTGAAGTTCTGGGGCACATGGGATGGAAATCGGGAAACAGTATGAAAATAGTGAGCAACATCCTAGAGGTCAGCTCTTGTATAGCCAAGCTGCCCCAAACACTTGATTACCTAAACATACCATTCTCCCTAAAACTCCTTTTTCTTCCCTTCCTTGAGCCTGATGGCTGTAGCATGTCCTGGGCTGCCACAGCCTGCAGAGGCCACGCAGCGGGAGGGCTCTGACAAGGCACTGCAAACCCCGCCTATTTCTTTATTCCAAAGGACCACCTTGACAAGGGCAAAGCAACTGTGAGCAGCTGTAGGTAGAGTTGTTTGGGGACTGAGCTCAGGGAAACATTTGACTGTTACTGATAACAAGCATCCCATTCAACATACTCACTCAGTTATTTTTGCTTCTCCTTTATCTAGTGCATTTGATCCAGTTACAGCCATTTAGCCTAAGTCAGGCTAGCTCAGTCACAGAGATACAACTCAATTGCAAGTGATTCCTGTGTTTAAATAGGATAAATAATAAACTGATCACTGCATGGACATTTGTCACTGAAGAAAGTAGTGAACTCTGTAGACTGAAAGAAACAAAAGATGATGAAAACACAGTGCAGAGTTGTCCAGAGGGATTTGGAGCAAACTTCAGCATCTATATGGAAAAAACACATGGCAAGATAAAACAAGCATCAGCTTTTCTAGCACATGCGGTCTGAGTGTCTCAGCCTGAGTCCAGAAGGAGATGACACTGAAGAGGCACAGTGTGGCTTCAGTCTCTGTGCCTTTTCATGGTAACCAGTCTACACCATTTGCGTTTTCCCTCTAGTAGAAATTTCTCACTGAGGGTTTTGACAATTTTCTCATTTGAAAATTGTTGCGGAGAGTGTGACAACATGAAATGAGAGTAGAGCACGCTGATGCAGTAAGTAGTTACACAGAAGGGTCGGAAGGAGGATCCAGGGAACTACAGGCCTGTCAGCCTGACCTCGGTGCCAGGGAAGGTCATGGAGCAGATCATCTTGAGATTCAACAAGGCTAAGTGCTGGGTCCTGCACTTGGGTCACAACAACCCCATGCAATGCTACAGGCTTGGGGAAGAGTGGCTGGAGAGTTGCCTGGCAGAAAAGGACCTGGGGGTGTTGGTTGACAGCTGGCTGAACATGAGCCAGCAGTGTGCTCAGGTGGCCAAGAGGGCCAATGGCATCCTGGCTTGTATCAGGAATAGTGTGGCCAGCAGGACCAGGAAGGTGATCGTCCCCCTGTACTCGGCACTGGTGAGGCCGCACCTCGAGTACTGTGTTCAGTTTTGGGCCCCTCGCTACAAGAAGGACATTGAGGGGCTGGAGCATGTCCAAAGAAGGGCAACGAAGTTGGTGAAGGGTCTAGAGCACAAGTCTTATGAGGAGCGGCTGAGGGAGCTGGGGTTGTTTAGTCTGGAGAAGAGGAGGCTGAGGGGAGACCTTATTGCTCTCTACAACTACCTGAAAGGAGGTTGTAGCAAGGTGGGGGTCGGTCTCTTCTCCCAAGTAACAAGCAATAGGATGAGAGGAAATGGCCTCAAGCTGTGCCAGGGGAAGTTTAAGTTGGATATTAGGAAAAATTTCTTCATCAAAAGGGTAGTCAAGCATTGGAACAGGCTGCCCAGGGAAGTGGTTGAGTCTCCATCCCTGGAGATATTTAAAAAAGATGGGTAGACGTGGTGCTTGAGGACATGGTTTAGTGGTGGACTTGGCAGTGTTAGGTTAACAGTTGGACTCGATGATCTTAAGGGTCTTTTCCAACCTTAACGATTCTATGATTCTATGATTATTAGAAAGGTGGATGCTGGCATTGAGGCAGGGTTGTTGGCCTAAAGAAAAAGATTAGGAGGGAGAAAATAGAAAAAAATCTGTGAGATATCAGAAGCGGTTGATAGCATAATAACATTCATATGCAAGCAAGGGTTTTCTGTGGCAATGTGAATCAGCTCACATGCTAATAGACCATAGTAAGATTCTGGAATTGATATTATTACTCACCAAATACAGCTACAGGCCAGTGAATCATGTCTGGGATTGCATTTTGGACTCCAAGCCCTGGCACTTGTAACTGGATCCCAGTGTGCAAGACTAAGTCCTGCAGCAGCACCCAAGTCACGCTGAGCCATCCACAGACAACCTAAATTCAGCATAAACCTGGTGCTTTCTATTCCCCATTGGCTTATTCTTGGCACTCTTTAGAGTTCTCAGAGATATGCTCCAAGTGAGCACAGGGATACTGGTGAAATTTAGGATATTTGAACATGCTACGGTACCTAAAATGAAGCTAGCAAGGAGTGATCAAGGCTGCTGCAGCCTGGTCCCCCACTTAGGCAATGGAGAGGAACAGGGTCTCGTCACCCTGCTGTGAAAGCCTGTCACCCATCTCTTGTGCCTATCATCCTCTCCCCAAATGACTATAAATTGAAGTCTGAATTCAGCCCATAAGAATAAACTTTAAGAGTATCTAACAATTTTCTACGTGCCTCCAGGGTACAATGACCTATGCAACAACCTGAGAATATCATATTCAGAGAGCCTGGGCACCAACAACTCCAGCATAAGTCTTGAGGAGTTTCAGGTACCACCACCTTGAAAATCAGCCCTGGGTGCATCGATGCAGACACCCAAACCAACTGGGAATGTGTGAAAATGCAAAACCACCTTTAGTAAATGCAGGACTGCTGCTATAATCCTCAGTAAAGCCAAGGTAAGTGAAAGCCGCTTGTTCTCTGGGATAATGCTGTAAAGGAAAGCGGTCAAAGAGCAATTCAACAAGTCAGGTATTCTCTAGCTGCCAACATGTCAGCTGTCAATGCTTAAACGCAGCACATATTGTAGGTCTCTACGTGCCGCATTACGGCTATTTCTCCACAGGAATGCAAAACTGAGAGAAATTTTCATACGTTACATTCTTGTGCAAGGTGGGGCAGACTCAGCCATAAGCAGAGGCATCCTGTCCAAGTACTCCCAAGACAATGTTAGTCTCTCAAAAGGTGTGGAAGCAATGGCCTGGCCCCACACGCAGCTGCTCTGGCCAGCGCAGCTTGGCCAGGGCACAAGTGGGACTCCAACTGCCTTTGCCAGTCAAGCTGCTTCCCTGGGAGCCTCTCAAGAAACTTGTGCTGAGGCAAACAGGACACCTTTGGGATTTTCCACTGCTGCACAGACCCTGTTACGAGGCAGGGCCATTTAAAACTTCCCTGAGTATATAGAACAAGGAAGCCTTTTGCCAATAAATTATTTTCTGATGGGTCAAGTGCCAGCTCATTTGATTTTTTTCTGCGAGTTTGGAAATGAGAAGACCTAGACGTGACCTAGATGTATCAAAGTAATTTCAAGGAAATTCACCAGTGGAGCGGCACACATGATGATGGCAGAAGGTGAGGGCGAAAGACACAGCCAGGGATGGTACGCTAAATCCTTTTTCACCTGATGTGATTCACACAGTTAAATCAGAAGAGTATGTGATGTGTCAAAATCCTAGAGGCATCAGTGAAAGTAGGAGCAGGCAGGTAGATAATCTTTCATGTGGAGGATTGCTGACGCGGAAGTCACGGACACAGCACACGATCAATATGATCAAGCAAAATGTCGGTTTATTACATACACAGCTTAGTTAATATAGTTTCTGGCCTTCCTGATCATGCATAAACTTATCGTTAATTGGTTAACTATGTTTGGCAATATGCTGTTCATGCGCTACTAGCGATATTCTGATTCATTCATAACAATAGTTCACACGCACCGCCCGCTTCTCCCATATCTTGTTTTCAGCATTGCAAGCCAATAGTTTCTTCCTCTTAATCTGCTTGTTTCATGTCTTCCAAACCGCAGTCGACCTTCGCAGCATCCTTGAATTCCTCTTGCATTAAATGCAGATTAAGTCCACATAGTCTGAGTCTGGGTTGCTCACTACATGTCCTTGGCTTTTCAGATATCCCACAGAGGATCCCAAACTGTTTTACTCAGAAAGTCATTCTGAAGCTAGAGGTAAAATGTAAGGATCAAGATGAGATTTAAAGATGAGATGGGACTTTGTGTCTTGGTAGAAAGAGCACTTCTAGAACAACTGGGCAACTGCGACATCAAAGGTGGTCAGGATCAGAGCAGTGCAATTAATGGAAAGAAGAGATTTGTGCATTGATAGAGACTTTGGACAGAACAAGTTCAGAGGATGTCATTTGATAAAGAAGAAAATTCTGAACTAGTTGTGGAGTTTGATAAGAAGCTGGTGAAGGTAACAAGAGGATTAAAATTGATGGAACTTGGCAGCCTACATTGCTTTGAAGAGGAGACAGGTACTAAGACAGACGCTTTTCAAAAAAATACCTGCAATACTGGATGCTTTCATTTAGCAAGTAATGGTGTAACCAGTTGCTGTCAGAGTTATAAAATAAAGAAGGATGTGTATGGAAGGCATCAACAAGTAACAGGCTGGCTTTATATTTTGGGTGTAATTGACTGACTATAACATCCATGAATGAAATCTACAGATTTACACCCTACTGGAGAGGCTAAGAGAGGAGGAGGTAATGAATGGAAGACTATTAGAGCAATTTATTGTAGAAGGGACAAGAATCATCTCCAAAGGAAATGAGAAAGATCTGATTTACGTGAGGATACAAACCATGTGATGAGTGGGTCAGAGGCAGCAGCTTCTTGTGTGAGATACTAAGAAAGGCCAGAGCAATCAGCTAATAACACAGGACCCTGCATCCTTTAGAAAGCATCTCCATTGTAGCTGTCTTTACCTAGATGGGGTCCCTCAGAGTCCAGCAGGATTCCCCACCCCTGCGGGGATCTGTCCGGTCACAGTTCATAGCAAACCTGAGCTTAAAATTGCACATAAGTTAAAGCAGAAAGGGCAAAGTGACAGTAATATAAAATATAGTGGAATTATCATTGAGTATTTCTTATAATCATTAAAATTTCAAGAATAAAGCATGAGTAATTTATTTGCTACCAAAACCTGAAGATAAGAACACAAGTTGACAAAGAATACAGTTGTGGGTGTTAATTATTGCTCATAACAGACACAAAGATTAGAGCCACCAACTGTACCAAGTGTAATTCTTCATTTAGTAATTTAATATTCTTTCCTGTTCATCTCAATGCATTTTTATATGTCTGACTTTCTGTAGACTTCTCATTTTGTTCTCCAGTTGAAAGGGCAAAGCTGGTTAATTTCTGGTGACATTTTGTGGCCGTGTAGCTGCTGAAATATCTTTTTGCACTCAGTTTTGTTTATAAATCTGAATTCAGTGGATATCTGCTTAACGACACGAGTCTGTAAGCTGGGTGACATTGCTGAAATGAGAGCCCTCTCCCTCCTGGGGACTCCCTGAGCATGTCCTGGCCTCAGGGGCCCAGAGGACACCAAACAGCACCGCGTAATGGCCATGGTTGTGGCAAAGAGCACCTAGACAACGCTATGCCCCCTTTGAATATCATGTCTTCTACTCACTCAGTGTATCATTGACTTACATTAACTGTGACCGTGGCACAACCAAATCCTCTGGAAACAATGACACAGGGAGTCCTCGTGTTATAGTCGAATCAAGTTTTGCATGGTCTGTGATATAAGGCGGGAAGCTCAACATCACATGCTTCCAGTACATAGGAATTTCATTATAAAGTAATGTTTATGCCTTGAAACAGGGGATGGTGCTTCCTCTTAATTATTAGATACCAAAAATAGAGGAGGGTGCTCGTAGTCATTCTGAAATTCTCTTTAAAATGTTAGCAAAAAAATAAACCTTAAAAGCTTGTAAAGGAGCCACAGGGAATCATAGCTTCCACTTAAATTATATTAAAGGGCAATAAATTGAAACCAGTAAAAAAGAAATGTGTCCTTACAGGGTGATCGTCAGCTTATGAAATTCACTGTAGCAGGAGGTCAGTGAGAGAAAGTCCGTAGTTTGTTTTTTTCCAAAGTACTTTTTGGATCACTACCACGATGCTTCCAGTGCTGCAAGAAAAGGCTAATCAAACTTCATACTCCAAGGCACAAACTGTGTATGGGGGTCAGGAGAGAACACCACCCTCACAGATAGCGTATTAAGCATATTCTGCATTTTCCCTCTCAGCCTTCGAAGGAGGGTAAGGATCTCTGCAGAACAGTTGTGTAATCTCGAATGACAAATCCTGCACAAACATCTCTGGATTCCTTCCTCCCGGAGAGTGATTCTCCTCTGGCAAATTTCAAAACTCATAAAAGCATAATTTTAGCTCTGAAAAATGTTTTTAAGCATAAGTGTTGATGAATGATGCAATGTAAAAGTGAAACAGAGCTTTTGAGCCTCAAAGATGGTCTTGGGAGAAGCTGAAGCAGGCACAATTTATTGGCAAATAAGAGAGGCGACCTCCCACCCGTACCATTGTACAACATCCCAGGTGGAAGACAAAGATGGGCTCATCCATGCATGAGCCCTGGCTGTGAGGAGCGTGAAAAGAGAGACACCCTCCTGCAGTTTTTTCTCTGAGGAGCAGATGTAAATCTCCCATAGGGCTTTACATAGCTATTAATGCAACCCCTGAGCAGTACTCAAATAAAAGAATGATGGTTAATCAAAGAGAGTCCCCTACCATGTCCCAGGCATGACCACACGACCAGCCCCTCTGGCTCTTGCTGCTTTTCTTGTCATGATGAGGTGAAAAATTAAAACTGTGCTGTCCCTACTCCCTCCCTCCACCACCACCCCTCAGTTTTCCTCTTACAGTTGCATCACTGCCATGGGTGATGATCAGTCCATGATGTTTAAAAGGAGCCTGTGAGTCCTACGTCTTTTGGGGCAAATTCTGCTTCTCTGAATTAAGCCATGGCTGTCAGCTGTCTTGCCCGGAGATTTTTGGGTACATTGCATATGTTCATAAAGTTAAACTGGCTTTCAGGCCCCGGCTCTTACCTATGACTGGATGAGCCGATGTGTTACAAGCTGCGGTCAGACATTTTAATGCGGTCTGTATGTGGTCCTCTCATTTCTTTTAGAAAAGAGAGTTTACAAAATGGGGGAAAGCTTTCTGGCAGAACAATTTTGAGCACTGATCCCGCAAATCTTCACACATGCATCTGCTGAACTCACAGACAGGTCAGCATGGGCTTTAAAGGCTGAAAGATCAGGGCTTTTGCTTCTTTGTCCCTTTTGTCCAAACTGTAACTCTATTACGGCTATCAAGCAGTTGAGATAGATCTGTGACATTACAGGATGCTAATTTCTGAGGATTTCTCTTCCTTTTCCTTTTGCAGTGTTTAGATTTTTCCTATGTTTATAGCACACATGAGGGAAAAACTAAAATTCCTTTGTTCTCCCTTTTGTCTTTATGCTGAAAGGCTAAATAGGCCATGCTTTCCAGACCAACCGGTCTGAGCTCAGCCTTAATGGCAGGCAGGAGGTGGTCCCCTCTGTGTTAGGGCTTGCTTTAAAAAAAAAAAAAAAAATCTTAATTCCAGCATTGGAAATGGAGTTTGCTATTAGCTCTCATATTAATAATTTAAAAAATACATACCAAATCACTTGTGTTCTCTCAGTTCTCTCTGAACACAGCTGCAAACTGCATTAGGTGTTAGGGTGAATGGATATATTTCAGATGAGATATTTGTACTGAATTATTGGGGTAGTCTGTATTAAAAAATTACTAATGAACATTGCTTCTGGCTCAATTTAGCCTGAACTCAGTGAACCTAGCCAGTGGTGAGAAATCAAAAACTCAAAAATACCCGATGAATGAATCTAACTAATCAAGAAACCCTGCAGGAAGTAGATGCCAGGATTAATGAGCCAGTGGTTTCACCATGCCATGCTGTTATTTCTTCACATAAATGTCCTCAGATGAAATTATCTTTCTCATGAAAAGGAGAAAAGGAAGGTTACATACTTTCAACTGACAGGTTAACTACCATACCTCTATTACTGCAAGATACATTTTCATGTGCGGAGATTTTTATTTTGAAAAATGAAAATTTAAAGACCACAACACAAATTAAACCACATTTTCATTTCTAGGAGCAGGGATCATTGCTGCTAGTACAATAATATAAGCTGTGCTGCAATGTTATCTGATCCCTTGCCTTGCACAAACTTTCTTCCAATGTTAGTAATTGCTCAGTGAATGCAATCTCCAGCAGCAGGTAAGAGCAGATTCTGCCTTCCAGGGGGGAATTTGAGGGGAGGAAGAGAGGAGAGAGAGAGTGTCAAAGCATTTCATCAAGAGAGCAAATGAAAGGTTCAGTGATATTATCATTATGTATATTCCTTAGACATTAGAGGTGATGTGTTTAGAGGGAAGTAAACCTACATGGATATGTGCTGGTGTGGAAATGAATCCATATATACAAACGTAAATCTCAGTCTATTTACAAGCTGGGTGGAATTACTCAAAGTTAAAATGCACCTTAATGTAAGTAAATAAGCCCAGCTTGTAACAGTCCCAGTGCCTGGTGTTAGCTACTTAGTCAGTAACAGGCTAATTGTTATTTGGCATAAATGTTCCCTCTCGATTTATATGGAATTCACTCATTTATTTTGATTGCTTTATGTGAATGAAGCAAAGCTGTTCCTGATGTTAGGTAGAACTAGTCAGTGCTGTTTAATTTTTATCTTTTAATATCAGCGAGGGTGAGATTTTGTAATAAAATCATTCACATACAACCTGTAACATGTATGAGTGAAACCTGCAGTCCCCTTCCTTTCATCCATGTTAAAGACATAAGAACGTCAGCTTAGATGTTTCATGTTGCAAAGCTTCAGCTGGTGCTAAGGGTACATATAATTTCAAAAATCTCAAGGACTCAGAACACGAAGATCTATTGCCATAGAAACAAATGTTGTATCAAAGTTGGGTAGGATCAAAAAGCTTTGCTCATAACCAGGACAACAGTTGCATTAGAATATGGAGGAAATTATGGATGTTTTAGGAGCGAGAATTAACCAGAAGGACCTTTGTAAGGCCCCTTCCATAGATTTTCAACATTCAGTGTCAAGAGTTGGATCTTACAGGTTGCATCTCAATCCCCTGCCCCCAGTCAGAGAGAGCATTTTCCTCTACCATTAAAAAGCATATATTTTTTAAAGATCTTCCATACCGCACTTTATGACATTCCTACATCATAAAGCTGTCTTGCTTATAACAATATAAAGCAGCTGCAAAAATTACATGCTTGTAAACAACCTTCCATACATTTGGGAGAAGCAGAGTGAGATTTGCATGCCTCTGCATGTAAGTGGAGACCTGCTTTTTCTCCCAGCGGGCCACAGAACAGGGAAGGCACCGCTGTGGGATGCATGGGCCACTCCCCTTCTCCCCTTGGCCCATGCAGGGGTACCTGCAGGATAAGGGGGCTGGGGGCACGCTGACCAGCCCTGCTCCGTATGCACCCCATGTGCCCACATCTTTGAGGGCTGATCTAAACTGATCATGAATTTCAAATTCAGAGCCAAGCCCAGGTACAGAGGGGCAACTGCTTGGCCCAAGGCCAGGCGGGGGAGCAGAGAGAGGGTTGGAAGGAGGGACAGGGCATGGTGCCTTCTTGCCCTAGGTGTTACTCATGGTATGGATTATAGTGCAGGACCTGTCTTGCCTGGCCTGGCCTACCTCAGGATGAGTGTCCCGGGTTGTTTTGGCACCCAGGCCAGCAAGCTCCTGCAGAAGGGCACAAAGCTGCTTCCTCAGGTGACCCCCAGCAGACTCACTCCCAGCCTGGATCTCCAATAATTTATTCTTTTATTTCTCTTTTAAATTAAATATGCATACGTAATATGCACTTTGGAGCAGGCAAGGACCCTTCTGCCAGGCACTCTCAGGCATGTAATTAAGAGGTGTGCAATTGATGTATAAGGGGAAGAGATCTCAGTGCATTGCATTAAAAAAAGAAAGGAGACGGGAAAAAAAAGAAAAATATAAACCCAAACCAGGCTGTAAGATGCTTGCCAAAGTCCTGCACTTTTTTCCCCCATGTCAAAGTTTGGAAGGGATTACATCGAAGGGAGTACATCCCTCTTCCGTGGGATTAGCCCTGACTGCAGCCGCGCACTCATTTCAGAGCCAGCAAAAAGGTCCGTGGCGAAGCAGCCCTCTGCTCCTGCTCCCGTTGCAATCTCAGCCCTCGTCCCCTGGCCCCGCAGCTCTCCAGGGTGGGCAGCACTCGCTGCCAGCCCAGCCCAGGGCAGGTGCTCCCGTTCCCTCTCGCTCTTCGCCTGTCTTGCTTCGCAGCGGAACTTTTTGTTTCTTGCAGTTTAAAGGCCAATTACGCAGAAAGATTAACAAAAGTTTATTAATCATTAAATATTAGCTGGCAGGTCTTCAAGGATGCTTTCCATAGGGCACAAGAGCTCTCGATCCCCAGGTGCAGGAAATCAGGCAAGGAAAGGAAGAGGCCGGCATGGCTGAGCCACAACCTGTGGGTCAAACTAAAGAGCAAGAAGAGAATGCACAGGCAGTGGAAGAAGGGACTGGTATCTTGGGAAGAGTACAGGGACACTGCCCGGCTGTGTAAGGATGGGATCAGGAAGGCCAAGGCTCGGCTGGAGCTGAACCTGGCGAGGGATGCAAAGACTAATAAGAAGGGCTTCTATAGGTATGTCAACCAGAAAAGGAAGGTTAAAGAAAGTGTACCCCCTCTGGTGAGCAGAAGTGGTGAGCTGGTAACAACAGACGAGGAGAAGGCTGAGGTACTCAACAACTTCTTTGCCTCAGTCTTCAATGGCAACCTCTCTCCTCACACCTCCCGAGTCAATGGACCATTTCACAGGGATCAGGGGGCAGAGGTCCTCCCACTGTAAGAGAAGATCAGGTTTGAGACCACCTGAGGAGCCTGAACATACATAAGTCTATGGGTCCCGATGAGATGCATCCCCAATTCCTGAGGGAATTGGCTGATGTAGTTGCCAAGCCACTCTCCATGATATTTGAAAAGTCATGGCAGTCAGGTGAAGTCCCTGGGGACTGGAAAAAGGGAAACATTGCACCCATTTTTACAAAGGGTAGAAAGGAGGACCCTGGGAACTACTGACCTGTCAGCCTCACCTCTGTGCCTGGGAAGATCATGGCACAGATCCTCCTAGAAGCTATGCTAAGGCACATGGAGGACAGGGAGGTGATTCGAGACAGCCAGCATGGCTTCACCAAGGGCAAGTCCTGCCTGACCAACCTAGTGGCCTTCTATGATGGAGTGACTGCATCAGTGGACAAGGGAAGAGCTGTGGATGTCATCTATCTGGACTTCTGTAAGGCCTTTGACACGGTCCCCCACAACATCCTTCTCTCTAAATTGGAAGGATAGGGATTTGATGGGTGGACTGTTCGGTGGATAGCTAACTGGCTGGATGGTTGCATCCAGAGGGTAGTGGTCAACGGCTCGATGTCCGGATGGAGATCAGTGACGAGTGGTGTCCCTCAGGGGTCCGTACTGGGGCCAGTGCTGTTCAATATCTTCATCAATGACATAGTGGGATCAAGCGCACCCTCAGCAAGTTTGCAGATGATACCAAGCTGAGTGGTGCAGTTGACACGCCTGAGGGACGGGATGCCATTCAGAGGGACCTGGACAAGCTCGAGAAGTGGGCCTGTGTGAACCTCATGAGGTTCCAACAAGGACAAGTGCAAGGTCTTGCACCTGGGTCAGGGCAATTCCCAGTATCAATACAGTCTGGGGGATGAAGGGATTGAGAGCAGCCCTGTGGACAAGGACTTGGGAGTACTGGTGGATGAAAAGCTGGACATGAGCCGGCAATGTGCTCTCGCGGCCCAGAAAGCCAACCGTATCCTGGGCTGCATCAGAAGAAGCATGGCCAGCAGGTTGAGGGAGGTGGTTCTGCCCCTCTACTCTGCTCTGGTGAGACCCCACCTGGAGTACTGCATCCAGCTCTGGAGTCCTCATCACAGGAAGGACATGGACCTGTTGGAACGGGTCCAGAGGAGGGCCACAAAAATGATCAGAGGGATGGAACACCTCTGCTATGAGGAAAAGCTGAGGTTGTTCAGCCTGGAGAAGAGAAGGCTTCAGAGAGACCTTATTGCAGCCTTTCAATACTTAAAGGGGGCTTATAAGAAAGATGGGGACAGACATTTTAGCAGGGCCAATAGCAATAGGACAAGGGGCAATGGTTTTAAACTACAAGAGGGTAGATTCAGACTAGATATAAGGAAGAAATTTTTTACGATGAGGGTGGTGAAACACTGGAACAGGTTGCCCAGAGAGGTGGTAGATGCCCCATCCTTGGAAGCATTCAAGGACAGGCTGGATGGGGCTCTGAGCAACCTGATCTAGTTGTAGATGTCCCTGCCAATTGCAGGGGGGATGGACTAGATGACCTTTAAAGGTCCCTTCCATCCCAAAGCATTCTATGATTCTATGATCCTATGATTCTATTAAAATTAAGATAAATGAAAGGCTTCAATGCAAAATTCAAGCAAGCAAGCCATTCCCAAACGTATGACAAAGGAATCAGTGAATCCCAAAGCAAGAAGGAAGTCTTGTCTTATTTTTTTTTTCTTTTTTTTGCCTGCGGTTCAAGACACCTCTCATATCTCACACGCCACACCAAAACCCGTAATTCTTCATATCACATACTGAAAATTATTTTATTTATCCATTTACATTAACTTGATATAAACATGTCCAGAAAAGTCAAATAATATGTTTTATATTAGATCAAACATTTATTAAGAAACCCCAAATTCTATAAATAAGCACAGACAATAAGTTAAAACATATCACGAATCGACCAGTATGTAACAAGAATGCTTTATCTACACAAAACATCCTATTTCACATCGTTTGTTCATTCCTCCAGTGTCCCTGCCCTGCAGTGGGGTGACTGGCACATGCAGGCGGGCAGGCCGTGGGGCAGGGGCCGCGGCGGAAGCCTCCTCAGGAGCGGAAGGTGCAGGAGGGACAATAGCAGCAGGAACGTAAATATATGCGTAAATAAACGTGGGGCAGATTGGCAACTCAACTGTCACAAAATCAAAGATCTGGAAAAGGGAAGTTCTCTTGCTTCTTTTTGTTTTGCTTTTTTTCCCATGTGTTTTACTTTTACAAAAAGAAACATTACTTTTTTAAAAAAATTTTTCCTCTCTCGCTTATAAATGCTTTATCAAAATGTATTTGATTCCTTCTGGGGTCTTCGTACCGCTCCACGAACTCGCCCGGCCACCCCCCGACGGCGCCCTCGGACAGGGCGTCCTCGCAGCGGACGGGGGGGGGCGGGCGGCGGTAGATCACTGCCCTTAAATTAAAACAAAACAAACAAACAAACAAAAACCCAAACCGCGTTTCTTTGCAAAGCCGGTCGGGTGGCCGGCGGGTTTTGGCGAGGGAGAGAGGCAGGGCCGGGCTCGGGGAGGCCCCGGGGCCCGGCAAGTCCTTCCGATATCGGGGGAAGGCGGCCGCCAGGCGGGCTAGGCCGGGCCGCGGGGGGCGGAGGGGGTGTGTGCGGGGGTGGATGGGTGTTTCTCGGCCCACAAACCAATCAGTTGGCGTCTGATTTCAGATCCTGAGTCGACTCCCTGGTAAGTCAGGTGAGGGGAAGGCGGGCCGGGCCGGGGGCGCGGCGAGGCGGCGGCCATTAGGTGAAGCTCATGGAGACTGTGTGCTCTAGTGCTTTGCGGCGGAGGGAGGCGATGCTGGTTCCCCGCCACACGTCGCTGCTATCCGGGGAGCTGCAGAGCTGCGGCGAGCCCGTCACGTTGCTGGGGCCGGGCAGGGAGGCGGGCACCATGCCGGGGAAGGCGGGCTGGTAGAGGTGTGACTGCAGCCCGGCGCCGTTGGAGCCCGCCAGGCTGTTGGAGAGGCCCATGGAGTTGGGCAGCGGCCCGGCCGCCAGGCTGCACTGGGAGAGGGACTGCGCCATGGCCTGCTGCCGGCCCAGCGCCGGCGGCAGCGGCAGCTGCGACACGCCCGGCATAGCGGCGGCGGCCCGGCGCGTGTCGTTGGCGTGGAAGGAGCAGAGGCTGTCGCCCATGGCGGCGGCGGCGGCCGAAGGGAACTGCGGCAGCCCCGGCGTCGGCAGCAGCGTGCCTGGGGCGCGGAAGACGTTGGTCGTCTTCTTGCGTTTCTTCCACTTGGCCCGCCGGTTCTGGAACCAGACCTGCGGGCGGCGGGCAGCGACACACGCCGTTAGCGACACCCGCGCCGCGGCCGGACCCGGTGGGGCGGCGGTAGGGGGCGCCGAGGGAGCGGGTTCCCCGGCAGGGCCCGGCCGGGGCTTGCGGCTGCCCGGCCCTCCCGGCGAGCGAGGCCCCCCGCCCCCGGGTCTTGCTGGCACCGCCGGAGCGGAGGGCTCGGTGTTGCCGGTGTCACCGATTTCCGCCCCCGTCGGTGCGACCGAGGCGAACCTTTTATGAAGATGCGGTTCGGTTAAACGGGATTTACTCCCTCCCCAACCCTCCGCCCGCTACTCGGTACCTGTCACGGCCTTCCTTGTCTCCTGTCGCCCTCCCCAAGATCCCTCCCCGGCCATTGTCTCTCCCACGCTCGCTCTTCACACTCATGGCCCTGCTGTAGCCCCACGCGTGTCCCCGTGGCAGGTTAATGAAGCCGCTGGAACTTTTTATAACGAAAGAGATCGATGTGTCTGTCCCGGGATTGAGCTGTCTGTAGCCTCCCTCGCTCAGGAGGAGGCTCCGGGAGAGGAGCCTGGCCTCCCTCTGAAAAAAACAATAACACAAACCAAAAATAAAGGACCTGCCCACGGCTCTTGCCCCTGCGTGGAAGCACTCCCGAGCCGGCTTCGGAGCAGGGCGCCGGCAGGGTGGGAAGCCTTTCCCCGGGCGAGCCCCTATGCCCGGTGCCGCTCAGGTCCCGGGGCTGCTCCGCGGGCAGGAAACCCCCCGGCCAAACCTCCCGCATTTGTTGTTTTTTTTTAAAAAACAAAGGTGGTTTAGGTAAGCAGATACTCATGATGCCGGCAGGGATAATTTCGTGGGTCTCGCCGCACCGTTACCGAAAGCACCGGGATGTTTGTTATGGAGGAAAAAACGGTTCCACTTGAAATCCAGATTAGCGCAACGCTCGGACCTGCTGGAGTTTGTCGTTTAATGCTACGTGCCTAAACTGAGAAATACGGGCGCCCATTAGCGGGAATGAACAGCCGTTAAGGAATTAAATGGTATATGGATAATCGAAAAATCGCGTTCAGTTATGTTTTAGGGTTAATAGTTAAATTGTGGCTACAAAATCTTTTTATGTTTCATGGTTTACTGGTGTTGTAAAGAATCTCCATCAGGTCTTATCTCCTCAAATCTCCATCAGGTCTTATCTCCTCAGTTCATAGCTATGCTGCATATGCCTTTAAAATGTGAATGTTTCCAGTTGAAAAATAGTGCATGACAGATTAAAACACGGGGGAAACCTGGAGGAGATTTCGAAAATGCACACATGACAACTCTAGAAATATATTAACCGCGAATATTTGGCAACTTTGGACTCCTTTTAAAATGCAACTAGCCCCTGAAAATTATTAATACAACAGTGAGAATCTAATAGAGGTTGGAATCTAAAAATCTACCTTGATGATATCTGCTGTTACAGTAATATAGACGTACTGTAAATGTATTTTAAAATATATAGCCCATTTAATTCGCCATCTATAAATGGGTTAGAAATAGAGAGAGAAGGGGAGAGAATATAACTTTTTTTTTTTTTTAGGAGCCAAAGCTTTGTGAAGATCTCATTGGAATCCAGTGGATGATTAATGTGAAGATTTGGTAGGAAATCTGGAGAGCTGTATTACAACTCAGATCTCAGGTTCATTTTGATCAACCAGCCGTGAACTCTGGGACGAATTCATTACACTTTAATAGTGCTGGGAGAGGAAGAAAATGCAATTTTTCATTCCATTAGAAAACTAGAAAATACTCTCAGCTTGTCCCCTATTAAGATGTGGCAGGTGATGGGACCATTGTGAGGGACATGGTCAATGGAATTACAGCACATCATTTTTGTTCATATAAAATACTGAAAGGCAAGCCTGACTGTGCAGAAGTTATTTCACTGATTTGGTTTTTATGTAAATAAAATATTGAAAGTTAATTAATCCGTGCTAGAGACTAATGATTATGCTTATTATATTGCATTTGATCATGTAATTTGCATGATTCTCACATTGCTGTTTAATAAACCATTCCAGGTTATAAATAATTCTGAAATTGGTTTCTAATAATGGCATGCTATAAAAAGAATGGTTTTATTATACCAGCCTGAAAAGCAAAGCAATATCAGAAAGCAATTGGACTCCCGTTTAAGCACCAGCCGCTTTAATAATTATTTAAATGTATCATATACATCAAATATAGCTCTAAAAGGAGGAAAGAGGTAATTTATTCTGGCATCTAAAGCCCTTAAAAACATATATCTGATCTGAATTCTCTCAGTGCCAGGAGGCACACAAGGCACGAACATCGTTCTTCCACTTCGATCGGTCTGCGGCTGCGTGCACAGCGCAGTCTTCTGTTGGTTTTTTCCTCAGGACATGACCGATCCAGTTCCATCTCCTCCTCCTCACTTCATTACTGATTTTCTCCATCTCCACCATTTCATTTTTTTTGAAAGTTGATGCTCGTCGTTTCTGCAACTTTTTATTTTTTTTCCGGGAGGAGGCAGTTGGCCTCCTGCCCAACCCCCATGACTTGGAGGGCCAGTGGTTTTTCTGTCAGGGTGGCCTTCCCTTAGGCTGCGTTGGTTCGCGGCACCTTCTTCAGTTTTATCCGGTGCACCCTCCAGAGAGGGATCCCCTATCCACCGCCCAGGGGACGCGCCTTCTAGCCGTGCAGCCCCAGCCGAAGGTAAAAACATATATAGCCTCTATAAATTAACTGTTTAGGTCATTCCTTAATCAGTGTGGAGCCCACGTACTGCAGGGAATGTGTAGGCAATCTGTTAATTATAAAGAAAACTATAAAGTACTCGTATAAACATAAGCCAATTATTTAATTTAAATTTGGTCAAGGAGCACTGATACAGTGGATTGTGAAGTAAATACATTTTACATAAATTATTTTGCCTTGTATTACATAATGTTAATAATTTTGAAGTGTTAATTAAGAAGGTTATGTTGATCTGATTACTTTTTAAACTACAGAACATTATTGTAAAAAATATTTAAATTGCCACTCTATTAAACTGTTTTTATCAGCAGTCTCGAGCTATTATCATTGGTTTAAAATTATGCTGAGACCATTAAAACACTTTGTCTTTCTTCCTACGAATTTCTTTAATGTGCTGTTAGAAAATAATTATTTCCATTTTATATTTTACTTCATTTACCACACTCCTAATATTGAAATTGGTATCATTAACCTTTGAGAAACCCTATAAAGTTTAATAGACCTCGTTTTCTTTTTTCATAGAGTCAGTTGTCCAATTATATTTTGTTTGTGAATCTAATTTCTTTCTTAATTTAAACTAATTATAGTCCTGTGTAGGCTGAGTCAAATTGGTTTACTTTTTAAAAGCAGGCGTGCATTTTCTGTCGCATTTGAGAACGGAGTCAGTTTCTGTTCATAAAAATGTTCATTTAAGGATTTATTTTGATGTGTCTTTATTTAGCTGAGGAGCCTAGGCTTGCCGAGAGGGATTTTGAACACCCGCTCCGGTAAAGCGCAGCGTCATTCCCGGTGCACTGTGCTGAGCACATCCCACAAGTGATTCCATTGTACACGCTTTCATTCCTCTGAAGAGGCTCGCCCAGAAAGTCGCTAAAATAACCCTCCACCCACAAAAGCCGCATCTGAGTATCCTAGCGGTTGGATCCATCTCCCCATTTTCCAAATTTCGTTTACATTTATTTGACAAAATGGTTTCTTATGTGCCTGTGTGCAAATATATATATGCGTGTATATGAGAACAAAGTACACTCTAGATGTTGAAGTTACTCGCTACCCCTGCCGTCCACATGCATTATTAAAGCCAGTACGGGGAAACTCCGATTCCAAATACAAGTGCTTTTTATCGAAGTGCCTTTTCACAACCTTCGGCTGGGGCTGCACGGCTAGAAGGCGCGTCCCCTGGGTGGTGGATAGGGGATCCCTCTCTGGAGGGTGCACCGGATAAAATTGAAGAAGGTGCCGCAAACCAACGCAGCCTAAGGGAAGGCCACCCTGACAGAAAAACCACTGGCCCTCCAAGTCATGGGGGTTGGGCAGGAGGCCAACTGCCTCCTCCCGGAAAAAAAAAAAAATAAAAAGTTGCAGAAACGACGAGCATCAGAAATGGCGGGGATGGAGAAAATCGGTAACGAAGTGAGGAGGAGGAGATGGAGCTGGATCGGTCGTGTCCTGAGGGGGAAACCGACGGAAGACTGCGCTGTGGCCCTTGACTCCAGAGCACGCAGCCGCGGACCGATCGAAGTGGAAGAACGATGTTCGTGCCTTGTGTGCCTCCTGGCACTGAGAGAATTCAGATTCAGATCAGATCAGCCTTTTCACAAACCTGTGTGTCTTCCTCCGCCGCCCATCCCGACCCTCCCGGTGGCGGCGGCGGGGGCCGGGGAGACGCCCCGTCCCGGCGGTTGCGGCGCCGTGGCCATGCCGCCGGCAGCACCTTGGACAGCGGCCCCGCGCCCCCGCCCCTTCCCCCCACGGGGCGCCTGGGCAGAGCCGCGGCCTCGCTGCCGCCGGAACTCCGCACCGGGCAATTCCCGGGCGGTTTTGGCTCGCCTCTTAGCGCCGAGCTATTGCGAGGGCTGAGACTCGCCCTTCTCGGGCTGTGCTTCCCCGGCCTCTTTCCTGCCCCGGATTGGGCTGTGGAGAGGGGGAAACTCCGCCCACGCCTCACTCGGAACCACCGCGTTGCAGGTGGATAGGGGACAAGAGGACACCCCGAGGCGCACCGCCCCCGGCCCCGCCACCCTCCAGCGGGGACAGCTTTAGTCTCGCGTGCGTAAAGGGGCGGGTGGAGCGGAAGCGGTTTAAAGTCTTCTTGCGCAAACTGTTGCGTTCAGGGGTAGGTTTCCTCCCCTGCCGTCGGGCTGAGGTTTGGGGGCACCCACAACCCCCCGCCCCGTTGTGCCTGGCCTCGTCGCCGTCGGTGCGCCCGGGGAAGGGGCCGGCGGGCGCGGTGGGGGCGGGCTCTGCGCGGGGGCGGCTGCTCATACCTGCACCCGGGACTCGGTGAGGCCGATGCGCAAGGCCAGCTCTTCCCGCATGAAGATGTCTGGGTAGTGGGTCTTGGCGAAGCTCCTCTCCAGTTCGTTGAGCTGCGCCGGCGTGAAGCGGGTGCGGTGCCGCTTCTGCTTCTGCTGCGCCTGCTGCTGCCCAGCCTGGCTGGGGTTCTGGCCGCCTTGCTGGCCTTGCTGCTTGTCGGTGTCTTTGGCACTGATGGCTAAGGAGCTGGGGTTGGATCCCACCGTGGTGATGTCCTCCCCCGGCAGTAGGGTGGTCCCTTCCACCGTGTCCGAGTTGGGGGCCATGTCTCCCGAGTGTTCCCCCGGATCCGAGCCCCCTATGCCCAGCCGACACTTCACCGCCTCCCGGTGTCCCAGGAGCTCGGCCGCATCTTTCATCCCTGCGGAAGCAAAGGAGCTGCGGTCACTCCCCTGCAGCCGGGCTTGTATCCATCAAAGCCGCTTTCCAGCGCACCGAGCCAGCGAGAGATATCCAGCCACCGCGGCCGCCCCTCGCCGCCTCCCAGCCGCCCGCCAGTCCTGCAGCATGGGCTCGGCTCCGCGGCGTGCAGAGCCCGCGGCCCGGCGCAACTCGGGGCGGGGGAGAGAAAACTTTACATGGAGCAGCTCCTCTTCCTGCTTACATAACCAGCTCCCTGCCGGGCCTCCTCTTTGCGAGACCGGGGGAGGGGGGGGGCAAGTTTTGCCGGGTTCGGCTTGGGTTTTCCAGTGGGGCTGGTAAAAGAAAGAGACGGAGAGAAAGAAATAACACTCGAGCCGCCCTGCTGCCGGGAGCTTTAACTCCCCGACAGATGTGCAGGGACTTCAGTCACCCTAGCCACCTTTCCCCTCTCCTCCCTCCGCTCCTCTGAACAAACGCATGAATAACCATAAATAGGTAGATACAGATATTTTAAAACGAAAGAAAGGGGAGAAGAAAGCGAGCAGGCGAGCAGGAAAAGGCCACCCAGAACTTCTTCGTAAACACCATCGAGCTCATCTGTCCTAAAATAATAATAATAATAATAATAATAATAATAATAATAATAATAATAATAATAATATAGTACTAATGTGTAGGTATGTATATAAAAACAGGGGAGAGAGAAATTAAATTATCCACAACTCGCTGTAGATCTACATACTCCGTAGGTCGCCCTCTCTCTTTTTTTTTTTTTTTAAGACGATGTTAAATCAAGTTAAACTTTAATACAGTACAATTACTTTTAAAGGAATTAGGCCATTTAGATCGCATTAAGGTAAAATAAGGAACAAATTGTCAATTTCCTGCCCCGGCTTCCTCCCCGCTCGCCGCCGCCGGTACAGCCGCCGAGGGGCGGGGGGGTGCTGGGGGAAACTCACCGAGACGGGCGTCCAGGAGGTCGGCATGAGACAGCATCGCGCACCGCTCCAGGGCGAAGACTGTTCCCCCCCCAAATTTTAGCGGCCTTAAGTTATTTAAAATAGATATAAGAAATAGATATATATATAGATCGCCTAAATGAAAGAAAATTCGGTGTGTGGTTAAAAAGGGGGTCTCTTGCATTATAATGTCCTTTAGAGAGACGGGGAAGTGCTTAACAGTTCAATGAACACGTGAGCAGCTCGGCGCAGGGACCAATCAGGAGGGCAGCCTGCAAATATCAGCGCCCGGAGCGCCCCACTCCCTTCCCCTGCTCCGCTTGCCTTCGCCGCCCTCCTTCCCCCCTCTCCCCTGCGCCCTTCTCTTCCAAATGTACATTTGACACCCTCCTCCCGGTCCAGGTCACCTCTGATTTATTGGTTTGTCTTTTTTTTTTTTTTTTTTTTTTTTTTTTTTTTTTAATGCCTCCTCGGAGCGCACCCGGTCTGGCTCCCGGAGGTGGCTTGCAAGACCAGCGCCCACCGGGGGGCATGTAAGTGGGTGAGCGCGGGAGGCTGCGCGGAGCGGGGGACGGCGGCGGAGACCACGGGCCGGCTCTCGACCACCCGCCGCCGCCTGGCCCCGACGGCTGCGGAGAGGCGAGGAAAGAGAAACTTCCGCGAGTTCCTCCAGCGGCCCGGGCTGCACAGGCTCCCCTGGCCCTCCGGGGCTCCCCGCCACCCTCTTCCCGACCCCGACTGATACACAAGCACGCAGCAACTCGAGGAAAAGGGAACCAAACACCGCATGTCCGGGCTGCACAGGGACCGCTTTGTCTCTGGCCGGGATTTAAAAGCCCGTAAGCCCTATTTTTTCGGGTAAAGTTTCCGAGTTTGGCTCGCCTACAAACTCAATTTAAAGCAATAAATAAAGTTAAATGCTTTTTATTTTCCTCTTGAATATGTTAAACTACTTGAACAATTTAAAGTGCTTTGCACAAGTGAAGCGAACCATTTCTAATGTTCTGATTTTTCAAAGCCAGCCAACAACAAAGTTTAGATTAGTAATATATTTCTAACCAGAGTAATTTTCAAGATCATTAGGCATTTATGTAATTAGTGCCAAATCTATAAGCTTTTATTACGATTATTAGAGTAAAATCAGTATAAATTTGTACTAATTTACTACTGTTTAGACTTGGCTCTCAAGCCAAGAGGTTCTTATTGTAAATGATAACTGAGGAAATTAAGTAAGTGCAAAATTCTGTACCGTTTCTGATCTGCTCCTAAACAATCCGTTTCAGTTGTATTTGTAGCAGAACATAATGCCCTTTTAAAGTTATTTGACTTGTATTTTTATTTGAAAAAAAAAAAGAAAAAACCTCTACCCGGGCACAATGAAAGCTGATATTTACTACTTCCAACATGATTAACATTGATTTTTAATTCAGAAGTAATGCAATTAAGATTATTCATTTAGTGCAAATAAAGCTTCCACCAAAAAGGGAGCCCAGTGAAGTCTGTGTTAAATAATACAGTGCCAATGGCTTTTTTTTTCCCGCCATCCAATTGACTTACACAAAACATTGTAAATACTGCATGCGAAGAGATACAAGAGTAGGTTTGTTTGCAGCTCAGATATGCAGGGGTTTCGGCAGCGACTGAACAAGGAGACAAAGGAACCGGCCGACCGGTGTCTAGGGAAGTTTTGACGCTTTTTTTTTTTTTTTCTCCTTCTCCCTGCCCAGATCTTTGGCTATTCAATTCAACTTTCGAGACGTCGGGCTGTTGCAATGAACCTGGGTGCCCGGAAACAGCCGCTAAGAGCAGGGAGAGAGACCCAGAGCTGGGTCACAATTTAGCTGGAGAGAGCGAAAGAAAGAGGTGGAGGTGGGATGGGAGTTTCGGGTTTTTTCTTTTCCGTTTGAATGGGGAACGGCGAGGATGGTTCATTTGCTTTGCTTTTTTCCCTTGAAAATTATTATCTATGTACAGCTCCAGGGCAGCAGGGGAAGCCCCGGCGGTGAAAATTCCCGAGAGGCGCCCCCCGGCCCGCTGCCGGGCGCCGGTACCCGCGGAGCGGAGCTTGCGGAGCCGCCGGCGGCGCGGTGCGCGGCCGGGCCGGGCGCCCGCCGGCGGGGAGACAGCCAGGGGCCGGCGGGAGCCGCGGGGCGCGCAGCCTTTCACGGCCGTGGCGGGTCTGGCCCTGCCTGGACGCGGGCGCCGCAGCTCCGCGCCGGAGTTACGGGAGTGGTCTGAGGTCGACTGGGGGCTTTTGGGGTTCAGTTTTAGCTGTAGCCACTGGGCTATCCGGGCGCTGCAGGTGCCTGCAGCCGGCTTCTGCCGAGCGTGCTGCGGGCAGAGTCACACGGCGTGCACGTGTATCTATTCCGTAGTTTTGTATGTTTCAGGTCGATAAATAAATGTGTAATAGTCAATGTGCAGACACATCGGAGTAATAACAATGGGATGAAATCAAAAGATTATCAATCTCTGTTAGTAACTGCTGAATACCAGTGTTGCGGTGTGATAGCACACTTCGTTTTATGACTTTTCTAATGCTCTTGATTTTTATAGCAGTATAAACAAACTACATTATTTCTTCCAAGACTTCAGAGAACAATCGTCTTAAGGGAAGAGGGGAAATCAGGGAAGGAAGTCTGCGGGAGAGAAAAGAGCGAGCAGGGCTGACATTTAAGCGTGTGAGAAAGAAAATTACAATGGGGTCTATACCCTAATCACATTCCACTTCCGCACACTCTTGTTTTGTCAAGTGTCTGAATTCATCCGGGCAGTGTTGGAGATGTATTTACAAGGATTTTATTCCCCATCATCTTTCCATTTTCCCAGTGTAGACAGAAAACTGCCAGTCAAGTCCATTCCCTGTTCTAATTTACAGTATTCCCCACATGATCATAGGAACTGAAGTTCCTAACCAGGAAAGGCTTTAGCAAAATGCCCCAAAATCTTCAGCGTGACAAGGGTGTCTTCAGAAATCACTTCAGAGCAAAGTAAAATGATTTTCTATGACGGATCCAGTGATTTTTTTCCTCAATAAATAGGTTTTAGATTGTTACACACACGTAGAACTGGAACAAAGGGACCTACCAGAAAATATAATGCCCCTAATAAAATTTATTTAGACAGCTTACTTCTCATAAAAAATAGAGATTGAATTTCGTACAGGAGCGCCTGCCAAGGGGCTAGGCACTGGGAGATCATCTCTCCCCACCCTTTCCCTTTCCCTTTCCCTTTCCCTTTCCCGCGGGCCCGATCCTAGCTGGGGCCGGCTCTCTCCTCCGCTTCCCACCTCTTGCCCACGCTGGCCAATCTGCCTGAGTAAGAACCGCGGGATTGGGGCGTGTCACGTTTGGAAGCAATATAAACCTAATTCTCCAAGTGCTATGACCCTGGGAAAAAAGGGTAGAGAATTTTCCAACCTCTCAGCTAAACTGAAGCTTTGATTGAATGAGGCTGTAATATAAACAAGTGTATTTAGCCAATTCTGCTCTGATTTAGGAACAGAACCTTCTTTTATCAGAATAATTATATTTCGAGCGAGAAACGATAAAATAAGGTTAAACTGCTAAAGTCAGCAGGGTGGCTTGGCGTAAATGGCTGATAAGGTTTGTAATTTGATATTTATGTTATTGAACATCCATCCAGTTAAAGGGGCTGCTGTATGCAGAGCACCGTAATTGTTTTTTGCACTTAGCACACGCTCCCAGCGTTTATCAAATGTAACTTTTGTTTGCCTAGCTTGTTTGCGCTGCCCTTTTTTTTTTTTTTTTTTTTATTTCCAGGCAATAGTCCTGAAATATCGGATATTATTATTCACATTCCCGCTCCTCAGTGCTGTATTGTAACATTGTTCGCTGTAATGAAAAGCGCCTCCCTCAATAATTAACGACCTCACATTTCATCAGGCAAGAAAATAGGGAAAAGACTCAATTTTAATTCATTGTAAATTACAGCTATGCTTCCGAGTGTTATTTGCTTACAGAAAACAAATGAAGTGACTTAGGCTACTGTTTACTTTTCCACATCGGCATAGCCTAAACACAAATGACAAATCAAACTATATAATTTTGTTAGGTGTAATTTGGAGTTAAGAAATAGAAAACCATAAACACGTGTTTTTATTTTAATCAACCCACTCGAAAATATTACTTCTTTGGAAATGAAGGACAAGGCTCCTAGCAGCTACAGATCCCAATTTATTAATTCTAGTCAGAGCTAAATATGATTATCATCGCTGCTTTACGATATTAGGCTGCATGCAGCATTTTGTAGCTGTAATAAATATACTTCTTTGAAAGCAACTTTATGTTTAAACGCATCCGAGGCAAGAACGAGCGCAGCTGATCAGAAACGCAGCCGTCAGATGTTCCGAAAATAGCCTTTCTGAGCACGGCAGGGAAAGCTCGAGTCTCTTGTCATCTATTCTCAAATACATTTAAGAACATAGTTTTCCTATTTGCTTATTTATCTAAATATCTGTATCTCACTCCGGCTAAGTCAAAGGCAGCATCTCCGATTGTCTCCTCGCTGGCAGACTGCGGGGAAGCTCTCGACAGCGAAGCAGTTGCTTTAGATTGAAAGGATGGCTTCTATCAATTAATTTTCATCGGAACTATGACAAAGTCTTTTATGGGGAAAAAGCTATTTTAATATAAGGTATGCCTGACACACACACCCCGCTCTCCCCCGTCCAAATCCAAACTTTTTATACGCAAAAGTAACCTCCCCCTCCAGCTTTGTGTATATATGTATAGTCTTTTGGCATAATATTAAGTTCATAAACTTAAAAATGCGGGGCCCAAGCATAACGCACTGTATTGTAACTTAGGTCAGACAGAAATTATCGGGGCTACCCCGAAAACGAAGGGAACGCCAATATAAAGCATTTTTCAGATAAATTTCTGTTTAGGGAAAGAGCACAGTTCCAGGAAGACTATTCCTACTGAGATTTGAGGAATTTAACACATACCCATACTTTAAAATGCGAAATCTCCCCAAACGGCTGGATAAATAAACCGCCAGGTGTGGCAATGAAAGAATATATATCAGAGACTGACGTGGAGTATTTAACTTTCTCATTTTTAACACCGTAGTTTTAATCTCTTCAATTACATAGGTGGTATATAGTAATAAGGAACATATTTTGTTTGTATGTGTTAAGTTCACTGCTTTTCTGATTTATATTTACTCAATATAAATATATCAGTTATTCAGTTAGGTGACAAGTCTAGTAATTGGAATAAAAAGAAAACATCTCATCCTTATCTCTTCCCATAGCTAGATATAGTGCTAATAAGACTGCATCAATCTTATCTGGCAAATAAATAGACAAAAAAAACCAAATTCGCCTCCAACAAGTTAATGTGGTGTATCTGAGTGGAAAGTAGATATTTTCACGCATTCTGGAGATGAGGAGTGACTTTTAATAAAATCAGAAGAAAAACAAATGTAATTCTGTAAGCAATTTCAGAGCTCAGCCATCTCTCACCCACGGCATTACTTAGCATTCTCCAACCGTCCTAACCTTTTCTGTTAAAAACCAGTTAGTTCCAGAAATATGGCTGTCACTCAATCTGGGACCTTTAGATCCACTTTCCTTTATTATTGGGGGGGGGGGGGGCAATTCTAGAGGTAATATGGCTTATTTTACAAGGATGATTTTTGTTGACTTTTTTTTTTCCTTCCTCTCCCCTTCCCCGCTTGTCTGAGCGCGGCTAATTCGGGGCGTCTATATTCACTCAATTAGAGAAATCTAAAGAGAAAATCGATCCTCCATCTGCAGAAATGCCATCTTAACAAATTATATTCTTGTTTCGTGCAGGTGATTTGGTGACGGTCGGGAAATTAGAAGTAATAAGTTGTTGTGTTTGAGACCACCTTCCCGCCCCTGGCCCTCCGCCCTGCCCCTTGCCGGGCCCCGAGAGGGGAGCGTCGCGCCCGCCTCGGCACCTCCTCCTCTGACCGGGCAGGCGAAAAGCCACCGCCACCGCATCTCCCTCTGTAATTAGTGCTGCTGCCCTCCATGTGGGCTCGATTAAACCGTGATTTAGCCGAAAGAAATATAATTATGGCTGCAAATAAAATAATCAGCATTGAAGAGCTATTTCCTTAATGAGATGGAGCGGTTGCACATCACGGAGTAAAGGGGTCTCATTAAAAGGTGATAATGAGGTTTGGGTGAATATTGGGAGTTGCACAAAAATATCTAAACCGGTGAGAAAACCTAGCGCTGGGCTCCTGCTCCTGGGGCTGAGTGAGCTGCAGGACTGGGCACGGCCCTAGGCCAGAGCCCCTGGCACTGTGTGTGGAGGGCAGCGGCACAGCGCTCTGTGCCAGGCTGAGATACCCCCGGCTCCCCACCGCCGCCCCTAGCCCGCCCCACAAGCGCAGTCGCTGAAGGACAGGCACCTATATGCCCGCGAGCTCCTGGCCGCGCTCTCCTCGTCCGCGGGCACCACCTGGAGATAGGTATTTTGATTATGGCTAATTTTTTTAAAGCTATTAGCACTGCCATTTTTAACAAGGAACAGCAACGTTTAACAACTGCCTCCTGTCCACCCACCCGGTACACCCGATGCTCTCTGTAACCTTCCTGCGTAGCCCGTGGAAAGCCTCGACTATTGCTATTCCTTCGACTGCACCATGTACCCCTGGCAGTCCCCAGAGCTGGCTCCTCAGGGAGCTGCCCGTGGCGGGTAGGGAAGTGTGAGGCCGCGGGCAGTGCCTGGCTTGGTCCGTCCTGGCTTGGCTCTGCCAGCGAGGTGGAAAACAAAAGGCAAAAGTTGTGAGAACAGAAGTCGATCCCCCAGGCAACAAAACAGAGAAAAACGGCCGAGTCAGGGAATACAGATTAGAACCAAAATGGTTAATTAAGAAAATCAATTACAGAACACCCACAAGGAGCGCTAGTACGGCTGCTCTGTCCCTTGCCTGCCAAGGTGTCTGTCTGCTGCGCGTGCTCCAGGCCCTGCTAGGCAGGAAGTGGTGGCGGTCTGGGACAGGGACGGCGAGGAAAGGGGCTAGTGGCTGATCTCAGTGGAGGTTTTGAGGTACTGGAGGAGGAGAGGCCTGAGTGAAATCACTGTGAGTAGTAACATTGCTTCAGCCCGGGGCTGTGTGAGGGGGGGACTGCCTTTAACGGCCGGGCCAGGGCTTGTGGGGGGCGGCGGGGTGGGGAGTCTGTCGGTACCTCTGAGGGAACAGGCCTGTTTGAGAGCAAAATGTTATATTTACATAAAATAAAAGGGAAGCAAATGGGATAATAGGCAGCCTAACGTTCCCCGGGAAAATTACATGCTGGCTCTGCTGTGTGACAGAGGGAAAAGCATTGTTTTGCTTTCACACCCCCCCCCCCCAGCTTTTTGTTTTGTTTTTAATAGTGTGAAATTGGGCATGTCTTGGTGTTTTAATCATCTAATCAAGGAAAACAGCTTGAATACAAAATACTAAAATAAAATAAAGGCCAGGGTATTTTTCTTTCTTTGCTTATGCTCTCAGTAACTTAAAGGAGATGGAATCTATATTTTGTTCTTATTATCACCAAAAACATTTCACCTTTCAGCCCAATATCTTTACCATGTATTGCAGGTCAAGTTTCTTGATTAGGAAAAAGATCTGTGCGACATTAGCAAAAAATCTGGGAAGGCTGTGCTCAGCAGTGAAGGAGCTGAGAGTCGCAGGAGCACTGGTGGCCTCTGAGTTGAAGACTTGTCCTGCTCTTCTGTCATGGTGAGACGATTTTTTTTTTTTTTTTTTTTTACTGACTACCTCTGTGTATTTGTGTGTGTAGAAGGTTTTGTAGTCTTAAACTATTTACAGCTTATATATATATACGTCCCAAACAGTGACATTTGTTTCCCATTTTGGTACTTTGTAAAACAATGGAGACATGCCAGGGCCAGCTAGACTGTAGTTCAGGATATCCCATTGGTAGTACTTACATTTATAACCATAAACATGTTAGAAATTCCAAAGTAGACCTAAGGGACAGTTCTCTTAAGATTGTGTTTTGTTTTTTTTCTTCTAGGAAAAAAACATTTTGGGTTTTTGGATGATTGGTTCTTTTGGAAGAAATTGCAAATCATGTTTAGAAAAAATAATCAGGAGTCTCAGGAGACTCTGCTACTGGCTGGAAAGAGGTAAATAAATGTTTTCTCAAAAAGCACTCTTCTGCTTTCTGTTAGGGTTTAATTTTCAGACCTTCTACCATTGTTTGCTTAACCTGTGTGCTCCTCTCTGTGTAGTCACAAACTCTTCTGCCTGCAGGCCTCTCTTTTCCTGATTAGTCTGGCCAATGGCTGATATTTTGATCATGGCTTACAATGTTTGAATTGACATTCTCCAAAAAGAAGCATCTCTGTCTCCTAAATTTGTCATGAACATGGGACGGTTTTTTCATGTTCCAGCTCTAGCAAGGAATCATACAAACCTCAACGCAAATCTTGTGGATTTCTTCACATTTAAACTTAGCTGTTCCTTCTCAACTGAAAGCACAGGTTAACTATAGCAGATGTTTACTGTAAGCAGGGTGCTCTGAGGGCAGTGGAGACTTGGCATCCAGAATTTTGTATCCTGTGCTAGGGAAGCTACAGGATGGAAAGCCATTTTTTCTTTCTGCTCCAGTTGAGGAGAAGGTATCAAATTTTGTAATGGGCAGAAGGTACTTTGTGTGTTGGGAGAAATAGTGTGTTTGGGCTTGAAGACTGGAGTACTGTACAGAAAAAGTATTTTATTTCACTGCAGAGTAGTGACCAGACATGAAATTATTAGAGCCCTAGAACCTCCTTTGCCTCCCTTATTGAAAGAGTGGCATGTGCTCATGATTGCAGCCGGTCAGACTGCAGGTGCCTCATCCCCTAGTGACGAGCACTGGGGGGATCTGTACTCATCTGATTAATAGAGGCTTTCAGTCAACACAGTGGAGCAATAACATGTCACAAGTGTGGTAAGCATCTGACGGTTTATCTTCACCTGGCATAAATGCAGTCTGCTCTAGGTGGGTTACTTTCAGCCTAGAATAGTAGCAATTACTTGGATGGGTAAAATTGCATGAAAGCACACCTGAGAGTCATGGCATGAAAGAGTTTAGCTTTGTAGCCACTTAAAACACAGAACGTGATGGCAGTGGTGGCATCTTGTAAGACTGGGCTGAAAGACACCTTTTGGGTCAGTGAGTCTGGTAACTCCATCATAATTACTGCCCTTTTCATACTCTGATGATGGCAGGTCTACAGCTGGGCAGTGTGAGAGTGGTTTTAGACTGGAGGTACTGGGTTTTCTTTTTTTTAGTATTGGGAGCAAGGGTGGCAAGGATAGTGTTGTTGTTCATTTCCACTTTTTGAAGGTGAGGAACTAGAAAGTCCTGTGTTGGGGTGTCCAAATTGGGGAGGGTGCCAGAACGCAATGTGGGGCTTGGTTGCTGGTAATTAGCAAATTGAGTCTCTGTGAAATGCTGGCTTCTCTGAATGTTAATAAAGTTCTGCTTCCTTCCTAAGCCACATCATTTACAGCAGTGAGGGGTTGTAGGGGAGAGAGCCTAGCACAGGGGATGGTGACATGCTGGGGAGGAAACCTCCTGCAAATGGCCTTCTTTACTTCGGATGGCTCCCAGCTGTCACTGCTCTTCTCTCCTATGCTGTGTTCAGAGTACATCTTCAGAGTATGCCTTCCTTCTGCTCTGCAGGGGAAGAATTAGAGAGGCAGAGATAAAATAGTCCAATACAGTCAGGATAAGTGTGTTCCTTTTTGAACTCAATGTTTGAAAACAGTAGCTTGCTCCTTGGACTGCTTATTGAGATTCCTAGTGGAAATAAGAGCTCAAAGAAGGCTTGTCTGTATAATAAGCATTGGTAAAAATTCTCTCACCTAGTTGTAGCTCAAAAAGTAAGCTGATGGGGGGGTGAATGTTTTGTCTTGTGATATCTTTGTAAAGTCTTTATCCTGAACTGCAAAGCATGCTGTCCTTTGTGATCGTCTTGCCACAATTCCATTTTTAACACAGTGTATGTGCTTTTGGGCAGCTATTGGGTTTTGGAAGTCTTGCAGAAGAGTCAGATCACTTGGGCAGATCTGATCTAGTAGTTAGTTTATTATTAGTTAGTTTAATCAGTAAATTTAGGTAAGTAAAATATTTAATAAGTACAGATGGATTGGAGATCAATACTCTACTATTTACTACACTTAAAGTTAGTATGGGATACAAAGATTATCACGTAAGCTTACTATACATATCTTAAATGTTACATGCATGCAAAAAATGTCACTTACCAACCCATCGATGTCTGGTGTCAGGTAAAGCATCTCTCAGCCTTGAGGGGTAACCTTGAGAGGCATCCCTACTCAAGGGGAGATCACCACTGCGCAGCCAGCTGCTATGGAGGGAGAGCTCAATGGACCCTGATGGCTGCAGATATTTATAGCTTAAAGCGGTTGATTTTTAGTCAGATTTTCTGCTGTGTTCATGCAGTTTTGTTTGCTTATCAGCCCAGTCTCCAGCCAAACCATGTTTTGTGTTTTTTTTTTTTTGTTTTGGTGCTGGGTTCTTGCTGATGGCCTCACACAGTAAGATTAACTTTGATTAGGCCTACTTGCGGAGCGTCTGCCTGGACCAAAGTTCAGTTCAAACAGGAGGAGTGCACCCATCACACTCTTCACCCTGTGATTGCAGTCAGTCCACTTCACAGAGTGGTGGTATGGTCACCTCTTGCCTCTGTGCCATAAATATAGGGCGGTAAAGACATCACCTTCTCGATAGGCTGGTAAATAAGTTAATATATCAATTTGCTGACTCTTCAATATAAACACGTTCACTCATAGCTATTATATGTTGAGATAAGCACCATAATTTGATATATAAACAAAGGGTTAACAATACGCACAAAACTACAAAGATTAACAAGACTACATTTGGGTGTAACATCAAATTCAAAGCTCCAGTTGCTGTTGGTGACCATCCAAGGAGTTTCCCACCAGTGATTTTCTCCATCTTTCTTCGCTCTTTCTAGGATGCAGTGTATCTCCTATGCATCATGATGGATGGTAATTAGGGTTCTTTGTCTGTTGTTTCAAACTCATTTTAGCAATTGACACAGATCATCATGTTGCAACAGTTTTCTTACCAATGTGAGATTTGTTCCAATGGGGGTAGGCAATAAATGTTGATACAATGTGTAGTTAGATTGCAGCAATTGGTGGGTTGTGTCAGGAGCTGAATAGTTAAAGTCGCATACCATAATTTTAGTAAAATTACAAATACAGATATTTGAGTGATTGTGTACATCTACAGTGGTGTGTTGCCTATAAATAGAAAATCACAAAGGGTTCTCATGCAAACACATCCATTTCCAACATACAAGTACAGTTTCAGGGGTTTCATTGGGTTGTATTTCAAAATGGCAAACACTTTGTTCAGTGTCAAGGCATGTCTTGGGCCTTAATGGTATTACTTTCACAAATAAATCCTTGTTGTTTCCTTACAACACATGCGTCAACATCAACAGTTTGCCATTTGTTCCTATTTTGTTGGGCCCATACTTTGTGTTCTAACAGATAGAGTACAGTTCCATGGTGATTTAATCCTAGCGCAATGATTGAGTATATGGTGGATACCGAAGCATTGCTTGTTGTTAAAACAAAAGCTGTGGCTTTACTGCTGGTGGGGTCATAAGTGAAGCAGATTAGATACCACCAAGATTGGAAATCCTTTTCAAATTGAGTTGCATTTTCCCAAATTACCTTTCAAATCTTAGTGGGCAAGGTGCCCTCGTTGCCTTCCCTTATAATTGCCGCTATAGTGGATTGCACCCATAACTGAGCTTGGATACAGCTAAGAGCTAGAGAAACATTATTCTGGGTGACACCAAGTGCATCTACAATTAGTTGGTGGTCCTTTTCATTAATTCTTTCCCTTTTAGGTAATATATCAGCTAAGAGCCATTGACTAGTTCCCTGTGCCAGCAAAGATCTTAATGGATGTTCTAGCTTATACAAATAACTTGTTGCTGAGCTTAATTTATTTGCCAAAACTTCAGCATCTATGCTGTTTAATACTCCTAATCCTGTTCCCAGGACGCCAGTCACATCTCTCCTTGTTTATTTTGGAGAGGTGAGGGTTCGCCCATGCAACCATGCTAACCATCCTGTATAGGATGTATTTAGGAATGGTGAGCAGGTAGGTTTAATTGCAGAGATCTTAATCTGCATTGATAGTTCCACTTGCTTGAGGGACCATGATGGATTAAGTAGCACTTGTTGCTGGCCGGTATATTTAATAGCATAGGGTCCAATTTCAGAAATCTGTGGGGATAAGGTTTCAATAGTCTTATCGGGGGTCTTGGAGGTAGTAGGATGCATTGTGGGGGCTAAGGTAGTTTTTGCTGTGCCCAATATAAATTATCCCAGTTTCAACTGCGGATAAATTATATCTCCACATGCATAGTATTTCTCTTTCCATATTTTCTTTTAATGTAACACTCATTGAACAGCTACTAGCATTGTTACATCTATGCCGCTTTTCGAAGGAACTATATCGAAAACTAAGTAAGTAAATTTCCCCTTCATTGTTTTGGGGTTGTGTTTCACATATTATGCTTATATTTCCCTCTGCCAAATTCATGTTAATGGGTGGGATTCCTAAATTTGTACTATTATAGCTTGCTTTGTTAGCAATTGTCATTGTAATGCACTCAGGCTTAAGTGCTGTTATGATTGTCACCATATTGCTTAATACAAATAAAAGAAGTGAGGGTCTCCACCCCATGCATCAGGCTTGTCGACACCTCCACCAGAGCTGGTCCTGCAAGCCAAGATGGTTAGGAGACAGAAGAGAAATAGGCCTCCAGCGATAGTGACAAGTTCTCTGGTGGGTATTGCCCTGCTGGTATTATTCATTATTCCTGCAAGAGAGAACAATAGTCTTGGCAGGGCTTGTCCGGACCAGTTACCCCATTATGTTCAATAATTGGGATGTATCCATTTGGTACTAATACGATGTTCAGCGCCACTACTATCTTTTGCCTTCCAGGCCAGAGAGCCACGAGGTTCAGTCAAGATCATCGGTACTTATGCCTATGAGCACTGCAACAAGCTCCCCCGAGAGGTAGTCACAGCGCCAAGCCTGACAATATTTAAGAAGCATTTGGACAACGCCCTCAGACATATGGTGTGAATTTTGGGGTTGTCCTATGCAGGGACAGGAGTTGGACTCGATGATCCTTGTGGGTCCCTTCCAACTCAGGACATTCTATGATTCTATTTGGGGTAGTTTGACCCTGGTTGAAAGGTCATGGGGAATTTTCTACCATCTGTGGGAAGAGCGTCATGGGGTGCCATCACAGTGGGAAAGAATGCACAAGCAACTGGACTACCAGTTGGACCATACCTGTTATTTAGTTGCTGAACTACTTTCCACACTCAAGTTTCCCAATGGGGTTCATGGGGGGTTAAAATACTGTTTCAATAAACCATTGGCTCTTTCTACCATCCTGTTTGATTGAGGGTAGTAAGGAGTATGGAATGCCCATTGGATTCTGTTCTGTTTGGCCCAGTTTTGGACTTCTTTATTGGAGAAGTGTGAACCATTATTACTTTGAATCATTTCAGGTGTTGGTAGGCCCAAAACCCATGATGTCAGACCCTGTATGGTACTGGGACCAGTCGCAGCCTGACATATCCATGCCATGATTAGTCCTGATACTATTTCTACTCTGGTTAGGATATATTTATATCCTAATGATGGCTTCAAAGGACCTATATAATCTATTTGCTATGCAGACCATAATGCCTTACCTTGCCTTATATGTAAAGGAGGGGCCTTAGCTGGATGATCCATAGTAAGTTTTAATCTACATTGTGGACATTCTGAAATAATAGTAGCACACACAGCACAACTAAGGGGCCATCCTTTACTTTGCAAAGTACAGGGCTTCTCTTCCTGTATGGCCTAAGTGTTGATGCAAACATTCACCTAGATGATACCATTCTTTCTCTTGTGGCTCTTCCTCTAACTTTATACTATGTATATGTGCCAAAGTATCCACCTGATGGTTCAGTTTTGATGCTATATCTGACTTGGTGGAATGGGCTTTCACCCATCCTATCATTAATGGATTTCCTTCTCTGTTCCTGGCTATACTAGGAAGTTTTTGCCAGTCTTCCTTCATCCACAGAGGTGCTCAGTTTACTTCCCAATTTAATGCTTCCCATTGACAAAGCCCATGGGTCGCTCCAGCCCATACAGCATAAGAGTCAACATAAATTATGTCAGCTCCGTATTCAGCTGCCAACATTACCGCATGTGATTCTCTTACATGTGCACTACCCTCTCCCTCTTCTACCTTCTGCTGACCAGTTTTCACTTCCAAAGCCACTGCTCTATATTTCTATTTTCTGTCCACTCTTTTGGCTGATGCATCTGTAAAACAAACACCCTTCAAAGGGCTTTCAGCTGATAGAGGGGGAGTGGGGTAAATAGGAGAGGGTTTAAAAGGTTGAGCTAATGCAAGTGGGTTCATGTTCACTGATACTTGAAGTTTCAAAGGTTTATTTGGTCCTTCCATAAGATTCATTTCATCAGCTACTCCTGTTAGGTAGGCGTACCATTTCCAGACTGTGGGCTTCTGTGCAATTCCTTTCAGAAGATGCTGTACCCTTTAAGACTGACTTGAGCAAGTGAAAGGGACATCTGACTTGTACAGGTTGTCCCTGATGTAATTTCTCTATTTGTTTGACAGCACGAACTAGGGATGATAGGCCCTTTTTCCATTCTGAATAACACCATTCAGTTTCTTTAAAAGCTGTAGAATTGAATAGCAGGGGCCGCTTGGGTCCATTGGGTTCTGCCTGGAATAAGTTACAATAGGTTTCATGTTCTGCAAATCCCCATTCTACAATTATGGGATCTAGGGGATGTATTGGTCCCAATGACTGGTAGGTCCTTAGCTAATTTGACATCTTTGCTGCCTCTTCATGTTCATTTCTGAAATCCCACAACTTTCTTTTTCATAATAGGGAATATAGGAGTCATGCTATAATTGAAAATCCTGGTATGTGTTTTTCCAATATCTTGAAGTTCTGAGAAGTCATTGCAGTTCCTTCTTGTTGTTAGGCATTTTTGAGTTTTCTAGTTCCATCAGAGTATCTGGGGGTATAACAGCACTCCCAGCTACCCACCAGGTGCCTAGAAATATTACCTCCCTGCCGGGTCCCTGGCATTTGTTGTGGGAAACCTCTATTTCTGCTTCGTGCAGTGTCTGCCAAACAGCAGCAGCTTGCCCTACTGGTTCGGGAGAATCTCCTCCAATCAAGATATCATCTATATATTGGTACAACTTAACTCCTGGAGGAATTGAAACAGTTTGTAATAATTCAGCCAGTGCTGCATGAGCTATAGTGGGTGAATGTTTATAGCCCTGAGGAAGTCTATTAAAAGTAAATTGTATCCCATCCCAGGTAAAAGCAAATTTTTCTTCCTCCTGTAGTGGCACCATGAAAAACATATCTTTTACATCTAGTACCGCCATCCAGGGGTGAGTGGCAGCTTGCAGGGTGGCAGTTAACATAGCAGTGTTTGGGACGGCTGCCATAAGAGGAGTGGTGTTTGCATTTAATTTTCTATAGTCTATGGTTAGCCGCCACCTACCATATGGTTTTTTTAACTGGCCACACTGAAGAGTTGTATGGGGAGTGTGTTTGGGAAATAATGCGTCTCTTTTCTAAATCAGCTATGACCTCTGCAATACCCGTCTGAGCAGCAGCAGAGGATGGGATACTGAGGGACATTAGTTATTTTTGAGTCAGGCAGCATGGGTGCAGCTTGCAGCAAGTGAACTATGCCAGTTAATTGATGCCCACTGGTAGCTGCTAATTTTCTCTCAGCTAACCAAGGACACTATAGGTGGCCAAATGACCAAGCACTACCATCTGTTAATTTCCAAACCCGTCCTTTTGGTACATCAAAGCCTAACACATTTTGTTTCCTTGAAGCTATTGCTAATTGGTGCCTTGATATCCTTTTCTCCCCTGGTAATAACAAGTTTACTTTAGCCACGGGGCATATCTTACTTTTGTTGGTAAATCCTGTTATTTTAACTTTCCACCATCCAGGCTTAACGTAAGTTCTTTGGGCATCCAAACTTGAGATTATTGAAATTTGAGCTCCAGTGTCAATCAGAACTTTTAGTAACAGTTTCTTAGGGCCAATGGGGATATAAACATGGAGGGTGTGTGAATCATCCCACTGATAGGCATCTACTCTCGGGGTAGGCCCAAAGTCTGTTCGAAGTGATGTGCGGAAACAGACTCCACAACCTGTAAAGTAGGTATGTTTATTCAGCGCTGGGCAGCACAGGGGGATGATCCTGCCAAAGTCATGCATGCCCACGTGGTAGCTCGTCCTGGATTTATACGACAAAGTGTTACGTATACATAAGGTTTCCCAATACGCCTAGACATATGCATGACCTGTCCCCGCTTCGTATTAAAATTAGCCCCAAGAGGTCGTTTCCATAAACTCCTCCCAACTGCGCTTGCGCAGTGCTTCCTGGTGGGGGTCGCGGGGGTCGTGGGGATGAAGGCTGATGACTCCTCTTCGTCACCGCTAGTAACCCCTTGTTCTTGCGCAGACTCAGTTGCTCCTTGGCTCTTGTCCAAATCGCAGGGTCGGTTTCAGCTGGTTCTTGAGACAAGTTTCTGTTCTTATCAGGAACTGTCCTTTGTTGTGAGACTACCAGGCTCCTCGCTTTAATCACCTTGCACAATAGTTAGATAAGCGTAGTTACGCTCTAAAGCCCCTTTTCAGTCCCCCCTTTTCTACAAAGTTAGTGAATTCTTTTACTACACCCTATTCTAATATAGTGTTTCTCTATCTAACATCTCCAAATATTTGTTAGATTCAAGTTTTCGTCGAAGTTGGTTCTTCTTCCATTCGCTGTAGGAATCCCCCGTACTCTGGAAACACCATAAGGCACACCGGACTGCTATACAAAGGACTTAGTCCCCATTCTGCCTCCGCAGTTTAAGTTTCAAAGGTCCCTGGGCTTCAGAAGTCCAGACTTTTCTTGGTGCTTTCTTTACTCTAGAGTGGTGGATCCGGGGCGTCTGTTCCTTGATCTTGATTGCAGTGAAGGAGGTAAGGAGTACCTGGAAAGGTCCTTCCCACTGTGGCTCCAGGGTTCTTTCTGCAAGAGACCTTATATAGACATAATCTCCAGGTTGGATGTTACGTACGGGTCCATCTAAACCTCTACTTCGAGTCCCGACCACATGTTTCTCAATTTTGTTGAGTTGTTTGCTTAACGCTACCATGTAAGAGGTTATAATTTCATCCCCAGCCTGTGTGGGCATCCTTTTCTGTATTCCATAGGGTCGTCCATATAAGATTTCAAAAGGGCTCAGTCCTTCTTTTGCTCTTGGCCTAGTTCGCATGCGCAAGAGAGCCAAAGGGAGAGACTGAGGCCAGGCCAAGTTAGTCTCCTGTCCCAATTTCACAATCTGCTGTTTGATTAAGTGGTTCATTTTTTCTACTTGGCCACTCGACTGTGGGCGATATGGGGTGTGAAGCTGCCAATCTATACCCAAATGGCGGCTAATTTGTTGTACTACCTTTGAGATAAAATGTGGTCCTCTGTCAGAGGATACGGTTGCTGGAACCCCAAAACGTAGTATTATCTCTTGCATTAATATTCTAGTTACCTCCCGAGCCTTGGCTGTTCTGGTAGGGAATGCTTCTGGCCAACCTGAAAAGGTGTCAGTACCAATAAATATCGATACCCCCCTTTTCTTGGGAGTTCTGTAAAATCAATCTGCCATTGTTGCCCAGGCCCATTGCCTTTCCCAATTTGGCCCATTTCTGGTCTGGGGGTATTTTTGGGATTCGTCTGGAGGCAAAGATCGCATTGTTGCGTCACCTGTCTCACAGTGGTATATAGATTTCTAGCCACAATTTCTCTAATTAAATGTTTATATAGAGCCTCTGTTCCCCAGTGCCTTTTCCTATGTTCTTCTCTTACCAGATGCCATGTTAGACAAGAGGGAATGATTAGTTCCCCTTGTGGGGTGAAAGCTCACCCTTCTTTGTTATATGACCCTTCTAGATCCGTGATAAGCTTTTGATCTTCCATGGTATATTCTGGCTTACCTTCTAGAGAAATTCGCCTGTCCGGGACCAAAGCCCCTTCTATTTTTGCCTTCACTTTAGCTACCTGTTTTGCCTCTCTGTCCGCCAGCTCATTTCCTCTTTTCAATTCTGAGCTCACCTTCTGGTGTGCCTTAATGTGCATAATTGCCACTTTTTCAGGGAGTTGGACTGCCTCCAGCAGTTTCAAGATTTCCTCTGCATGCTTAATATTTTTGCCCTGAGAATTCTATAGTCCTCTCTCCTTCCAGATTGCTCCATGCATGTGTACGACCCCGAAGGCGTATTTCAAGTCTGTATAGATATTCACAGTTTTGCCTTGGGCCAATTCCAAAGCGTGGGTCAGAGCAATTATTTCTGCCTTCTGTGCAGAGGTATTCATGGGTAGGGGTCCTGACTCTATTACTTCTTGACTGGTGGTAATGGCATATCCCGCATGTCTCTTCCCACCTAAGACATAGCTACTTCCATCCGTGAACCAGTTTTCTCTGTTTTCCATAGGACTGTCTCTCAAGTCCGGACGGCTTGCATATGTTGCTTCGATAGTCTCCAGACAGTTATGGTGCACTGGTTCTCCTGTGTTTCCACTGAGGAAAGAGGCTGGGTTGACAATGTTAGTAACTATGATCTCCACATCATCTTGTTCTACCAGTATAGCCTGATATCTCGGGAATCTTTGTGGAGAAAGCCAGTGTCCACCCTTCGCTTCCAATACTGCTGATATTGTATGGGACACCAATACAGTCATTTTCTGGCCCAGGGTGAATTTTCGGGCTTCCTGTATGTTTAGTACTACGGCCACGACCGCTCGCAAGCATCCAGGCCAACCCTTTGCAGTTGCATCCAATTGTTTGGAAAAATAGGCAACTGCTCGTCGATATGGGCCCAGATCTTGTGCTAATATTCCTAGGGCAATCCCCTGCTTCCCTTCGGCTGGGGCTGCACGGCTAGAAGGCGCGTCCCCTGGGTGGTGGATAGGGGATCCCTCTCTGGAGGGTGCACCGGATAAAATTGAAGAAGGTGCCGCGAACCAACGCAGCCTAAGGGAAGGCCACCCTGACAGAAAAACCACTGGCCCTCCAAGTCATGGGGGTTGGGCAGGAGGCCAACTGCGTCCTCCCGGAAAAAAAAAAAAAAGTTGCAGAAACGACGAGCATCAGAAATGGCGGGGATGGAGAAAATCGGTAACGAAGTGAGGAGGAGGAGATGGAACTGGATCGGTACAACCGATCGAAGTGGAAGAACGATGTTCGCGCCTTGTGTGCCTCCTGGCACTGAGAGAATTCAGATCAGATCAGAATCCCCTGCTTCTCGTGGGAGAAAAGAAGATACGGCTTACTCACATCTGGGAGTCCTAAGGCTGGGGCCGACATTATGGCCTTTTTTTAGCAGTTCAAAGGCCTTTGTGGTCTCTCTGTTCCATTCAAGGTGTTTCTGTTCAGTGGTTGCTAGTGCGTATAGTGGTTTAACGAGCAGTCCATAATTATAGATCCACAGTCGGCACCACCCAGTCATTCCCAGAAAGGTCCGTAATTCTTTCACTGTTTGCGGTCTCTGAGTTTGGCATATTGCCTCTTTGCGGGCTTGTCCCAAAGTCCTTTGTCCAGCACTGACTTCATAGCCCAGATAAATCACCTGGCGCTGTATTGCTTGGGCCGCCTTCTCAGATACCCGGTACCCTTGGAGCCCCAAGAAATTTAGTAGACTCACCGTCCAGGCCATACAATCGTCCTCCGTTTTAGTGGCAATCAGGATATCATCCACATATTGTAACAGTTTTCCTTCCTCAGACGGGGCTTCCCAAGATTCCAAGTCTTTTGCAAGTTGACTGCCAAAAATAGTAGGGCTGTTCTTAAATCCTTGTGGCAACACCGTCCAAGTGAGCCGAGTCTTACGTCCACTTTTAGGATTTTCCCATTCGAATGCAAATATTTTCTGGCTGGCTTCATGGGAGAGGGAGGCAAAAGAAGGCATCCTTCAGGTCTAGAACAGTAAACCAGGTTAGTTCAGGTGTCAATACAGTCAACAAGGTACATGGATTCACCACGACCGGATAAAGGTCTTCAGTTATTTATAGCTCGTAGATCCTGAACCACCCGGTACGATCCATCAGGTTTATGGACAGGCAATATAGGGGTGTTAAAATCAGATTCACATTCTTTTAATAATCCTAATTGTAAAAATTTTTCTATCACTGGCCAGATTCCTTCCCTATCCTCCTCCTCAATTCTTACCGGTTGTCAGCCCTCTTTAAGTTTAACTTCAACAGGTGAAGCATTCTTCGCCCTTCTGGGTACATCGGTGGCCCATACTCCGGGATATACCTGGTTTAGAATCTCCTTGTTAAATTTTTCCTTCTGCGGGAAGACTAGTTAAGGATAGACTCAGTATTTGGATGTACTGTTGGTCTTTTACCTCCAGAGTAATTTCTCCCTTTTCAAATGTAATTTTTGCACCCAATTGTTCCAACAAATCTCTTCCCAAAAGTGCCTTTGGGGAATTGGGCATATACAAAAATTTGTGGATGCCCCGTTGTTTTCCTAATTTATATCTCAGAGGCTTACAAAAATATGCCTTTTCACTTTGGCCAGTCGCTCCTTTTACCATGACATAATCATCCCCCAGGGGCATCAAGGCTTGATTCAAAACAGAGTACGTCGCCCCTGTGTCAACCAGAAATTCTACTTCCTGTTGTTGTCCCTTCCCTAGCTTCATTATAACCAGTGGATCCGCTAGGGTGGATTCCCCAGGTCCCCGTCAATTTTCCTTCATATGGGCCACTATTCTTCCTGTCTGGTGGGTTCATCCCTGCTCCTTGTTCCTTGGACATTCCTTTTTCCAATGACCAAATTTCTTGCACAGCGCACATTGATCCCTGCCTAATCGGGGCGGTTCTTGCTTAGGTCTCCTTCCTTCCTCTTCCCTAACAACCGCCACCATTCTTCTCCATTCTTGTCTGTATCTTTCCTCTCTATTACTAAACACTCCCCATGCTTCATCCAGTAACACTTCCAAGTTTCTGCTTTCTGTGGGATGCGACTTCTGGAGTTTGCGCCTAATATCCCCTGTGAACTGGCCCAAAAACAGGGAAACTAGTTGTTGTATCCCTACCTCTGACCCAGGATCCAGCGGTGTGCTGCGGCGCATTACATCCCTCAGTCGATCCAGGAATTCAGATGGGGACTCGGAAGGACCTTGTTTAATTGCATATAATGCTGCATATAATGTATGGTTTTGGGGATGGCCCTTCTCCATCCCCTTCGAAATCCACTCCTGATACGCCTGCAATCTTTCCATATGCACAGTTCTATTCGTATCCCACTTTGGATCTTGGAGAGGGAAATACTCCTTTACATCCCCTCCTGTAGTCTTATAATGATCTTCAGCCAAATTTCCTGCCATTTTTAAAATCAATTGCTTCTCTGTCTCGGTCATGAATTCTAATAATAATTGTATATCATTCCAATCGGGGTTGTGTTGTTTTATAATAAACTGAAAATGTTTAGTTACACTTACCAGGTCATTCCTGTAATCCTTTGCAACCCTTTTCCATGCTTCTAAATCGGTAGTGGAAAAAGGTACCTTAATTAGCATCGTCCCGCCATCAGGCCCTACCGCCTCTCAAAGAGGTGCTTGTAAAGCTGTTAGGGTAGATTTCTTTCTGGTACGGGAGGATACAGGACTATCCGAGGGAGTGGAGGTCCCATCCGAGTCCGCATTCTGCTCCTGTGATCGAGGGGGAGGCTTAAGCAAATCAGTTAGATCTTGTTCTGGTGCTTGATGGACTTTATTCATTCTCGTACACCTTTGTCCAATACTACACGCCGAGCAACACCGTCTCAGTTTACCTTTAAGTTCTTTGTTATTTTCCCGCTCAAGGGCGAGTACCAAAGGGTCCTGTGGCGACACCATTCCACAGTCCCTTTGCCACTCCGGATGGTCTCGGAGGGTGAAAAACATATCTGCATATGATACTTCATCCCACTTTCCTTCTCTCCTTAAAAACATTAATTGTAGGAGGGTATTATAATCAATTGACCTTGAGTCACCAAGAGTGACTCTCTTCGTTCTGCCACTTTGATGATTAGCCAGTTCCCCGATACTTAGGAGAATGGCTAAGCACCACAGGAGCCCAATTTACACACCAAAAGATTTACAGATTTTATAAACGTTCCAGGCGCTTTGTCCGTCTCTGGCCGTGCTCCTCGCGGAGTCACGGAACCGCAAATCAGGACTCCCACTCACTTCACAGCGATGCTGTGTCTCAAACACACATACACACAAGTTTTCAACATACAATACATACAATACAAACATATAATATATGCAGTACCCGGGTAAATGAAACAGGTAATTATCGCTCCAGTTGATATCCCTTCAGCAGCTGCAAAGATTTAAATAATTCTTGTGAGAGGTCCGCTTACCCTTCTCCTGCTTCTTATACAGTCATTAGCAGGTCCGTCCTGGCTCCCGACACCGGGATGCAGCGGTGACCTCAGATTTGCTCGATCTACCCCCAAGATCGCTAGCGGCAGCTCTATCAGCCAGCGAATCTCTTTGGCCGCTCTATCGGCCAGGGTACCCTCCTCCCTTACGGGGACTATGCTGTACGCCAGACGTCTCTGTGCGGTTTACCAGCAGCCCCGGCCAAGCGTACGACTTACTGGCCCTTCTTGTTAAACATACCGTTTAATCTGCGGCTTCAGGAGGTTGTTGTCTGCTCCCGCGGTGAGCGGCTGGCAGCGGAGGCTCCTCCGAGGAAGGTGCTCGGGGCGCGCCTAGGAGCGTCCGCTCCGCAGTCGATCCCGCGGTCGAGCAGAGACTCCTGCCTGGCTCGCCAAAACCGACGTGCGGAAACAGACTCCACAACCCGTAAGGTTGTAAAGTAGGTATGTTTATTCAGCGCTGGGCAGCACAGGGGGATCATCCCGCCAAAGTCGTGCGCGCCCACGTGGTAGCTCGTCCTGGATTTATACGACAAAGTGTTACATATACATAAGGTTTCCCAATACGCCTAGACATATGCATGACCTGTCCTCGCTTCGAATGAAAATTAGCCCCAAGAGGTCGTTTCCATAAACTCCTCCCAACTGCGCTTGCGCAGTGCTTCCTGGTGGGGGTCGTGGGGATGAAGGCTGATGACTCCTCTTCGTCACCGCTAGTAACCCCTTGTTCTTGCGCAGACTCAGTTGCTCCTTGGCTCTTGTCCAAATCGCAGGGTCGGTTTCAGCTGGTTCTTGAGACGAGTTTCTGTTCTTATCAGGAACTGTCCTTTGTTGTGAGACTACCAGGCTCCTCGCTTTAATCACCTTGCACAATAGTTAGATAAGCGTAGTTACGCTCTAAAGCCCCTTTTCAGGAGCTTAATTGTTTTTTGTGAGTTTAACTCTTTCAACTCGTTCAGCAATATCTCGTACTTCCTCCCTGGGGGGTCAAAAGGGTAATTTATGGGTAGAGCAGATGACTGAGTGTTCTCCCTAGGTTGAGTCTGGCCTGTCGATTCCTTACTGCCCGGTTGAACAGCTTGTACCAGGCTAAGAATTACCCCTATAGGCTGTCCTTGAATAGCTACTCGGGGTATGCCTAAATCTAAAGCTAGACTCCACAATTCATTACGGCTCTTCTGGGGATCCATTGCTTTATGTGGTGGCCCTTGTGATCAGGAAGGATGTCTGGGATTCTGGGGGGTCTGTTTCACTTGTCTGACCCGTTTACTGTCTGGTTCAGATCGGGATCACCCAGCTGACATTGGATCATCCCAGCCCATTTCTCACCCATGATTGACAATGCCATGCATCAAATCTGCCCAGGTCAGAATAGGTTGAATATGTTGTCTGTCCTGTGCGTTGTGCTCCATATTTTGTCTTATTTTGTCTCTTTTTGCAATGAGATATGGTTTTAAAACAGCGGGGGCTCCCTGTATTAGTGGCTTCATGGCCTGGGGGTCTATGGGAGATGAGACAGGGTAGTTACCGTGTTTTCACTCCTATTGTTCATAGCTTGAATGCAGGCTGCCTTTGTAACAGCTGTTGATAGCTCGCTCATTGATCGTATAGGGATAGCAGTGGGTTCTCCTCGTTCCTAAGGGTCTATGCCCCCCTGCCCAATAAGCTATTCGGTGCATGATAGAATCCAGTTCATTGTTAGGGTCTGGTTCCCCTGTTAAAAATACCCCTGGTCCCCAAAAGCCGTCTGCTTCATCTTGGTTTAACATAACACCATCTCCCCCTGTCAGGGAAACTCGCATAAATATTCAGTTTTGCTTTCGCCAGGCTTCCGCCCATATTTTTCTCGCAAATTAGCTAATTGAAGGAAGTTCCGCAGAATGGTTCTTGTGGTATTTCTTTAGTTACCCCCCTGGGGCCCTACAGACACTTCAGTTTTAATAACAGGGGCCACCTTAAACTCCAATTCATCTAACTCACTCTCTTCACTACTCTCATCGCTAAAATCCTGGTCAGGGTCCCCCCATATATATCCATCCTAATCTTCCAGGGACACAATTAACTTATGGATCTTTACAGGATCCGGGGGATTGGAGGCCCAAGTTATCATGAGTTCTAGTTTGTCCTCTGCTCTTTTTCGCTTTTCCTTTTCCTCCCCCAATTGTTTCTGCAATTGTTCTGTTCGCAGAGATAACAGCATTTCTTGTCGCTTTCTTTGTTCAACCTCATCTTGTAACATTCTCATTTCCTTTTCTTTGCATTTCTTATACTGACATGCTGCTTCCAAATACATTCCCAAATCTTGCATATTATTCCCTTTACCATTTTTCAGTTTTCCTCTCACAAGGTTTAACTGTACCTCTATCTTACTCCAATTATCCCAATTTTCGCGCGCCCAATCTCCATGCCTCCGTAAGTAGTCAGTGATTGAATCCGCCATCCTGCTGACTATGCCAATTTTGTCGCAGGAGAAGATTCGGAAATCACTCAGATCTGATCTAGCGGTTAGTTTATTGGGTTCTAATCAGTAAATTTAGGTAAGTAAAATATTTAATAAGTACAGATGGATTGGAGATCAATACTCTACTATTTACTACACTTAAAGTTAGTATGGGATACAAAGATTATCACGTAAGCTTACTATACGTATCTTAAATGTTACATGCATGCAAAAAACGTCACTTACCAACCCATCGATATCTGGTGTCAGGTAAGGCATCTCTCAGCCTTGAGGGGTAACCTTGAGAGGCATCCCTACTCAAGGGGAGATCACCACTGCGCAGCCAGCTGCTATGGAGGGAGAGCTCAATGGACCCTGATGGCTGCAGATATTTATAGCTTAAAGCGGTTGATTTTTAGTCAGATTTTCTGCTGTGTTCATGCAGTTTTGTTTGCTTATCAGCCCAGTCTCCAGCCAAACCATGTTTTGTGTTTTTTTTTTTTGTTTTGGTGCTGGGTTCTTGCTGATGGCCTCACACAGTAAGATTAACTTTGATTAGGCCTACTTGCGGAGCATCTGCCTGGACCAAAGTTCAGTTCAAACAGGAGGAGTGCACCCATCACAGGAAGGTTAGGGCGTGGTTCTCTCTTTGGCTTGAGATATGCTTTTGGATTCATTCTCTGCCTGGAGCCTGACTCTTGTGTATCCCGAGTTAGTCTAACTACCTGGCAATAGGCTTTCCAGCTCTTACCCCTCTTCAACCTGCCCCCTCCACCTGGACACTTCAATCATATTTACCACTGTTAACAACCTGAGTTCTAGTGCAGAAGACTTAAAAAAAACAGCTAGAGATTGAAAGTACCTTTTTCACATGTTAATCTTGAAATGTGTGCGATTTTTCTCTTGTAAGAGAATAGTTGCTTCTGCTTGGTTAACAGTATTAACTACCTGTAAGACAACATACTGCATACTTAAAATATTCTGTGCTTAAAACTGTCAAGAAGTTCTGAAGCTTGCGTGTTTGCATGTAAACTTTTTAATGACAAAATATTTCTTGCTTCTTCAGTTAAGTGTATTTTGTTCACTTAACTTTCGTGAGAGGACAGAATTATTAAACTGAAATAATCCTGACCACCACTGGGATAACAAAACTTAAAACACTTAGGTATTAGTTTATGGAAAAGTGAACTAAAGCTTGGAGAGACTAATTGATTTGCTGAAGAACAACAAAATGAAACTGCGGCGCTACTGGTAACCTGGCCCCAATGAGTGGTCTACTGCTCTGCCTAGTAATCACTCTAAAGCAAAGTAGAGTTTGTCTGTGTCTAGCTCATCAAGCATCTGGCCAGTGCAAGTTTTGCTTTTGTCTGTGAAGCCACAGAACAACATTTTTTACATTTTCCTGTTTGAGCTTCATGAGGGAGAAGTAAAACTTGAAAGTAGATTGGCTATTTCTGAAGGACTTCTATATGAAGAGTAGCACATCTCTTTGAAGTTACGCCAGCTGTGCAGTACTCTTGATCATAGGCAGCTGATGATGTTGCAGTTTTTGAGTAAAGTTTTTTATTTGGAAGTCTAAATAGAGAGTATTGGTCTAGCTCCAGCTGAGGTTTTAATTAAAAATTAATAGGAGCCTTTCTGAAAAGTTATATGTTTGGTGCAGAAGGGACTGGAATCTTCTGCTTATCCACAGGACATGTAGTCTTGGCAAAACTGTCTGACCTTTCTTACCTTGATTCCTCATTTCTGTGATGTGTCTTGACGCTGCTCTGGCAGTGCTCCTTTTAATGATAAGAAAATAGTTTAATGATAGGAAGGTAATTTAGTTTCCTGTCAGCTCAGCTCTAGGCTCCTTTGAAGGGGCTAGTATTTAGGATATGGGTTCTCCCCTCTTGTGCCTCTTACCATAAGAGAAATGGCTCTGCCTTGGAACCCTTCATAGTTTAGCAGTGTCCCATTTGCCATATGATATTATGAGGTTTTAATTGTCACCTCTGCTCTCCCATCTGTCCTTTGCTCCTGTAAGACTGCATTTCTTATTTTCTTTTCTGTAGCTTTTGTTGCATGTAGCTGTTGTTACACAGGGGCTTGAGTTCAAAGCCAAGTGAGAGCACTGGTTGTCCTCCTTCCAGTTTAATGCAGTCTCGGCTCTGCCTATCTGTGGAAAGAAACTGATTTCTAGTAGTAGCCACGTGGTACAGCCATCATCGTTTCCTCCTGGCTAAGAATCTTAATGTCTTGGTTACCTTTTTCCTTTTTTTGAGTCTTTGCTTGTCTTAGTCATGTGTTCACATGAGCACATAGACCATAAACTTGTTTGGATTATTGTTCTCCTTTATTTGTACAGCCCCTGGCACAGTGAGGACCTAGTGTGATGGCTTTTTAGATGCTGTCTCTGTAAATGCTCAATAATATTCAGAAATGGACTAGGTTTGATACCTGCGAATATAGATAGAAGCTCCTGAATACTCCCCTTTACCAAACAAAAGCAAATCTTTGTGAATAGTTAAGACACTTGTAAGATAAGAAGCTCCTGAATACTCCCCTTTAGACAGCTAGGCCTTGGGAGAGCAGATATGCGGAGCCATGAGGATAAGAAAGTTGCAAGATGACCATTAGACCAGAACAAACCGACCTTGAAGGACACCGTTTACGTGATCCCAGAACTGAGTTTGCGCAGAAGTAAAGGTCAGTCAGCGAACACAGTGAAGAAGACTACGAGCCTTTATCTGAAGACCCCTGAAGACCACCACGGAAGATGATTGCGCATGCGGATCGAACATTTACATATGTTAATAAGTTCCAGGAAATCTCATGTATATGTAGATGAATTCTTGGAAATCCTATGAATATGTATGTTTTCATAGTATATAATTACTGAAAGTCTATCAAGCCTTCGGAGCACTTATGGTGGAATTATCCCTAGTGCTGCCTGGCGCCACAATAAAGAATGCCTGCTTTCTAAAACTCCAAAATTAAGTTTTAGAGAGTGAATTATTTTGCTGCTTTCCGGTAACAGGTTCACTGTCTCAGTTTATGTAAGCTGCTGTAACAGTGTGTAGGTAATGTTGATGGTTATTGATTTTAAATTGGGTTTGGCCAAATAATCTGAGGTTTGTTAGCTTTGATGTGAAAATTGCTTCATTTTGATCACTCCACAAGCTTTTTTTTTTTTTTTTCCCACTAGCTCCATCTACTGCATCTAAGGGTACATGTGGAATTTCAGATGTCTTCAGTGTGGGTTTTCATGAGTCCATATTAGCCAGAAATTTCCAGTTTACTCAATATTCCTCAAAGCAGGGGGTAGCACTCCAAAAGTAGCAAAGGCAAACAAAATTAGAATTGGTGTCTGGATCCTTTAAAAACAAGTCAATGAATTCAGTATAGGTAGTTGTATCTTTTTAATATCACTGTTTAAAACTTCAGTTTCGTGTATACCTTCTTAATTTAAAGGAATATAAAACTTAAGTTTACAGCTATTTAATTTGCTCAACTAAGAGTAACAGTTTAGCTTTTTGGTTTTGGTTTTTTTTTTGTGGGTGGCTTGTTTTGTTTTTTTTTTTTTTTTTACACTGTTTAGAAGGCAGCTTGCTCTCTTGTGCTGGTTAGAGTTTTTACTGCAATTTTTATTTTTAGGTCACAAATGGTATTTGGTGCATTCATGGAGGTGAGGTCCATCAGTGGCTATTGGCCATGATACAGCCTTTGGGGGCTTAACTCACTGATTTCCCTGGCAGAGCTTCCCAGTTGTCATCAAGGATTGCTGTTATACTTGTTTCTTACACTTTTCCCTTGAGTACTGGCTACTGGCTTTTGCACCCTTCATCTGTGCCCCAGCTCAAGAGAGTGAGAATACAGCTCCCTGCTGCCACAAATGATGCAATCGAGTTTCCTGCATTTGGGGAAATTCCATGAGTCGTCATGTATTGAGTGTGAGGCTTGATCTTCACCCTGAGAAAACTGCATTCCTGCCCAGGGTGTTTCCCCTGGCTTCTGTTGATGGCAGGATACTTGGGGGAGAGAGCCCTTGGTCCGGCCCAGTATCAGGAGCTGTTCTGAGTTCTTACAAATCCTGCAGTGTGCTAGATGATAACTCTCAAGCCTTCCTTTTCCAGGTTCAGCACTGGTTCAGCTTGGCGCCTAGATGACCTGGTGGTAGGTGTTGTGTAAATGACCCAAGGGAATGAAACATAACACGTGTCCTGGTTTCAGCTGGGATAGAGTTAATTTTCTTCTTAGTAGCTGGTATAGTGCTGTGTTTTGGATTTAGGATGAGAATAATGTTGATAACACACTGATGTTTTGGTTCTTGCTAAGTAGTGCTAAGTTGTTGCTAAGTAGTTGCTAAGTAGGGCTTACACTAGTCAAGGACTTTTCAGCTTCCCCTGCTCTGCCAGGTGCACAAGAAGCTGGGAGGGGGCACAGCCAGGACAGCTGACCCAGACTGGCCAAAGGGCTATTCCATACCATATGATATCATGCTCAGTATATAAGCTGGGGGAAGAAAAAGGAAGGGGGGGGACATTCGGTGTGATGGCGTTTGTCTTCCCAAGTAACCGTTACGCGTGATGGAGCCCTGCTTTCCTGGGGATGGCTGAACACCTGCCTGCCGATGGGAAGTAGCGAATTAATTCGTTGTTTTGCTTTGTTTGCGTGCGCAGCTTTTGCTTTACCTATTTAACTGTTCTATTTTATTTTACTTCAATTATTAAACTGTTCTTATCTCAACCCATGAGTTTTCTCCCTTTTACCCTTCGATTCTCTTCCCCATCCCACCGGTGTGGGGGGGAGTGAGCGAGCAGCCGTGTGGTGCTTAGTTGCCAGCTGGGGTTAAACCACGGCACACATTAGTCCTTTTGTGGAGGCATTGATTTTTATGCAAAAATATGAAGTTTATCTTCTGTGTTGAAAACAGAGGAGAAATTATAAAATTGACATATGTGATCAATTGGTTTTGAATGGTACCATCTTCATTTGCAAATGCAGTCTTTTTTTTTTTAACCCACTCCCTTGGAAATGTGTAGAAGCTGTAAAACAGCAGGAAGCCAAGTCACTAAAAGCATCCAGAGGAATTTTATATTATTTTCATAAAGTAATCTACCCACTCGCATCTATCTGTGTAAACTAATTACTTTTTTTTTAATTAGGTAGTGAAAGGATTAAAGCTAAGATAGACAAAGCCATTGTATTAAAATGCCTCCTGAAAGAATTAAAGCCTAGGGGCAAGGAGGATATTTTAAATATCTTAGTCACTTAACTAAACAAAAGAAAGGCCTTTGTGATTTAGAGAGTAGTTAGAATGGTTGTAAAATAAGGGGGCTCCGGGATAATCCCATCTCAGACAACTGGGCCTTGGGAGAACAAATGCACAGAAGATAAGAAAGTTGCAGGGGGATGAAGGTCAGTCAGCGAACACAGGGAAGAAGACTTCATCTGAAGACCCCGATGACCACCCAAAGACCACCAAGGAAGACGACTGCGCATGCAGATCGGACATTTGCATATGTTAATAAGTTCCAGGAAATATCATGTTTACGTAAATGAATTATCGGAAATCCTGTGAATATGTAGGATTTTATAGTATATAATCTCTGAAAGTCTACCAGATCGGTGGAGCACTCATGGTGGAGAATCCCCAGTGCTGCCCAGCGCTGCAATAAAATGTCTGCTTAACAACACTCTGTTGTTATTGAGTTTCATTACATCGGTTTCCTTACCCAGCCGCACCTAGCTTCCCACCTCGGTGAGGAAAGTTAGAAAGCAAGGGGGTTTGGAGAACACCGATCTTTGTATCAATAGCCTTTTGATTGCTTATGGAGAGCTGTAGTGAAATTTACCACTAATTATGCTGGGGCAGAAGGAGGCCACTGGATTGTTAGGAAGGATGAGAAAATTTTATTTCCTTTCATTGAAATGGGGAGCAAGTAGTAATTGATGATACATAAATAATGTGCTTATTTTTCCAATTTCAACCTATTCAGCTTCTGTTAACCTTACTAATTGAGGCTCTTTCTATGGGTCATTGGGTTTCCTTCCATCTAATGTAACATCTACAGGAACTTCAGAACAATAAGGAAACAGAACTGTTGTAATGTTGGTTTTCCTTCTTTCTGTTAAAGGTAACGTTTATACTGAGTGGTTCTAGATTTTGAAATTTGGAGAGTTCCAGTGACGTTTGACCCAAAATGCTCCATCCTAGGACATGCTAGCAAGTAATCTGCAAAGTTCAAGTGCTGTTTTTTTTTCACTGTGGTTGAATATTTAGTGGTTGAATATTTAGTAAACTGGGGGAAGGTGGCAGTTTCACATCTCTTGTGCCATCTCCTCTGAAGCTCTAAGCCCATTGTTTAGATTTATTGTGAGGCCTGTGTGACATATAATAACACAGTATAGCCAAGATTGCACATGGAAGAGAACCCAGTAAGTGGTTCTCCTTTGTTTTCTGTCCGTGGTGTAGTCCTGGCTCCTTATAAAGAGTTGGTGCCCAGAGAGATCAGGTGGGAGGAGGGCCATTAAGATGGTTAGGCCATAAGCAGCATGTTTTCTCCTTTCCCTCAAGCTTCCAGTCCTGCTCTGAGTCTCTACTAAAGCTGAGACTTTCAACTGAATTTGCTGCACCTCCTCCCAGTTGTTTCCAGCAGGCCCCACAGTTCGCTTCTGGTGCCTTGCGAGCTCCATCCTTCAGTTCTCAGCTTCAGTCCAAACTTCTGGCTTATCTTTGCCTGAACGAGTCGCTTGTGCACAAAATAAACACCACTGACAAGTGGGAAATTTGAGGTATTTTTGGTATTGCATTAGTGGTGAGTGTTCAGAAACGTGAATAAAAACAAGTGGGAAGCCAGAAAAAATAACTTCATCTGGATCATAATCTAGTCCTTTCATTCAGGAGGACTATTTTCAGCTTCTTTCAATCCACTGTGTTGTAATGTGTAGTGTAAGGTCTGAAAGGTCTGATATGTATCACTGAAATCCTTTGAGGGGGCTCTGGGGATCACCTCTTCACTGTATTCTGAGTAGTTCACTTCAGCTGTGTCACGAATCTCACCTTTTTTTTACATTTCTGTGTGGGTGGGTGAGCCTAAAAGGGTGAGTGCTGCTGAGGGAAGGACAGTTGCACCATCCATCTCTAGATGCCTTTGCCTAATGCTCAAATATGAGGCAGGATCAACTGTCCCTGTGTCACATGTGACAGAGCTGTCTGGTCAAGAGAAGACCTATAGGAATGCATTTCTGACAGCCTCCCTGGGCAGTCTGTTCCAGAGCTTTGTTTGTCTTAGTTGTTTTCTGAGGAGAAAGGAACCTTTCTGACTTTTTTTTTTCCCCTTGCTGTAACTGAAGCCCATTGCATCTTACTCTGCTAAGCAAAAGTTTATTCCTTTCCTCCATGATCTTTTACATGCTTGAAGACTATTACCACCCTCAGTATTCTCCAGGCTAAAATGTCTGAATTTGTTCCATCTTTCCTTAGAGACCATTTTTTAGTCTTTTTGGTAGTTTTCACTGTTTTCCTCTGAATCTTTCCTATTCATTCATTCCTTTAGTTGTAGCTTCTAGCTGTGGTAATGCTTCTAGATGAAGCCTTACTAATATGAAGGAGAGTGTAAGGGCTGTTGCCTATGTCTTGTGAGCTAGGCTAATATTTTGCATATAATTCACTAAAACACATCTCTTTCAGAAATGCTGTCTAGCTTTTACCTTTTCCTGTGTTTATGCAGCAGATAATTTCTGCTGCCATGTAAAATTTTGCATTTTTCCATATTGAAATATGTTCTTACTGAAATGCATTTTTTCTAAACTTTCTCCAATTTGTTAGAAACATTTTGATTTCTAATCTTGTCCTTCAAGATATTGAACAGCCTTATGTCGCCCACATATTAAATATGCACACTTCCTCTTTCACCTCTTTCATCATATAGATCAGTTGAACAGAACTGCACCTTTTGGGGTGGTCAGAACATTCAATTTTCATAGTAAGCTCTTGGTAACTACCTAGTATAAGGGGCTGTGCACCCACCTATCCTACTTATGTGGGAATTCTGAGGACCTCAGTCTATTAGAAATGAGTGCAGGTATTACCCAGTAGTTAAGCATTTTCCTGGATTGGAACCCCTCTGCTTGCTTGATTTAGACCACGGACTTCAATCCTTCTCCCCCCCCCAAGAGAATGTTTTGAACTGTGGCTGCTAGGTATTCTGTGGGAGAACTCTCAGTCTGGGCTTTTAAAGCCAGTTCAGTCAGTGTTAGAGGAGTGTGGGAGATGATTGACTGCAGCTCAGAGTTGAAGGCTTTCACTAGAGGTGTGGAAGGTGGGTTGCCCAACCACTACATTATTCTAAGGAAATAGAGCAACTTTGTGTGTTTTTGTTTTGGAGTGTTTCGGTTTGGGTTTGTTTTTTTTTTAATTGGTAGATCTGGATTCAAGCCTCTGCCTTAGGTTAAGCAGAAAGGATTTGAAAATAGGTCTTCTAGATGGCAGATAAAGCCTGCCTTTTCCTGCTCCTAATCTTGACATTTCCTGCTGGCTAGAAACTTCTTGCTTAGTTTATTGCCTTTTGTGAATGCCATTCTGAAAGCCCAAATTTTTCCCATGCCTGAAAGTCAAAATCTGACAGAGCATGTCAGAAGTGTTTGTAGCATGGAGTACATTATATTCTGCAGATCCATGAGCATTAGACATCTATGAAATGATTGCCCTTGGATTCAGTGGCACTGGGCTAATTGGCTCTGCACTCTGCAGTCATCCCCTTTTCCTACCTCAAGGCATTTAGCACAGGACATACTGTACCATCTTTATCCTTTTTGTAGATTTAACTCAAAATATTCATGTACAGTTAGCTCTTCCCTTCTCTTAAGGGAAGTTGGAGCATAACCTCCCTGGAGATGTACACTGTAGTCCTTTTTTGTAGCTAATTATGTGCCTAAAGGATAGAGGAAGCAGACTTATTCTGTTGGAGGTTTACTTAAGTCTTGGATCTGATACACGCTCTGTCCCTTCTGAAACTGTGTTTCAATGGATAAATCTCCTTTTAACCTATGCTGTGTGATCTTAGTGAAATTCAGCTAATTCAACTCAATGAACAATATTTTTTATTGGAAAAAAATACATTTTTCAGTTTCATCCCTTTTATGCTAGTAAGCTATGGCCAGAAATGACCTGTACATAATGACGTTCCTTGTGCAAGTGCTTTTGGACCAGATTGTGCTTTCCCCTGCTCCCCATACTTCTTAAGTCATCCCAAAATCTATTTCCGAGTGTAAAATTTCAGTTATATTTGTGTTGTTGGTTGTTCTGTAGTATAGTGTGACCAATTATAAGAGCAGATTTCCATATTTCAAGGAAGTGGTAGCTGCTCGGCTAATAAATAAAAGGATGCAGCGGCAGCTGTTTCCTCTGGTTGCGTTTTGGGAGAAATAACTGACGTAGACATTGGACTCTAAGCAGAAGTTCAGGGTTGCTGTATTGGGTTTGCATGGCAAGGTTTTGGTAGCAGTGGGGCTACAGGGGTGGCTTCTGTGAGAAGAGGCCAGAAGCTTCCCCCGTGTCTGACAGAGCCAGTGCCAGCCAGCTCCAAAACAGACCTGCTGCTGGCCAAGGCCAAGCCAATCAGCGACGGTGGTAGTGCGTCTGTGATAACATATTTAAGAAGGGGAAAAAACTGCTGCACAACAGCAGCCGGAAGAGAGAGGAGTGAGAATATGTGAGAGAAACAACTCTGCAGACACCAAGGTCAGTGAAGAAGGAGGGGGGGCAGGTGCTCCAGGCACCAGAGCAGAGATTCCCCTGCAGCCTGTGGTGAAGACCATGGTGAGGCAGGTTGTCCCCCTGCAGCCCATGGAGGTCCACAGTAGAGCAGATATCCACCTGCAGCCCATGGAGGACCCCATGCTGGAGCAGGTGGATGTGCCCTGAAGGAGGCTGTGACCCCGTGGGAAGCCTGTACTGGAGCAGGCTCCTGGCAGGACCTGTGGACCCATGGAGAGAGGAGCCCACGCTGGAGCAGGTTTTCTGGCAGGACTTGTGACCCCATGGGGGACCCATGATGGAGCAGTCTGTTCCTGAAGGACTGTGCCCCGTGGGAGGGACCCCATGCTGGAGCAGGGGGAGGGTGTGAGGAGGAAGGAGTGGCAAAGACAACATGTGATGAACTGACTGCAACCCCCATTCCCTGTCCCCCTGTGCCACTCGGGGGGAGGAGGCAGAGAAATCGGGAGTGAAGTTGAGCCCAGAAAGAAGGGAGGGGTGGGGGGAAGGTGTTTTAAGATTTGGTTTTATTTCTCATTATCCTACTTTGACTTTTGATTGGCAATAAATTAAATTAATTTCCCCAAGTCGAGTCTTTTTTGCCCATGATGGTAATTGCTGAGTGATCTCCCTGTCCTTATCTTGACCCATGAGCCTTTCGTTGTATTTTCTCTCCCCTGTCCATTTGAGGAGGGGGAGTGATAGAGCAGCTTGGTGGGCACCTGGCATCCAGCCAAGGTCAACCCACCACAGTTGCAAATCTCAGCCAGAGAGGTGCAGCTTAGTTATTGGAATTAGAGCCAGAAGAACAGGGGTGAGGAAGGGATGTGTGGTTTAATGGTGTGCTTCCTACAGTTCGTGCTGAAGTCTGGATGTTTCCTGGATCCTCTTTTTAACTACAACATGTAGTTTTCAGAAGAAAAGTTCTTTTCCTGGATCTTCCTCCTAGACCATAAACACTGTAAAACAACAACCCACAATATGGTGCTAATAAATTGCAAGGTTTGCTTTTCATGCAGAATATTTTGAGATGTGTTGTATTATTAGAAGCCTGTAAGAAGCATTATTTTAGAATCAAGGTTTCTTTTATGAATGTAAGAAAGAAACTTACTTACCTTCAAAGAACCCTTGGGAAATTATTGCTGGGGATGAAAGTGCTTTGTATTAATTAAAACGCTTTTAGTAACATAACAAAAGCAACTGGCCTGCAAATTAGCCAGTTACAAGAAATTACCTTTGTGTTGTGGAGGTTTTTCAAGTGAAGGAAGGAGTTTAAATTAGAGGACAGAGTTTTGAAACTACTTTCAGTTTTGAATATACAGTATAACTGAGGACTTGGGAAATATTAGTTTCTGGGTGAAGATATCAAGTTTGTTTTGTATTTATATTTCAGATGCAGCACATCTTCTGAATCAAAGGGCAAGAATCTTAACTGTGCAAGGGTAAACTTAAAAGCAGGTAGTAGCTAGCAAGCATGTGATCAGAGCAATGGGCACAGGACTTATAATGATAACTTACTCACAAATTGTTATTTTCTGTACCTTTTTCTTCTAAAATCACCTTTGGACTCCTGTTCTGCTGTGGCCTTTCAGTAAAACAAATGCTTTGTTCAGCTGGCAAATAATTGAGAAACTTAAAATTTTTCTGCCATCAAGAGACAGAAGTGTCCAGGGCATAAAAATGCATTCATAAGAGTGCAGTATGAAAACTACTGAGTGATAAATGAACATGTATCATCATATGTAAGGGTAAATACACCTCGTGTCAATCTTAGGTAGACTTTGAAAGGCATCAGTAAAGCTAGTGACAAGGTTCAAAGAGGACAGAGGTCAAAAATGTTGCCCACAGGACTTTTATTTTTTGAAATGGTCTCTTGTATCCGCTAATGCAGACTATGTATCTCCAAAAAGAGTAGGTAACTTTAAAATTAGAAATAACATGGTGTTACTTGATGTGCTACTGCCTTTTGAGTTTGGGATCTGAGAGGACAAAACCAATACTACTACTTAGGCTTAATTTTCTGTATTTTACTTCGCTATGGAAATTGGCCCCAGTCTAAATGATAAATGTTTTGTCAGCAAAAATCATCTTCTATATGAATAATCTGCATTTGGCCACTCAGAGCACTGCTGGAAAAATTTAGTCTGCCATAATATATCACTGGATCAACTGTTTACTAGCATGAGTAATGCATTACCTGCATGGATTTGCCAGTCACCCTTCAAGGGCCAGCCAGATGTTATTGCTGCCTTGTCACAATTTTTTGGTATAGTTTTTACAGATATCATGCTGCTGTCCTCTCAGAAGTTAGACACTTTCAGGGGCACCTGGAGACAAGAAGAGAGCAAGTCCTTTCAGGTATGAACATCATACCTTGATTTTCATCAGTGAAGCTGGCTATTTTCTGTACAACAGTCTTTTGGAGAACTTAGTAAGAGGGAAGAAGAAATGGATAGGGGAGAGTATCATCTTAGTTCATGATATAATCAGAGGGAGCTAGAAAATAGCTTGGACAGAGATGTATAGGCAAACATGAGAAACCACTCTACCCTAGAAACTATTGCACCAAGAAACTTTTCCCTGGAGACTGGTATATATGTTAACTACTCAGTACCATGTGCCCTTAATGCTAAATGCCAACTTAAGCCATACCACAATGCTACTTCCCTTCAGCCACTACAGGTCCCACCTATGTTTAGATTTCATGCTGACCTGTGGTACTCAGCAACTGCACATCATTTTTCTGTGGGTTTGTGTACTGGTTTCAGCTGGGATAGAGTTAATTTTCTTCCTAGTAGCTGGCCAAAGGGCTATTCCATACCATATGATGTCATGCTCAGTAAACTGGGGAGAGTTGGCTGGGGGGCAGTGATTGCTGCTCGGGGACTGGCTGGACATTGGTCAGCGGGTGGTGAGCGGTTGCATCACTTGTTTTTCCTGGGTTTTGTTTCTCTCTCTCTTGTTTTCCTTTTCATTACAATTTACTATTATTATTATTATTATTTTATTTCAATTATTAAACAGTTCCTATCTCAACTCTTGAGTTTCCTTACTTTTACTCTTCCGATTCTCTCCCCCATCCCACTGGGTGGGGGGGAGGGTGAGCGAGCAGCTGTGTGGTGCTTGGTTGCTGACTGGGGTTAAACCATTACAGTCCTTTTTGGTGCCCAACGTGGGGCACGAAGGGTTTGAGATAATAACAGATTAACCAGAGTGTATTAAGGAATTTATATCTGTTAACAATTGCCAGTAACAATATTGATTCATCTGCTCTTGATCTTAGTTTATCTGATCTGCACCATGCTCTTCTTTTTTGCTGTACAGGTTAAAGATTGGTGTTGGGTTTTGCAGTTTGCTGTGCTCTGCCGTGATTAGTGATGTTTTGCCTGGGAGATTTGTTATTAAAACACTGACCTTGAGCGTTATCTGGTATTTGGGTTCTGTAGTGAAGCCATTACTGTACTTCGGGTACCACCTTATGGAGACAATTAGCAATTATACCTCTTCCTCTGAGAGGTTTTTTGTGGAGGAAATATAGAATGGCACCTTTGCTACCTTCTTCTATGATGTTTCCTCCTTCATTACAATAACTTTTCAGTACCTTGAACATCCTTGGGTAGTTAAGATATATCTATTGGTAGTTCTTGGGAATATTGTTTCAGTTTTGTCTAAGGTTAATAAGCAGTTTAAGAATATCATCCAGAGATCTGCTCCAAGGCTGGATAGTTATGAGTGGCAGGGTGTGTGGGAGACCATGGGCAAGTACCTAGGACAGTGGGCACCTCCAGTGTTTTGGAACTTCACCCCTGAACAAGTGCAGAATCCTGAAAAACTAGTAAAGTATTTGGAAAAAGTATGCTGTCACCCTGGTAACTCCAGAGAGACACAGATCACTGCAACGTGCTGGGGCCTGGCCCATGCCTTCCGAGCCCTGTTCAACACTATTCAGAACCCTCAAGGGGAAGAGAAGGTCTCTGGATCTGACGACAAAGCAACAGGCACTGTGGCTACTCCAACCCCCGTGACAGGCACTGCAGCTGAACCAGGGAACCAACCTATGCCGATATCAGTCACCCCTATACTCAAGAAGAAATCTTGGAAGCGAAAGTCAACTCTTTCTTTTAGAAAGGGATGATGAAAAAGCAGGGCCATCATGAGAGGAGGAGGAAGAGGAAGAACCCATAAATGAGATGGAAACCATCTGATCCCTGTCCCTGAGTGAGCTGCGAGATATGCGAAAAGATTTCAGCTGTCGTCCAGGCGAGCACATTGTCACCTGGCTGCTCTGATGCTGGGATAATGGGGCCAGTAGCCTGGAATTAGAGGGTAGGGAAACCAAGCAGCTGGGATCCCTTTCTAGGGAAGGGGGCATTGACAAAGCGATTGGAAAAGGGGCACAAGCCCTCAGCCTCTGGAGGCGACTCCTGTCAGGTGTGAAGGAAAGGTATCCCTTCAAGGAAGATGTTATATGTCACCCAGGCAAGTGGACCACCATGGAGAGTGGTATCCAGTACCTGAGGGAATTAGCTGTGCTGGAGGTGATTTATGGTGACCTGGACAGTGAGCAGATATCCAAAGATCCAGATGAAGTGCAGTGCACACGACCCATGTGGTGGAGGTTGGTATGGAACGCACCATTGTTGCATGCAAACTCTTTGGCAATACTGACCTGGAAAGATGAAGAGGGACCAACAGTGGATGAAGTGGCTAGCAAGCTAAGGGAATACGAAGAAAGTCTTTCTTCCTCCCTTGTCTCAGCTGTGGAGAAGCTGTCCTGGAAGGTCCAGCAACTCAAAGAGGATATGTCCTACTCTCCACCTGTATGGACCAGTATCTCAGCTATGACGAGTCAGCGGTCTTCTGCTCAAGAGAGAGGATATAGAGGGTACACACCACGGGGCACCCTATGGATTTTCCTGTGTGACCATGGAGACGATATGAAGAAGTGGGATGGAAAACCTACCTCAACCTTAGAGGCACGGGTACGTGAGTTGCAAGGAAAAACAATAACGCAAGGGGGTTCTTCCAGGAAAATTGCTGCTCCAGTTTCCAGTGGACGGTTCCCCAGACAGAGTAGAAGGGCTGATCTTACTCCTGATTGTAATGAAGGAACTCCCGACTCATATTTACAAGAAGTGAGTAAAGGATATTATGACCAGAATTAGAGGGGCCCTGCCTCCAGCCAGGTGGAGGAAAGGGGCAACCGGGTGTACTGGACCGTGTGGATTCGATGGCCTGGCACATCAGACCCACAGGAGTAGAAGGCTTTAGTAGACACCGGTGCACAGTGTACCCTCATGCCATCAAGCTGTAAAGGGGCAGAACCCATCTGTATTTCTGGAGTGACAGGGGGATCCTAACAGCTAACTGTATTGGAGGCCGAAGTGAGCCTAACCGGGAACGAGTGGCAGAAGCACCCCATTGTGGCTGGCCCAGCGGCTACGTGCATCCTTGTCATAGACTACCTCAGGAGAGGGTATTTCAAGGACCCAAAAGGGTACCGGTGGGCTTTTGGTATAGCTGCCTTGGAGATGGAGGAAATTAAACAGCTGTCTACCCTGCCCGGTCTCTCAAAGGACCCTTCTGTTGTGGGGTTGCTGAGGGTCAAAGGACAACAGGTGCCGATCGCTACCACAACAGTGCACTGGTGACAATATCGCACCAACAGAGACTCCCTGATTCCCATCCATAAGCTGATTCATTGACTGGAGATCCAAGGAGTGAGCAGCAAGACTCGCTCACCTCTTAACAGTCCCGTATGGCCAGTGCAAAAGTGTCGTGGTTTAACCCCAGCCCTACCGTTAGCTATGGACTAATCCAGACTGCATAGGAACAGGGTGGGGCTCCAGAACACCTGCAATACATTGATGACATCATCGTGTGGGGCAACACAGCAGCAGAAGTTTTTGAGAACAGGAAAAAAAATAGTCCAAATCCTTCTGGAGGCTGGCTTTGCCATAAAACAAAGTAAGGTCAAGGGACCTGCACAGGAGATCCAGTTTTTAGGAATAAAATGGCAAGATGGGCGTCGTCAGACCCCAATGGATGTGATCAACAAAATAACAGCCATGTCTCCACCAACTAGCAAAGAGGAAACACAAGCTTTCTTGGGCGTTGTGGGTTTTTGGAGAATGCATATTCCAAATTACAGTCTGATCGTAAGCCCTCTCTATCAAGTGACCCGGAAGAAGAACGATTTCAAATGGGGCCCTGAGCAATGACAAGCTTTTGAACAAGTTAAACGGGAGATAGTCCATGCAGTAGCCCTTGGGCCAATCCGGGCAGGACAAGATGTGAAAAATGTGCTCTACACCGCTGCCGGGGAGAACGGCCCTACCTGAAGCCTCTGGCAGAAAGCACCAGGGGAGACTTGAGGTTGACCCCTAGGGTTTTGGAGTCAGGGATACAGAGGATCCGAGGCTGGCTATACTCCAACTGAGAAAGAGATATTGGCAGCAGATGAAGGGATTCGAGCTGCTTTGGAAGTGGTTGGTACTGAAGCACAGCTTCTCCTGGCACCCCGACTGCCAGTGCTGGGCTGGATGTTCAAAGGGAGGATCCCCTGTACACATCATGCAACTGATGCTACGTGGAGTAAGTGGGTTGCACTGATCACCCAACGGGCTCGAATAGGAAACCCCAGTCGCCCAGGAATCTTGGAAGTGATCACGGACTGGCCAGAAGGCAAAGATTTCGGAATATCGCCAGAGGAGGAGGTGACGCGTGCTGAAGAGGCCCCACTGTATAATAAACTGCCAGAAAATGAGAAGCACTATGCCCTGTTCACTGATGGGTCCTGTCGTCTTGTGGGAAAGCATCGGAGGTGGAAGGCTGCTGTATGGAGCCCTATACGACAAGTCGCAGAAACTGCTGAAGGAGAAGGTGAATCGAGTCAGTTTGCAGAGGTGAAAGCCATCCAGCTGGCTTTAGATATTGCTGAATGAGAAAAATAGTCAATACTTTATTTCTATACTGACTCATGGATGGTGGCAAATGCCCTGTGGGCGTGGTTGCAGCAATGGAAGCAGAGCAACTGGCAGCGCAGAGGCAAACCCATCTGGGCTGCCGCATTGTGGCCAGATATTGCTGCCCGGATAGAGAACCTGGTTGTAAAAGTACGTCACGTAGATGCTCACGTACCCAAGAGTCGGGCCACTGAAGAACATCAAAACAACCAGCAGGTGGATCAGGCTGCTAAGATTGAAGTGGCTCAGGTGGATCTGGACTGGCAACAGAAGGGTGAATTATTTCTAGCTCAGTGGGCCCATGACACCTCAGGCCATCAGGGAAGAGATGCAACATATAGATGGGCTCGTGATCGAGGGGTGGACTTGACCATGGACACTATTGCACAGGTTATCCATGAATACGAAACATGTGCTGCAATCAAGCAAGCCAAGCAGTTCAAGCCTCTCTGGTATGGAGGACAATGGCTGAAATATCAATATGGGGAGGCCTGGCAGATCATCCCCTATCGTGCACCAGCCTCTGGGAAAATCGAACGATACAATGGACTGTTAAAGACTACACAGAGAGCAATGGGTGGTGGGACATTCAAACACTGGGATACACATTTAGCAAAGGCCACCTGATTAGTCAATGGTAGGGGATCTGCCAATCGAGCTGGCCCTGCCCAATCAAGACTTTTATGTACTGTAGAGGGGGATACTGTAGTACACATAAAAAATATGACGGGGAAGACAGTCTGGGTTACTGCTGCCTCAGGCAAAGGCAAACCCATTCATGGGATTGCTTTTGCTCAAGGACCTGAGTGCACTTGGTGGGTGATGCAGGAGGATGGGGAAGTCTGATGTGTACCTCAAGGGGATTTGATTTTGGGTGAGAAGAGCCAATGAACTGAATGGTATGATGTTAGTTGCTATATAATACTGGATGTCATCACTTCTATGGTGGCTATATGCTATATCAATGGTATTACGGTAAGAATCACCCAGATTAATGAAGAATGAACTTTGAGGAAACCAAGCAAAGTGCAGAGGTGATGGAACCAGAACTGGCTTCAGCATGCAACAATCCAACACCACACACCATCTGTCCTGCCCTGAAAGACTGTTATGACAGATGAAGCCCAAAGTCATGGACTGAATGAACTCAACGGATGTTTTAGAGGGATTGACCATAGACTAAGGGAATGATATATGTGTGTATATATCAAAAGACTGGAAAAGTGGTGGTGATTAATGAGAATGTATTGGAAAGGGTAGGACCTGGGCATGACATAGATGGTGTAGAATAAGGGGTGGATATTGTCCTGGTTTTGGCTGGGATAGAGTTAATTTTCTTCTTTGTAGCTGGTATAGTGCTGTGTTTTGGATTTAGGATGAGAATAATGTTGATGATAACCCACTGATGTTTTAGTTGTGGCTAAGTAGTGCTTACACTAGTCAAGGACTTTTCAGCTTCCCATGCTCTGCCAGGTACACAAGAAGCTGGGAGGGGGCACAGCCAGGACAGCTGACCCAGACTGGCCAAAGGGCTATTTCATACCATATGATGTCATGCTCAGTATATAAACTGGGGGGAATTGGCCAGGGGGCAGTGATCGCTGCTCGGGGACTGGCTGGGCATCAGTCAGCGGGTGGTAAGCAGTTGCATTACTTGTTTTTCTTGGGTTTTGTTTCTCTGTATCTCTCTCGTTTTCCTTTTCCTTACAATTTATTATTATTATTTTATTTCAGTTATTAAACTGTTCTTATCTTGACCCATGAGTTTTCTCACTTTTGTTCTTCCGATTCTCTCCCCCATCCCACCGGGGTTGAGGAGGGTAAGCGAGCGGCTGTGTGGTGCTTGGTTGCTGACTGTGGTTAAACCATGACAGGTTGTTTTTGAGAAGTGTGTATTATTTCTTCTGAAGGAGAGTAGTTTTTATTTTAAATTCTGCCTTACCCAGCAGACTTGACACACCCTGTCCCCCCTTTTCAGGTCAGCATGTATTCATCACACTCCACTCAAGGGCCTGTAAGCATAGTTACTATTACACTGACTGCAGTTGGTCAGCTAAGGCAGACTTTGTTTGCTCCAACTGCTGTTCCTGGTGAAGGTTCCTAGAAGAAACTGACTGAAATGAGTATGCAAAGACAGATGTTCTTCTCAGTAGCAGCTCATTAGTCCTGTGAACAGGGCAGTGTGTCTTTGGCAGTTACGTGCCTAGGGCACAATGCTAGTAAAAAGGTGTGCATATACTCTTATGAAACCATAGTGTTGTCACAAATGGTTTTTATCTCTTAGCACTGTCTAATACTGGTCTGGGGTCACTTACTTCAAAAGTAGGTCATTCTGCAGTCAGTCAGAAATCTTGCAGTGTTGATAATCTGTAAGAGCAGTGCTTAAGAGTGATGAAGAAGTAGACATTAAGCACATTGAGAGTAAGATAGATGATACACAAATAGAGGTTCTGAAACTGCAGTTTACCCAAACTCAGGAAAATTAACAAAAAATTTTAATAAGAGTATTCAATATAGCACTACACAAAAGGTACACTGTGCTTTGTGTTGCCTTTAAGGAACATGCCAAAAAACTTTCAAACTAGGAAAACTAATGTAAAAAGCTTTCTTGTTCATCAGCGCTTACTCTCTGCTGTTTAGAGAAGGCATTCTGAAAGAACCACAGCTTTTGTACATGTTTGGTCTTCCAGGCAGATTAAGCATTGTTCCCTTACCAGTTAGTTCTCTTTCAGCTTCTGGGGTTTAAGCTTTGTTCCAAGAAACTTAAGCCAAGATGCTTTCAGGAAAAGCATTCAGTCCAGAACTCTTACCAGCAGATCCAAATGACAGTATACTAGTCATCTACTAAATTCTGTTTCTTGAAAAAGTAACAGAATTTTGATCAATGATAATTGTGTGAATTGGGCTCTACGAATCAACCCCAGGCAAATTGAGAAAGATTTGGAATCGGCTCTTAATTCTGTCTTGGGCTCAAAGATAAACAAGGAGTAATACTTGATAAAATTACAAATAAGTTGCATCACAGAAAAAAAGATGGGTGATGTTGAAGGGTCATTTACTCCATCTCATCTTTCAGTACAGATTGTTATGCTATAATGGCTTGAAATTATTTCAAATATAAGGTGCCTCTAAAGTATTTATTGGTCCCTCACATTCCTTACATAGCTAAACTTTCTTAGCCTGAATTGTCCAGATGAAGTTCTGTATATTACACTATTATGCTTACATTAAATAGGCTTTATATTTTTCCTTTCTGTAACTGAGGTGAACTGGAAATGTTTCTATTTTGTCTGAATATGGAACACACAGATGTTTCATAACATCCTTTATTTGATGCATCTTGCAGTTAGAGAAAGGCCAGTTTGCGTAAAGGGAACCTTAGCAAGCCAACAATAGTAATAGAGCCATAGTCAAATAAAAGTGTGGAATGGACCCAGTGCTAATGCATATAAAGAGAGTACTGAAAAACTTCTAGGCTTCCAGCTTCACTGACTCTAATATGGAACGTGCTTCTTTATACTCTTCGGCTTCTTCCAATTCTTTTTCATTTTCCTGGAATTAAAAACAAAACTTTTGAGTACTTTGAAAATAATGGACATGGAATTAAATTTAAGAAGGAACCTATGAAACAAGGGATATATCATTATTGAAAACACTAGTTTTACATAATTCGAAGCACAGGAAATTTCTTTTGTCCTGCTTAAGGTCCAGGATAATGGCTGTCATGTGTGAATAGATTTGACCTATGCATACCTTTATTTTGCTAAATAAATATTTAAAACCAAGGACAGCATAACTGAAACCAATAACAACAGAACTCAGAACAAGAGTACCATTAGGAAAAAGCCTAAGCAGAGATTGACAATTGAAAAAACATACTACTACACAGTTGATTTTAAGCATTGAAGGTGAGCTAAGAACAAAAAGCAACCTTTAAAGATTTCCTTTAAAAATTTCCTTTAAAAAATCCTTTAAAGATTTTTAATAAGGATAGTAATTCCCCACATTCCTCGTTTTAACTTTGTACAGCACAGTGTATGGATCAATAGCATCACTTCTGCATGCTGCTGAAATCTAGACCTGCTAACTGTCAAGTAACTAGTTGAATGACAAAAGGACCCTAAATCCTGCCAGGTACTGAGCGTTTATTTTGGAAAACAGTAGAGGCATACCACCCGAGGACAAGACACTTGGAGTTTTCCTTTGAAAAGGGATTTGTATTTTAGTTGTCAAATGTGTCTGAGGCTTAACTTACGGTATGTATTTTTAGCCTCACAGTAGCATTTACATGTGTAGCAGAATTCTTGGTGAAAAATCAGCTTTTAAAATAAGCATGACTATCTCCAAACTTAGTATAATTTCAGTGAATCTATTTGTACAAGATACTATTTATTCCTTCAGGTATTTATATCTTAAAAATGCAGCACTAGTTCTCATCTCACTAATAAATCATATAAGCAGTACTCAGTAAGGACTCAGCTGTCTTGTTTCTTGTCCATAGCGTAATAAAAGTAGTAAGCAAAGTATTCTGAGTATTTCAGTTCACTACAAGCATATTATATACATCTACATGATCTAGAAAGACTACCTAAAGCAAGTGAACTATTTTTTCTGATCATGTAACTATCACAGGAATTCAGAGTCCATTCTAACAGTTCAGTATTTAAGTGTATGTTGAGTGTGCACTCCCTTAAAGACAGCTTCTAATATTCTAACACACAGTTTTCATAGACTGAAGACCAAGTCTGCAAAGACAGTTATCTAAAATGAAATATTGGTATGTTATAGGATGCTAGTCTTGGGACCTATAAAAAGTAATTCTTCAATCCAGTTCTAATATGCTGCAATTGCACTACAGACAAGCATATTTATCCAAGTTCATGAAGTAACAGCAGCATTTCTTGATCGGTGGATTTTGATGCTATACTTACTAGTAGTTGAGTAAGATCTGCATGTGCAACTTCTAATCTGCGCTGGCAGTCTGGAATCATCATTCGTGACTCTTGTAAGATCTCAATCTGTGAAAATTAGAAGCCAATGAAATGAGAATGTATTCCAGATAGGAACGTTATTTTTGAAGATAAGTCTTTACTCTGAAAAATCAGTAGTCCAGTCATCATCTAGGAACTTCAGAACAGTGGTACCTATTTTCTGAATAGGCTTTTTTATTAAAAGACACACTTAGCATGATTACAACAGGACACTTCCATTTACTTTGTGCTTAATTAAATATAAAGTATTAAGTGCAAAAGAGTATTTAGACTAATTTTTTTTCCTTAGAAAAAGGTACTGCCTGGTAAGCTTTCTATACAGCATTTGTTAAAAAGGGTATTTAAAACAAACTTTCTCCTGCTGTCATGAAGCAGCTTCATCCAAAATGGGATCAGCTGGTTATATAAATATCTCCTGCATCTTTTGGGTAATAAAGAAAAACAGTGTTCAGATAATACCACATAGTTAATTACTGCATGAAAAAAGTTCTTGAGTTATTGATCACATTGTGTGCACACTGCAGGAAGCTCTGACTGAAAGAGAAAGGTAAAGAAAAATTAAAAGCAAAGACCAGCAGGCTCATATTTTTGATGCTTATCATGCATGCTTATCATGCATAAAAAGTTATTACTTATCCTTGTGCTTCATTTTAGGAGAAAGATTAATCTCACCATGCACTCTGAACAAAATTACTAAACTGGCACCCCACCGAATCTGAATATCCTGCCTCCTCCTACAGATAACTTCAGATTTATACAAGAGAACATTTATTTAATGGAACATTTCTGGATCTGAAATCCAGCCACTGAGAAGAAAAGGTGTGCAGAGTTGTTCAAATCTATTTAGAAATGAAAATAGGTTAGATATTTAAGTATGAAACAGCATTCAGGATAACCTGCAACAGAAGGCTTTTACTTTAAATGGCTTACTTCATTCTGTCATTCCTATGTTGTATTCTTTCAGTATTAATGCTGCTGTACTGAAGGGAACAGTGCCATCACAAAAGGGAAGATAAGCTACGGCTACAAATGTATTTATGCATACAGGAAGGGCTTTTGTAGTACAACATTATCATAATTCTTAAGTGTCATATGCTTAAGTTCTTAGTTCAAGTCATTTTTGAGAGAAGGGGTTTAAAAACTTTGTTTCTAATTTCCTTTCAGAGAATCTAGGGCAAAACCTGTCTACTTTGATGAAGCAAAGATGGGTGACAAATGTTTAAAAAAAGTTAAGCACCCCCAAGTTCTAGTTCTCATCAGTATTATCACTTTCTTTTAAGCATTCAGCATTGGACTGTATTAAAAATAAGACTAGTCAGTCTGCATGTTACACTTTCAGCAGTGAATGAATAAAGATTTGTAACTTCTACAGAATGAAGTATGCCATGAGATGATGCCTTCTGCTTTATGTGCTACAACTTTGTTCTACAAAGAATACCTACAGGAGTGAGAACATCCAATGACTTCCTAGGGCCGGTATTGCTAAATAGTTGTGTTGTAAAGCTGGTGGATGATACGGAAAGTAGTAACTTATTTGATATATGCCACTCAATAAGCGATCTGGGAAGGCATATAAGCTGTAGTCCTGGCTGCTGTAAGAAAAGAACAAAACTACCCTAACCACTCTGTTCAAAACAGAATTTGACTGAGATCCAAAAGGGTACCTGAGTTTTATTTATATTTGCCTGCAGTTATGCAATAATAAATAAAAAACAGAAGGAAGATAAATCCTGTAACTATATTCAGTAGGTGCAAACGGTTGGAGACTGGAACAGGAATTTTGTGGAACCAAGATTATTAGCTGATTACTGAACTACCTATGCAAACTTTGATAACTTCTACATAAAACACTTTTTTCCAAGATAATCCCAGATGGACCATTTATTGTTACAACTGTATATAATAAAGCAAAATCAAAAGCTCAAATAATTAGATAAGCTTTAGGACTGGAATTTTTAAAAAGTGTTTGCTCTCCAAATTCTATCAAAATTTAAACAGCAGCCCTCTCCCCTCCCCCAACACATTCTAGAAACTTTCTGACTAAATTCTAAGGAGTTTAAATTATAACCAGGTCACAGAGGAAGTTATTACATGAAACTGATCTAACTTTGCAAAGAACCATAAATATCTACAAGGTTTCTGTGAATTACAATGCCAAGTAGAAGTATTAAAAAACTGGAATAATTGAAGTGCATCTGTCCTGGTTTCGGCTGGGATAGAGTTAATTTTCTTCCTAGTAGCTGGTATAGTGCTGTGTTCTGGATTTAGGATGAGACTAATGCTGATAACACACTGATGTTTTAGTTGTGGCTAAGTAGTGCTTACACTAGTCAAGGACTTTCCAGCTTCCCATGCTCTGCCAGGTGCACAAGAAGCTAGGAGGGGGCACAGCCAGGACAGCTGACCCAGACTGGCCAAAGGGCTATTCCATACCATATCACAGAATCATAGAATCATAGAATCATTAAGGTTGGAAAAGACCCTTAAGTTCATCGAGTCCAACCTGTTAGCCTAACACTGCCAAGTCCACCACTATACCATGTCCCTAAGCACCACGTCTACCTGTCTTTTATATACCTCCAGGGATGGAGACTCAACCACTTCCCTGGACAGCCTGTTCCAGTGCCTGACTACCCTTTCAGTGAAGAAGTTTTTCCTAATATCCAACCTAAACCTCCCCTGGCGCAGCTTGAGGCCGTCTCCTCTCATCCTATCCCTTGTTACTTGGGAGAAGAGACCGACCCCCACCTTGCTACAACCTCCTTTCAGGTAGTTGTAGAGAGCAATAAGGTCTCCCCTCAGCTTCCTCTTCTCCAAACTAAACAACTCCAGCTTCCTCAGCCACTCCTCATAAGACTTGTGCTCTAGACCCTTCACCAACTTCGTTGCCCTTCTTTGGACACGCTCCAGCACCTCAATGTTCTTCTTGTAGTGAGGGGCCCAAAACTGAAGACAGTATTTGAGGTGCGGCATCACCAGTGCCGAGTACAGGGGCACTATCACCTCCCTGGTCCTGCTGGCCACACTATTCTTGATACAAGCCAGGATGCTATTGGCCCTCTTGGCCACCTGAGCACACTGCTGGCTCATGTTCAGGTGGCTGTCAACCAACACCCCCAGGTCCTTTTCTGCCAGGCAGCTCTCCAGCCACTCCTCCCCAAGCCTGTAGCATTGCATGGGGTTGTTGTGACCCAAGTGCAGGACCCAGCACTTAGCCTTGTTGAATCTCATGCAGTTGGCCTCGGCCCAGCCTGTCCAGGTCCCTCTGCAGGGCCTTCCTACCCTCCAGCAGATCAACACTCCCACCCAACTTGGTGTCATCTGCAAACTTACTGAGGGTGCACTCGATCCCCTCATCCAGATCATTGATATAAAGATATTAAACAGGACTGGCCCCAATACTGAGCCCTGGGGAACACCACTTGTGACCGGCCGCCAACTGGATTTGACTCCATTCACCACCACTCTCTGGGCTCGTCTGTCCAGCCAGTTTTTAACCCAGCGCAGAGTGCACTTATCCAAGCCGTGAGCAGCCAGCTTCTCCAGGAGAATGCTGTAGGAAACGGTGTCAAAGGCCTTACTAAAGTCCAGGCAGACAACATCCACAGCCTTTCCCTCATCCACTAAGTGGGTCACCTTGTCATAGAAGTAGATCAGGTTAGTGAAGCAGGACCTTCCTTTCATAAACCCATGCTGGCTGAGCCTGATCCCCCGATTGTCCCGCACAGGGAGAAAATTAGAAAGGCGAAGGCCCAGCTAGAACTTACTTAAACTGGCCACTGCAGCTAAAGATAACAAAAAATGTTTTTACAAATATATCAGCGACAAAAGGAGGGCCAAGGAGAATCTCCATCCTTTGTTGGATGCAGAGGGAAACATTGCCACAAAGGATGAGAAGGCAGCTGAGGTACTTAATGCCGCCTTTGCCTCAGTCTTTAATAGTCAGACTGATTATCCTCAGGGTATTTCAGGCCCCTGAGCTGGGATCTGGAGATAGGAAGCAGAATGAAGCCCCAGTTATCGAAGAGGTAACAGTCACCGACCTGCTCCTCCACCTGAATGCCCACAAGTCTATGGGGCCAGATGGGATCCACCCAAGGATACTGAGGGAACTGGCGGAGGAGCTTGCAAAGCATATGATGTCATGCTCAGTATATAAACTGGGGGAGTTGGCCGGGGGGCAGCAATCGCTGCTCGGGGACGTGCTGGGCATCGATTGGCGGGTGGTGAGCCATTGTATAGTGTATCACTTGCTTTGTATATTATTATTGTATTATTATATTATTATTACTACTACTACTATTACTACTATTCTATTTTATTTTACTTCAATTATTAAACTGTTCTTATCTCAACCCACGAGTTTTCTCACTTTCACCCTTCCAATTCTCTCCCCCATTCCACTGGGGCAGGGGGAGTGAGCAAGCGGCTGTGTGGTGCTTAGTTGCTGGCTGGGGTTAAACCATGACAGCATCTAAATAAAATGTTAAGACAAAAGCAGGTACAGACAGAAGCAAATTGAGTTTGTTGTCAATAAGTGCATGTAGGACCAGAAGAGCTATCTATTGTGACTAGTGAGGATGACGTCCCTATTCCTTGAAGTGTACTGAAAAATCCAGTTAAACAAATCTCTTTCTTTGAAGAGCCACATTTCTTGTCAGTTGTCTTTCAGGACTGAAGGTATTTCTACTAAGGGACCAGATGTCTGGTTTCTTTCAAATAAAGCAGTCTGCTCAGATGTTACGGAACTCTCTAACTGTTGGGGTGTATATAGCCTATTTACTAAACATGGTGTGGATTTTTTGTAAATTGATTCAGATGTTAAAGAACTAGTGTACAAAATGCACTATCAATAGCCTTTAATCTGTTTTCCATAAATTCCAGATTGCAGTGACAAGATAAAGTAGAACCGGAAACAGAAAAGCCAAATAGATGCAAACACAGATCCACCTACCAGTTGCTTAAGTGGAAGGGCACCATAACAAAAATCAGACAATTATTTTACATATTCAAAATAAGCACAAAGGCCAAACACAGCTCTGTGAGAAACAACTGAGGAGGTAATGCCCGAGGCTTTAAACATAAGCAACTTGGATTTTAGCAGGTCCTACAATAAAAGTTCAAAGCCAGTATTTCAACTTATCTAGGCAGATCAGAGCTGCTCAGATGAGGCAGATTCTCTGTTTTTTTGGCTCACCCAAGCACTTACTTATACTAAAACAAATTTTTGATACTTTAAGAATACAAATAAATATTACTGCTTATGAGTGTCGATACCAAGTATTCTGCAAGAGGAAGCAATTTTGCTCAGCCTATGTATTGTGTAATGGGGACAACAGTTTTATTAGCTTCAAAAAGATGGAAGCAGAGTTTGGTGAGTTTTTTTGGTTTTGTGTGTTTTTTTTTTCAGCTGACCCACAACTTAACAAGAGATTGAGAGATTTGCAGACCCACAAATAATTTGAAAACAACAAGAAGAAAACCTCCATAGGATGCTCTGTCATTCCTTGATCTTAAGAAAGACAGCCTAATAAACTACTGGGTCACAGGGTATGGTGACAATATTGTTTTATATGACAGGAATGGTGTTCTAAACACAAAAGATATAGGCTAGGAAAAAGTAGAAATGTGCATGAGTCATATATATATGAATTATATACACACACATGAATATATACCCATGCTTTTAAATACTGCCTCGTAATCACTTGCCCTTTGTTGCACAACTGAAAACAGATAATCATAAAAGTATGGATCTACTCAAAGACGGTAGGGAAGAAAAGAAAAAGCATGCAAATAATTCAGTTTGCTAAGAAAAATGCTACTTGTTTGAACTACTTTTCATCAGAAAGTTTGTAAAACACTTGGAATCTATTGACCAGTTACAGCCATATCTGATGTAAGGACAGAGACCCAAAAGAAAAAAAGGACATCTCTAAGTATCATGAACACCAATGGTTCCAAAATTAATAATCCTACTAAGGAAAAGACCGTAGCACAAAGTAAACAGTGATGCTAAGGCTACTAGTTGGCTAATCGACATATATTGCCAAGCCACTCTCCATCATTTATAAGCAGTCCTGGTCAACCGGGGAGGTCCCAGATGACTGGAAGCTAGCAAATGTGACGCCCTTCTACAGAAGGCTCAGCCAGCATGGGTTTATGAAAGGGAGGTCCTGCCTCACTAACCTGATCTACTTCTATGACAAGGTGACCTGCTTAGTGGATGAGGGGAAGGCTGTGGATGTTGTCTGCCTGGACTTTAGTAAGGTCTCCCACAGCATTCTCCTGGAGAAACTGGCTGCTCACAGCTTGGATAAGTGCACTCTGCGCTGGGTTAAAAACTGGCTGGACAGCCGAGCCCAGAGAGTGGTGGTGAATGGAGTCAAATCCAGTTGGTGGCCAGTCACAAGTGGTGTTCCCCAGGGCTCAGTACTGGGGCCAGTCCTGTTCAATATCTTCATTGATGATCTGGATGAGGGGATCGAGTGCACCCTCAGTAAGTTTGCAGATGACACCAAGTTGGGTGGGAGTGTTGATCTGCTGGAGGGTAGGAAGGCCCTGCAGAGGGACCTGGACAGGCTGGATCGATGGGCCAAGGCCAGCTGCATGAGATTCAACAAGGCTAAGTGCCGGGTCCTGCACTTGGGTCACAGCAACCCCATGCAACACTACAGACTAGGGGAGGAGTGGCTGGAAATCTGCCTGGTGGAAAAGGACCTGGGGGTGTTGGTTGACAGCCACCTGAACATGAGCCAGCAGTGTGCTCAGGTGGCCAAGAAGGCCAATAGCATCCTGGCTTGTATCAGGAATAGTGTGGCCAGCAGGACCAGGGAGGTGATAGTGCCCCTGTACTCGGCACTGGTGAGGCCGCACCTCGAGTACTGTGTTTAGTTTTGTGCCCCTCACTACAAGAAGGACATCGAGGTGCTGGAGCGTGTCCAAAGAAGGGCAACGAAGTTGGTGAAGGGTCTGGAGCACAAGTCTTATGAGGAGCGGCTGAGGGAGCTGGGGTTGTTTAGTCTGGAGAAGAGGAGGCTGAGGGGAGACCTTATTGCTCTCTACAACTACCTGAAAGGAGGTTGTAGCAAGGTGGGGGTCGGTCTCTTCTCCCTAGTAACAAGGGATAGGACTAGAGGAAACGGCCTCAAGCTGCACCAGGGGAAGTTTAGGTTGGATATTAGAAAAAACTTCTTCACCGAAAGGGTAGTCAAGCATTGGAACAGGCTGCCCAGGGAAGTGGTTGAGTCTCCATCCCTGGAGGTATATAAAAGACAGGTAGACGTGGTGCTCGAGGACATGGTTTAGTGGTGGACTTGGTAGTGATAGGTTAACGGTTGGACTTGATGATCTTAAGGGTCTTTTCCAACCTTAACGATTCTATGATTCTATGATATTTGTAACTTAAATCCACAGCATGTTATTACTTCTCACCTCACTGGTAATCAGGGAATATAAAGGCACAAGGTGCTAGGCCAGGATGGTGGCAAGGGGACACAGAGAGTAAGACAGCATAGGTGATGTAGGAGAAAGCTGGGTATAGGGAAGGCAGGAGCTCACAGAAGATACAGCATTAAGGGGAATATAGAGAGGAAAAAAACCCAAACACACACAAAAACTGTAGGAAACCAAGTTTTATTAGTTCTACTTCCTTTGAAGCAACTTGTTTTATTTTCACATAGCAGGCCCAAAAGAAAGCTTGAGCTATCCACAAATACAGGATAGAAGAATGCACTGCAGTCTGTTGTGAGTTCTTTGCTAAATACGTTTGATCAAAACACTTCTGAAGGACCACGAACAAAAGCTTGCAGTAAAGAATTGGAGAACATTTTGTTTCTATAGTGCTTGAGCGTTTCAGGCACTGAAATGGCCATGTATCAACCACAAACTAACTACCATTTGTAGCAAGAAAGCTGGAGGAGGAGAAAACCCTCTAGATCTAAATGCCTCAGTATTTCAAATAAGCTTTCTCTGCAGCCCCTCTCAGGTGAGGGCCAACCCTCTGTTTCTTTTAAAGCAGATCACTTTAGGACATAAAAGGCAGAAAGGTTCCTTTGGTCTTTTTGGAAAACAGTTTGTCACTGGCTGTTTTCCTCTAGTGTACAACTGTAAGGTTTTCTTCATTGTCAGGAGCAGGGGATGGAGGGAGAACACCACATGACTTGAAGCTAAAAAAATGGACATACTGTTCAGAGGACAGAAGCAAAACTCCGTGTCCTCCACTGAAAAAGTTTTTAATTAAATACTCTGTATCATAAATTACAGATACTATTCCTTTAAAATTAACTTAGAGGATGATAATGGAATTATCCATTATAGAAAGTTGTCATTTAATCAGCAGACAGCACATTTCCTCCCAGCAACTCAAAATTCTACCTGAACAGATCCATGTTGATGCAACTATAAAGCCTCACCCTGTAAACAGTTGAGAGGTGGTAAACATCTGAATGAAGAGGTTTCTCTGGGAGTAGCATAAAGAAAACACTGACAAAAGACAGACTTGCTTTCCCAACAAGAATGGCTCAACCTTGTTAGAACAAATAACCAAATTTTCTCTCTGCCGAGGTTAAGACTCAGGGAGAGGTTTAGAGGGTTGGGTTTTGTTGTTGTTTTTTGTTTGCTTGTTAAGACAGCATATAGATTCTGAATGCATGCTTTGCTAAAAGGTAGCAGGCTGGTTAGGAGATGTTTTAGAATAAGCTTAAAGGTTTGGGAGGAATCCCCCCAGCTGTTTTGTGGAGGCAAAATACCTGGAGAAATATTTGTGCTAAAACTGGAAGCAGAACAGACATGGGAAGTTGTCCTGGTTTCAACTGGGATAGAGTTAATTTTCTTCCTAGTAGCTGGTATAGTGCTGTGTTTTGGATTTAGGATGAGAATAATGTTGATAACACACTGATGTTTTAGTGGTTGCTAAGTAGGGCTTACACTAGTCAAGGACTTTTCAGCTTCCCATGCTCTGCCAGGTGCACAAGAAGCTGGGAGGGAGCATAGCCAGGACAGCTGACCCAGACTGGCCAAAGGGCTATTCCATACCATATGACATCATGCTCAGTATATAAGCTGGGGGGAGTTGGCCAGGGGGCAGTGATCGCTGCTCGGGGACGGGCTGGGCATCGGTCAGCGGGTGGTGAGCAAGTGCATCGTGCATCACTTGTTTTGTATATTCTTTTATCATTATGATGATGATTATTATTATTTCCTCTTCCTCTGCTGTCCTATTAAACTGTCTTTATCTCAACCCATGGGATTTACTTCTTTTTTCCCCGATTCTCTCCTCCATCCCAATGGGGGGGTGGGGAGGGTGAGCGAGTGGCTGTGTGGTGCTTAGTTGCCAATTGGGGTTAAACCACAACAGAAGTTCCCTAGATAGACAGAAAGCAGAAAAATCAAGTCCAGATTTTTTTCCTCCCTCTAGAGCAGAAGAAAAGTGAGCCCAACTACAGAAGAAATGAATCATGTCCCATCATGGTGGCAAGTCTTTTTTACCATAGGAATGTTGCCATACTAACTTATTCCAAATATTGCACAAGTGCCTTTAATCTTCAGTAGAAAATCTGAAATCCAAAAGGTATTTACACCTGCCTAGATAAAAAGGAAAACAGCCTCTGGAAAACAGAAGGGAAAAAGGAAGATCACAGTAATGATTTTTCATCATTTGGTCTCTTTGAGAAAGCACATTAGGCAATAAAACCGAAGTCTGAAAGCATTTTTAATATCATGTGTATGTTAGGAATATTATTCTGTATTTAGTACAGAGAATTTCAAGTTGCTAGCTTTTAAGGAAACAAATTGTGCTTGTTAAGGATACTGTTCAAATACATAAGGGGGAGCATTAGACCCTTCATTAGTATTTCCACTGCCTCTTTACCTAAGCAGCTAGAGCTACAGAGTTCAGAATATTAAGCAAAGATCATATATTGTTAGAAAAAAAAAAAAACTTATGAAAATAATCAGACTGCAGTGAAACTGTATGTTTCATCTAATCTTACTGTACTTGATCAGTGAGAAGATTGAACCTTTGTTTGAACCAATAGGGTAGGGGGTGGAAAGAGGTAAAAACTTAAAAAGCCAACTGAGCTAACTGGAGCATTTCTTTGATGCTAAATAGACATTTAGAAATGAAAAAGTTACAGAACATTACAACGTTCCTTTCAGCTAGAACTCCTCCAGTAACAAGGTTAGCAGCTCTTTGACAATAATTTTCCAAAACAATATAAATTGTTTCCAAATGTATTTCTTTTTAGCTGTTTCAGGAAATATTCTACCTCCCACTCAACAAAGTAAGAGAAATATTGCTCTTTTCACTAATACTTGGAGAAAAACTGTGTATTAACAAGACTGTATGTACTCTTTGGCATGCAGATATTAAATTCTATGTTAAGTCCATTGGATTTTTAATTCATCTGGAAATGACATTACACTGTAGGGTAACTATTTAAAAAAATAAAAATTATTATTTATCAGTAAAAATGCTGACAGTTAACAAAAACTCCAGAGTAGATCTACAATCCCACTGAGAGGAAATAAGGAGTAGATACCTCAGGCTCTTCCCACACTCACAAGCCTCAAGATAAAAGCATGAGATGGGAAAGGATGTTATTTATATACAGGACAAATCAACAACCACAGAAATACAGAAAACTACTGGTTCTTACCATTAGTCTGCATTCATGAGCAACTACAGTGAAAAGTTTCTATTACAGATAAAGTATCATGAAGCCCTGTGTAAAGTCTTCATATATTGAGAGCCATTACAACTGTGTGGAAACTAAGGCTTCATTACAAAAAAAATCCACACGGAGGTAACTGCATTATTTGCTGCTACCAGTCAGGGGTCTTCATGACCCTCTACAGAAACTATATGCAGAATTTACACCTGATAGAATACATAAAAAGTCTTTTAATACTTTTTTTTCTAACTCATACGAACCTGTTTTGTATAAAATAGTTCAGTTTTTATTAAAATTGTTTTCAATTTAGTATTTTATTAAAATACTTAATAGCCCTTTTTCCTAAAAATCTTGTGGTTGAAGATAGTGTGATTTTGAGATATAAAATTTATGAAAATATTTTCTTTCATAGTATTTTTCCCCCAAATACTGCTCTTCATTTATTATGGTTTTTTTTCTGCCAATACATTGTTATAAGCTTTCCCCTAAATTCTAAACTTCTCATCTTCCTTTTGTAGACAAAAAACAGATAGAGTGTGTTTTTTTGTTTTGGGGTTTTTTGTCGTGGGTGGGTTTTTTTGTTGTGGGTGGGGTTGGGGGGGGATGTTTGTTGGTTTTGTTTGGTTTTTGTTTGTTGGTGTGGGGGTTTCTCTTTTTGTGGGGGTTTCTCTTTTTGTTGTTTTTTGTTTTGTTTTGTTTTGTTTTTTTAAAATAAGTTCTAAGTGATGGGAAAGGAAGGGCTTCCCTGCCCCATAATGCTAGTGATTCTTTCCCTGGGATATACTACTTACCACAAGTAGATCTCACCCAGCTTGGATTCAGCTGAAGTACATGAGTTGAGACACAGAAAGTAATGCAAATACAACATGCACCCAGGACAATGGTAATATACGGGGTCTTCAAGTTATATACTTGGTCAGAGTATACCAGCACTGTGAGCAGTCCTATTTGTTTCTCAGATACTGAATCTTCTCCTCATTAAATTAGTCTATCTGGACAGTGCAGGTGAAGGCTAGTATCTAACAACTGCCAACTACCCTAGTTGGTCACTGCCTCAGCTAGAGATCACTTGAGTTCGCAGAAACCACAAGGTGCCCAATTGTATAAGGAGTTAGGAGAAAAATATTGAGTCAAACCCTAACCGTTGTTCTACAAAGGGACTGATCCCTCCTTACAGACCAGACACACCCTAAAGTCTACGTATGCTTTAGGAATGGCATTATTAATTTTAAAGTAATTTTTTCCTTAGATACTTCTGTACTGTTAAACCATATGTTCTACTGCAGAGTTATAACTAGAAAGCTAGATGAGAATAGTAGTACATTAAGAGATAAGTAATGCTTTTAAGCATCCCTCCCTCAACTCTGGATTGATTTGTATATACATATCTGATTTAGCTGATATCTCAGCTAAAATAAGTTAAAATTATTCTCCTAGTTTAAAATGATTGAATTCATTCCCATCCCCCAAATGCTATTTTTCATTACTGAAATAAAGTCTATAACCATATTTTTTAAATAAAGTTATTCAGATTAGGAATTATTAACTAAAAGCAATTCTTAAAATGTGTAACTACAGATATTTTTCCTGAAGAACTTCTCAAAGTATTAACTCTATCCAAAATGGTTTTTTGAGCAAGCTCTCCTGGTATTGTATAATTTTCTTTAGTGTAAGACATTTGATCCTATGAAAAGCGTGCACATTATTTCCGATCCTCCAAGTTCTTTATAACCTAAAATATTAACAACTTCCAGAATGCCAAGTGCTCTAAAAGAACAATAAATGAAGATGTCATTGGAGGAATAGATTGCTTTCAAAGTGGATCAGGCAATTTCTGAATGAATCGAGACTATTCTCTTTGAAGGCTTTTGTCATCAGTCTCTGAAAATACCTTCAAGTAGTGTGTAACATTTCATTTCACAGCAGAAGTTCCCAGCCTCCGCTGTTTTTGACTTTGATGATATCGTGCCAGGTCACTGTGGAAATACCACGGTGCAGTCAAATAATCTGATGAATGGGGGACACTAAAAATGGGAATTGCATTCATTAGTTCTTGTTAGCACCAGCAGATCTTCAGAAATACTATTTCTGTAGGATCTTGGAATATCAGTCTGTGGTGAGGCAGAAGACAGCTCAGCTCTATAAATACAATTCTTTATTTGCATACAAATTCTTTATTTGTATTTCTCATGGCATAATGAAAGCAAGGCAGGACATGCACACATGAACTGAAATCTGAACTTATTTAAAAAGCTGTTTTAATTTGTTCTAAAAGAGCTTTCTCCTAGCTTGTTTTCATTTATTTTTATATTGGGTTTTGTTTAACCTATTCTTCCATTGTTTGAAAATGAAGATGGGAGAACAGTAGGTTTTATAACACGAAGTCACCAGACTATTGAAACAAGTGAAAATAATTTTAATTTACAGTTTCAGTTTCTGTGAAGATTTAAGAGAAAACATCTGGGAAATGCTTGGGAAAGCATAGTTAAAAGATAACATATTTAGCTGAAAGAATATAAAGTCTACAGTTAAACACAGACATGCCAATGACAAGGAAACTTGACACTCCTCCTTCCAAAAGGGCATGTACCAACTGTCTGCAATGACTATCCTTTATGAGGAACCTTCCAAGAAAAATTCAATCATATTGTAATAGTGACTCTAAACCATACCCACTGTTAGTGAGTGATAGCCATCCTGGCACCAAGTGCTAAACAATCCATACCCAGTCTCCTTATAATTTAACAGTTCTGGAGGAAAGGAAGTTTCTACAAATGCATATTATGACTTTTATAATTGACATGATTTTAGTCTAGTACTTATATAACAGGAGTCTGGAAAAAGGTACAGGATATTATTTTATTTAAGGATGACTATGATTAAATAAGAGCAAAGAAGGATTTTATAAAACAAGTTTTAGGATAGTTTACCTGCTTCTTAATTCCATAATCATCACATGCTTCAGCTTTCATTTTTTCAATCTTTTCTTCTTGCTGTTTTGCTTCTTTTTCATACATAACTTTTTCTTTTGCCAATCTGCAATTAAACCAAGTGATTGTGTTAATCTGGTTCTATTATGGTAAAAAGTTATGCCATTGAAAACAAAAAAAAACCCTGAAAGCTGCAGCCCTATAAGATAATACACAGTTTTATAAAAAAAGGCTCTTAACCACTGCAAAAAAACTGCATCTAGGAAATGCTGAATTTAGCTATAATAATTCTTATAAGAATAATTTCAATTAAAAATATTTTTAAAGATTCTATGTGGGCTTATCCATATAGAATATCCTAAAAAAGCTATATACTAGTACTTCATATTTCAAATACATAATAGAAGCAGATAAGAAGCTGCCTTGTAGATCTGGATGACTGCTAATAAAGACAGTAGTACAGAGGAGAAAGCTATCTCTCTCTCAAAAAAAAAGTCCTCACATCATAGGTAGCCAAAACAAACTTAATATTAAGATGTCTGCAAAGGCAACATTCTTATCATCGACTTTTAGATCAGCATTTGCCAGACTTTCTCATCACCATCCAGACTCTGACAGTTTTGTGAGTGACCTATATTGGCTGTTATAGTCATGTGGCCTTTCCTCTTTCCTATTCACTACTAAATAACACCACTACACCTGCACCAAAAAATGACAGACATTCTTCTTAGTAGTAACTCTGAAAAAAAGTTATCATGTGTAAATGAAAAGAAAAAGCACTTTCAGGTTTACAAACTATGATCCCAAAATGGTTTGTTTTGTTTTTTTTTCCTGATCACAACTCCATGTCATGCCATTAAAGGCAATATTTCCATACTAGTTTTCGTACAAAATAATGAAAAGTAAAATTCCCAAATAACACAGCAGCCTCATAGTCTTGTGTTCCCTAGAGTATTTTCTCCATTTACCTTGATGCTGGTTTGGGAGTTATAGACAAAAGTAACAGTTCTATAATTTACATTATAGTAATTTTCTTTATGGCCTTATTTTTCAAAGGGAAAATAATCCATCTTTTAATCCTAATAATGGACCCATATTTGGGAGCAGGATGTTTTTTGCTAACAAGCGTAGATTCAAGAGTAATGCAAGAAATTTTGAAGGTCAGAAGGGAATATTAAGGTCTGACAGACATTAGTCTGATGTCCTGCAGTAATTTTTACATTGCAATTCAATTATCAGGCTTAATTATTTGTTGTTATTGCAATTTTGCTGTTACATCTCCTACTTTGTTACACATGTTCATTATGTATATGTTGGATTACATAATGCTAGATTCAAACCAGAACATCCTTCAGGATCTGGAGAATGATGAAGTAATTCCTGATTAGCTAATTCAAGACCAAAACAAACATTGAGATGCTAGTGCAAACCTGAGAGCATGCCAAAGACAATCCTTCCCCAAACAAGAACAAGCCTATATCAGATCAGCCTATATAGATTGTTATAGATCAGCCTAGGTAAGATTGTTTCAGGAGAACTCAACAGCCAAAAGAACATAATCACATCCAATAAGCAAAGAATATTATACAAATGAAAGGAGAATAAAGGTCTTGTAGAGAGCTTCTTGGTCACATTAGCACATCAGAGCAAATTAATTCCTAATTTGTCACAGTTGTTAAGTGCTCTACTAGAAGTGCTGCTGAGGATGGACAGAACAGTACTGGGTTGATAAGAACCTTTTATGAACTGAAGCTGCCACAAAAACATCACTGCAGTAATATCTTGAGAAAAATTCCAAAGAGAATATGCTGATATTGCAACAGCAGGAATTCTCCCTGCTTTTGACAGAGTTTACATCATCAAAAATTGTTTTGCCAAAATAGCCTTAAGCTGTGGTTCCACAACAGTTGACCTAAATTGGGCTGTGGCAACACTCACCTGAACTGGTTTCAACCCCCATGGAATCACACCATCGGAGAGGGCCTTCAGTCTTATAAAGAAGCAGTGTGTAGAGCATGTAGTGTAGGTATCATCTAGACCAGTTTCTACAAGTCAGCCAAGTACTAGCTTTGAAAAGTAGTACTGGGGAAAGACAGCAGCCTAATTACTACTACTAAAGATACTAAATCAGGGGCTGCAATTCCAACTACTGGAACTAGCTCCAGTATTAGCATCAGCAAATATTGATTTAATAGAGGATGAGTTAATTGTTTGATCAAGGTTGCTTGATTTAATTCCAGACAGCATTATTTGCTTTGCTATTTTTAGGTTCCAAAGAAGTTAATTTTAATCAACCTGTGAGACATGATTTTTTTTTGAATGAGAACAGAAAATTCCCTTGAGGAGCAGGGGGAGAGAGATATGATTAAAAGCAGTTTTTATGTTGATTTACTTACTAAAGTGTGTAGGCCATCAAAACTAAAGGCAACTTGCATCGCTAAACTCAGCATTTTGAATTATTTTAACCTTTAGCTAGAACAAAAGGCACAATGTTTGTCACTACTTATATTTTCACATTACGTTTTCACACTCACATCTTCCTCTATGCACACTAACTTTTCAAACTGACTGCTATTCAAGTTTGCTTACTTTTGTCAAAAGATAAAGGACTGCATGTTCTGGCCTAGTTTAGAACTAAGTTTGAACTTGATTTTTTGCCCACCTTTCTCAGATCTGGATGCTTAATAATTACATCCATATTTATCTACCTACTTCTATTTCTATATTAACTGTGCATTTCAGAAGCAGAACTTGAAATATTCTGCTTTCAAAACCGGAAACATTACGTGAAACCTGAAATATGAGACTGCTTTCTGTGACACTTTTTCTATTGCACTTTATTCAGTAATCAGAATTGTCCAATTTAATGTTCCATTTATCATTCATATGATTGGGATGCTGATATTAATGCTATTAAGAAGTTTTGATTTGAAAACATTTTCTGTAGTAGATCCTTCCTCTAGATGCCATGAAGCTGTTTCTATTGAATACGTAGCTTGGGAGATGCTAAATTAAAGCAAGCTATTGATTTCAAAAGGAAAGTGAAATTTCATAATGGAGCAATACTATCCCTTAATCACCTCTTCATTAAAAATTTCAGCAGAATTATACACAAAGATACCCACATGATAGTTTGTTCCTCTCTTCTTCCTTCACCCTTTATCTATCTAGAAGCAAGATTCTGGTTTTGTTTTTTTTTTCTTTTGGGGGGTGGGGTGGGTCCCCCCCCGGTTAAAATGAATACTAAACCAGAATCTTATATATTGTGTCATCATACACGGTGAACAGAGTAAGAATAGCTCAGTAGGTACCAGAAAAAGCCAGACCATAAGTTGTTGCATTTCAAGTACATGGGTCATTTATAGATAGAAAAACCTGTAACCATAAAAACTACTACAGCCATAACTTTAGCAGACATTTTACAGTGTCATACAAAATGTAAGCTACAGTAACTTTAACTTTTAACTGCAAAAATCCAAAATCAAAAAAGGAAACAATGTAGATTACTTACTTATAGTTATACTTGTCTGTGCTGGTTTTGGCTGGGATAGGGTTAATTTTCTTCATAGTAACTAGTATAGGGATATGTTTTGGATTTGTGCTGAAAACAGTGTTGATAATACAGAGATATTTTAGTTACTGCTGAGCAGCGCTTACACAGAGTCAAGGCCTTTTCTGCTCCTCACACTGCCCCGCCAGCAAGTAGGTTGGAGGTGCACAAAAAGTTGGGAGGGGACACAGCTGGGACAGCTGACCCCAACTGACCAAAGGGATATTCCATACCATATGATGTCATGCTCAGCAATAAAACTAGGGGAGAGTTGACCAGGGGGACCACTGCTCAGGGACTGACTGGGCATCGGTCAGTTGGTGGCGAGCAATTGTTTTCATTTGCATCACTTGTCTTTCTTGGGTTTTACTTCTCTCTGTTATTTTCCTTTTCATTACAATTTATTATTATTATTATTATTTTATTTCAATGATTAAACTGTCTTTATCTCAACCCATGAGTTTTCTCACTTTTACTCTTCCGATTCTCTTCCCCCATCCCATCAGGGGGGAGTGAGCGAGTGGCTGTGTGGTGCTTAGTTGCTGGCTGGGGTTAAACCATGACGGTCCTTTCTGGTGCCCAACGTGGGGCTCAAAGGGTTCGAGATAAAGACAGATTTGATTGGAATGTGCTAGATCAAATTTATAGCTGTCATTACTGTTTAGGTATTAATTGGCAGGCTCCTGTGCTTGCCACGGGGCTTGCTTGCCTTTACTGCATATTAGAGTCTAGTGCTCGTTAGTGGCTGCTTTTTGCTTTCGCTGTACTGCTTATCATCTGACTCTGCTGTGCCTGGGAACATTCTGATAACAGCAATGGCCATGCGCCTGGGCTGGCAGATGGCCAGGGCATCGCTGCTGTTTCTGTGCTGCTGTACTGGACAGGCTGGAACTCCAGTATGAACTCAAGTCGAAGGGACTGTGACCTGTGGGTGAGTCCATGCGGGAGCAGGACACCCTGAAGCGTCTGTGGCCATGAATAAGTCCACACCAGAGCAGGTACATCTCGAAGCGTCTGTGGCCGTGGTTACGTCTGTGCCGCAGCAGGTATATCTCTGAAGGGATTGTGGCCCAAGGATAAGTCCATGCTGGAGAAGGTACACCTTGAAGCATCTGTGGCTGTGGATAAGTCCGTGCTGCAGCAGGTACACCTTGAAGCATCAGTGGCTGTGCATGAGGTCATGCTGGAGCACCTCAAAGCGTGTGGCCATGGGTAAGGCCACGACAGAGCAGGTACTCCCCTGGAGGGACTGCAGCCATGGGTAAGGCCATGTTGGAGCAGGTTTACTTCTGAAGGCGTTGTGGCTGTGGGTGAGGCCATGCTGGAGCAGGTATATCTCTGAAGGCATTTCAGCCCATGGAGAAGGCCACGCTGGAACAGGCACACCTCTAAGTGACTGTGGCTGTGGATAAATCCATGCCACAGCAGGTATACCCCTGGAGAGACTGTGGCTCATAGATAAGGCTCCACTTGGAGCAGGTACACCCCTAAGGGACTGCAGTCTGTGGATAAGTCCAAGCCAGAGCAGGGGCAAGGGGAGGAGTTCATTGCAATGTTAAACCCTATAACCTGGTCCAAAGGGGCCAGGGGTGGAGATTGTAATGGAAATACCTTTAAATTGTTGTAAGCCATGATCGAGAGTTGCATGTTATAGGAATTACCATAGCAGAAACCACCCGAACCAATGGAGAACAAGCCTTACAAGAAGCAGTGCAAGTGCAGCAGTGACCTGAGCTGGTTTTGGTGCCTGATAACTCCATGCAACACACTACCTCTCCTGTCCTGAGTGACCACCATCACAGATGGAGCCCAAAGTCATGGACTAAATTAACTCAATGGACATATGTGGACATTTTACAGACATATGTGTATTGTATCAAAGAATAGGAAGGGGAGTGGTGGGTAACAATAGTGTGGGACCTGAGCATGACGTAAGTGGTATGGAATAAGAGGAGGAGAATGTGCTGGTTTTGACTGGGATAGAGTTAATTTTTTCCATAGTAGCTAGTATGGGGCTATGTTTTGGATTTGTGCTGGAAACAGTGTTGATAATACAGGGATGTTTTTGTCATTGCTGAGCAGTGCTTACACAGAGTCAAGGCCTTTTCTGTCTCTCACACCACCCCACCAGCAAGCAGGCTGGGTGTGCACAAGAAGTTGGGAGGGGACACAGCCAGGACAGCTGACCCCAACTAACCAAAGGGATATTCCATACCATATGACATCATGCTCAGCAATAAAACTAGGGAGGGGCACTCCTTGGAGACCAGCTGGGCATTGGTTGGTAGGTGGTAAGCAATTGTTTTCATTTGCATCACTTGTCTTTCTTGAGTTTTATTTCTCTCTGTTATTTTCCTTTTCATTACAATTTATAATTATTATAATTTTATTTCAACGATTAAACTGTTCTTATCTCAACCCATGAGTTTTCTCACTTTTACCCTTCCAATTGTCTTCCCCCATCCCACTGAGGGGGGAGTGAGCAAGCGGCTGTGTGGTACTTAGTTGCTGGCTGGGGTTAAACCACGACATTGTTATATGTAATAAGCCTTTCTTCTACCACAAGCAGTTCCTTAGAATATTCTCTTGTTTTTAAACAATTCTGTCACCTAGTACCCATCTGAAACCCTACAGTTAGCCTTATTTCAGCTACACAATATCCTGCATCCTGTAATAGCTCTTGTCGTGGTTTAACCCCAGCCAGCAACTAAGTACCACACAGCCGCTCATTCACTCCCCCGCAATGGGATGGGGGAGAGAATCGGAAGGGCAAAAGGGAGAAAACTCATGGGTTGAGATAAGAACAGTTTAATAGGCAAAGCAAAAGCCGCGCGCACAAGCAAAGCAAAACAAGGAATTCATTCACTACTTCCCATTGGCAGGCAGGTGTTCAGCCATCTCCAGGAAAGCAGGGCTCCATCACGTGTAACGGTTACTTGGGAAGACAAATGCCATCACTCCGAATGTCCCCCCCTTCCTTCTTCTTCCCCCAGCTTTATGTGATGAGCATGCCGTCATATGGTACGGAATAGCCCTTTGGCCAGTCTGGGTCAGCTGTCCTGGCTATGCTCCCTCCCAGCTTCTTGTGCACCTGGCAGAGCACAGGAAGCAGAAAAGTCCTTGACTTAGTGTAAGCACTACTTAGCAACAACTAAAACATCAGTGTGTTATTAAACCAAACACTAATCACCAAAAAGTTCTATACATTGAAAGGCACACTGTGTTAAGAAATATTGTCAGCTCTGCGACCAGTTCTCTCAAATCTGATTGCAAAAGTTAGGAATCTAAATGTTGTTCTAAATGATATCCTTTTTCTTTTCTTTGGTAAAAACAAGCCTGTTTTTTCAGTAGTAGTCTATAAACATAACTTAAATGGACACCAATAGGAGAGAAGGGTACTCACCCTTTTTAAAAGAAAAATCTTAACTTTTCTCACAAAATAGAAATTCTAGTCCTTCATGCCCTCAAGGTAAAACATTTTGGCATACGTTACAACATGTATCCTCTCAGCTACCTTAAAATGCTATTGTATTTTTCAAATTCTTCTCAAGTGCAACTATGACATATGACAAGTAAATGGAAATTAAGTCAACAGATATATTGTTTTCAGTATAAGACAGAACTTCAGTTGAAACGAGTAATTTAAAATGCACTACACAAACAAAACATAAAGGACAGTTAAGAATAACAAGGACTAAGAAATTCAACTTCTCAACATTTTTATATTTATTTATGTTACAGTTAAGCAATAATAGCATACCTGTAAGATGTATTCTATATTATCAGAATAACTGCATTAATTTTGATATACACCAAGTTCATGATGAATATTCCATTCAGAAAAGTCTCTACAAAGCTCCATAAAGTATATTATAATGCAAAGGCATCACATTGATCAGCAAAAAACTGACCTCAAAAATAACTACAGCTTTGGTTCGACACTTCAAAAAATTCACTGTTGTCTCCCCTCAAACTCAAAAAGGTATATAACGACATTCATTCTTTACAATGTATCACTCGGATAGACTCAGATATTGAGATGTATTTTATACAGACGTAGTTGTAGAGAGCAATAAGGTCTCCCCTCCCTGGGTCCTGCACTTGGGTCACAACAACCCCATGCAACGCTACAGGCTTGGGGGAAGAGTGGCTGGAGAGCTGCCTGGCGGAAAAGGACCTGGGGGTGCTGGTTGACAGCCGGCTGAATATGAGCCAGCAGTGTGCTCAGGTGGCCAAGAGGGCCAATAGCATCCTGGCTTGTATCAAGAATAGTGTGGCCAGCAGGACCAGGGAGGTGATGATAGTGCCCCTGTACTCGGCACTGGTGAGACCGCACCTCGAGTACTGTGTTCGGTTTTGGGCCCCTCACTACAAGAAGGACATTGAGGTGCTGGAGCGTGTCCAAAGGAGGGCAACAAAGTTGGTGAAGGGTCTAGAGAACAGGTCTTATGAGGAGCGGCTGAGGGAGCTGGGGTTGTTTAGTCTGGAGAAGAGGAGGCTGAGGGGAGACCTTATTGCTCTCTACAACTACCTGCAAGGAGGTTGTAGCAAGGTGGGGGTCAGTCTCTTCTCCCTAGTAACAAAGGATAGGACTAGAGGAAATGGCCTCAAGTTGCACCAGGGGAGGTTTAGACTGGATACTAGGAAAAACTTCTTCAGTGAAAGGGTAAGTCAGGCACTGGAACAGGCTGCCCAGGGAAGTGGTTGAGTCCCCATCCCTGGAGGTATTTAAAAGATGTGTAGATGTGGTGCTTAGGGACATGGTTTAGAGGTGGACTTGGCAGTGTTAGGCTTACGGTTGGACTCGATGCTCTTAAGGGTATTTTCCAACCTAAATGATTCTATGAAAACTGAAATAAGGCTTCATGTAGTTGAAAACAAAGTTATCGTTAGCTTTTTAACTTGAAATACTTCACAGAAGCCTGACATTGTGTGTGTACATTTCTTGAATTCTTGTTGGAGACTTTTATGTTGTGTCAGAGGCACTGTATAAGCCAAGAATTTTTCCATACTCATTTGCTGTGTACAAAGTTTGTTTGTACAAAAATATAACACCTTGCCAGAGTAATGGATGGAAGTACCAAAATAAACATTTGTTTTGCTCTTTCACCATGTCCCCAAACCTCTGACCCAAAACCATTTTTATCCCATAAACTGTTTTGTCAATGACACACAGTTAGAGGTATCACCTGAGACTCTGCTCTGCCTTTTCTATTTGTAGAAGGGTGATGTCAAATATGCTCCAATTTCTGTCTCCATATCTGACAGCTCTAAGCTACAGCCAGTTTTATTTTTATACCAACACTATAAATCCAGTCATTTGCAATCCAGTTGCATGCTCATTAGCTGCAAAATGTAGCAATTCAGCTCATTTCTGCTCATTCTACTAATCTCCTGTCTTTACTCCATTTATTTGCCACTTTTGCTGCTGCTCCTCCACAAAATACAACACTGCCTCTTCTAAGATTAATTGATCATCAATTTAATCTTAATTTGGACCAAGTCAGGTGGTAAATAGACCACTTTTGCTTGACTGTTAGTGCAAGCACATTGATAAATTTTGATTTTGATCAATTACCACCAAATGAAGTAAATCTATTGAATAAATTCTAGCCTGATTGCTATAACAGAGTTTGAAAATATCGCTATTGATAATGATTCTCACTAATAGTCTTTTCCGACTACAGTTGCTGGGTTGTCGGCACAACAACAACAAAGAATTCATTTTTCATAACATCAGCTGTGTATGCCTCAGCAATCCTTCATTAATCAGTTACATTATGGGGCTGCTCCTCTGTAATGTGTGTTGCTTTGCTCAGAAAGCCTAAAACACTTTGTCATAATTTATGTCAATTACCAGTAATTTTAATATCCTTCCATCAAGGCATCTTGCAATAGTTAGCATATGCTACAGTAAGTGTCTTAAAGCTCCTTGAGATGAGTTAGTTATATTGCAGATACGGTTGTGTTTCATAATGCTGTCTTTGGAATGCAAATAACAAAGCCACAGGCTAATGAAAAAACATCCCTTGATCTTAATTTCTTATTGCACAGGCTAAGTCACTCATATGAAGGGTGGAGCTGAGCTTATTTTAAATGAATCTGCCATTATGTTTTCCCAAAGTTAATGGAAAAGCAGCTCTCTGGAAAATGGAAAAAAGAATTAGACTCAACACACATTCAGTTACTCTGATACTGTATTTTTGAGCCATGTAGCCAGTGCCAGTTCAAATGATAAAACTAAATTGCTGTTGTCATTTTATTAAGGGTATCCACTGTATAAGGAGCTAACTCAAGTGTGCAAAACTGTAGAAAAGCCATGCACAGTATTTTTAGCTTCCAAAGAGGAGAAAGGAAGCAGTGGCAATGCTTCATTTTACTTTGCACTGTGACTGTAGGTCTTGCCCAAGGTCACACTTCAGTAAGTGTGCATCATTCAGCACTATTGCAGAATTATAAATGGTCTGGAATAGAGGCCACTGTTCATTGAATTCTATTTCACTAGAAGAATATACTATCACTGAATAAGACAGATTTCTTTATTATGTGCATGAAAACTATTTTTTTTCAGGCATAAGCAAGCCATTATTCAAACTTGGTAAAAGTATTCTTGACCCTATTCTTGACCCTTATCTTTTTTTATATACTCTTATAGCCTGAGCATTGAATGTGCCTGAAAATCAGTATTACAGGCTAAATTCAATGCACTTTTCTAAACTGCAAATTCAGAAAAAAATAAGGAAAATTAATTGAAATGTAAAGTCAGTCACTTTATGGCATGTTTAATAAGCCTCTATGTGCATCCTCTCACACACTAGGAATAAATACTTATATAGTTGCCATAGTCCCAAATGAGAGGACAATATTAACATTCCTAAGTTGACTCAAGTCACATGCACACCCACTGTAGCACGGAGTACAGAACTAAGCTTCTAGTTGGAGAAGGAAGGGTGTAGTGGGACAGAGCCACACCTCTTCTTGCATTTATGTGCAACTGTCACAGAAGTGGGAGCCGTTGCTGTATCATCTCCCTCACAGGGAGTGTAAGAATTTTTTTTTTTTTTTAAAGTTACTTTCACTTACAGTATGCCAGCTGCTGCAGAGTAACTGTAGATGTGCATATTGTTATCACACAACAAGCACAAGCCGTTTACTTGCTTATTCACACAGCTATTCTTCAAAAGCAAATCTGAATCCTGCTGACTCCACTTGTATAATTTCCCCAGGTGTTTTCATCACTTTCTCTGTATTAGCTCTGAAACATATACAGCAGCATGGTAAGCTGGTCCAGGCAGGTCTCATCCTTCAAAATAACTTTTTCTTTTTAAGTCTGGGTTATTTTTCAGTGGATCAGCTCCCTGAAACATACAGATATGTGACCACCTAAGTCCTTGTGCCAGACAGGAGGCTGTAACACAGCAGCTCAGATTTATATTAGCTTAAGCCACCATGGACCAACACCAAGTCTTCTCCTGTCACAACTGGCAATTGTTTCACCTCAGAGGAATGCCCACCTATACAGTGCCCCTGAAACATAATGTAATTTATTAAGTATGGTTTTTAAGAGGCCACAGGATTTTTATTAGGCTCACAAAATAGTTCTCAGGAATAGTCAGACTTTGCCCGGACTTGTCTCAGACAGCCTAGAGCTTTCTTTTACTTGTTTAACTGTAACCGCTATTATGATTAGGTAACAATTACCTACTTTGTTTTAGTTTTTGCTCAGCTTTGTACAATCATGTGGTATAACACTGCTGTATTGATTTTTTTGTTACTAACAAGAATGAGCTATCTCTGACTTAGACTAAAAATGCAGCATAAATGATCAAATCTGATGAGAGCAGGAGCACGGGGTGATAGCAGAGCCCTTGAAAACACAGGCGCAGGAAGATGCTGAAATGCCCCAGTGCTATAAACAACTCACCAATAGTCAAGTACTGGTCATCAAAGAAATGCAACCCTGAGAGATGGGTAAAACCAGTTTTAGGATAACAAAGAAAAACTATTTAACAGATGCAAAACACCATATACAGTAAATTCAGATAAAGTGTGGAGTGCAAAACAATGAAGAAAAACTAAGATGTGGATTTTTATATGCGTTTTTATATGCAGACTCAGAGAAGCACAAAACCATCAATATCATACTCCTCTCAGCAAAGGATTTGAGATACTGATGACTTGCTTGAATTTGTCCCCTCCCCATTACCAAATTTAGCCAGTGGCCTTAGGACCTAGAGGGCCAGCAAAAAGGTGAGTATAAGATCAGGGAAAGGGTGCTATTAGAAACAAAGTAGAAACATTAGAACCTTTGTGTCTATTAATTTTGACTGTATATAATTTGAACTGTGTTAGTATCATTGTAACTGACCTAATATTCAGTGGGAATTTAAGCAACCTACTCTGTAACTGGGATGCAACAAACTTGTAACAGCATTCATGCGGTTCCATAAATCAAGTGAACAAACAGAAGAGCCACACTAAGCAGTAAAGAAATTGCTCACACAGGATAACACTACTACTAACTTCTAATCTCTTGTTCTCAGCTCTGACTCACTTAAACTGCAGCAGCAGAGAAATTCAGATGAAGAACATGCAAGCTAATCTCAGAGTTGGAAGCACTAAGAACAGTGGTATACAGACACTGAGCTAGCTCCACGCTAGCATGATTAAACCACTTCTAGGTCCAGGGGGAAACAGCCACATGGTACAGCATTCACCATGTGAACATGCAGGCCTGCACCAGCTCTGACTGGAATCTCCACACAGTTGTTCATTGTCTAATGCAGACTTTCCCTCTCTGTTTCCCAGTCTATAAACATGAGGAAAAAAGCTTGTTCAGGTAACTTTTGTGATGATTTATTATTAAGCAATGGTCATCTGAAGTGCTGTTCAGTATTACCACACAGTTCTCTCAGTAAAACCATCAAACATCAGCAATAAGCCAGTACAGAAACTTCCACAAATTACAAATTCTACAAAAGTAAAACCGTGTCTTATTAGACTGTGGTGGGTTGACCCTGGCTGGATGCCAGGTGCCCACCAAGCTGCTCTATCACTCCCCCTCCTCAGCTGGACAGGAGGAGAAAAATACGACAAAAGGCTCATGGGTCAAGATAAGGACAGGGAGATCACTCAGCAATTACCATCACGGGCAAAACAGACTCGACTTGGGGAAATTAATTTAATTTATTGCCAATCAAAAGTCAGAGTAGGATAATGAGAAATAAAAATAAATCTTAAATCACCTCCCCCCCCCCCCCCTTCCCGGGCTCAACTTCACAACCAATTTTCTCTCTACCTCCTCCCCCTGAGTGGCACAGGGGGACGGGGAATGGGGGTTGCAGTCAGTTGCAATCACACATTGTCTCTGCCACTCCTTCCTCCTCAGGGGGAGGACTCCTCACACTCTTTCCCTGCTCCAGCGTGGGGTCTCTCCCACGGGAGACAGTCCTCCATGAACTTCTCCAATGTGGGTCCTTTCTACAGGGCACAGCCCTTCAGGAATGGACTGCTCTAGCATGGGGTCCTCCACAGGCTGCAGGTGGGTATCTGCTCTACTGTGGACCTCCATGGGCTGCAGGGGGACAGCCTGCCTCACCATGGTCTTCACCACAGACTGCAGGGGAATCTCTGCTCTGGTGCCTGGAGCACCTCCCCCCCCTCCTTCTTCACTGACCTTGGTGTCTGCAGAGTTGTTTCTCTCACATATTCTCCCTCCTCTCTCCTGGCTGCTGTTGTGCAGCAGTTTTTTCCCCTTCTTAAATATGTTATCACAGAGGCATTACCACCATCGCTGATTGGCTCAGCTTTGGCCAGCGGCAGGTCTGTCTTGGAGTCAGCTGGTACTGGCTCTATTGGACATGAGGGAAGCTTCTGGCCTCTTCTCACAAAAACCACCCCTGTAGCCCCCTCCTCCACTAACAAACCTTGCCATGCAAACCCAATATATAGATACAACAGTTTTCTAAAAAGTGTCTAGACACCAATAAATTATATTTTTGGCTGACAGAAAGAATACAGAGACTGAAAAAAAATGTTAACCTAAGTAAATCTACTTCTCCCACACCTCAGAATACTTTGTCTACAAAAACTGACACAAACTACCATTCACTTACAAATGCAAAGAGAATATTTACAATGTTCCTGTCCAGCAAAGCCAGTAACTGTAACACAGGTCATGAAAGGGACCCAAAGCAAGAAGCAGTCACCAAGCTGCTCAATCAGACCACACTAAAACTTTCTAGCTTAAAAATAACACACAAGTTCATTATTTGCATGCCCTGCAGAGTGACAGGAAACAGGACCTTACAATCATATAATCAATTTCTTGCTTGCAGCAGTACTTGAGAACTGCTCCCCATTTTGAGTTTTAGTTTGGTTTTTTTTTTATGAGAACTCAAAGTGTCTTTATCTAGCATAAACATAATGATAAACTTGTATCCATTTTACTTTTCTAGTCTTGAAGTCCAATCCTTAAAAGCTAATCAGGTATTAGAAAGTGTACCCATTTTGCTGTTAGTCTTTTACTAACTGAATTTAAATAAGTCATAATACAAAGTTGATTGTACAAAACTGGACTATTTAACCTCCTGATCCAGCAAACATACTAATTCCTGTCTCTGCCTGAGTCAGTGCAGTCTTTGTAGGGTGCAGTGTTAATAAACCCCACTGTGACCAAATATTTAATGTCAAAGCCTTGCGCTTACAGTCATAATAAGAGGGATTCAGATAGATAAACTGCAGCTTTTCTTAAAAACGAAGACTGTGTTAAACCTAGACAAAACCGAGACTCAGGTGTTGAACTTACCATCGGTTTTGCAGTATGAACTATCGAATCAGAAATAACCCATTCAACATTTGTCTTGGTAAAACAGGTAAGACTTCCTGACTCTGCGAGGTATGCGGCGAGATTGCCCTGTACACTGACGGGGCAGCGTGACAAAACCCCCCATTTAATTGCGATCTCGGGAAAGAAAGGCCTTTTCCTGACGACGGTGCGCAAGAAAAAACCGGTAGCCATGGCAGAACTTGTGCCACAGCCGCACTCCAGCACACCTCGGCAGCCCCACCCCAGCGCAACAACCACCTCCAGACCCCGCAGCAGGCACGGCCGGCAGCGCACGAAGCTCCGCTCGCAGCTCCTCCGCTCGGCCCGGCGGAGCCCCCGGGAGCCGCGGCGGCGGCAGGGCCCCCTCCCCGCTCAGAGCGACGGGGACTGCCCTCAGAGCTCGCAGCAGGGCCGAGCCCACTCCCGCTCGCCCCCTCAGGAATGGCGGGACCGCCCTCAGCCTCCCCCAACGGCTTCCCCCCCCGCGTGCACTCACCGCCTCACGACGCCGGTCTTGATCTTGATCTGCCTCAAGCGCAGGTCAGCCATGACAGTGCTAGCGGAGGAGCAGCGCGGACTGGGCCCTAGCAGTTCAGAGACGGAAGATACAGCGCAGCGCCGTGACTGCACAGCCCGATTGCGCGCATGCGCCAAGCCGCCAGCCTGAGCGGCACCACCGGGAACGGGAGCGGGAGCGGGAGCGGGGCTCCGCACCCCTCCCTCCCCCGCCCGGTGGAGGCGTCCCCATAGCGACCAGCGAGAGCCGGGCCGGGTGCGGGCGGACTCCGCGGGCGCGCAGTAACCTGCGCGAGGCTGCGACGCCCCTCGAGCGGCCAAGTGTAATTCACCATTTCTTCATAAGCACACACGCAAAAAAAGTCTGAATCCACCCTCAGATGCAGCAATAGGAGTTATTCTGAGGTAGAAACAAATTAAAAGGCAACATTAGCACTGGCAGCTCAGTCCTAAAGTTATAACCAACTGATGGTTCAAGGGCTGTTTTCCTTCATGCTTATACTTAGTTGAGGCTAACCATTTAAGGGGTCAAATTCTAGAAAAATAATCCTTTGGGTCTGTGTTTGAAAGAACTTCCCCTGAATGAGCATTTAAATCAATAAGAAGGAAAAAAAATAGCTTCAATGAATAAATAAGAAAGATAAATATAGCTTCGTTGAAGTACAGTTCAGGAAGGTCTGTATAGACCTTTTGTTTTTCACATCCTTTTGTCCTGTGTTAGTCACTTGCCCTGACTCTCGACACTGTTAGTGACCAATACCTCTTGAGAAAAAACAGCTGTGAGGGGGGATGTCATATTCCTTTTGATGATGTGCCAGTTATAGGTCATTAGCCAGCAGTCATAGCACTGGCACTATTGGGCCCCCTTCAGACATGGTATAGGGAGGGCCAAGATCGCTCATGTCCGTAGAGTTGTGTCTTATTCGCAGAGGAGGACGAACATGACCCCTGTTACAGAGCCCAGCAAACCTCCCCAGGGACCCGCAAGCTGGGCCAGCCCAAATACAGCCTTGGCTTGGCAGGTTGTCTCTGTAGGAAGACGTAGGTCTTAAAATCAACAGCCCGCATAACGCCATGAATGACTGTGACCTGGAGACAAGTTTATAGATGTATTATTTATTTGATATGCAAACCTGATGTCACTTGTGCAGGAAGAGGAGGAAGCAGAGCAGCATTCTGGCAGGCATAAGGGAAAACGTGGCCCCTTGCTTTGACAGAAACACAAATCTTATTCATCCAGCTCTAGAAAGTTGTATCAAGTCATGCTGGGACTGAAGCTGTTCTCTAAACAATTCCAAGGCAGCATGTTTTCCACTTATGCTACATACCCTTTGGAAATACAGACCTGTACAAGGGAAGCTGCATTACCACTGTGCACCTACACATCAATTAATTTTTCAAAAATAGTCTTCAATGTAATTTCTGTATTTGATATAGTTGTTCCATAAATGAGGAGGCCGACAACAAATAGCAGTATGAAAATAAAAATTGCCTAGAAGCAGCAGTATTAAGAAAAGTAACTCATGTTTTCAAGTGCTACAAATGTTTTATTTCTAGCCCTGAAGCATTAACTCACGTCACTGACTGTTCAGGCTCAGCTACTGAATTTTAGAAGTAGAATACAGCTAATTCAGATAACTAAACAGATGATAATATATCAAATCTGAGTTCATATTTAAGCATGTATGATGATAACATGAAAAAAGTGTTACTGGTGGATGCTGAAGTATATTGTAAAATGTGTCTAAAAGCGTGATCTACTTTATTATTAATAAAAGTTGGTACCTGAAAATTATAAAGTAACACTTAAAAAAATAGTGATTTTATTTCTAGTGAAGTTACACCAGAGGTGAATACACTCCGTTATGAAGATTGTGAACCCTATTGTACCTTTTGAGTGGTACAGAAACTGTAGATTCTTCCATGAATTTTGGCAGCATTCTGCTTGTGTTGCATCTGGTTGAATGTTTTTCATGAGATCTATTAGTCCTAAGTCATTATGTGCACACTGTTGCATAGAGGCGGGTGCCTAAACATAATTTGCTGATGCTCTAGCTATGCTGACATATGGAGCAAGTCATTCTGTACATGGGACCCTTATATGTATCTTTCCGTATTCTCCTGTATTGCTCCCTCCCAGCATCTCAAATGTAAAGCTGCAGCTGCCATGAATATGACTTCCTTCCCTCTGACCATTGTCATCTGGTCATCTCAGCTTTCATCTGGCTCCACATAAGGAATACTTCCAAGGCAGTTTGTTATGTGTTTTGCACAAATTTACTCGAGTGGGTGCAATTGTTGCTACTGATGTACTTCTGTCTAAAAAATCCAGCTAAGTCTTGTTTATTTTTTCTGGATAAGAGCACACGTAGTGATTACTGCTCATTTCCATTTCATTTAAGAACAAAGGTCTGGAAGCAGCTAATCAGACTGATGAGCTCAGGTCTCTACACACATAAATAACTATATAATAGATGTTTGATCTGAAATATTCACAGTGCACCCATTTCACATGCAAGGGAGCACACCAGGCTGCAAAGCACTTCCTAGAACTCACAACAATCTCTATTAAAGACCAGCTAAGAAGTTAATGCCACATATATATGCTTCACCACAAGAAAAGAGTAGACAGTCTCAAAGGCATTGCTATATGCCACAAGTCCCTCTGATATGGGCAATTGCAAGGTAATAGGTCTCCCAGTTAAAGACTACCCTTAAGAAACACACAACTTCTAAGCTGTGCAAATAGTAAATCTCATTAATCCTGTATTCTCATCATATCCCTTCCTCCCCTTTAAATTCATGATGCTTCCTTTGCTTTAGTAAGGGAGTTCCTGAAATAACAGGGTTGGATTTTTGTTGCAGTGGAGCTGTTTTGTGTTATACCACTAGTTCATTTGGACTATAGAGCCAACATGTTTATCAGCTGATATAGCTAAAATTAGAGGTATTACCAGTTGGTTTAGACAGCTTGAAAAACCCATGGCCAGAGCTATGCCAAATGTACATTTGCTTCAGCTGAGGACTTTACTTTAATAAGTAAATGCTCAATGAGCTTTTATACTATTTTGTTTATCCATCAAAACCATCTGTACAGTTAGAATATAATTTCATTTTCATTTATGATAAAACAAAATGTGGAAGTTATTTAGTCTTCAAATTTTATCTTTTTTGTGGGAAAAGCAAAATTCATTCAGCCTCTCTAAAGGGTATTACATAAAAAAGATTAGATTTTGAATAAAGGTTAGTAGTGCCTCCTTAATTTTTTTGATATATTCAGTAGATAAAATTAACCTCTGTACAGCTGGCCAGTGCAAAGCTGGACACCATTTAAGTGCACAAGAATGAATTTCCCTGGTTGTGAGCATGCAACATAGTATCAGTATTCCATGTAGTGCAGATCTTTACCCACTTTCTTATTAGGTGATCATCACTGGTCAAAATGATCTTCCAAATATATCCCCCCCAAAATGCTTAGAGAGTTATTCAACACCACAAATACAGGCAAGTGGCATAGGTTATTAGCACATAGCCATGGGATGGGACAAGGATAAAATGGGTTGCTGCTGCAGAGTTTGCGAGATACCTACTGAACACGGTGAACCAAGCAGGAACTGTGTTTTGTTACAGGAGAGGCTCAATAACTTCCCAGTTAGGTAAAGGAGGAATGATGGGTGGAGGCGTTGATCTGCCTGAAGGTAGGAAGGCCCTGCAGAGGGACCTGGACAGGCTGGATGGATGGGCTGAGGCCAATTGTATGAGGTTCAACAAGGCTAAGTGCTGGGTCTTGCACCTGGGTCACAACACTCCCATGCAACGCTACAGGCTTGGGGAAGAGTGGCTGGAGAGCTGCCTGGCAGAAAAGGACCTGGGGGTGTTTCTTGGTTGACAGCCACCTGAACATGAGCCAGCAGTGTGCTCAGGTGGCCAAGAAGGCCAATAGCATCCTGGCTTGTATCAGGAATAGTGTGGCCAGCAGGACCAGGGCGGTGATAGTGCCCCTGTACTCGGCACTGCTGAGGCTGCACCTCGAGTACTGTGTTCGGTTTTGGGCCCCTCACTACAAGAAGGACATTGAGATGCTGGAGCATGTCCAAAGAAGAGCAACAAAGTTGGTGAAGGGTCTAGAGCACAAGTCTTATGAGGAGCGGCTGAGGGAGCTGGGGTTGTTTAGCCTGGAGAAGAGGAGGCTGAGGGGAGACCTTATTGTTCTCTACAACTACCTGAAAGGAGGTTGTAGCGAGGTGGGTGTTGGTCTCTTCTCCCAGGTAGCAAGCAACAGGACAAGAGGAAATGGGCTCAAGTTGTGCCAGGGGAGATTTAGATTAGATATTAGGAAAAATTTCTTCACGGAGCGAGTGGTTAGGCATCGGAACAGACTGCCCAGGGAAGTGGTGCAATCACAGTCCCTGGAAGTATTCAAAAAACGTGTGGATGTGGTGCTCAGGGACATGGTTTAGAGGTGGACCTGGCAGTTAGGTTAACGGTTGGACTTGATGATCTCAGAGGTCTTTTCCAACCTTAATGATTCTATGATTCTATGAATGAGTCACCAGGCAGAAAATGAAAAGAGTCAGGGGCAAAGTCCGTTCCTGTTTCTGCCTTTGTAGCTTCACCAAACACTGCCGGGACAGATTCTGATTTCATCTATGCTTCTGTGAAAAGGAAGTAGCCCACTGGGATGTGGTGGTATAAAATCAGAAGGAAACCTACTCATTTTCAGCAGAGTTATAGTGACAGTACAATTGACCCTTGGTAGAGAAGGCAGCAATGGTGATTCCTCACATATTACACTATTGGGGAGCACATGTTACAAAACAACCCTCTCACACTGTTTTGAGGGTTAAACTGTGCCTATAATAAATGCTAAGCTACAATTCAAACCTTTTTAGCTAACTCAAGGCTTTTTTTAAAACAGTTTTTCCTAGCTCAGACCAAGCATTAGGTGAAGAGCTGGAAGTAGTGAGAGAAAAAGGGATTTACATGCATGCATCAAAAGGAGAATATATCCCTTTGTGAATTATTTCCATGGGTCCCCTACCTACAAATGAAGAGATATGTGATATAACAATTCATTGTTCTGACACACATTACAATCATGATGTGCAGTTTTTAATACATCGTGTTACATTAAGCTTAGCCCACGGTCTAACACCATGTAATATAAATTTCTGTGAAGGGAGTAACATAATACAATACTGTCTTTTAAAAGACACACATGATTTTTTCAGATCACTTACTTACTTTTTATCCATGAATGCCCAATCTAAAAATCAAGGTGGCAGATGAAAGTGAAGTGAATGAGTATCTGCAAATCAGAATATTTATCTTATGTAGTTTTTTTTATTGCTACCTGTATTCAAAGACTCTAGTCAATTTTTATGTTGTAATGCATGAGCAAAGTTGACGGACATATTTTTTTGTCACCCTCAGTTAGATTTTATTTGCGGTCAATCGAGGGAGACCTGACAGCCATTAAGACTAAAACACACTGAGAATCCTCACAAGTGTTTATTTTGCAATAGAGAGGGGCTTTGATTATGAACCTGCCACTAACATTATTTTGGCTGCTTTGTTTTTATCCTACCTATGAGACAGATTTTCTGTTTTAATTGATAATTTATTTAAAAATAAAAATATCATGTAAGTGATTCTCATTGGAATTAAATAAAATGAATTATAGATTTGACAATAACTGGATATAATAAAATCTCCAGTGAAAGATAAAATTCAAATCTGAAGTTTAAAGAACTCACAGAATAAAGCTGCATGTGATAAATCTCTTTGGAAAAAAAGAGGTAGATTTTGTATATTTATATATACATATACATTTGCTTATTTATCTCCTCCCAAGTCATTAGAAAGCTTCAGGATATTTGAAGAATTTTTATATAAGTGTCTTGAAATCAGTCTTCAATGCCTGCTTGATTCCTAAGTGATTTTTTTTAATTGAATCCTTTCTGTGGTACAATACAAAGCAAAACCATGAAACTCACAGACATCAACTGACATCTGTGTGGGTTTGACTGATCACATGCTTCAGTGCAAAGTTTAAATACCAGCAAAGGGGATTCCTCCTTTTTTGGCCACATCTGAAAACTGCAGTTCTTACCAGAGACTGAACACTAGGGACAATATTCTCCAATGAAGAAACAATCTTTGCCAGTGCTTAGCAGACAGGAACATGTTGGTAGCACACAAAGGTGGAGAACTGTAAAATAGCTGGCACAAATTTGCAGATCATGCTAATATTCCTCATGGTGCCACATGTGATGTTTTCAAAGCCTCTCATGAGTCAGTAAAAAAGGGAAATAGTATCTGTAGACTGCAGCATCAAGATGAAGCAGTATTTAGAAAGTCTAAGGGAGATGAAAAATATATGCTTTTAATAAGACAGCAATCTTTGTTGATATCCTGATTTTGGCTGAGATAGAGTTAATTTTCTTCCTAGCAGCTGGTATAGTACTGTGTTTTGGATTTAGGATGAGAATAATGTTGATAACACACTGATGTTTTAGTTGTTGCTGAGCAGTGCTTACACTAGTCAAGGACTTTTCAGCTTCCCATGCTCTGCCAGGTGCACAAGATGCTGGGAGGGGGCACAGCCAGGACAGCTGACCCAGACTGGCCAAAGGGCTATTCCATACCATATGACATCATGCTCAGTATATAAACTGGGGGGAATTGGCCAGGGGGGCAGCAATCGCTGCTCAGGGACATACTGGGCATCGGTCAGCAGGTGGTGAGCAATTGCATTGTGCATCACTTGTTTTGTATATTCTTTTATCATTATTATTATTGTTTTCTTCCTTTTCTGTCCTATTAAACTTTCTTTATCTCAATCCACGAGTTCTCCCCCATCCCACTGCAGGGGAGTGAGCAAGCGGCTGTGTGGTGTTTAGCTGCCTGCCTGGTTAAACCACGACAGTTGGCAGAAATAAACATGCTGTCATGGTATAGCTTGACACTGTAAAGCAACTGGCACAAAATCACACTAGGTTGTGATTAAAAGTTTAGCACTGTGCAGTATCAGTTCAGCACATGTTAAATACTTTGGAAATTGATGTATTGCAATTGAGTAATTAGCATAATGTAGGAATTTTTGGTGAGTTCTTGCAGGAATCTGTTTGCCAGGCTTAAGCTATTAAATATATTTATTAATCATCTGAGAGGAAGTATAAAATAATTGCTAGTAAAGCCTGCTGCTGGCACAAATATTGTTGACATTGTAAATAATAAGAACAAATTAGTTCTGTAAAGCAATTTGGATTGCTTGGTGAAATAAAATAATTCAAAAAATATAATTTCAATGCAGGAAAAGTCAGGGTCATACATTTAGGAGCAAAGAATATAAGTCAGACTTACAGGGTAAAAAACTGTGGCTTGGAAACTAGTAGCCCTGGAAAAGGACTGCTGGGTTGTGATGGCTAACCAACTGAATGTGAGCCCAGCTATACTATGGCTAACAGAGAGCAGATATCATCCATGAATATACCAACATGTCAGTATTATGTAGGAGTCTTAATATCCAGAAATGCCAAAAGAGTGAGGCTCTGGATGGAATCATATGCCCAGTTCTACATCATTAAAATGGAGAGAAAAAAAAGCTTGCAAGGCTCAGAACAACTCTACGGGACTGATACAGCACCTGGAGAACATACCCCACACAGCAAGGCACAAGAAGCTAAGGGTATTTAGCAAAGAAAATAAGGGATTTGGTCAATATCTGCAATCTACATAGAGAAGGAATTTCTGATAGCAGCAAGTTTACAACCCAGCAGAAAGAATGAGCAGTAGGATACAACAGCAAGCTCAAACTAGACAAAATCAGGATAGAATTAAGGGACCATATTTTAAGTACTGAGCAATTATCTACTGGAAAAACTACCAAAGGATAAGGGAGATGGAGATGTTTAAGATCGGATGTTTTTCTGTAAGATATGTTTTAGCTTAACTGCAAATTAAGGCTCAGTGCAGAAATTAGCAGTTGAAATCTGTGCAGGGGGTTAGACCAGACAATCTTAATAGTTCCCTCCATCCCTAAAAGTCTGCTTGTCAAAACATATGTACCTAAACTGAGGAACCAGGCTCTTGTACTGCAAGCTTGGCTGCAGGATCAGAAATTCACCCGTTCAGAACAAACTGTAAGACTGAAGTCCTGCTCCTAGACTATTAAGTTTTTTTATGGAGAAGGAAGATGAGATAGAGGTCTGTTTACTTTTCTCTTACACACAGGACATTGAGGTGCAGGGGATGCTAGAAATAATTACAACAAAATGTCAAGCTGTAAATATTATAGCAATACTGATTTTGCTAAAATTAGCCTGGCCAAACCAGTTTAATGGGATTTTCATATTTCTAGTCTTCAGTGAGGAATGAAACCCTTTCTATTTTCAGATATATAATTTATTATTTTTAATAGATATAAAGCTTTCAAAGTACATACTGAAGCAATCATTCCTAATCCAGCAGAAAACATGAGCATATCAGGGAACTAAGCCCTTGAAATATCAGGTACACCTGAATTACACTTTAGTACCAAGTCTCATCTTGCTTAATTTAAGATGCATCAGGATTAGGTGTCTAGTCTGTGCCTATTAGGCTTCATTTACACTGGAGAGAAACAGTTCAGTTCATGCTGTGTAAATTGGGTATCTAAAACTGTTTGGATGATTCATCATCTACAAATGGCTGAAGTTAGATGAGATGAATCCCACACTGAATGCTTAAATTGAAAAGGTAATCCCCCAACTCAACTCCCTTTTAATCCTGGAGATGTTTACAGTTTGTAGGCACTACATTTCCAACATTGACCATGGGGAAAATTCCTCTAGGCATGCAGAGAAACATCTCAACGCTGACCATACACAGCATGTCACATCTGTGACTAATTTAGAAATCCCAGCAAGGCTTTCTGTCCCTACTTCATCTTTGGAGTGGTTATTTGCTGTTGTTTTTACTCCACAGCTTAACCAAACCTGCTCTGGATTTAGAAGAACGTGGGTCAATGCACACTTTTGCCTTCCAGGAGACCATCACTGGTGGAAGCACAGAAAATATCAGGCATGGAAAACACTCTTTATTTCTCCTGTTTATGCTGCTTTGTGTTTCCTGTAATAATTCCATATGATTGAAACGGAGAGAGAAAGAAGAGTGACAATGCAGCCAAGTAGTTAGGTTACCTCCCTGTGGGAAAATATTCATATGCAAAATGGTAAAACCTCAGCAGGTGGATGAGGAAGAGCTTCCATCTCAGAAAGTCCCTGCTTACCTGGTCATATGGACACTGTTTTAGGAGAGCTTCCTTAGCAGAAGAGGGAATTCAAGCGAGGTGAAAGCTCGAACCACTGACCTACTGGGTAAAGCAGGGGCACCAATGCATTTAGGCTTTTAAAGAAAAGATGTAGCTATCTAAATCCATTAGAAAGTTCAGGCAGGGCATCCTGAGTATAAGGGAGCACCTCAAAATACATCAGAGAAGGCATTGAAAGGCCAAAGTTGAGATGGTAGGTATGGTTTTCACACTGGTACTTTCAGCAGTGCCTTGCTTAGATTCTAGTTGGAAAGATGTAATGCCCCCATGACTGTACCAGCAGCCCAGGCACCTAGTGTGGTTGCTGGGAATTTCTAGAGGAGCTCAGAAGTTAGACTAAACATGGATGATTTAATTAAAAAATCTAGTCAAATTAAATGCATTAAAAATAAAACTGTGAAATCAGATGTAAAACACTGATAACATCTATTAAAGCTTAAATTTTCTCAGCATTATTTCAGTATATCGGAAAGATGCTCCTACTTCTCAGTGGCTCAAACAAAGCTACTCATGGAATTAGTAAAAAAAACATTAAATTTTTAAGGTCAGCATGGACTTTATTAAAAAAATGACTATGTCTTCAAATCCAGAAATTTATTCCTTTTTTCTGCCTTTACTGTGAAGCTGAGACTGTTTTTTGCACTTTTTCAAATATTTTATTGTACAGAAAAGCCTCTGTTTTCCTTGATGTTGGTTTTAGCTGAACTAGCAGGTACAGCAAATATTTTTGTCATTTAATTAGCATTTTTCATGCAAAATTCAGAAGTGGATTGAAGACTGTGCAGGATTTTTTTCTTTTCCAGTCTATGAATAAAAAAAGTGGAGAAGATAACACAGTCAAAACCCTAATGGTGAAGGGTCAGATTTCCAAAGATATTTTGGTGCCTGGAGATGGAGACAGATGACCAGTGGGAGTTTCAAAATCCCTCCTACAGATTAAATGTCTAACTCCTATTGACTTCAGGGGAAATGAGGCACTAGCCCCTCTAGGCACTTCTGATAATCTCACTAGCCATTTATCTGCATGTTAGGCATCTAAGTATTAGCTCCTGGAGACAGGAAATAATCTCTCAGTTCACTAAATAATGTATCTATCTATCATCTGCTTCGTTCATTTAGTAATCTGGCTAGTTTTAAATACATTTCCTGTTTATAAGGAAAAAAAGTGATACCATATGTTTAAGACAGTTAAATACAATTAATTAAACTAGTTTTATGCATTTAAATTTATTTTTAGTTTCCACCCCAATGCATTTTGATACAAACCCCAAATAAAATCATCATTTAGTAAAGTCTTTTGCCATTTTCTGAGATAATATGAATGTAAAACATAAGCATCTGAACAAATTAAAATAATTCTTGCACTCTCAATGTGTATATTTATATGCTAAAATAAAAAAGATATTGAAATGTATCAAATATACATTGCAAATCAGCTTGTGTTAATCATTATGCCAATCAATGAGAATGAAGATAATTACCAAGTACAAATGCAAAGCAAAAATAAAATCAGCTATGTCAATCAAGGTTTCCTTCTCACTGGTTTTAATCCCGATTAAAATTGGAATCTTAAATTACTATGAGCAGGTAAAGACTAAAAAGGATCTGTAAGATACGGCCCTGTGAAATACAGTCACAATCTCTTAAATCTGTTCTTTCCAGAATCACAAGAGATGTTGCACCTTGTTCTCCTGTTTATTGACCCAGATCTATGAAGATTTCTGTGCCTTAATCAATGCAAACATAACACAATTTAAGTAAGTGACCTGTTCTCTGAGTTTATGATTACCCTTAGCTCCATTGCTAGCGTATCACAGGTAACATTTGCCAGCAACAACCCATAATATTCAGAGCTTTTTCATTTCTGTGTAACTCTTCCCAAGTAACAGCTGGGCCCTTTGAATGCTTGAGTTTAATTCCTTGACTTTCAGAACCCTTGATGCATTCCTCCTCTGTCTCTCTGGCAAATAAAATAAAACACTCTGCTGTTACAAAAGGGAAGAACATAGCCCAAATCTTGTACCATCAAGTTGAAAAGGGCATATACATGATGCAGCTTGTATGTATTAACCCTATGCTCTGCAAATGCTTTGCTTAAAATGTACAGGGAATGAAGTAGATCAAATCATAATGCAGAATAATTTGATGAAAAATAACATCCTCTTCTTTTCACTGATACTCGGGCCAAAACATTTTATCTTTTTATTTTCTAAATCTTGCTTTGTCTTGCTGAGAAAGCTGGGGAGAGGGGCAGGGAGCTAAATTTTCTTATTGAGTGTATGAATAACGAGACTTGTGTGCATAACTTTTTTGCGCCACTTGGAAAATTGCCTCCTGCTGCATTTCTTTGAGGCTGGAAGAATAACCTTTATACCTCTAAGGGCTATAAAAGGCCTAAATTAAACATTTAATGGAATGGAAACAATAAAGTGACATCATTCCAGTAAATACAGTTTTGTGCTGTGCAGCTTGTTTTATAATAATGGTGTTACTTAGTCATTTATTGATCTTGTGAGCAGCTGGAAGGAAAGGAAAAAAAAAACCAAAACCAAACAGGTGCACTTAGGGGAACTGCCTTGACTGAGAGTTGAGAAATGTGCTCAAGTTTACTATATGAACATATAGCTGAATACGACAGGGTTTGCTTGGCTTGATCTCCTCCATACAAGCTTTGGTTTTATGTATAAATGCATGAGTGTTTATTTACCCTAAACCATTTCATTGGAACCAGTGGTTGACTCCTGCATTTGTTAATTTGTTTTATTTCATTATGAAGTCCTTGATCAGCCCCCTTTGCCCTCCAGCAATTCCTATTCCTTCTGCACAGGGGAGCCTGTGGGCCACATAAAGGCCCTTTTGGCTTTCTCTTTGTGTTAACAGAAGAGCAAGAGGGACCTTAAAGCTGTCCTAACTGGCCAGCGGATCCACTAGCAGCAAAGCACCGCTGGATTCTTGGCACCTTTAATTAATTCTCATTTTAATTTGGTGTTGCATCACCCTGAAAGTGGAGACCGGAGAGCCCAGGGATGCCTAGCCAAATTCCTGAGAGTTTGGAATATCTGAAGGAAGAAAGGGAGGACCAACTCCATCCTGTACACAAACACAGGGCAGAGCAAAGCTTGAAGTGCAAGTCCTCCTCACTGCCCAGCAGCCCTCAGCACAATAAAAACAAGGTCCTCTTCTCCTAGGAAGAGCTGTTCATGTGTTAGCAACCTTCCCCGAGGCTTCTTGCTAATAGGTTTCAATACCCCTGGCTTGTCACTGTGCTTGGGTGGGGGTTAGTCCACATCACCATAGCGATGCTGGGATGTGAAATAAGCTGGCTCAGGGAAACAGATGGACCTGTACCTCCTGGGGGCTTCCCTGCGGGCTGTTGGGGGGGGTCTCTGCTTCAAGAACTAGTGTTACTGTCAATATGCCGGTGCTGTATGTACCGTGGGAAGATTTTCCCTCCCTCAGCTCCCAGGCACCGGCTGTGGGATATGGCACAAATGGAACATAATGGTTTCTCACTCATTTTAAGATGAGAGAGCTACAATTCAAATTTTCTCTCCCTTATCTCGCTGGAGAGCTTATATGTTAAGAGCACTTGTATAAAGTTGCTGGAATACAAAGTATGTATTATTTATTATTTTCATGCTTGCAACAGTTTGACAGAAGACAAGAAGAGATGATATTTGAAGGGAATATAAGAAAGAGAAGAGGTACATTAAAAAATCATGAGGAACGCTTTGTCAGCTAGTTCCTGTCTGTACACTGCCTTGATTAGATGAAATGCATGTGTACATTTATTCCATACCAGAAATAAATTATGGTGATACATAAAGGTTTTACAAGTACAACTTGGAGATAAATTAACTACTCAGAGGTGGAAATGTGAGCAATGATATAAACTATGTGCCTCACTGTCACCTGTTTTGCATCTTCCATTTGTGTTTCATGGAAAATGGCTATTGAAATGTTTCAAAAAGATTTTGACAGCATTTTCTTTGATTTGGAATTTTTACCCCTCCACCTGCCCAGCACAAGATGTTAATGAGTGCGAGTTCAGCCAAAAGGGGAATCAGGTCAATGTCTTATCTGGCTCAGAAAAGCTTCCAACCACAGAATAAATGTCTTAAGACTTTTTATGATTAGAAACTAATATTATGCCCCATTGGAAATAATTTGAAAGAGGTGAAGCACCTGCTAGAGATCACTAAGATAATTTCTTTTAAAAGTACGGGATTCTTCATCTGTTCCATTTTGGGGATCCCAAAGCAGCTAAGTGTCTTCAGACGATGGTTCCTTGCAAAAGGAGAGAAAAAAGAAATCACATTGGTAAAGCTTGAGAGCTGGAGAGATAACAGCAGGCAGGCTCCTAGGGACAGATCCTTCTTTGGAGTAAATTGCTGTAGCTCTCCTGGAGTTATGACAATTTAGACCAGCAAAGAGCTCCCCTTTGAGCTCTATACTTGTCCTTTTGGGAATTAGACTAGACCATTTCAACACATATATTGGAGGAGATGTACAATCTTTGCTTCTATTTATAAAGTGTAAAAAGAGGCAATCTCTTCAAATTGTGGGAGTTTATCTTGAAGTTTATATGATATTCTTTCATAAATTGCTATTGTAGCAAGAGATTGAAGCCATTTATCAGCAGGTATTGGAGATGTTACAATGATGCATTATGATACATCTAGCTACCAATATTTAGCTATCAATATGATATATTTATCATCAATATCTAGCCAATACTACCAATGATTTAGCAGGAAAGGTTAGATGAAAATACTCTGATGTATCATTAGGGAGACAGAGTGTCTGGAATGGAAGACTCCAGTATCATTTATATTTCTTGTGTTACTGTGTCCCAAAATTGCATCACTGCAGACCAGGGGGATTTTTTTAGTGTGGCTTCCCTTTATGAGTAGGTGGTTTTGCCTCCTTACATAGAAGTCTGCACAGCTCTGAGTCCTCACATTACAAATATCCAGGTGACAGACTTTGGCACAGATGCTTGCAGATGATGAAATTCACAATCTAACTGAAAAGAATGGGATTTGGGCATAAACAGCCTATTTTATTACTGCTCAACTGCTTGTGTTACTAATTACAGTTACGCAAAGGGAGCTAAATGCTGCAGGTTTGCATTTTGTGTTTTTTGTTTGTTTTTACAAAAAAATTTGCAAAAGTATCAATGACCATACAAGCAGGTTAGTAAAGAAATTAGCACCCCAAATCCTAAGTATAAAGCACAGGATGGAAAGAGGTGCCCAAACAGATGTCTGAATATATTGGATAAACTGGACTTGTGAAAGCTGCCAGTCATTTCTCTCACAAATCAGAGGTGATCCAGTGGAGCTGTAATGTCCCGGATTGCCCTTCCAAATCCTCTTTCAATCCTCAGTCGGCGAGGAGCACAGCGGCGGCAATGGTAAGTTCTGCGGCTGAGCGTGAGGCTAAAAGGGGGGTTCCTGGAGCCCGGGAAACCCGCGGACACGCCGGGAGCTGCCAGCTCTCGCGAGCGAGGCCGACGCGGCAGGGGACATAGCCAGGAGCAACTGTGGGAGATTTAAACACGGCGAAACCGTAAGCACACTCAGTCGGCAAGGAGCATTTAAACGGCTTCTAGGGAGTGCGAGCGACCAGGACGTGGTGCGTCAGTTTGCACAGGGAGGGCGCTGAAGTTCTGCCAGCTCAAAAGGTAAGTTCAGCTGGTGGTCATCACCCTCTCAGAAGGAGCTCAGCTATGGTCTCCACCCGGCAGAAGGCCATGTCCTCTATGACCACCCGAACGGATGTGGCAACCCAAACTGCGCTCCTAACCATGCAGCTGTCCAGGTCTCAGGCTGCAGGGAGTGCCAGAGCCTTTCACTGGTAACAGTTGGCAGTAGTGAGAACAGCTGTGTGAGGTGTGAACAGGTGGATGATCTGCTCAGCTTGATGGCAGAGCTACAAGAGGAAGTAGAAAGGTTAAGGAGCATCAGGGAGGCTGAGAAAGAGGTAGACTGGTGGAACCATGCTCTGCCCTCCCTGAGACAGAAACAGCCACCAGAAAAAAACCAAGATCAAGGGGATCCTGTATCCTCCCCCCACCAGGCTGAAGGCAGTAGCTTAAAGGAAAGGAGTGAATGGAGGCAAGTCTGCACTCAGGGTGGCAGGCATACCACTTCCTTGCCCAGCTTGCCTTCCCAGGTGCCTCTGTACAACAAGTATGAGGCTCTGGATCTGGAAGGCCAGTCCATGGATGATGTGGATGACAGTCCATCTACACCAGAGGTGTCACCAAGGTCAGAAAGGCCTACCCCCTGTATCACGACCACCTCCACGAGGAAGGAAAGAAGGGTTATAGTTGTAGGTGACTCCCTTATGAAGGGGACAGAGGGCCCAATATGCTGGGCAAACCGTCCTCAAAGGGAAGTCTGATGCCTCCCTGGGGCCTGGGTTAAGGACATCACTAGGAAACTTCCCAGCCTGGTATGGCCCTCGGACTACTACCTGTTATTGATCTTCCATGTAGGTGGAGAGGAAGCCGCAACCCGTAGTCCAAAAGCTATCAAAAGAGACTTCAGGGCCTTGGGACGGTTGGTGAGGGAATTGTGAGCACAGGTCATTTTTTCCTCCCTCCTTCCAGTTGCAGGCAGGAACACTGAAAGGAACAGATGGATCCAGTCCATTAATACATGGCTCCATGGCTGGTGTCAACGTCACAATTTTGGGTTTTTCAACGATGGGATGGCCTACACGGCACCAGGCTTGCTGGCATCTGACAGAGTTCACCTTTCTCAAAGGGGGAAGAGGGTCTTTGCTCAGGAGCTTGCGGGGCTCATTGACAGGGCTTTAAACTAGATTTGAAGGGGGAGGGGGTTGATATCAGGTTTGCTTGTGACAAGGGGTGGGATGGCACGCCATGGTTAGAGGGACAGGGTACTAGCGGGGGCTGGGATGCTAGCGGGGGCCCTCAGCCTGTTGATCTGAGGCGTGCTGGAGACACTGCAGCACAGTCGAAGTCTTACGGGGAGGAGCGGGGTGCACTTGAGGAGCCAACAGGGAAATATCAGAGAAATTCCTCAAGGGAACCAAGGGGTGTTCCTCCAAGAAGGTGACACGGACGACAGCCCAGCTGAAGTGCTGCTATACAAATGCATGCAGCATGGGCAACAAACAGGAAGAGCTGGAAGCTACCGTGCTGCTAGAAAGTTATGACCTAGTTGCCATCACTGAAACTTGGTGGGACAAATCCCATCACTGGAGTTCAGCTAGCGAAGGCTACAGGCTGTTCAGAAGGGACAGGTGAGGTAGGAGGGGCGGAGGCATTGCCCTCTATGTCAAGAAATGGATAGAGTGTGAAGAAGTGTCCCTGAAGAACAGCCACGAGCAGGTTGAAAGGTTATGGGTAAGAATTAGAGACCGAGGCAACAAAGGGAACCTTGTGGGTGGGGTCTACTGCAGGCTGCCTGATCAAGGGGAGCCTTTTTTCTCCAACTACAGGAAGGTTTGCGCTCATAGGCTCTTGTCCTGATGGGGGATTTCAACCACCCCGACATCTGCTGGGAAAGTAACACAGCAGGCCGTAGGCAATCTAGGAGACTCCTGGAGTGCATGGAGGACAATTTCCTAAGCCAGGTAACAGATAGCCCTACCAGAGGGGATGTGTTACTGGACCTCTTGGTCACCAATGCAAGTGAGCTCATCAGTGATGTCAAGATTGGAGGCAGCCTTGGCTGCAGTGATCATGCACTGGTGGAGTTCACAGTCCGGAGAGATAAGGGTCAGGTGAAGAGTATAGTCAGGACCCTGAATTTTAGGAAAGCAAACTTCCAGCTCTTCAAGGAGTTAATCAACAGGACCCCCTAGGAAATGGCCCTCAGGGACAGGGGAGCAGAACAGAGCTGGCAGGTCTTCAAGGATGCTTTCCATAGGGCACAAGAGCTCTCGATTCCCAGATGCAGGAAATCGGGCAAGGAAGGGAAGAGGCCGGCATGGCTGAGCCATGACCTGCTGGTCAAACTAAAGGGCAAGAAGAGAATGCACAGGCAGTGGAAGAAGGGACTGGTATCTTGGGAAGAGTACAGGGACACTGCCCAGTTGTGTAAGGATGGGATCAGGAAGGCCAAGGCTCGACTGGAGCTGAACCTGGTGAGGGATGCAAAGAATAATAAGAAGGGCTTCTATAGGTATGTCAACCAGAAAAGGAAGGTTAAAGAAAGCGTACCCCCTCTGGTGAGCAGAAGTGGTGAGCTGGTAACAACAGACGAGGAGAAGGCTGAGGTACTCACAACTTCTTTGCCTCAGTCTTCAATGGCAACCTCTCTCCTCACACCTCCCGAGTCAATGGACCATTTCACAGGGATCAGGGGGCAGAGGTCCTCCCACTGTAAGAGAAGATCAGGTTTGAGACCACCTGAGGAGCCTGAACATACATAAGTCTATGGGTCCCGATGAGATGCATCCCCAATTCCTGAGGGAATTGGCTGATGTAGTTGCCAAGCCACTCTCCGTGATATTTGAAAAGTCATGGCAGTCAGGTGAAGTCCCTGGGGACTGGAAAAAGGGAAACATTGCACCCATTTTTACAAAGGGTAGAAAGGAGGACCCTGGGAAGTACCGACCTGTCAGCCTCACCTCTGTGCCTGGGAAGATCATGGAACAGATCCTCCTAGAAGCTATGCTGAGGCACATGGAGGACAGGGAGGTGATTCGAGACAGCCAGCATGGCTACACCAAGGGCAAGTCCTGCCTGACCAACCTAGTGGCCTTCTATGATGGAGTGACTGCATCAGTGGACAAGGGAAGAGCTGTGGATGTCATCTATCTGGACTTCTGTAAGGCCTTTGACACGATCCCCCACAACATCCTTCTCTCTAAATTGGAAGGATAGGGATTTGATGGGTGGACTGTTTGGTAGATAAGGAATTGGCTGGATGGTATCATATCCTGGGCTGCATCAAAAGAAGCGTGGCCAGCAGGTTGAGGGAGGTGATTCTGCCCCTCTACTCCGCTCTGGTGAGACCCCACCTGGAGTACTGCATCCAGCTCTAGGGTCCTCATCACAGGAAGGACATGGACCTGTTGGAGCAGGTCCAGAGGAGGGCCACGAGAATGATCAGAGGGATGGAACACCTCTCCTATGAGGACAGGCTGAGAGAGTTGGGGTTGTTCATCCTGGAGAAGAGAAGGCTCTGGGGAGACCTTATTGCAGCCTTTCAATACTTAAAGGGGGCTTATAAGAAAGATGGGGACAGACATTTTAGCAGGGCCAATAGCAATAGGACAAGGGGCAATGGTTTTAAACTGAAAGAGGGTAGATTCAGACTAGATATAAGGAAGAAATTTTTTACGATGAGGGTGGTGAAACACTGGAACGGGTTGCCCAGAGAGGTGGTAGATGCCCCATCCTTGGAAACATTCAAGGACAGGCTGGATGGGGCTCTGAGCAACCTGATCTAGTTGTAGATGTCCCTGCCAATTGCAGGGGGGATGGACTAGATGACCTTTAAAGGTCCCTTCCATCCCAAAGCATTCTATGATTTTTCATGGCATTTCAGCTCATGGGTGTGGGAATAAATGAGATTGTGTTTTACTTTGACGAGATGCAGCTGTGGCCTTGAGGCTTGTTACAAACAAGTTTGTGAAACTTAGAGGCAGAAAAATAAGGATGAGATTGGATACATCCCTGAAAGAGGAATTCGCGTGCACCAACTTGAAGAACCAATAAGTAACGCTGAAGACGCGTGGACGCAAGACAGTAACCAATGAAATAAGTTTTGCTTGCTCGTGAACACTAGATGATATTATAAAAGGGATAGATTGTAAAAATAAAGTGTCGTCTTCACTTGTCTTCACTTGTCTTCGCTTGTCTTCGCCTAAACTCATATGCGGAGTCCGTGTTTAATTGCCACAATGGGTGAGTAGGAAGCTATTAAGGACAGCTAGCTATCCATGAGTCTATCATTTTGTAACTGAATATTAGATAGCAAAAAGTAGGCAGCCACAGGGAGAAGTTGTGAACAGCACTCCTGAGCTCTGGAAATAAACCTTTCAGTTTAGCAAGGACAGTGTATTGGGTTTGTGTGGCAAGGTTTTGGTAGCCGGGGGGTGGCTTCTGTGAGAAGATGCCAGAAGCTTTCCCTATGTCCGACAGAGCCAATGCCATCTGACTCCAAGGTGGACCTGCCACTGGCCAAGGCTGAGCCAATCAACGATGGTGGTAACGCCTCTGTGATAATATACTTAAGAAGGGGGAAAAAACTGCTGCACAACAGCAGCCGGAAGAGAGAGGAGTGAGAATATGTGAGAGAAACAACTCTGCAGACACCAAGGTCAGTGAAGAAGGAGGGGGAGGAGGTTCTCCAGGCACCGGAGCAGAGATTCCCCTGCAGTCTGTGGTGAAGACCATGGTGAAGCAGGCTGTCCCCCTGCAGCCCATGGAGGTCCACGGTAGAGCAGATATCCACCTGCAGCCTGTGGAGGACCCCATGCTGGAGCAGGTGGATGTGCCCTGAAGGAGGCTGTGACCCTGTGGGAAGCCTGTACTGGAGCAGGTTTTCTGGCAGGACTTGTGACCCCATGGGGGACCCATGCTGGAGCAGTCTGTTCCTGAAGGACTGCACCCTGTGGGAGGGACCCCATGCTGGAGCAGTTCCTCAAGAACTGCAGCCTGTGGGAAGGACTCACGTTGGAGAAGTTTGTGGAGGACTGTCTCCTGTGGGAGGGACCCCATGCTGGAGCAGGGGAAGAGTGTGAGGAGTCCTCCCCCTGAGGAGGAAGGAGCAGCAGAGACCATGTGTGATGAACTGACTGCAACCCCCATTCCCTGTCCCCCTGTGCCTCTTGGGGGGAGGAGGTAGAGAAATCAGGAGTGAAGTTAAGCCCTGGAAGAAGGGAGGGGTGGGGGGAAGATGTTTTAAGATTTGGTTTTTATTTTCTCATTACCTTACTCTGATATGATTGGTAATAAATTGAACTAATTTCCCCGAGGCGAATCTGTTTTGCCCGTGATGGTAATTGGTGAGTGATCTCTCCCTGTCCTTATTTCAACCCATGAGCCTTTCGTCATATTTTCTCTCCCCTGTCCAGCTGAGGAGGGGGAGTGATAGAGCGGCTTTGGTGGGCACCTGGCATCCAGCCAGGGTCAACCCGCCACAGACAGTTACAGAAAGAAAAAGCAAGTGACGTCTCAACACTGTGTACACACACCTCAGCAGGTTACGTGACGCTTGGTCTGGATGATGCTCACTGAAGACAGTAAAAACATTCTTGTTTGCATTAATGCTCATCCCTAATAGTCATTCAGAAAACAGCCACTCAACAAGATCACACATTGCCATAATTCCCAGAACAGCAACTCTGAAATAGTTTTTCCTATATCATATTTTCAATTAATCGTGCTGAGGAGAACAGAAAGTATTTTCACTAAGTTTATTCAGAGTCCTCCAAAATCCCTGTTTAGTCCCAAAGTCTCTGAGTGCCTCACTTTGATTACATGTAGCTTTATTAATGAACAACATATTGACAGTAACTTTTAGTGGTGATGAAAGCTATTCAGACATTAGAGTCTCCAAAAGACTATGAAAATCTCAGAATGACCTGACAAAGCTAGCTGAATAAGCAATGTGAAAGTTGATGAAATAAAACAGAAGTATAAGGAGGAAGCATCCTTGTATGTAGCTCAGTGAAGTTCTAAGCTCGAAAATGGCTGTGCTCGACAAAAGCAGGCAAGGTGTTTGGATTTATCTGAAATTAGATGATAATAAGGCAGAAAATAAAATGCCATTGTATTTTATGGTATTATAAATACTTTACCTCCTCTGGAATACTGTGCTCAGTTCTGCTCACCAAATCTAAAAGGGGTGTTTGCAAAATTAGGCTATGTCTATAAGGTACCAGACAAAAGAGCAAAAGACAGACAAGTGTACTCCTCATTGAGCTCCACCTATCCATGTTGCCGTATCTGTAATGTTGGATGGACAACTCATATGCAAACAGCCTACCTATACAGTCTGCACCTGGGGTACAGAAGACTGGATCAGGGACCATAGCATCTGATTTTTCTGCACAGCATCAGCCAGGTAATACTGCTGTGCTGGGATGTATGGCAGTGGGCCAGGCTGAGCCCTCTGTGTTCACCACACTGAAGGTAGGAATGGGCTGCAGATGAATCTCACCACGTGCCCTTACCAAAGTCCAATCTTACGTCCAAAGACCGGAAAGGTGAAGTAGATTAGACTTGAGCTTAAGGTTGGACATGGGATCAACATACAGTATTGGAATGGCCCCAGCAGAGCTGGAGAATGAAAATCATTAGAAGGGAATGGAGATACTTAGAGGCATGGGAAAACTATCATGCAGAGAAAGTTTTGATTTATTTTCTATGAAAAAGGACGCCAATAATAGAGGATGTGATAAAAATATTTAAAATAACAAATAGCCTGTGGAAGACACTTTTTTTCCTGTCTGTCGTGGTTTAACCCTAGCCAGCAACTAAGCACCACACAGCCACTCGCTCACTCCCCCCCGCAGTGGGATAGGGGAGAGAATCGGAAAAAAAGGTAAAACTCGTGGGTTGAGATAAAGATAATTTAATAGGATAGAAAAGGAAGAAAATAATAATAATAATGATAAAAGAATATACAAAACAAATGATGCACAATGCAATTGCTCACCACCTACTGACCAATGCCCAGCACATCCCCGAGCAGCGATCACTGCCCCCCAGCCAACTCCCCCAGTTTATATACTGAGCATGATGTCATATGGTATGGTATATGCCCTTTGGCCAGTCTGGGTCAGCTGTCCTGGCTATGCTCCCTCCCAGCTTCTTGTGCACCTGGCAGAGCATGGGAAGCTGAAAAGTCCTTGACTAGTGTAAGCACTACTTAGCAGCAACTAAAACGTCAGGGTGTTATCAACGCTATTCTCATCCTAAATCCAAAACACAGCACTATACCAGCTACTAGGAAGAAAATTAACTCTATCTCAGTTGAAACCAGGACACTGTCTTACAACACAGGTGCCACAGGACAATGAAAATAGAAGACAGCAGATTTGAAATGGTGAAAGATTTGTTTTCACCTGGTAATTAGCTAAACAGTCAAAATCAGTGGATATCAGTGAAAGCAAGAACAGCAGTATTCAGAAGAAGAGTTAGCCTCTGCTGTGAAAAACTGAATGCTATGTGTTAATGCCAAAGAGTTTTGGAAGAGACTTAAAGATTGACCTTTGAGGATGAAGCCAGTCTCCAGATACCAAGAGTTAATCCATGAGTGGCTTTCATGTGAGACATGAGCCCACATCTTCCTCCTGTTCACACCACCTTCTAAAGCAGATGCCATGATGGAGAGGGGATCCTGGCCTAGACTGATGTTAATGATGATAATTGCAGTGCTTGTCTCCCAGTTTAAATGACCTGTATTTAAAACATTGGAAATGAGTGCTAGTTTAGTTCTAATTTAGGAAACAGAGGACAAATTGTGGTAGCTGAACATTATCAGTCCTGAAGAAAAGTGACTAGAAGGAAGTTTAATTATGATTTATTATGTGTACTTGCTAAGTACCAGTATTTAGTGCAACACCAGTTCACTATATAGACTAGAGGTCCAACCCTTTAAACCTTTATTGCAAGGAAGCAATTTGTGCCACTGGGGACTGATCCCACAAATGAAGATTATCAAATCAGGCCAAAAAGCCTAACATTAACATTAACATTTTATGCTGACCTGACACTTGGTAGAGGAACGTTTTGATGAAATGGCAAAGATCATTCTTCTCATGCTGGGTTAAAAATTCCAGGAACCAGAAACTGAGCAAGAGAGATGCAATAGATGCCAGAAAGCATGCTCCGGGAGCACGCTGTAGCCTCCCTGTGCTTGCACCCTGAGCTCTTATTTAAAAGAAAGCACAGGGGACAGCAGTGACATGGATACAGTCAGGGTGCAAACCCACAGTCTCCTCATGTCTCTCAGTTTAGACAGCGCCATCATCTTTCCACTAATGATCAAACTTCTGATACAAAATGGATGCTTTCGTCCACGGAGGAGGCTGTGAGACAAGATGAAGGTCACCATCCACGTGGCATTAAGCAAAATGAATTTAGTTTGACGTTCTCTCATGATAGCCTTGTTTTTAAGTGAGTTAAGAACTGACATTATTTTAAGAGAACTTCTGATATGATTAAGTAGTTTTTATTATAATTGGAAAAGCGCTAATAAAAAGGAAGAGGCAAAAAAGAACAACAGATGCTCAGAGAGCTGCATGCTAGCATTCAGTTAGAAAAATTTAAATCAGTAATGAACAATTCAGGTTTGCTGCACACATCTCTAAAAGATATATTAAAACACCACACTCTACAGTCTGAATTCTTTTCTGTGACAAGGTAAATCAAAATAATGTCTTTGTTCTGTTTTTTAAAGTAGAATTAACCCAAATACTTACAGAGACATATGTGTGATTTTTCTAACAGATACTTTTCTACCATATTTCTGTATTCTTAAAATACAAAAAAATACTTGGTTAAATTCTGTCATGGAGAGTAGGTGTACCATCCTAGAGCACAGCTATACTCATTATGTTCTTTTCTCACAGAGTAGGATAACCATTTGGGTGAACTGTGGCATCTGAACCAACTAAATACCATTGATACAGATGGAGTTTAGGCAGCTTTAAATCTGTGTTGTGTAAAATTCACAACTTTCTACTTTTAAATTTTTTTTTTCTCCTTTCCTTTAGTACAGAAGAGGATACACATTCGATTTTAGTAAAATAATCTTTTGGTATATCTACAGGGACCATTTCTGATATAGAATTAAATTGTGGTGCAGACAGAATCTTTATTACATTTACATGACCCCATAAATATAACTTTAATAGTTCCCCATATAGCAAAATCCTCCTTAATTCTGTTAATTATTTTCTCCTGGTTATGCTTAACTATGTCTTCTAATTCAGTATTGATCTTGATACTGAGGTCTGTCAAATACTTAGCAATCTACTTAAATCCCCATTGGGGAAAAAGGTTTGAGGGACAGATCCTAGACAGAGCTGATGCTTTAGAGTTGCACCAATAATTCTAACCAGAAACCCTTATTTTCTGCCTGCCTTTTTTTTAATAGAAGGATCTAAAATTTAGGAAAACTGATGTAAGTGGATGTCAGGCCCATCTCTCCCTGCTTACCATGCATTCAAGCAAGCCAAGAGATGCTAACGCCATCGTCCTGCTGGGAGATTTCTGTACACAAAGGGGCTGGGGAGTGACTTTGACAGAATTCCCTCTTTCTGCTTACAGCTGGTATTGAATCAGCGACAGTCACTCTAGCTATGTCCTCTCCCTACACAAACTGGTGACTGAAGCTTCAGGGACACTGCTGCAGTCGATTTTTGTTGCAGGGTAATCTGCTGGTGGTTCATCCATTACTATAGATCTCAACTATAGTTTACACTGGTAAATGAATGTGTATTACATTACAGAAACAGAAGAATTGGGCATGATTTCTGTCTAGAGCTTCTAAAATTATTTCTTATGAATTGAATCCAGAGTCCATGACTGGTGATAGAGGTGATTGATAGACTCCACAGCCCCCCAAAAGAGAGACTAACAAGGTAGGAGCCCATCCCAGTTCATCTGACTTAGTTGGCCCTCAGTGAACACAGATCCCTAGCAAAACAGAAATTAAATGTTTTGTATAACTGACGAGCTGATAATCTTGTCTCGTGCCTGGAATTCCCGGGTGTATCTAAGGCAGCTTTTTAAATTGCATCAGGAGTGCACTTTTGAAGGGAATTTTCCGACTATCACCACTTGCCTTGCTTCACGTTGCAGGGTGGTGGTGGAGTGCACAGACTGGATTGCCTTGGGATTAAACAACACCAGGAGGTGCACTCCAATTGCTAATGAGTATTCAGTCCACGTGAATCCAGTATGTCCCCATCCCTAAAACCTGTTTAGTGTAGAAGTAGGTTCTTCAACGCTGACTGTTTCATCCCGCATATCTGTTCCTGCTTCACTGCTTGTTAATGTAAATGTAGCTTTAGGGATCAGTTCTGTCATGAGATTTTCTTGGTGTTTGATAATTAGAGTAAGTAGCTCTAATTAATCTCTATATTTATGTTAAAATCCAGGGGCATTCTGCCATCCACTGTCCTATCTCACCACCCATCCTATCCATGGTATCTGCATGTGTACAGCAGCAGGTATCCCAAAGAGAGATACAAACTTATCCAATTCTTTTAGATTGAGCTTTTGATATTCTCATCTGGATATTAGATAATGATGTGAGAACATGATGCTATGACAAAAAAAGTAAGTTGTTTGGCCATACATTATCAGCTAAATCAGAGGTATAAACAGAAGATGTAGATTCCTGTCATGCCATACCAATCTAGAATTCTTTTTGTAGGTCTTTAATCCTACAATTCAATGAGCAGTTCACACTTGTGCCTATACATTTTTTAAACCTGTAACATCAGTAATATGGAGACTGTATTCATATGATCCTTACCTACTTTAGACCACTTCTTCCTCACATATGAGACAACACACCAGCTTGGCAGTATTTATAATAAATTATCTATACTGTGTTATTCTATTTCCCTTTTTGTATAAGCTATCCAGACAGAAATCTCCTCACATGATTAAAGCTGGAGTGTTTGTGATTTTCAAAGTACGTATGTGTTGTGCTGGAAGTAAAAATTCATCTACCAGCTGGCAACAGAGCAGAATTAAATATGGGTTTGGTATTTCCTACACAGATTCGGTTTTGTTATTTATTTTTCATCTTCCCTTGAAAGAGTACATCTAATATAAAAAGAAAAAAAATGGAGCAATGTCCTCAAAGCAATAGTTTAGGCTAGTGTATCTGTTTCTTAACTCACACGAGCAAGTATTTGGAAGAAATAGATATTATAGACTGCAAATTACTGAGGAGGAGGAATTACAGGATCTCAAGAGGAGAAGGCAGGTGATTCATTTATATTTTACATTAAACAATTATATGACCTTGACATCAGCAAATATGAAAAGTTATGGCTGCTACTAATTCCTTTCTGTATTATGAATACTGTTGGTTTTGAATGAAGAGGATGAAAAAGCTATTAGAAACTCTAAGTGACAAAGATGCACTATGTCTGGTAAAGAAATTACCATGGGCATGATTTTACATTGGAGGGTAGGTATCCAAACACTCGTGTGACACAGCTAAAGCTGGTGGGACACCCTTCATGTGAGGACTGTTGCAGAGAAGAGCTTGGGAAGGTAAACTTTCATAAAGCAGTTGTAATGAAGCACGGACCTGAAGCAAAAATGCCATAACCATCTGTAGACATTTATAAGATTCCACACCCTTTGTTTATACCCTATGCAAAAATTCCTGTTAAAATCAAATATATACTTGACTATACTGAGACCTCAGTAAATATCACTTCCCACCAGAAACTCCTCCTTCTTTCTCTCTGTTCAGAAAAATGGAAATTTTACACATGAGGACTATAGAGCAGATCACTGTATATACGGTAAAATAATCCAATTTTTTGCAGTTTCTGTAAGTAGGGTGAAGCTGCATGCACAACAATGCAGAAAATATTCTCAAGACAAATCTAAGCATCTCTTCTTATAGAAAGTAAAGGATTTTCACCATTTCTGTTTGCTGTAAATCAGTACTCCTGCCTGCACACACGTCTTGCCCTTATGTTCTGAACAATTCAGGAAGAACTTTTTGTCTATAATTGCACACCAATGCAGCATTTCCCCCCTTATTTAAATTATGTAAACAAACAGCTTCTAATAGAGCTTTTCTCTTCATTCAAGACAATGGCTATTGAAATCAAGGAAAAAAGCAGCAGCTGAAAGTTTCAATTATTTAGTAAACAAGTCATTACTTAAATGAAAAATGAGCTTCCCCACTTGAACTCTACCACTGGATCAGCCGTAGTCCCTGTCTTGCTGACACTTGAGCATATGTAGCTACAGAAATGAGAGAGAAGACCCATCTGAATGGACTTATGCATGTACCCAAGCAGAGCTGAAACATCCCTGAAGTGTGTTTTTCTAGAGTTGCAAGCCAAACTATGAGTATCACAAAACTCCTCTTTCTCATTTATATTTATATTTTTAGGAAAACGTAATTAAATTTGCTACTAATTATCTGGGAACGTAAACAGAGCATTACTGCAGGTCTTGTTTAAACAAAGGCAGGCCTAGATGAGAATCCTCTAATTAATTCCTTCCCTGGGTCCATTGCGACAGACTGGCCATACAGCAGATCTCGTATTCCCAAACTGCTGCCCTTGTGATGTTTTTCGTGGAAAGCCATCAGAAAGCACTGGCTGATTACTCCACAAAGTACTATCCTTGATGCAATTTTACCTTGTAGGAATAAGTGAGATGATTGTGTTTTACTTTGACGAGATGCAGCTGTGGCCTTGAGGCTTGTTACAAACAGGTTCACAGGAATGCAGCTGTGGCCTTGAGGCTTGTTACAAACAAGTTTGTGAAACTTAGAGGCAGAAAAATAAGGATGAGATTGGATACATCCCTGAAAGAGGAATTCGCGTGCACCAGCTTGAAGAACCAATAAGTAACGCTGAAGAGACGCGTGGACGCAAGACAGTAGCCAATATGAAATGGGTTTTGCTTGCTCGTGAACACTAGATGATATTATAAAAGGGATAGATTGTAAAAATAAAGGGTCTTCGCTTGTCTTCGCCTGAACTCATATGCGGAGTCCGTGTCTCATTCCCTTCAAATGGTGACCCAGACGTGATCCGGAGGAGGCAGCGCTGCAAGTAGCGTCCGGAGGGAACCCCAGCTGAATGACTCAAGCTGACGGCAGGACCGTGGCTTTAATCCTGGGACATCACCTTAAGAAACAGGTGAGCAGCTGGGCAGTAATCATGGGAGCTAACATATCAGCTGAAGAAGAAGCTATAGTTAAACTTTTAATGCAGCTATTAGCGAAACGAGGAGTGAAGTATGACGCATATAAAATAAAATTATTACTGAAGTTCTTACAAAAGCAAGGGGCTCCCTCTGCAGTCTCTGCAGTATTTGATGTGAAAACTTGGGAACAGGAGGGCAGATGATTTGGGAGGCGGCGTCCAGAGGGGACACCACCGCCACCGAAGTCATGACCACTTGGCGATTAGTGACTGAGACCTTGTGCTCATGGCAAGCTGGAAAAAAAAAAAAAAAAAGAAAAAAAAAGAAGAAAAAAGAAAAAAAAAGGTACAAAACACAGTCGCTCAAGCGGCGCAGATAAGGAATGAACTGAGTGAAAGCAAGCCCCAAGACAAGGAAGCTCTTACAGACTCGGGGGAAAATGAAAAGAATGGGAACTTGGGTGAAACAAACAAGGGAACAGGACTCAGACCACCTCCCCCAAGTTCCATTCCAATGAAACCCACTCCGTCCTGTCCCCCGTGTCCGATGCAGCCGCCCGCACCGCAGGCTGTACCACAGCCTGAGCGAGCCTTCGACCCCTGGAATCGGTGGGAGCAGCTCCGTAGGGAAGCGTTGAAAGGTGGAGAAACCGTGGGGTTCACGTTTCTGGTGCGGGTACAAGATAATAGACCACCCCCCCCCACGCCGCCGCTACCCTCCGCGCCGTTTTCTCCTTCACCTGTTCCTATGGCTTCAACACCTCTGCTAGACCTTTCGATCCCTGCAACCAGTACTCCACTTCCCCGCCCGCCCGCCCCCGGCCCCTGCTGCGTCGGCACTCTTACCGCCTTTCTCTACCGCTCCTGATACCGATACTCCACAAACCCATAATCAATTGCTGCCCGAGGAATGGGGGGCGTCAGCCCCTGCTACAAGGTGGCAAAAGATTAGACACCAAGCATTGCAAGCGGGAGATGCAGCTTTTTGTTCAGCGATAGCGTGTCCCATCATACGCAGCAACGCAAATGTCCCCGATGAGCACGAACCTTTTGGCTATAATGTTTTAAAAGATCTACGACAAACAGTTGCTGCGCATGGACTGGGTTCTCCTTTTACACAATCCCTGCTACGGGGAATATTTACAAATGAAATAGTACCATTTGATATATGCACGCTTACTAATCTTATATTGACCCCAACACAAAAGGTGATCTTTGAAAGCACCTGGCGTACCGCCTGCCAAAACGCTACAATTGTTAATATGCAGCGACAACAAGGCGACCCTTTACAAGGGGCAGGACTCCCACAGCTTATGGGGGATCTGCCGTTAAATCATCCAACGTTACAGGCACGATTACGACCAGAGATATTAGCACAAGGCAGAGACCTTGCTTTACAGGCATTACTAAAAGTGCCGGATGCCGGAAGAGCGACAAAATCATTTACATTAATAAAGCAAGGGACAGGAGAGGGATATATCTCATTCTTAGATCGTCTTAAAGAGGCTTTGGAAAAACAAGTCGAAAATGCAGAAGCAAGAGAGGTCCTACTCCTAAAATTAGCCTTTGAAAATGCGAATATGGACTGTAAAAAAAGTGCTTTTGCCTCTAAAAAATCCCTCCTTAATGGATATGATAGAAGCTACCCAAAAGGTGGGGTCAATGTCCCATAATATGGAAACATTAGCTACAGCTTTTGCCACCGCAATGAAAGTACAGAAATCATGTTTCTCCTGTAGTAAAACTGGACATTTTAAAAGAGATTGCCCACAACTAAGAAAAAGAGATACGACGAGCTCTAAACAGATATGGACTTGAAATAGCCCCTGAAAAAGTGCAAAAAACTGAGCCTTGGAAATATCTGGGCTGGAAAATCTTGCAACAAACAATTGAACCTGCAAAAACAAAAAGGGGGAATGCCAGGAGCCGCTCCAGCAGACAGACTAAGTAAAGCTGTGTATGTGTTAAACTACCTGAATATGTCTGAAAATAATATTCCTGTTATTATCTCTCATTTTCTGTCTCTTCAATCAAAAGATTTAATAGCCACCCCCACAGAGGGCTTGATTGGAGTTGGCGGCCTTTCTCAAACCTTTCAAAGCACCCACCTGCTCAATATCAATACCCAAGAAGGGTCTACATTTACTGTACGGCCATATGTGACAAATTTTCCCATGAGCCTGTTGGGGTGCGACGTAATGTCCCAATGCGGCTTCACCTTAAATTGCCCTGAAAATTTTCAGTAGCGGCCATTGATGAGCGACCGACAATGAAACTTATTTGGAAAAAGGAAACACCCATTTGGATAGATCAGTGGCCGCTCCCCAAAGAGAAGGTTGCTGCCCTTCAAGAACTGGTCAAAGAACAACTTCAACAAGGACATATCACTCCTACAACCAGCCCCTGGAATTCTCCTGTATTTGTTATAAAAAAGAAGAGTGGAAAATGGCGACTGCTACATGACTTGAGACAAATAAACGAAGCTATGGAAGAAATGGGAGCGCTCGAACCCGGCTTGCCCTCGCCAACAATGATACCCCGAAATTGGGACATAATCATAGTAGACTTAAAAGACTGCTTCTTTACTATCCCACTACATCCTACGGATGCACCGCGTTTTGCGTTTTCGGTACCAAAAATTAACCGAGGTGAGCCAATGGATAGAAACCACTGGACTGTCCTGCCTCAAGGAATGAAGAATTCTCCAATGATCTGTCAAACATATGTGGCTAAAGCCATACGTCCTGTACGACTAAAATTCCCAGAAATGTATATCAATCACTATATGGATGACATTTTACTAGCAGGCCCCACGAACACCATGGTGCGTGAAGCACTACCTGTTTTAAAATATGCATTGCAAAGCAAAGGACTGCAAATCGCACCAGAAAAAATTCAAATGGAAGCACCATGGAAATATCTTGGGTGGAAAATCTTACAACAAAGTATCCAACCTCAAAATGTGATCATTTCAGCAGACATAAAAACCTTGAATGATGTACAAAAACTATTGGGAAACATAAATTGGATTAGAGCGCAGTGTGGTATCGATAACTACACATTAACACCCTTATTTGAGCTACTTAAAGGAGATACCGATATTAACGCACCACGCCAATGGACGACCGAAGCAAAAAACGCACTGAGAATCATAAATGAAAAACTCTCACTGCAACAATGTCACCGACGACTTGAAAATTTACCCATACAATTATATATCTGCAACCAAAACCAACAGCCTCTAGCAATCATCGGACAATGGGAGAACAAAGGAGTAGACCCTCTCATAATGTTGGAATGGGTGTTTTTGCCACATCAACCTGCGAAAACCCTGGCTACTCGTATCGAAATGTTCGCCGCCTTGATAAAAAAGGGCAGAGAACGAATTGTAGAAATGGCTGGAGAAGAGCCTCATCTCATTGTCCTTCCTGTCGTAAAGGACTACTTAGATTGGTGCTTACAAAACAGTCTAGAACTTCAAATGGCCTTATCAGGGTTTAGTGGAAGAATTGATACTCATCACCCCCCCCCTAAAATGTTCACCTTTTACAACAATGCGAAAATTGAAGAGGCGCCACTATACCAGTGGCAACCGGTTAAGGGTCAAACGGTGTTCACTGATGGCTCAGGGAAAACAGGAAAAGCAGTCATCACATGGAAAAAAGAAGGTCAATGGCAACACAAAATAGAACAAATTGAGGGTTCACCTCAACTAGTTGAGTTGCACGCCATTACCACGGCTTTTAGAGAATGGCCTCTAACTCCACTAAATATTGTATCAGACTCACTATATGCTGTAGGAGTTGTGCAACGCATTGAAAGGGCACAACTAAAACATATACTGAAAGAAGCCTTGTTTTTGAAGTTTAAGGAGCTATTATTCTTAATAGAACAACGAAAACATCCCTATTGTGTGATCCACATTAGAAGCCATACAAACTTACCCGGGTTCTTTACAGAAGGAAATGCATGAGCCGATTACCTAACGAACATTGCATTACATACCCCAGTACCAAACACACTTTCTCAAGCTCAATTATCACATCAGTTTTTCTACCAATCTGCCAAAGCTCTTGTGAAACAATTTGCAATCTCTATGGGGGATGCAAAACTCGTCGTGCAAACATGTCCAGACTGTCAACAACAACCATCCCGCCCATTGTTTGCGACAAACCCTAGGGGACTCTCCTCCCTTCAGCTCTGGCAAACTGATGTGACTCATGTACCCGACTTTGGTCGGCAGAGATATGTTCACATTTCCATAGATACCTACTCCCATGCAATCTGGGCCACTGCAATGACAGGTGAAACTAGCCGGCACGTACAAAGCCACTTCCGAGCTGCCTTTGCAGCGCTTGGTATTCCAAAAGAAATAAAAACAGATAACGGCCCTGCATATGTCAGCCATGCGACACAAAAATTTTTCCACACATGGGGTATCACTCATAAGACAGGGATACCCCATTCCCCCACAGGGCAAGCTATTATAGAACGTGCACACAGAACCTTAAAAACTCTGTTGCAAAAACAAAAAGAGGGGGAAGCTCAGGAATCTCCCCAAAACAGATTAGGAAAAGCTATATATGTACTAAACCATTTATCGCTGCCTTTTCAACATGAAGATGTCACACCCATAGTCAAACATTTTAAAGCTATGGAGTCAGGAATGGCACATATATCACAGGAGAAGGCGATGGTAATGATGAAAAATTGAAATACTGGGTGTTGGGAAGGGCCATATCGGCTACTAACTTGGGGTCGAGGGTATGCTTGTGTCTCAACAGATGTAGGACCTAAGTGGGTACCTGCAAGGTGCATAAGACCGGCTCTTGCATCAGATAACAAGAACGAACAGCAGAAGACACTGAACTCCGAGAAGACTGATGGGGAATGACTTATTAGATAACTCCAAATTAATCAGTAAAGCAATCAAAGATTTGAAGTTAGCAAATTACAAGTCAGTGATGGATTTGATTGGCTGAATCACTAACAAGTTGAGGAATTGGCGGGTGGATAATGTCTCTAATCAAAATAGGTTTTTTCTTGTTACTAATATTTTGCACTATAATAATGATAGTTTCTTGTCTAGTGTCTTGGGTATAGAAAATGCTATAGAATATGATTAAACAAGCTTTTGTGATAGAAAAACAAAAAGGGGGATTTGAAGGAATAAGTGAGATTGTGTTTTACTTTGATGAGATGCAGCTGTGCCCTTGAGGCTTGTTACAGGTTCACAGGAATGCAGCTGTGGCCTTGAGGCTTGTTACAAACAAGTTTGTGAAACTTAGAGGCAGAAAAATAAGGATGAGATTGGATACATCCCTGAAAGAGGAATTCGCGTGCACCAGCTTGAAGAACCAATAAGTAACGCTGAAGAGACGCGTGGACGCAAGACAGTAGCCAATATGAAATGGGTTTTGCTTGCTCGTGAACACTAGATGATATTATAAAAGGGATAGATTGTAAAAATAAAGGGTCTTCGCTTGTCTTTGCCTGAACTCATATGCGGAGTCCGTGTCTCATTCCCTTCATTACCTAGCATTGAACAACAAATTCCTGTTTTCTAATGCATCTCTGCAGCCAATATTTGGTTTAGTTGTATTGAATGTTTTGTTGATTCGTTTGTAAAAAGAGGGTAACAACATTTACTTACAACATGCACTTACCTTTTCAGCCTTCCCTGCAGCTTAAATTACACTCAGTCAGAGGAATGATCCAGAATGTAGCTACTTCTGTTTTTAAAAAAATTGAAAGATGATATTATCATCTTCAAGTTTGTAAAAGAAGCAGTGCCAAAGGTCGCTTAACAGTGTCTACAAAGTTCCATAGAGATTGTTGGTTTTTTTTTTTTGTCCCACGGAAATCCACAGTGATTTTATTGTGTATCAGTACTTGGCAGTATTTTTTTCATATACCACTTGAAATTTAAATAAATGGCCATGGGAATGATAGTACATATGTTTTGATCGCAAACTCTTCCTCGGGAAAGTATACTTGTGTACTCCTTGATATGAAGAAAGCTTGGAAATGTAGGAGTGGCATTACAAGAAGGAACATGGGGTGCAGACAGACAGACTTTTCCCAAAGGACAGCATGTCTGTGCAGACAGGAGGGGAGGTTTTGGACTTGTGCTACTTATGCATTTCATGGTTTCCAGCACAGGAAGATTTACAGAGTTGGTTATATCATCACCTTCAAGAACTGTTTATTAGGGTTATTAGTATTCTAGGCAACAGGATGAAATCATGGTCAAGGATATCATGCAAAAAACAGTCAAGTATTTCTCAAGTATCTTGCATTTTCAGTCTACAGACTTTTTTAAGATCATCCCACTTGGTTGTAATCAAGGCAATTTACAGTAGCTCTTTCCAGGTTATGGGTTTACTCAGTAACTTTCCCATTTCTATATAAATATCACAGTTTTCATTGGTATTGTATACACAAACCAGAAACAAAAATCCCTGAAAATCTATCCATGTATATAGATGCTGTGTGGAATAATTTGCTTACTTTTATTTGCCAGAGTCCGAACAACTGAGATTTTTTTCAATTAAACATTTTAAAATTCCATAAATACAAGGAAAATAAGTAAAATGTTAGCTTCTTTTTGAAAGCAACTCCCTAAAATAATTTTCCCAATTTAGAATTGATCATTCTTAAAAATTATACCAAATTGTTGCAAAATTACAAATAATGTTTTTTGGCTTTATTTAGGACTGGTATATATCCGCACTTCTCCTTTCTTTCATTGTGGAATGTTCTGTAGCTGGAATTCAAGAATTTTGCACTATTATCTGAATTCCTCAGAAATGCTGAACAAAAAGGGAAAACATCAGCTTTCCATGTTGTCAGACCAGATTATACTGCCAACTCTCTAAAAAGGACTTGGTATAATGGAAATCCAGACATACTAGCAAATTCAGTCATGCTACTGTGCCCATAATGAAATAAGAAGTGATGCCCTTTTTGGTTTTGCTGTCACCAAGATGCTGTCAGCCTTTTAGACTTCTTTAAGCTCAAAGGCATAATTCACCTGTTCAGCAATATTCAGGAATTTAGCACAATATTTACATTTCTCTGTTAATAAATCTTTTGGTAATTTCTTCCTAAAATTTCGTTAAAGGCATCTAGAAGCTGAGTAATTGAAATATATGTTTTGGGAAAAAGCAATACCAAAGTAATTAGCCTAGATTATTGCAGATATGACATTTTGGGAGGAGCGTTTCAGCAGCTATTGAAGTCAATGTCTCACCTCCAGCTTGGTCTCCCCTAGAGATGAATGCCAAAGTGTAAATGTGGAAACTGCTGCCTCTTTATTTTTCCTAAGTCCTCGGGTGTTTGATGCAGTTAAAAACCTAAATTGAAACACAACTGTCCAAATGGGAAATGGAATTCACAGTTTGACAGAGTCTCGAGATATAAATATGTGAAAAGTGAAAGTTTTAAAAGCTGTCCATCTTTTTTCCCCTGTTCTGGACAGCCACTGAGTAAAAACATACATGTTCTTGAGTGCATGACATTTGAAAACAGTAAAAGAATAGGGGCACTAATGTCTTTCCCGGGCATCAGGAAGTAATGCTCTGACTCATTTTCCTACTGGGATAAATGACAAAAATTCCACCAACTTCAGCAGGTGCAGGTAAAGGCTTTGGCTTGTTTGCTGATTTACATTGGCCTTAGTGGCTCAATTCTGATCCTACTCGAGACATAAAATGCTGATCTTCACTGAAACTCACAGCAAAACTTCCCTGTCTTCTATGAGTTCGGACTTCTGGTCAAGAGTAGTCTCACTAATTTTAGTAGAGTTACATCAAAGTAAGGGAAAATCAGAATCAGGATGTTCATATCTGAAATTATGCCTGATGAGCAAATGACACACTTAAGATGCATAAGTGTTGCATTCAAAAGTATTCCTGAAAGTAGAAAAATACTTTTGGCCACTTTATATGCAGGTGAAAGCTATGCATGGATTTGGTGACATATCACATTAGCTAGGGAACAGTACTGTTCCCCAGCTTTCAGAAACCAGGAATGCTTCACTTTTTAGATACAAATAATATGGTGCCAGAGTACATTTTTGAAGGATATATTTTCCATTTAGTGTCTGTTACATTTTATGCAGTGTGAAATCTGTGTAAACACTTGATATTCTCTACTGCTCACTGTATCTCTTCATGTTGGCATCCTGGCTTGTATCAGGAATAGTGTGGCCAGCAGGACCAGGGAGGTGATGATAGTGCCCCTGTACTGGGCACTGGTGAGGCCGCACCTCAAATACTGTGTTCAGTTTTGGGCCCCTCACTACAAGAAGGACATGGAGGTACTAGAGCATATCCAAAGAAGGGCAACGAAGCTGGTGAAGGGTCTAGAGAACAAGTCTTATGAGGAGCAGCTGAGGGAGCTGGGGTTGTTTAGTCTGGAGAAGAGGAGGCTGAGGGGAGACCCTATTGCTCTCTACAACTACCTGAAAGGAGGTTGTAGCAAGGTGGGGGTTGGTCTCTTCTCCCAAGTAACAAGGGACACGACGAGAGGAAATGGCCTCAAGTTGTGCGAGGGGAGGTTTAGACTGGATATTAGGAAAAACTTCTTCACTGAAAGGGTCGTCAGGCACTGAAACAGGCTGTCCAGGAAAGTGGTTGAGTCTCCATCCCTGGAGGTATTTAAAGGACAGGTAGACGTGGTGCTTAGGGACATGGTATAGATGGACTTGGTAGTGATAGGTTAACGGTTGGACTCAATGATCTTAAGGGTCTTTTCCAACCTTAACGATTCTATGATTCTATGATTCTATGATTCTATGATTCTATGTTAGTACACTACACATTCTGGATAGAAAAGAGACTTTCTCCAGGAATTATGTATAGATTCCAGTATTAGTTAAACCAGCTGTATATTAAATGGCCTTTATTTTATAGCTTTGTTTACAGACAGTTTTATTGCACCTACTTATATTTTCATTTATCTTTTAAATAAAATTGCAGTTACTTTAAAGTAAAAAATGAAACTGGTAAATATTAAAGTTTCATAAAAGCTCCAGACCCCACCTTATCACAGAAATTCACCAAACCTCAAATTACTGTTACAGGTACTGTTGCTAATTCCTACATCTGTACAGATCAAATAATCTGGACACTTAACATCAGAAAGATTATGAATAAAAAATATGGAAAAGAAGCTTGAGCAAATAAAAGACCCAAGGACAAGAATAATCCTAATAAATAATAGATGTGAGCTTTTGTTAGAATGTCAGATTCTTATAAAATATGCTGAGGAATTTTACTGGAAAATGTCAAAAAAGAAGCATACTTCCTACTAATGAAATGATACAGTGTTAAGCAACAATTTAAAAATATACTTGTTGGTGTCTTATAAAGATGGATACAGTTATGTTAAAGAATGACTGGTGTTTATTAGTGATCACCAGAGTTGTATTTAATTAACTAGTTTGTTGTTCTTGTGTGGAGAGTTTTTTCTGTTTGTTGGTTGGGTTTTTAATTTTCACTGGTCCCAAATAGCTTGAATCTATTTGTATGGTGGTGACTGAGGTTATTGTAACAGGTTTCTGCTTAATTGTAAGTAGGAGCTGAGCTGGAACTGAAAGTGTGCTCACTGATCGATTACCTGTCTGCACGCAGTGGACAGAACATGTGTTTCTTTTCAAGTTCAGAAAGATTCACAAAACAAATCTAAAAGGTCTAATATTTCCAGTTAACACTGTAGAAGAAGGGTCTGATTTTACTGAATGAATTATTTAAGTTACCTAGTTTAAAACTGGATCATTACAGTAACTTAAAATTAATGTCAAATTCTGATCTTGGTTTTATTGGTGCAAATCTAAAAGCATTTCATTTATGTCAACAGAGTTGCTTCATTCTGAAAAGGTGAGTTCACAATCAGAACCATAGGAACTAAGGCAAAACAAATACAACATTGGAAGGTACAGTATAAATTGTATCTTTAATTCTAAATACTATATTCCACATCAGAATAACTGAAAACTGTATTTGTTTCTTGTTTCCTTTAATTACTTCTGTTGTGTCTAACTGTAGCATGTATTGGTCTAAATAGCAATTTTGCACATGCCATGGACCTAATTCTAATATCACAGATAGATACCTAAAATGGGAGTGCAAAATCAGGCTCTGGGTGTGTGGAATTCAGCATATCCAAAACAAAGATAAAACAAAAAAAACTATTAAAAGCTCCAGCTTAACCTCTAGTCTTACTTTAACCCAGACAATGCTAACAAAACTTGAGATTAACTTCTCTTTGTTTTTTATTAAATACAGTGGTTTTAATTCAGCTTGATGAAGAAATTAAGCTAGGCATCTCTCTAGAGGGAAATTAGCTCAGAGCATGACAGCAATTCCTAGAATACTATGAAATAGATATAGGAAAAAATAGATATAGGACAAAATGCTGCTAAAGGAAGGATGGGGAAAATCTGTGTTAAAAACCTGCATAATGACTAATTGTACATGAAAACAAAAATATTTATTCAGTTTCAAATCTGGCTTTGTTTTAAAGTGGGGATCAATTGCTTAATTTCCCTTTTACACATTTCACTTAAGTAAAATTTTACATTTAAAATTAAAGAAGGAAAAAACCCAAGAATATAATCAGTTAGGTTATATTCAAGAATATATTAGGTTATATTCTTGAATATAAGAATATAACCTAACTGCTAAGTTTAGTGGAAAATCCCAGCTTCAGTGGAACTGCTGATAGACCAGGTTTCATGTTGGCCAATGATTTCTGTATTCACGTCAAAATTCTCTGAAATGTTTTTGAGCCTTTGACTTAACACTGCTGAGCAAGGCCAGTAGGATTTCTGGCTTCTTTTACTTGAAAGAAAACAGTAAAACAACTGAAACATTAAAGTAATGGTATGATGCCAGTATTGAATGTATAGAATTTATTCTGATATTGTACTAAACTAGTTCTGAACAACTAAAGTAAGTTGTAATTTATGTTGCTCTGTAATAAAAAACTGTTTTGTTACACAATCTCCTTAAGTAGCTTTTATGCTGGCTATTGTATTGGGATCCTTCGGCTGGGGCTGCACGGCTAGAAGGCGCGTCCCCTGGGTGGTGGATAGGGGATCCCTCTCTGGAGGGTGCACCGGATAAAATTGAAGAAGGTGCCGCAAACCAACGCAGCCTAAGGGAAGGCCACCCTGACAGAAAAACCACTGGCCCTCCAAGTCATGGGGGTTGGGCAGGAGGCCAACTACTTCCTCCCGGAAAAAAATAAAAAAAATAAAAATGTTGCAGAAACGACGAGCATCAGAAATGGCGGAGATGGAGAAAATCGGTAACGAAGTGAGGAGGAGGAGATGGAGCTGGATCGGTCGTGTCCTGAGGGGGAAACCGACGGAAGACTGCGCTGTGGCCCTTGACTCCAGAGCACGCAGCAGCGGACCGATCGAAGTGGAAGAACGATGTTCGCGCCTTGTGTGCCTCCTGGCACTGAGAGAATTCAGATCAGATTGTATTGGGATAGTAAGCCTCTAAAGGAGGTGAAGTCTGCAAGTGCATAGCTCCTACTGAAGCCAAGTCAGCCCCTGAGATCAATATAGATGTAAAACTGCTGATTCTTAACAATGGGATGGATTAGTAGCAAAGTAATCCAAGGATTACACAAACCCAGCAATTGAAAGTAGTCCTCAAGTCTGAGAAAGGACATGGTTAGAAGTGGGTCATCTTCAGGAGTATGCTTTTTACATCTTGACAAAAAAAATTTAAGGAAGAAAGCGACATTCTACATCAAAAGGAATTTTAGCTTTTAAAATTCTTTTAAAAACATTATGAAATCTGTTCTTCTATCACTATTTGATTTAATATTGTGCCTAAAAGCCCCTGGCATAAAGACCCCTATTGTGTACTGTACAAGCATAGAGCCAAGAGGTGGTCTCTGCCCCAAAGCATGAACTTCAAGTGTATGACACAGGACAACAACTCAATACAGATGGAGCTGAGGAGACACAGGGAATCAGTAAGACCAACTGGCATCTTTCTGGGCTGGAAGGGGCTAGTGCGTCAGACTCCTAAACCAGTACTGCCCAGTTTTGCTGGGAGAGAGATACTGAGGGGAGCAGGGAGAGTTGGAGAAGGCTTTGCAGATGTCTGGGGCACACGGGGAAGCCTGGGAGAACACAGAGATGCTTCCTTTAAAATCTAAGAAGTGACTAATGAAAACTGGCACCACTGGCTATTCAGGGAAATATCTGTGTCTTGGTGCAAAGATGAGAGCTAAGATAAAAATAGGGCATTAAAGGACCTTGAGGATGAAGGAATAGCTCAGGTTCATTATAAGAAGGAAGAGGCAGTCAGGGCATGGCTGAAAGAGAAGTGAGGGGAAAGTTACAGCAACCTTCTAAGTGACCTAAGGAATAAAAAGCATCCAGGCAGCTTGAGAAGATTAAGTCACATTTTAAAAGTGGTTCCCCCACCCCCTTCCCCTTTTGGCCAGTTTTACTCCTGACCAATCAATAATGCTGAAGGAGGTGACACAGAAATGAATTAAGCCAAAAGGTTTATTCATCTCCTCCCCTGAAAGGTGCTCAGGGGTTGGCATAACATCCCCTTTCCAGCTCTTGGAGAAGGGAAGCGGTACCAAAACCCATCAGCTTTTTTCTTTGAAAGTCTCTAGTAGTTACTAGCACACCAGTGTCTGTGCAACCTCCACTCATCAGGACAGACCTTGTGCCTGGTGTGAATTACCCTACCAGTAGAAGAGTCTGGATCCTGGCTGAGACATAGCATTGTCCAGATCTGTTGCACAGGCATGGTGGGAAACAAAAGGCCGAATTCACACTGCATGCTGTGTTTTTCAGAGAGCATGGAGGCACAGCACATGGATGACACATGGTTTGGGTTAAAAATTTTAGTGTCTGAAATAGTTCAGTATCTTGGTATCTTTAGTATATGGCCAAACATTTCTGTTTGCCAAGAGAAGCAGACTAAAGTAAACTGGATAATTTAAGTGGAGCTGGTGGTTTGCCTGGCCCAGCATTCAACAAAACATGCAGTTCAGCTGTATAGAGAATAATTTCTCTTATTTCTTTCCTTGAGGCCCAGCATGAGACCAGATGCTAATTAAGGATAGGTAACTACTGAAACAGGACTTGGGGGTGGAAGGGTGATTAATTCCTATCATGTATAGTGTGTTGGGAAGCAGATCTCTGACAGGTTCATGGCAACCTTCTTACTTTTCAGACCTGGATGCAGAAAAAAAAGACCTTATTTTCCTTTATATACATCTATATGTCTACCATGGGAAAAAGGGACAGGAACACGAAGCTTATCCAATATGGCCCTTTGAGAGCTCTACTTGAGGAGGAAGGATTTATCCATGGGTTCAACACCCCATCCCTGACCCCACAAACTGCCAGCCCCACACTGCAGGTGGGGATGCTCCAGGACAGGCTTCCTCATCCTCTTTCTTCTCCTCTTCCTCCTCAGGTTTCTTAATTCTTCCTGGGCATCCAGTAACCCTGCAAAGAGAGACAATACCAGCGCATGTCCACACTGATGGGTAAATTCAATTTGACAAAATAAATAAATAAAATCAACTGTCATTAGCTTCCATTTTATTTAGGGAAAGAGATCAAATAAAATCCTGAGTGCTAATTGGAAACGGATACCGGAACGACCTAATGATGTTGGATTGCAGAGGGCTTTTCAATACGTTAATACGAGTCATTATTTCCAAAACCGACTTCAATAAGCCCGAGATATTACCTTATCTAATACATTTCACTGTCCCAAGCAACCTCGCGGACATCGACGGCGGGTACTGGGGAGGTGGCGGGGCAGCTCCCGCAGCGGCGGCCGCGCCGGGCCGGCCCCGGGGTCCCCCGCCCCCTCTGCTCAGTCACCTCTTCTTTCCCCTCGGTTGTTGATTATTAGTATTTTCCTATTTTTCCAAACTAATAAGTGCCACTATCAGGCAATTGGAAGCTCTCTAAGGCTGCAGGCTTTGCTGCTTAGCCTTAATTGATATTGAACAAGCTGCTGGTAGACGGGAACAGGGCCACTGCTGGATAATTTGCAGTTTAATCAGCGTTTGTAATGAAAGCTGCTGATTAGGGCTGTTGGAAATAAAAGAGAGTTACAAGGAACATCTGTCAGAGTCCGGTGATAATTCAGGACTAATTGTGGCGATTAGTGCAAACTGGATGACTTTGGGCTTTGCTAATGCAAAGAGAAACGTGCCGGCTCCAGCCGGGGACCCCTCGGAGATCCGCGCCGGAGCTGCGGGGAAACTCGTTTTGAACCATTCGCCTGTAAAGGAGCGCCGGGGCCGAGCCGGGCGCTCCGCAGCCTCTCGTCCCTCTGCAAACTGCTGGGTGGCGGCTCCCGCTGCAGGGCCTCTCCACCTTCAAGGAAAGGGGGAGGGCGACAGGGAGAGAAAAAGCTTATAAAGTGCCGAAGTCCTCATTACTGAAGACTTTCATAACTCTTTAATTCCTATTTAATGGCAGCCATAAACACGGTAGTCATGTTGGAACACTAGCTAAAAATCACACGGTGCCATTACTGTCCATTAAAACAGTGTTTACAGTTCAGTGGCGGTTCAGGGGACTCGCAGTAATTCATATTAGCAGAAGGGGAAGATTTATACCTGAAGAGCTGTTCGCTTCTATTCTTCGTAGCATGAGGCTTGTTGTGCAAATTGGAAAAAAAAGTTCATTTCATATTTAATCGTGTGAATGGGGATTAAATAAGTAGCTGTTGGATGCCCCGATTTCTATTTGATCAATAAATCATCAAGTACCTTAAGTGCTTTATACGCTATCAAATTAAATGAAAATATATTTAACCTGCGTCCCTTGTGTCAGCAGGTAAAGCTAATAATATTTTCGGTTATGTTTCAATTTAGGTATTTAACTGCATCAAACATCCTGGGACTTAAGAAAAATAATAAAATAAAGAGGCAGCGGTCTCCAAGTGTACACTTTGGCATTCTTTTCTAGGGGAGACCAAGCTGGAGGCAAGCCCTGCGCCCTGGATGGTGTCTCATCATTAACAGAAATCTGTTTAAAAGATTAAAAGCAGTAGGTTTACGCTGCTTTGCAGAAATACCAGAGGCAGGAGCGTGGGTCTTCCACGCCCAGGCAGCGCACCCCACCCGGAGCCTGCGTTGTTCAAAGCCACAATTCAAGTAACCTTTTGTGCAAAGGTTTTCCCTTCCTATTTGTTTTCGCCATTACTTTATTTCAACTGTTTCAATTTTTTCCCAGCTCTCTCATTTCCCCCTGCCTTTCACGTTCCATAAGGTTTGGGTAAATTCGTCGTTATAAAGGGTTTCAAAATATTATCCGGTGGATTATTTTCGGAATATAAATATGCCTATGCCCCCTTAGAGGTATTAGTGGAATACGTTTCTGAACGTCTTTCTGTCTCTGTGTGGAAATAACGCGGGCTAATAGATACACGCGCTTAGAAATATGTTACCAGAAAGTAAAATTATTAAGAACCCCACGATTAAAAATTGAAGCCATCTTACTTCTGAAAGGGTTAAAAACACAAGAGCAAGAAAGATGTTGTAAATACCTTAGCCACCTAATTAGATCAGAAGACACCCTGGCGTGATTTAAGGGTGCCTTACAGTTTGATGTGATTCAAGGAGTAGCTAGAGGAATAGTTATAAGATAAGGGGGGCTCCAGGATAATCCCATCTCAGACAACTGGGCCTTGGAGAACAAATGCATGGAAGATAGGAAGGCACAATAGGATGATGACAGCCTTGAAGGACACAGTTTACGTAATGCTAGGACTGAGTTTGCGCAGAAGCAAAGGTCAATCAGCGAACACAGTGAAGAAGACTACGAGCCTTCATCTGAAGACCCCCAAAGACCACCTGAAGACCACCACGGGAGACAACTGCGCATGCGGATCGGAGATTTTGCATATGTTAATGAGTTCCAGGAAATCTCATGTTTATGTAAATGATTTCTCAGAAATCCTGTGAATATGTAGGATTTTATAGTATATAATCTCTGAAAGTCCACCAAATCGGTGGAGCACTTATGGTGGAGAATCCCCAGTGCTGCCCAGCGCTGCAATAAAGAATACCTGCTTAATAGTAACTTCGTTGCTATTGAGTTTCATTTCAGGGACTCTCTGAATACTCCGTTTCTCCCTTGGGGGGGATTCAGACTGTGAGGAGAAGCATCCGTGAATTTTTGTATCACTTCATTTGTTTAAAAAGATTAGATGTTTCTCCGTTGTTCCCGTTTCTGGAGGTTTTTTTCCCCCTCCTCAGCAATAACCTTTTGCTGACCTAAAATTGCAATCGAATGATATTTGTGAAGTTTAATTGCTAACTTAGCATCTCCGTCACACCTCCCAGCCCATTAGATGATGAAATCTCACCTGGTTAAACGGGAGAGGTCACTGGCCTCTGTACCGCATGCCTGATTATACAGTGAAGCTGCTAATTTACCAAACCACCTTTACAGGGAGGACTTGATGGACACCACAAACCCTATCCATGCGGTAGCTAACAGAAGGTGCCGTATTCCCCGACCCGCCTCCCAGCTACCCGCAGAATGAGAAATGGAAAATTAGTGGGGATGTGTGCGTGAAGGGAGCCGAGCAATTAGCAAGGAGCTGCCGCTGGATCGGGAGAGAGGGGGTTGGGGCTGGGGCTAGGGCTAGGCGAGCAGGGACACGGGCCGCCCGCGCTCCCCGCCGCAAGCCGAGGGGCGCCTCTCCGCTCCGCGCGGCCCCGCGGCGGGAGCGCTGGCTCCGCGGGGCGCGGAGCGCCGAGCCACCGCCGCGGGAGAGGGGGGGGGGGGGGGGTCACGGGTGTTTCGCCTCTCTGCCTTCTGTTTTTTTGGGGGGATTTTTTGGAGGCGCCCAGACCCCCTTTTTGGGGTGGGCTGCCTGTGGCCGCCCCCTCTATCGGGTTTCTTTGCTTCCTTTATTCAGGGATGTGCCTGGCGATTGTTGTTGCTTCTGTTATTAATTGCACCCGGGCCTTTCCTTGCTCTTCGCGGGAGCGCGGTCTAAATTGTCTCTAATAAATATTAGCCGCTAGATTAGGCGAGGTGAAGGTGGCACGGCGCTCTATTTTCGACCTGTAGCCTCTGCAAAGCCGCCAGTTGTGCGCCAGATTAGCCCCATCCATCCAGTGTCAATGGTTGTCTTCTTGAGAAAATCGGTGAGTAAACACGGCTGATAGAGAGGGGGTATCAGCTGATTACTCATACAAATAGACTCTGCAAACTCCACCAGGAGAAGCTGTTTCCAGAGATGGGTTTCTCGCATTGACAGGGCTGCTTCTCCCAGGATCCCATGTCCTGCCGTTCCCACTTTGTCCTCCATCAATCACACAATTGTGCCCGGGATGTTTTACAGAGTCACTTAATATCCCTGCCTTCATCTCTATTCACTTAGAGAATGATCTGCCATAAGGGCTAAAGGCTTTTGCAGGTTGGAACCGGAGACAAACCCGAGCCGCAATGGCTCTGGTGGAAAACAGCGATTCGTGACAGTGCCTGACTTTCTGATGCTAATGGCACTGCCACGGGGTATTACAATAGCGGCCATGCAGTGATGTAAATGTAATCCTGCCATTATCCCGTAATCCAGCGCATTAAATCATCCCTCGCGGATCAGATGCCAGTGGGCATGGGGGTGGGAAAGGGGGGGAAACCGCTCAAGCGATTGCGTATCAGCCTGCGAGGGGCGAAAGACGATTTGGGGGAGGAAATACGGAGCCGAGACCCCCTTTGGAAACAGCCCGGGGCCGTACCGCGTTTGTGAAGCAGTACCCTCCCTCCAGTGTGTGTTTCGCGGAGCAGCGCCGCAGCATCACTCGGGGAGATCAAGCTTTGAACGGGGTCATCCAAATCGCCTTCCCGCCTCGCAGGGCAGCTTCTTTCAAATCTGCAGGCCGACCGGTTGCAAAACAGTATTTTAATTACGAATTTTAAAGACAGACGAAAGATTTACAAGGTATCACTGTTTAAATGCCTCATCTACAAATTAGATTGCTACACAATTACTCAGAAAGTTAATTAATGAGCAAGTTACTAATTAGGACATTTTAAATAAGTGTTTATAGTGTCTTAGTTAAAAAAATCCTATGTAGTTAATTGGCCTATACACTGATTTCATAACTCATAGCCGAGGTTACAATACTACAGATTTATTATTATGTACAAACTGTAATTATGTCACTATTTTATTAGAGTGCATCTTACCTGAATCAATTTTATTATAATTTTTAACACTGAAAATTCCTTATTGCAAACAGACTAGAGGCAGGACACTACAAATACAGCCGCGGCTTGCCTTCCGAGGGATGGCCGGCTGTACGAGGGACGTGGGTGAGTTTTAGGAGAGCTAAAGAAATATTTAAAAGTGGGCACTTACGCACAACGACTTCGCGGAATGAGGACTTGCGGGGATGGAGTTTCCCCCCGTTTCGTTAAGGGAGCGGATTTAGGAGGCAGGGGGCGGGCGCGAGCAGGGAGGCCGGCACTGAGCCTAGGCGTGTGGGGGGCGCGGAGCCCGCTCCGCCCGGATCTGCGGCCGCGCCTACGGCTCGGGTGGGGGCAGCTCTTCTTCCAGCATCCCCTCAGACGGCTCTTCGTTCCCTCCCCCGACCATTGGGGAAGGCTACTCACAGCCTGTCCTGAAGCTGGCAAGCACCAAGAAATGCGGGGTTCCTGTCTTCGCCTCGCCCCACAGTAGCCTGGCCTGGTCGGAGGGAGGCGATAGCCCTTCCTCACAGTGAACCCCCCGGCAGCCGCTGACCCACCGCACAGCTGAGCACGGGTGCCCCGACCTCGGCGTCTCCCGGCGGCTGCTTGGGGCTGCCGTAATGCGCAAAACTACTCTTTGTAATCTCCTTTTCAACAGTGAGGAGTACATATAGGTAATTTTAATGAAGAGGTTCCTGTACCACATTATTAGCAATACATCTACACCGTTCTTTTTGTTTGCTAAAATCATTATCATCGGTATCATTACTGAACTCATTATTCTTGTGTTACTATCAGAGTAGATTTATGATAACACCCACCATCACGCCTGAGTTAAAGAAGGTGTAAAGGTTTGATTAATAGCTGCTTTCACATTTTAATACTCGACATTTTCTCACCTTTTTTTTAATAAATAAGGAACATGATAATTACAGGAGATGATTACTGCTTTTGTTATAAAGTGTCTGATTAGGCGCACAGGCGCTTTTCCTCAAGTAAAATATAAATAAAGAAATAACCCGGTGGACACAATAAATTCTCGTAACGACGCAGTAAGGCAGACTTTGAAAACAATTAAGGTTTTGCTCAATCACAGCGACATTTTAGATTAATAAGCGTTAACAGAAAGAAAGAACCTCCTCCCCCAAAAAGCCCGTTTTTTACAGGTTTGCGGGGGAAGGCGTAAAACCGACGGTAGGAGCTGGAGCGAAGGACACGAAGAGGATATCACCTTTCAACCTGCGTTCACCCTAAAATGAAAAAGAAAAAAAAAAATAATAACCAAAAGGAAATGAAAAACCGCGCCTCGGGCTTGATGTGTGATTTTGCACAGGACGAATAGGGTGGATGCTTGCATGCTATAAGGGTGTTACTGCACCGCCTCCCGAGCGCCGGTTCGCCTTCCCCTGGGCGGGCGGCGGCGCCGCGGCCCCGGCGGGCGGGAGCTCCGCACTCGCTCTCCCTGAAAGGTTACACGGCGCTCTGCCTCGCTTTGTCTTCCCCGTGCCCTTTCCTGACAAAAATGGAGACATCGCATCTTTGCCCAACCCCGGCTCGGTATTTATGAAGTTTTTCTGATAAATAGGCAGGCTGGCCACGCATGGGTGACTGCCTTCATTCCGCACTTGGCTTGTTTACATAGGACCAGCACCATTTCTGAGGATTAAACAAATCATAGCGAGAAGGAGACATTTATAATCCGCCAACGAGGCCACAGGCAGTTAAAAAAATGTATGCATGTGTGTGCTATGAGAAAGAAAAATAAATGTTCCTGTCTAGGGAGCTGACCTTCTTAGAGGGTTACTCAAGGGGCATAGATATAAATATAGGTTGTATATAATGTGTTACACGCAAGTCCAAAGTATGCATTTAATAATTATCTGTTATACCCAGTTATTATGTACAAATGCATAGCATTAGTTTGTATCTTACGCGGTCCTTTCACCCGAAGCCCCACCGAGCTCCCAGAAGCAGCTACACTCCGGCTACACACAAAGCGACGTGTACACACTGCCACACACAGGGGCTTCGCTTTAAAGCCAGCTCGGATGGCGGAGAAGGCACCCCAGCGCTTATGCGTGTTCATGTGCACACACACGGGAGGGAAGCAGGGAGGACGAGCACCCCCCGAAACGCACAGCCCGCTCCCCACGGCGGGGTGAGGGCACACAGACCAGTGCCTGGCGGGGAGGGCCCCGAGCTCGGGCAGCCGGAGCAGAAGGAAATTCCCTACAAAACAGCAATGTTTCCGAAAAAAAAAAGATCGCAACAAAATATTGAATAAATTCCCTTTTAATTTATTTGATCATTCCACATTACGGGGCTATGAATTGCTCAAAATTGATAACAAGTACTCAATTCAATTCATTAAGTTAAATTAGACTTCGATAAAATTTCAGTGGCGCGCAGTGGTTCCTAGAATGAAATGTAATTTGTGCAAGAATTTGTTGTATCTGTCACAAATATTTCCAATTAACGACCGTAATTATTTGATAGTTTCTGCAATTATGGCTTAAACGGGTGAATTTGGGACTGTAGAGGACCCTAATTGGCCTAAATTTGATATTTTGCATATTTGCATAATGAGGAAATTGGTAGAAAATTGTGTTCATTCATTTGTGAAAAATCCTATGAATTTTATGAATTTGAAAGCTCTGTTTGTGCAGACTGTGACTTTGCTTGCTGATCCCTGAGGAGCTGACGCTGAATGCCTGAATGGGCAGCGCGCCAACTTCTCCACCCGGAGGAGAGGCGGGGGAGGAAAGGGAAAGTGGGGGGGGGGGGGAGGAGGAGGAGGAGGAGGGCGGCTGGCAGGAGCCGGGGGCCGGGAGCCGCCCGCGGAGCCCTGAGCCCCCCAGCGCCGCGCCCGGGGCCGCCTTGTCACTCCTCCCCGGCCCCAGCTCGCCCGGGGGAAGGGGTAATCGCGGAGGAGGGGAACGGGAGGGGGGGGGGGGGGAACGACGGACGGGACGGGATTGGGATGCTGATAAGTGTGCACTTGGTTAAATTAAATTGCCAAAGCTTCTCCTTTCAGTAAAAGTGTTTGATCTATTGCGCTGTCAATTTAAAGTGTTTAAGGAGAAACAAGAGCATAGGTTTTAAGATGCTGGCCCAGCACCCATTCATCATGCATCAGGGACTTTAAGCTGTAGTTAACATCTCAACTCTCTGATACGGGAATCCAGATCGGGAAAGCAGCCGGAGCTGGCGGGGCGAGGCGAGGCCTCTGTCCCTCTCTGGCAAAGCTGAATAGGTGCCTTTATGTGGGCGCCGCAAAGGGAGTGTTTGTGGTGGAAGGGAGGAGGGAAACAGCCCTGCTAACAGGAGGGGATGGCTATAGGACATCCTCGCTTTATTTGTTTTCCTGGACCACTGACGGGGAGAGGCAGTGCACTGGATGATAGTGGTGGGAGATGCCTTTCTTCCTGCTACCTTTTTTTCCTTTCCTTTCGGCGAGGCTTTAGGAAGGACCCGAAGGTCACCCTATGGATGGCTGCCCTCCCTCTACCCGGCTAGGGATCTCCTTTTCCCCTGGTTTCCAGACCCTGGGCTGCACAGGCTGAGAAAAGCCACTCCCAGAAGCTGCAGAAGCTGAACTGGGGATATTCCCCTGAAGAGTTTTATACGCTCCAGCTCTCGACTGTAACTTCAGTTGGTTAGCACTTTCCCCATCAACATCGATGTGTATAATGTGAAGAAGTAACAGACTCTAAATGCTTAAGCGCTTTGTTCCACAGCACATTTTCAGTAAAGGTCAAGATAAATTCATCTCCCTTCACGCAGCATTTGTGTTTGGCTTCCCAAGTCATTTGCATAGGGCTTGGGGTGGAATCACCATGAAATAATGCACCTGTGAGTGGACACAGGAACCAGTTTCCCACAGCCTTGTTCTGTAATGGGCTGAAGATGATGCCACATACATCACACATCTCTATTTGACATCTGTTTGACGTCACTCTGATCAAACCACTGAACTCTTCCATGCTTCCACTTCATTGGTGCTTGTGAAAGTGGGGGATGGCAGGGGAGTAACGATCCTGATTTGGAATGAACTGGGAATTTAATGAGCATGAAGGTGAGGGGGCTAAAGGGTTGAAGCTCTGAGTTTAAATATTTTCTGTAGTGATAGATTTACCCCACTCAAGACCCTTTTGGGGACACCTGTGCTGAGTCCTGTGGCTGTGCTGGGCCAGCCTACCCTGATCTACTGTGGATATTCTGGCATCCCAAACCATATCCTAGACTTAGAGTCCAAGTCATTTCCCTTCTTCCAGATTTCATTTAGCCCTTTCATCTTCTCCTTTGATGTTCCTTCCTCTTTTCACTTCTGCTCCATAGTTCTTCCACCCTCTTCCTTCCCCACTGCCATCCCATGTTTATTCTTCTTCAGATATGTCCCTTTTTCCTATGAAAAACTCATGTACATACCCTGGATGGACCTATGTTGCTTGAAGATCAAGTAACAAACCCAGCTGACTCCCAGGGAACAGAATAGACCTACCAGCAAGGATCTTCAGATAAACAGGAAATTGTGGACAAATTACGAATTTTACCCAAACAAAGGCAAACTAGTTGATACCGAAGTCCTGAACCTATGCTGTGCTTGCACCTAACACCTAGTAAGTTTTGGATAAATGAAGAAAAAGATGAGACCTCAAGAAAGATGTTGGTTGCAGGATGCATTAGGGACACATAAGGCTTTAGAATGACCAGATTTCTTTTCCTTATGAGGGGCATGGGTTTTGCTTTCATTTGAAACAGTATTTAGAAGAATCTCATTACATATCTCTCCAATTAAGTCTGTAGAAAATGCATTTCTTAAACCAAATCCTTAAATGCCACAGATGCCCTGGGCTGCAGGGTGAGCCTTGGGACAGTGCCACACAGGTGACCCTGGGATGCTAAAACTGATTTGAATCTTCTCAGCTTCTTCCTTGACACAACTCTTCAAGCACCTACAGCTTTCTGGGTTTAGCATATGTAAATGGTTGCAATGGTTTATACAAGTGTCGTGGTTTAACCCCAGCCAGCAACTAAGCACCACACTCACTAGTGTACAGTAGTAGTAGTAGTAGTAGTAATAATAATAATAATAATAATAAAATACACTAATAATATACAAAGCAAGTGATACACTATATAATTGCTCACCACCCACCGACCAATGCCCAGCACGTCCCCGAGCAGCAATCGCTGCCCCCCAGCCAACTCCCCCAGTTTATATACTGGGCATGACATCATACAGTATGGAATAGCCCTTTGGCCAGTCTGGGTCAGCTGTCCTGGCTGTGCCCCCTCCCAGCTTCTTGTGCACCTGGCAGAGCATGGGAAGCTGAAAAGTCCTTGACTAGTGTAGGCACTACTTAGCCACAACTAAAACATCAGTGTGTTATCAACATTATTCTCATCCTAAATCCAAAACACAGCACCATACCAGCTACTAGGAAGAAAAAAACAACCCTATCCCAGCTGAAACCAGGACAATGTGAAAAGCTGACCTCCCACAGCCTGCGTGGCCAGGTACATGTCCACGTCCTTGCTGGAGCAGGACCCCAGCTTTCAGAAAGCCTCTTCTAGAATAGTGGAGAGAAGCCTGTAAAACAGTATGTAAAAAGAAACTCAAAAAAGTCCTATTTCAGTTACAGCTGAGGAAGAGTCTAAAATCAGTAAAAGGTGCTTCCTCTTCCATGACATTTTTGTTTCTAAGCTTTTAAAATATCATGTGGCTGCTGTATCATCTCCTGTTATTTATGTAACCACAGTTCTAGGGAACTGTTAACAAGTAAACTCTTGTGCAGATTGCCAAGCAGGTAAAGCTCATAGGAGCGATATAAATGTTTAGGAGGAAGTGTTATGTTGCTGAAATTCACCATCTAAAGTTACACTATTCTTCATCTTGAACAATAGGGGAAGATGAACCTCGTATACACGTACACAGCCATTTGACATTCAAACTGAGAGCTGTTGACAGATTTATTTTTGTTCTAACACCTACCCCTCAGGGCTAACTCAGGCCACAGGGATGTTGTGTGTGGAAGCAGGGACAGGGTTTGATGTGGGGGTGTGTGACACAGGCACACCGGTACAGTGGAATCTCCCACAAAGGCATCCTTTGACTCGGAGTCAAATTTGGAAACAGAGGATAGGGGACACAAAAAGGAAGAAAAGCTTTTCCTTGATGATTTGAACAAATTGCTTATTTAAAAGCTCCATATTATTTCTCGTAGAAAAGCTTGGTGCGCTCTGGGAGTACTGAACTACTGGTGAAAGAAGGAATGTGAGTAGTAAATACGCCTGTAGGATTAGATCCCTAGCAGGCAACTACCATATAACGTGATCGTACACTTGAATTTTAACAAAGACTAAGACAAAGCAAAGAAGCAAACAGGCCAAGAAACAATCAACTGTTCTTTACCCAAAAGAAAACAACCCCTTCAACCAGTCTTCTCTTCCACCTCATCCCCATAAAGCTGCAATTAAAAAAAGCAAAGGTATTATAAATGTCACAGGCATCAACCCAACATTCATACTGGAACAGATACACATTATGAAGCCAGTAACAAATATATTAAGGAAAAGTCCCCTTCAAGTTGGTACACACTTCATCTGTATAAGAAGCCTTTTCTCTTTCCAGTGCTATGAAGCACCATTTCTTGTGATACCAAAGTTGAAGCTGAACTGCATTTCTAAGTTAAAATAAGCACTCCACATCTCTGTCATGTGTAAAAAATAGTGTCTCCTCCAAACTAGAGCTCTTACTCTTGTATGCAAATGCATTTTTATCCGAGATTTCAACATAAATCGGCCACAAGGACAAGTCTTCCTGGGCATCTCTGAAAAAGTTACTGTGCAGAAGTATCTGCTGAAGGATAAACTTTTGCTAAAAAAAAAAAATACTGAAAAACAATGATCACCGTGTATAAGTATTTATTTTCAGTAAGCATATGCTGCATCTGATTAAATTAACAAATGGGGTAGAAAAGGATAGGGATAGGTAAATGAAGGTGTTGGAAACCAAAAGGAGGCTGGGGTTTGGATAGAAGAGGACAGAAAACTATAAAAGAGGCCAGACAAACTGGTGGAGATGATAGTAGCTATTTTGCATCATCCTGCAAAATTAGTCCAAATTCTGTTTGATGGGCCAGTATGTTGCAGTACTTTTGTGCTGTTCAAAGTGGCTCAATGCAACCACACAAAGGGGTGAATCTGGCTATAATATATGACATAAAATATTTAGGTTGGACATGCCATATCTTCAAATAAGAAAAATCACACAGTAATTTTTTCTCTTGAATTTTCTCTTTAGTGTCCATGTAGCGCATTTATAATAATCTCCTCCACCACACACATAGGCAAACTTCATCCCAGCTGTGAAAAATTATGTTAAACTTGAACTATAGTTAAGATTATCTATTTGTATTTGAATGTGACTGATGCTGTAACTGTCAAAAAATGATGTTTGTGAAAATCCCAGTAGTTCAGAATCAGGTTGAAATTGAGACAAAAATATAAGGCTAAATATATTAAACTTTGTAAATGCATATACAACATTCACTTATTTACCTTTCCTATGCTGGAAGAAAAGAAGAGAAATATTCAATATGCCTTTAAAAAATCCACTTAACATCAGAATATCTTTGTGTGGGGTCACAGTAGGATAAAATATACCTGTCATCAACAAGTTTAGTTCTCATTCAGTGAATTATTTCCTTCTCAAGATTTGCCAGATAACTCAGACGGTTGTATTTACAATCCTGAGACTCTATTCTTTCTGCTATTTAATAATAATGAACAGTTTTTACTTCTCACTAACAGTTCTAATGGTAAACATCACTAATCTCAATTCTGTAGAGAGTGAAACTGAAACAAAGTAAGAATATCTTGCAAATGCATGACAGGCTCAGGGAGACTTTTGAGCCTCTGGGTCCTCTTGCCACCTGTCTGCAGCTTGTTTGAAAGGATCTCATTAATGCTTGCCAAAGGACATATATCTGCATAAGCTTCAGCACCTGTGTGTACTCCAGGTTTTACCTGGGACATCTTCACTGGATGTGTCTTGTGAGCTTGATGATCTGGAGGGCTCCACAACCCACACCGACTTAGGCCAAGAGCCTGCAGAAGCGGGGAAGGATGGATGGGTCTTCACTGAGTTGTAGCAGTTTAGTTGTAGGCTTGTAACATGGGGATCTATGTCTTCAGAAAGAAATCTGTAGCAGGTGTTAGCCAGGAACAAGCTCAGGAAGATGTGAGACACTAAGAAGTCATTTGGAACTGGTCGCAGAAGGCAGAATTATTATCTTTTTAAATTCACAAGCACCCCTTTGAAGGCATCCATCCAGAAGCTGTGTTTCCCAGTCTCTTGCTTGTCTCAAAGAAATTAGATCTGTCTGATCATAACCCAGGAGGTAAGTACCACACATATGGGTGTCCCTCACCTTTGCTCTTGAACCTTTTTCCAGACTATCGTGAGTAGCAGCATATGGAAAGCAGTTGTAGTTCCAGAGATTTCCTATCTTGCTGTTCTTAACACCAAAAAAGAGCTCTGTTGAATGCAAAAGAAAGTGAGATTGTTCAGCTTTGCATTTTAGGAGAAGAGTATTTTCCACCCAGCTCCCTCTGAGTCTTTCCTTTGTTGCCGAAGAGGTAGAGCCCCCAACATCCCAGCAGAGTGGAGAGAGTATGTCTCCACACTTGCCGGCAGGGCAGGCTGCTTCCATAGGAAGGTAGAGCAAGGCAAGTAATACCTAGGCTGGCTGTCACAAGCCATGCACCAGGGGATTAGAGTGCACCTCTCTTGATTTCCAGTGTCATGTCTGATCAATATGTTGTCTTTGTGCATTTAATATAGAAAATAAAAGGTGGTGCAGGAACAAAGGATTATTTTCCTCATTAAAGTTTTTGGCTGAAAATGTTTAGATATACGATCAATTGGCCTAAATGAACTCTCTCATTTGGCTTCTTTTCCAGATGCCTAAGTAGTGGCAGCTCCGCCACATTTGTGCTCCGTGTGGCCCCTTCCCTGGAAGGGAGCTAATGGAAACTGCTTGATGCTCAGCATTTCTGAAAAATCAGGCTTAACTGTGGACACTGCAGCTGAACTTTATTAGACTACTATTTTGAATGTATTAGTGCTGGATTTTATTCAGATTTATTAGCATGATGACAAAAACATCTGCAGTATGGAAGAAAAAAACAAAAGTGCCCCATCACTCAATTGGCTTGATTCATTTTCCTGTAGTATCTCTTGCAGTCCATCTGCTGAAAGGTGAAGCCAAAATGGTTTAGAATTATGTTTTCATAGGGAATTCTCTGTTAATTAGTTATCTTTCTCTGCCATGTGTAGCAACTGATGAAATCAGCTACTGTAATTTCATGAAAGGCAATATTGGACCATTTGTATCAGCATGAACACTTTCTTACACACAGCACTCTAGTGAAACACAAGTGGTCCAAATAACATTTTTTTTTTAAAAATATAATAAGGACACACAGCTACTGTAGCATCACAATTTCTTATTTCCTTGTGTCTAAAAATGTGGTCTTAGGCTAAATGCAACAGAAAGATTTTACGTGCTCAGATTCATTTTTACATACATTTTTATGCATTTTTACAGAGTAGAGCTTAGCTTACTAAAGTTACTGTTAAGATTGATTTATTTTTCTAGAATAAAATTGGCTGCTCTGCAGTTGTATTTAATAGGCCAAAGTTACACATCTTCTAGTGTCATTTGCTGTTCGCAGTTCATTTAATGAGGACATGGCACTGCCATGCTGTGGAAAAGTGTGGTTTGTAATTGCAAATGAAGTATTTCAACCTTTTAATGCCATAGAATACCCTGAGTAGCTAAAGACTGGCTTGTTTCTAGAGAGCTTTATTAGAGAGGAAAAACACAGAATACAATTTTCTGTGCTTTTCATGTTTTCATTTTTATTTTTTTCTTTTAAATAATACCCTGTTCTTAGGTAGTGCTTTCCATCCACAGGTCCCAGTGTGAGTCCTAAAGTGAGTGCTTCATTAGCTTCTTTATCATGGATAATATCCAAAGGGAAAGCAAGGACAAGCTGTAGGTGGGGAGTCCAGGTCTACTGACTGCCAGTAATCTGCACTAACCACAGGATAACTAACCACTGCCTTCTCCTAGAGTAAGATTGTCTTCCTCCATGCTTTGCTGATCTCACTGGCATGAGGAAAATGCATCACTGGTTGAGCTTAAGCTGTCACTGAAACTCGTAAGCTTGGAATAGGAGAAGTGAGAGGATGAATCAAGAGACTTGCAACTTGAAGGCACTTGTAAAAGCATCATTAGGAGCACTGTTGTCTCTTTATTCAGCTTCTCACTTAGGAAAAGGTGCAATAAAGGCCTCATCAAACAACACGCTTTTCCAAGACTAGGGAGAGAGCATAAGAGATTCTTACTTTTGGTATTTCCTCCTGAAGAGATAAAAGGTAACAAGCTGATACTATCTCTAAGACCCTTAACTTGCTGGTTTTAATGACTCCGTTCTGCAACCTGTCATGTGAAGAAGCCCTCACTTGGCCAATATATCCTCCTAGGTCTACTGGTGAACACATATGATGAAAGATTGGTAATATCATAACAGGAATCAACAGTATTATACTGAAAACAACGGGCTAATGGTGCACAGCACAATTTGTGCAACGAGTGATTACTTGCTTTGGAAAGAAAAGGTATTAGAGCTTCAACATAAAAGGGATATAAATATACCACTTTCATTGCTTTCAAGATGCCCTCTGTAAATCTTTATGAAGATGGACTTAAGATGGTAGATTAATTAAAAAAAAAATCAGTTTAAACCATGTGGATAACATTTCAAATAGTGTTTGAGTTTGGTATGAGATGTGTAGAAGAAAAAATGAAATTAAATGTAGTATTTCCCTTCAGGGTGATAAAGAAAACACTGACACTGGCAGTGGTGGCATTTGACAATCTTCATTTAGCATGTCCAAAACCAGCAGCAAGGCCCTCATGATGAAGAAAATTCTCAGTGTTTCTCAGAGGAAAATGCTAGGACTTAATAAAAACCCAACGGGAAGAAACATCCTCACACAAGAATGGAGACGTCAGGAGCGTGAAGAAACACAGGGCAGCAGCATGTGAGATTTAAAAATAGGTCCTTTTAATATTTTAGGAGCCTTTCCCTTTCTGTATTTTATTTTAAGATACTTAGTGTCTTGGCCTGGTGTGAGTCATCTTGTACAAACTCAAACTCCCTGCCTGTGTCCATAAATCATAGAGTTAAAAAACTTCTGGCACAATGTATGTGATTTTGAAATATAATTAGCTGATACGTCTGTATGCAGAATCAGCAAGGCAGACTTCCTAAAGAAGTAATTTTAATTATAGGCTTCTGCAACACTCTGGGTGTCAAACAGCAGCTGAGGTAATGGAGATGTGTGAAGCAATCTATAGTGATTGTATTGGGTTTGTCCTCTCACATTTCTCCTTTTTCCTGTCTCTTCATGTATACAGAAGATCTTTCTGCCTGATTTCACCTTAGAATTATCAGAAGACTCAGAACTGTTTTTCCTGCCATTGCTGGATGACTTGTTTTGGAGTCTATGTCTAGCAAGATGTAATATTGTGAGTCTTGGATGTTAACCAGAAGGGTAGAATCAAATAAACCTTGCCTTGCTGTAATATGTCATTGCAGTTAAATGTGAGCAAATGCAAACAGTAAACATTTTTTTAAAAAAAAAGTACAACCCCCAATTTTTGTAAGTAAGTTGCTAAAATTTTACTCCTTCCCATTTTGTGACTTTATTCTTTCACTGGTTCTTACTGTATTTTGTGTCAGGTAAGACCTGGATCTCTTAAAGCAAAAAAGGAGAACATATTTTTTTAAACCAAAAATATATGTTTCAAGATTTCTTTAAATGTCAAGAAGAAACAGACTAAAGGCATAAACCAAATGTCTTCTCTGTTCACAATGTTCCCTCCAGGTTGTCCCTCTGTAATGACAGGGCTATGCTGTGCTTTTTGAGACTTAAGTCCTGCTCCTGAAAAGCAGAGCTACATTCAGACTGGTCATCCTCGGGATTTTCAGGCCCCTGAGCTGGGAGATGGAGATAGGAAGCAGAATGAAGCCCCAGTTATCGAAGTGGTAACAGTCACCAACCTGCTCCTCCACCTGGATGCTCACAAGTCCATGGGGCCAGACGGGATCCACCCAAGGATACTGAGGGAGCTGGCAGAGGAGCTTGCCAAGCCACTCTCCATCATTTATCAGCAGTCCTGGTCAACCGGGGAGGTCCCAGATGACTGGAAGCTAGCAAATGTGATGCCCCTCTACAAGGAGGGTCGGAAGGAGGATCTGGGGAACTACAGGCCTGTCAGCCTGACCTCGGTGCCGGGAAAGGTCATGGAACAAATCATTTTGAGTGCCATTACGCGGCACGTGCGGGACAACCAGCATGGGTTTATGAAAGGGAGGTCCTGCTTCACTAACCTGATCTACTTCTATGACAAGGTGACCCACTTAGTGGATGAGGGAAAGGCAGTGGATGTTGTCTACCTGGACTTTAGTAAGGCCTTTGACACTGTCTCCCACAGCATTCTCCTGGAGAAGCTGGCTGCTGACGGCTTGGATAAGTGCACTCTGCGCTGGGTTAAAAACTGGCTGGACAGCTGAGCCCAGAGAGTGGTGGTGAATGGAGTCAAATCCAGTTGGGAGCCAGTCACGAGTGGCGTTGCCCAGGGCTCAGTGTTGGGGGCCGGTCCTGTTCACTATCTTCATTGATGATCTGGATGAGGGGATTGAGTGTACCCTCAGTAAGTTTGCAGATGACACCAAGTTGGGTGGGAGTGTTGATCTGCTGGAGGGTAGGAAGGCCCTGCAGAGGGACCTGGACAGGCTCGATCGATGGGCCGAGGCCAACTGTATGAGATTCAACAAGGCTAAGTGCCGGGTCCTGCACTTGGGTCACAACAATCCCATGCAACGCTACAGGCTAGGGGAGGAGTGGCTGGAGAGCTGCCTGGCAGAAAAGGACCTGGGGGTTTTGGTTGACAGCCACCTGAACATGAGCCAGCAGTGTGCTCAGGTGGCCAAGAAGGCCAATGGCATCCTGGCTTGTATCAGGAATAGTGTGGCCAGCAGGACCAGGGAGGTGATGATAGTGCCCCTGTACTGGGCACTTGTGAGACCGCACCTCGAGTACTGTGTTCAGTTTTGGGCCCCTCACTACAAGAAGGACATTGAGGTGCTGGAGCACGTCCAAAGAAGGGCAACGAAGTTGGTGAAGGGTCTAGAGCACAAGTCTTATGAGGTGCAGCTGAGGGAGCTGGGGTTGTTTAGTCTGGAGAAGAGGAGGCTGAGGGGAGACCTTATTGCTCTCTACAACAACCTGAAAGGAGGTTGTAGCGAGGTGGGGGTCAGTCTCTTCTTCCTAGTAACAAGTGATAGGACTAGAGGAAATGGCCTCAAGCTGAGCGAGGGGAAGTTTAGACTGGATATTAGGAAAAATTTCTTCACGGAGAGAGTGGTCAAGCATTGGAACAGGCTGCCCAGGGAAGTGGTTGAGTCTCCATCCCTGGAGGTATATAAAAGACGGGTAGACATGGTGCTCGAGGACATGGTTTAGTGGTGGATTTGGCAGTGATAGGTTAACGGTTGGACTTGATGATCTTAAGGGTCTTTTCCAACCTTAACGATTCTATGATTCTATAAATCAGCTGAAATCAGCTGAAATTAATTTACTGTAACATATGCAAATTTAAAAATTTGTCTCTGTGAATCAGGCAACTGCAAATTTCTTTTCATGAAAATTCATGTCAGTAAAATTGAATTACAAAAATGATTTAGAAGTGCCAAACACATAATTTAAAAATATAAGAGAGCATTCAAAGGCTCCCCCTGCCCATCAATCGGTCTATCAAAGATAAGGAGAGGAGGTGTGTGAATTTTATCCCAGCCTTAGCAAAAAATCTAACTTAAAAGATTTTGGTAAACCCTTTAGCAAACATTTTTATTTGAAATTAAAAAAAAAAAAAAAGATTTTTTTTTTTCTTAATGAAGTTTTGAATTGTAGTTTTTTTGGGAAATCGTATAACGATTTCCTTAAAAGATGCTGGGAGTATTTATGTTAGCGAACGAGGGAATTTGGCCCTGTGCAGAGATATGCCAGAAACCTGTAGGTTAATAATGGGCTATTATTTAAAATTCAGGGATTCACAGACCTTGGGTTCTCATACAGCAGTGAAATTCATCCAGAAGTTGCCTTGGGTCTTTGTATCCCTTCAAAGGTACACTTGAGAACAGGAACAGTACAAATATAGGGCTTAATCCTACTTCTGCTCAAGTGGCTGTGAGCTTTGATGATGATTTCAGTGGAGATACGTTCATATACTGCATTAACCATGGCATTGTATGCTTTGACTTCCATGATGTATAGGCTGAGCAATGTACAGCAAAATCTTGTGAAAAAAATTATAACAATTTTAAAAAGCCTCAAACTAGCCCAGTCTCATCTTTCTTTTTTGCTGCTAATCTCTCTCTCATTTCCCTCTTTCTTTCTTTTTTTTGGTACCCAAATAGAAATAAATATCACCAGTAGGGAGAATAGATGTATAAAAAACAAACTCAAAAGGTTTTTATTATTGATTTGGATGGCAGTTAGTTCACTTTAAAAGTTACTGTTTTTTTGTTTTACCACGTCCTCCGCAAAAGAAAGATGTCAGGGGAGAGCAGAGTTGATGTGTAGCTGAGGTTGGTTAGGTTATAATTTATTCAGAAATATGGTAATGGTGTTTCATTTTCTGCAAAAAAGTTATGTCTTCATACAGCGATTGGGCTGAGAGGTGGTTATTCTGTCTGCTTCTGCTTCCCCACCACTGTTCCCACAGCACATGTGTGCTTATAAACAATACGAAGGATGTTGTGAAAGAAAGTTGAGAAAGAAAGAGGAAACAAGCAAACAAAAAGCCTGAATGAGAAGGGAGAGTGCTACTGTTCCCTCTGAACGGATACCATCCACAGCACCATGCAACTTCTCCACATCTTCTCCAGACCTTAAGAACTGCATACTACCTGTACATCTCCCTCATGGCACTAATTGGGCAGCAATATCTGCAAGCGATGAATAAAATCCCCAAATATCACAAATCTAGAAATGAGATAGACGACACAGCAGTCTTCAATCAATTCAGACTTTGTAGATGGACCCCTAAAAGGGTGAAGAATTAGCCTGGGATTGTGGGCTCACAGCAGTGCTCTTCTAAGCCATTTGCAAAATCAGTCCCCCAAAATAAAAAATACTGTGCTACTAGTTTTCAAATAGCATTCCACTTCAAATTGATTACAAGGGTGAGGTTAAAATAAAACAACAGGGAAAAGGACAAGCTGAGAAATGGGAAAGGGAAACAGGTTTTTCAGGTGCAGCTTGATGCTGATGGATCCAGTGAAGACTGAGAATGGGTGGCTGGAAAATGGGACTGACATGCAGCATCTGACTTGGGCCAGAGCATGCCAGTAAGAAGGCCAGTTGGGAGACAAAACTAGCAACTGCTGTTTCTATGTTATTTCAATGATTTCCTGTACTTCTGTGCTGGCCCTGATGTGATTGGAGATTCCAGGAATTAAATTTAGAAAGACTACTTTTTTTCTCTAGGAATACATAAGAAATCATTAGTCAAGAGCCAAGGTGAAATAAAATTACTAATGAAGCTATTTAGAATCATAGAATATCTCAAGTTGGAAGGAATCCATAAGGATCATCGAGTCCAACTCCCTGCTCCTTGCAGGACTACGTAAAAACTAACCATATGACTAAGAGCATCGTCCAGACGCTCCTTGAACTCTGACAGGCTTGGTGCCATGACCACTTCCCTGGGGAGCCTGTTCCAGTGACCGACCACCCTCTCAGTGAAGAACCTTCTCCTAATGTCCAATCTGAACTTCCCCTGATGCAGCTTCGTTCCATTTCCACGTGTCCTATCGCTGGTCACCAGAGAGAGGAGATCAGCGCCTCCCCCTCCGCTGCCCCTCTTGAGGAAGTTGTAGACTGCGACGAGGTCACCCCTCAGCCTTCTTTCTCTTCTCCAAGCTGAACAAGCCAAGTGACCTCAGCCGCTCCTCATAAGTCTTGCCCTCGAGACCTTTCACCATCTTGGTTGCCCTCCTCTGGACACACTCTAATAGTTTGATGTCCTTCTTATACTGAGGCACCCAAAACTGCACATAGTACTCGAGGTGGGGCCGCACCAGTGCATTGTAGAGGGGGACAATCACCTCCTTCCACCGGCTAGCTATGCTGTGCTTGATGCACCCCAGGACCCGGTTGGCCCTTTTGGCTGCCAGGGCACGCTGTTGACTATGTTCAACTTGCCATCAACCCAAACCCCCAGATCTCTTTCTGCAGGGCTGCTCTCCAGCCTCTCGTCCCCCAATTTGTATGTATAACCAGGATTACCCCATCCCAGGTGCAGAATCCGGCACTTGCTCTTAAATTTCATACGGTTGGTGATTGCCCAGCTCTCTAGTCTATCCAGATCTCTCTGTAAGGCCTCTCTACCCTCAAGGGAGTCCACAGCTCCCCCTAGTTTAGTATCATTAGCAAACTTACTTAATGTACATTTGACTCCTGCATCCAGACCATTTATAAAAACATAAAAAGAGCACTGGTCTTAAAATTGAGCCCTGGGGAACCCCACTGGTGACTGGCCGCCAGCCTGATGTAACCCCATTTTCTATAACTCTTTGAGCCCGACCTGTCAGCCAATTGTTCACCCATTGTGTTATGGACTTGTCTAGCTGTGCACTGGACATTTTATCCAGAAGGATACTGTGAGAGACAGTATCAAAAGCTTTGCTAAAATCCAAACCCACCACATCTACTGGCTTCCCTTGGTCAACTAGATGGGTGACCTTGTCATAAAAGGAAATTAAGCTGGTTAAGCAGGACTTTCCCCTTGTGAACCTGTGCTGGCTATGACCAATGGCTGCGTTGTCTCGCAAGTGTTTTTCACCAACTAACTCCCGGAATAACAATTACACCAAGCTGAGTGGTGTGGTTGACACGCCTGAGGGACGGGATGCCATTCAGAGGGACCTGGACAAGCTCGAGAAGTGGGCCCATGGGAACCTCATGAGGTTCAACAAGGCCAAATGCAAGGTCCTGCACCTGGGTCGGGGCAACCCCCAGTATCAATACAGGCTTGGGGATGAAGGGATTGAGAGCAGCCCTGTGGACAAGGACTTGGGGGTACTGGTGGATGAAAAGCTGTACATGAGCCGGCAATGTGCGCTTGCAGCCCAAAAAGCCAACCGTATCCTGGGCTGCATCAGAAGAAGCGTGGCCAGCAGGTCGAGGGAGGTGATTCTCCCCCTCTACTCTGCTCTGGTGAGACCCCACCTGGAGTATTGCGTCCAGCTCTGGGGACCTCAGTACAGGAAAGGCATGGACCTGTTGGAGCAGGTCCAGAGGAGGGCCACAAAAATGATCAGAGGGATGGAACACTTCTGCTATGAGGACAGGCTGAGAGAGTTGGGGTTGTTCATCCTGGAGAAGAGAAGGCTCCGGGGAGACCTTATTGTGGCCTTTCAATACTTAAAGGGGGCTTATAAGAATGATGGGGACAGACTTTTGAGTAGGGCCTGTTATGAGAGGACAAGGGGCAATGGTTTTAAACTACAAGAGGGTAGATTCAGACTAGATATAAGGAAGACATTTTTTATGATGAGTGTAGTGAAACACTGGAACAGGTTGCCCAGAGAGGCGGTAGATGCCCCATCCCTGGAAACATTCAAGGTTAGGGTGGACGGTGCTCTGAGCAACCTGATCTAGTTGAATATGTCCCTGCTCATTGCATGGGGGTTGGACTAGATGACCTCTAAAGGTCCATTTCAACCCAAACCATTCTATGATTCTGTGATTCTATGATTCTAACATTCTCCATAATTTTACCAGGCACTGAAGTGAGACTGACAGGCCTGTAATTACCAAGGTCTTCCTTCTTACCCTTCTTGAAACCTGGGACAACATTTGCCAGCTTCTAGTCGACTGGGACCTCTCCAGACTCCCAAGAACGTTGAAAAATAATGGAGAGAGGTCCCACGATAACATCGGCCAGTGATTTCAGTAGCCTGGGATGAATCCCATTGGGCCCCATAGGTTTATGCGCATCCAGCTGGAGCAGCAAGTCTCAAACAAGTTCAGTCACCCCCCCAGTCACGGTCTTCCAACACAGGGCTCCGGGGGTCCCAGGGCCCATCATCGGTGTTAAAGACAGAGGCAAAGAAGGCATTAAATGTCTCTGCTTTGTCTATGTCCCTATTTGTGAGGTGACTGACCTCATCAAGCAACAGACCAATGTTATCTCTGATCCTCCTTTTGCTGTTAACATATTTAAAAAAGCCCTTTTTGTTGTCCTTCACAGTGCTGGCCAGCTTGAACTCTAATCGAGCTTTGGCTGCACAAATTTTCTCCCTACAGTGGCAAACAGCATCTCTGCAGTCCTCCCGTGTCGCCTGTCCTTGCTTCCAATGTCTGTACACTTTCCTTTTCCGCCTAAGTTCTAGAAGGAGATCCCTGCTCAGCCAAGCCAGCCTTCTGCCCTGCTGGCTTGACTTCCGACACTTTGGAATTGCCTGCTCCTGCACTCTTAAGAGATGGCTTTTAAAAAGTGACCAGCATTCATGGACCCCAATACTTTCAAAAGCACATTCCCAGGGGACCTTACTAACTAGCTCCTTCAGCAGCCTGAAGTCTGCTCTCCCCATATCCAGGGTCAACGTTTTGCTGGCAGTTTTTCTCCTATTGCCAACAGTTTGAAAGTTAACTACTTCGTGGTCACTGTGACCAAGACAGCCACCAATCACCACTTCTCCCATGAGTCGGCTCCCTTAGCATCTGCACCAAGAAGTTATCTTCAGTGTGCTTCAGGAATTTCCTGGACCTGTTTGTGTCCGCTGTATGATATTCCCAGCTGACATCTGGGAAGTTAAAATCTCCCATAAGGACAAGGTCAGCTGATCTAGAGATATCCCTTAATTCCTTGTAGAATAATTCATCGGTGTCATCGTCCTGGCTGGATGGTCGATAGTAGACACCCACAACAACATCTGCTTTACTTGCTTTCCCCTTCATCCTTACCCAGGGGCTCTCAACCGTGTCGTCGCCAACTGCAAGCGCCATACAATCCAACCCCTCCACTACATACAGCACCACCCCCCTGCCTCGCCTGCCCTGCCTATCCCTCCTGAAGAGCCTGTAACCATCCATCATGGCACCCCAGTCACAGCACTCATCCGACCAGGTTTTGCTTATGCCAATGATGTCGTAGCTCTGGCACTGGGCCAAAGCTTCTAGCTCCTCTTGTTTATTCCTCATGCTGCACGTGTTAGTATAAAGACATTTCAGATGTGCTCCAGTGTACTCAGCACATCGTGGAGCAGACTGAAGGACCTCGCTAGCACACCACCCCTCAAACATTGGCGTGCCGCCCCCAGGCTTATCTCTAGCGAGCCTGGTTTTATCCCTTTCCCCCTTCAAATCTAGTTTAAAGATTTTTCAATGAGCCCTGCTAACTCCTGCACAAAGATCCTTTTCCCCCTTTGAGACAGGTGTACCCCATCTGTCGCCAGCAGGCCTGATGTCATGTAGACCGACCCATGATCAAAAAACCCAAAATTCTACTGGTGACACCAGGCTCAGAGCCAGGTGTTGATCTGCTGTTTCTTCCCTCATCACTCCCTGCAACTGGAAGGATAGAGGAGAACACTACTTGTGCTCCTGGACCCTTAACCAGTCATCCCAAGGCCCTGAAGTCTCTCTTGGTTGCCCTTGGACTTCTTATTGTAACTTTATTACTGCCTACATGAAAAATCAATAATGGATAATAATCTGAGGGCCATACCAGCGTAGGAAGTTTCCTCGTCACATCTTTAACCCAGGCCCCAGGGGCGCAGCAGACTTCCCTAAGAAGTGGGTCCGGTCCGCATATTGGGCCTTCTGTTCCCCTCAGAAGAGAGTCTCCTATTACAATGACCCATCGTTTTTTCTTTATAGAAGTGGTTTTTATTTAGTTATATATTTTTAAATTTTTCTACAATTTTTATTTTTAAAGAAAAGTTAGCTCTTGGGATAATAATCTGGAAGACTACCATTTTTTAATGCCTCAAGATACAGATAATGTTGCAAAGGCTGATTTGTGCTGTTTTGTGTTTTTTCCGATGACCAAAAGGTTACTGAGGAGTTGTGAACATGGGTTAATCTGCTCCCTAAGTTAAATTCCTAAAACTTTTGAGATTCAAATGCAGCATTGCTTTGTGTGCTGGACTCTCACAAAACTGAGTTTGTGACTGCAGTTTAGCATTCTCACTCCACACTGTGCTATCTGACAACACCTCCTGAAATAATTTGATATGTGAATCAGAATAAATGTATTGCTGCGCAGAGAGTACCTAGTGGTAGGACTGGAATTTGGGACCCAGATGGCTTCCCTGCCATTTGAAGCTGGGGCCATCACTGCTCCTAACCTTCTGTGCTTTTCTGTCAATTTTTTACGGCACTCTCTGGAGGGCAATCCAGACAAGGGATTCCAGCTATTGTCATTTATTTCTCCACTCATGAGAATCTCCTCCATTCACAATGAGTGAAACACAGAGAATGAGCGAAACACGGAGAATGAGCAGGAAAATTGGTTTAATTACATGAGGAGGCAGTAAGAATGAGAAGAAAATGAGGTCAACTATAGGGTTTAGGATGCATGTTTGAGGAGGGGGAGAGCAGGGAAACAGGAGAGGGCAGAGCAGCTGTTTGGTTTATGCAACCAGTCTGATATCCAGCTTCCAAGTTTTTCAAACCTTTTTAGTGTCACCTCTACCAAGGCAGAAGCTTCACCCTCCAAGCCCAGTGGAAAAGCTTGCAAAGGAAGGCTGGAGGCTCTTTATGTGGCACAGGCTACTTCTCTGTCCTGATGAAGGCCACGGGAGCACGCTTGCAGGTTGAAATAAACTTGTATACCTCATAAAAAGAACCAGTAATGATGCTACCATTTCATGGGATATTACACCATAATGATGATAATACTCCCATTTACATCTGATCTTCCACAGACTTAGTGAAATTAGCTTCCATGCCACCTAGCAGGGGTAATTTATGATATAAAAGGGGAACCATTGAGAGATAATGTAATGAATATTTACTGTAGCCTTGATGATATTCATATCACTGGGGGAAAGAAAATGCTGGCTAGTGAGTTTAGACTGCTGTGGTATGGTACTAATAATCTGAAATGGGAAGTGTGTGTGTGTGTTGTACATGCCTGTATGTGTATTATATACACTACATATATAACTATATGTGTGTGTGTATAATCTTACTGTGGAGTCACTAAAATCCTTTCCAAAATGCTTTGCAAACTCATGCAATCATTTGTGTTCCTGTATGCTGTGAATTTCTTCTGCCGACCTGAGCTGAAAGAAGCTAGACAACGGCGTATTTGACTTTCAGAGTTAATGGGAATAAAATACCTCAGTGGATGAGTGCAGATGTGTTTGATACAAATAGTCATTTTCCTATTTGCTGCCTCATTGAGCATGATGAATGATTGGAGTCAGAGAAGCAGTGTGATAAATGGCAGCACCTTGGCTCCATTGCATGCCCTATTGATTCTCCTTCTTTATTACTCCTACAACCCAGCTGGTTGCTTTGCCCTCCCCACAAGCCATTTCTTGGGGGAGGGATTGCTTCCTAGAAGCCCAATTTATGGAGAAGGGGAGGGTGGCATTTTCTTACCATAGCAAAACCCCATGTTTAGCTTTTGTTAACATTTACAAATATATCTTCTGCTTTGCTTTGTGAAGGTGTTGTTTTTTTTTTTTTCTTTTTTTTAAAGGTGTTTTTTTTTTTTGGTGGCAGTCTATCTACCTGGGGAGCATAAGATGCCAGGGAGGGAATACCTTATGTAGCATCTTTAATGAAAACTGAAATATTTTAACTGCCACTTTTTAACCAATTGAGATGTGTGTTTTGAAACACCAGTCAAAACAAATATGGTAAACAAAATATCTGCCTGCTGGATTCCTGTGTAAGTGTAGCTATAGAGCTATTTACAGATTATTGTCAGAGTAAACTAAATGCCAGTTTAAATCTGTGATCAACCATTCTGTGTTATCACAATCTTTGTTATTCCACAGATAACATAAATCCAAGGTCTGATGCATGTTAGATTAGGTGAACAAATAGTACATAAAAGTCTGTGCTGTATTACGGTCAGCTTTGTCTAGGATACAGCATGTCAGTTGTGTAGTTAATATGTCAAGTGAGAAATGGTAATACTTCTCATATCTGAGAATTTTTTAAAGGTATCAATATTTCAAACCTTTTTGCTCACGTATTATAACTTTTCAGTCACCTTTTCATGATTTCCCATATATCTTGAATATGCTTGCCGCCTTCCTGTGGTACCATTTGAGACATGGTGTGCTACAGTACTATTAAAAGAACTTTTTATTAAAAGAAAAAAGTAGACCATCATGTACAAAGTGCTTTCGCAGGCTAGTGCCATTCATTCAATGACTTTAGTAGGTGCTCATCAGTTTTTAAATGAAAGTACTTAGCAGTTGTCCTCTAATTGAAATTCTGGCATCCAAAGTCACAAATCTGCAAAACTATGCCATTCAAAGTGAAACATTTTACATACACTTCACCTTCATTATATTGCTATTCTGGGTAGTAAAGCATTTCAAGAAGTTATGAAGTAGTTGTGTTAAGAAAAAGAGTAATTAAAATGAGTTTTAGTATAGTTGAGAAGCGGATAGTTTTCTACTAAAGAAAATTATATACTTATAGATGGATGACAAATAAAATTTAAGCCCTCCTACCTGACCCCAAATAAAAGCACCAAAAAAAGAGGAAAATGCAACGATGACAACATTCAAAAAACACCCACCACTGAAAGCCTTCACTTTAAGCAAAAGAAATCACAACTGACCTGTCAGATTTCACATAGTGCAGTGACTTCATCCTTAAAAATTTTACTCTCCCTTGTCAAGGCATTCATGCATCAGCAGATTATTTCAGGCCTAAACTCAGCAAAAGATAAACGTGGTTAACTTTAAATGTGGGAATAATCCATTGAAACGTGATGGAAACATCACATCAGAAGAGTTAGGGTTAAGCGCTTTTGTGGGTGAGAACCATAAACCAGTAATAGTTCTTGGGTTGTGGGTTGAGTCAGAGTATCACTCCAGCCTGTATGTTTCTATACGTCTGCTGATCAGATAAATTAGTTATTTGTCGCTCTTTCTGGCATACCTGGTATTGGATACAGGGCGCATCATGGAAGTGTCTTACAATCCATGTAACCAGTGAAAGTTTGTCAAATGCTGTTTTTTTCTCACCTTATTTTGTGAGTATTTATTTAAAGTATAACAGACTCCAGGATGGCTGGAATTCTGCTTAAATCCAATATTTTCACTAAGGTGCCTGGTTTTAGTATTCATGAGCTGATTTTGCCTCTGCAGTTTTCAAGTAGTTTTAGATTGTAATGCTTTTGTGCATGCTCTGATGTTTATGTTAGCTGGATTAAAAATTATTTAAGCTATGCATATGTCACAGGTGAATTATTGAGACGAGTTATCGTCGTGGGGTTAACCAAAAGGTTTTATTAAACAATGATTAAACCATGATTAAATGGCAGTCAAGCACTCTACTACTAACTACATGTCTAATAATTAAGCTATAGCTTGATGTGTAAAAAATGCCACTTACCTCACTGTAGACATCAGATGCTGGGTAAGGGATCTCTCAACCTCGAGGAGTAACCTTGAGAGGCATCCCTACTCAAGGGGAGATCACCACCATGCAGCCAGCTGCTATGGAGGGAGAGCTCAACAGGCCCTGATGGCTGCAGATATTTATAGCATCAAGTGGTTGATTTTTAGTCAGGTTTTCTGCTGTGTTCATGCAGTTTCGGCTGCTTATCAGCCCAGTCTACAGCCAAACCAGTTTTGCAGTTTTGGTGCTGGGTTCTTGCTGATAGCCTTGCACAATAGGATTAACTTTGGTTAGGACTACTTCTTGAGCATCTGCCTGGACCAAAGTTCAGTTAGTTCAAACAGGAGGAGTGCACCCACCACAGCATATAGCAATGGCGCTTCTAGATGCAGGGGTGGAATAAGAGCCCCTAATACTGGTAGCAGGCCTATGAATCCTCAAATGGAAGGCTATAACTTAAGTGACTGTATGCTGCTTAGCCATCACACCACCTAAGTGAATAATTGTCATCATAAGACTTTTCAATTGGAAGCTGCCCATCTCCATCACTGATGTGGGCTCCAGCACAAAAACAAAATTTAAGGGCGGGGGGCAGAGAAAACAGGGATTGAAAGAACCAGCAGAAAATGAGAAAGCCTAATAATAACAGAAAGGAAACTACAAAATACTCTTCATCATTTTTATTATAAAACATAAACAAGCATATTGATTAAAACCCCCCAACATTGCTGTCTTTTGTAAATTGAGACAACTGCACTGTTTTGCATTAAAAGATGCTGTCCGTCCAAAAGAGCAAGTATGATCTTATGCAACTAATATCTGCTAAAATGTACCTGACTGCATTGGAAATGTTGCAGTATATTGGTATAGCAGAAAATAATGAACCACTGCACCCCATTGAAATGTAATTACACAGCACTCTTGTTCTTAAACCTATAAGGTGAAAGAAAGATGAATAGTGAAAGTAAAAATCGCTGACCCTTCAAAGTTTAATTTATGTTATGTTATGCATTCCCTCACCCTTCTGATAGGTTTTAGAAATGTCATAATTTAGGGTATTTTGCAGTTGATAAATGATCTGTATGTTTGTGTTCACATGCACCGATTGATTTGTTATAGCCAAAATATTGTTTCATAGAATCATAGAATCATAGAATATCTTGAGTTGGAAGGGATACATAAGGATCATTGAGTCCAACTCCCTGCTCCTTGCAGAACTACCGAAAGCTAAAGTTCTTTTTTAAAGAACTACCTGGTTGAGTGCGATTAATTTGTGAATATTTGCTATTCATACTGTGCTGTGTACCTATGATGGGTCTAACCAGTTGCACTGGGCTGATTTTGCTCTCTGATTAGGAGAGCATGTAGGTGCTTCTGATGTGATTATTTCCATATGCAAATTTAAAAATTTGTCTCTGTGAATCAGGCAACTGCAAATTTCTTTTCATGAAAATTCATGTCAGTAAAATTGAATTACAAAAATGATTTAGAAGTGCCAAACACATAATTTAAAAATATAAGAGAGCATTCAAAGGCTCCCCCTGCCCATCAATCGGTCTATCAAAGATAAGGAGAGGAGGTGTGTGAATTTTATCCCAGCCTTAGCAAAAAATCTAACTTAAAAGATTTTGGTAAACCCTTTAGCAAACATTTTTATTTGAAATTAAAAAAAAAAAAAAAGATTTTTTTTTTTCTTAATGAAGTTTTGAATTGTAGTTTTTTTGGGAAATCGTATAACGATTTCCTTAAAAGATGCTGGGAGTATTTATGTTAGCGAACGAGGGAATTTGGCCCTGTGCAGAGATATGCCAGAAACCTGTAGGTTAATAATGGGCTATTATTTAAAATTCAGGGATTCACAGACCTTGGGTTCTCATACAGCAGTGAAATTCATCCAGAAGTTGCCTTGGGTCTTTGTATCCCTTCAAAGGTACACTTGAGAACAGGAACAGTACAAATATAGGGCTTAATCCTACTTCTGCTCAAGTGGCTGTGAGCTTTGATGATGATTTCAGTGGAGATACGTTCATATACTGCATTAACCATGGCATTGTATGCTTTGACTTCCATGATGTATAGGCTGAGCAATGTACAGCAAAATCTTGTGAAAAAAATTATAACAATTTTAAAAAGCCTCAAACTAGCCCAGTCTCATCTTTCTTTTTTGCTGCTAATCTCTCTCTCATTTCCCTCTTTCTTTCTTTTTTTTGGTACCCAAATAGAAATAAATATCACCAGTAGGGAGAATAGATGTATAAAAAACAAACTCAAAAGGTTTTTATTATTGATTTGGATGGCAGTTAGTTCACTTTAAAAGTTACTGTTTTTTTGTTTTACCACGTCCTCCGCAAAAGAAAGATGTCAGGGGAGAGCAGAGTTGATGTGTAGCTGAGGTTGGTTAGGTTATAATTTATTCAGAAATATGGTAATGGTGTTTCATTTTCTGCAAAAAAGTTATGTCTTCATACAGCGATTGGGCTGAGAGGTGGTTATTCTGTCTGCTTCTGCTTCCCCACCACTGTTCCCACAGCACATGTGTGCTTATAAACAATACGAAGGATGTTGTGAAAGAAAGTTGAGAAAGAAAGAGGAAACAAGCAAACAAAAAGCCTGAATGAGAAGGGAGAGTGCTACTGTTCCCTCTGAACGGATACCATCCACAGCACCATGCAACTTCTCCACATCTTCTCCAGACCTTAAGAACTGCATACTACCTGTACATCTCCCTCATGGCACTAATTGGGCAGCAATATCTGCAAGCGATGAATAAAATCCCCAAATATCACAAATCTAGAAATGAGATAGACGACACAGCAGTCTTCAATCAATTCAGACTTTGTAGATGGACCCCTAAAAGGGTGAAGAATTAGCCTGGGATTGTGGGCTCACAGCAGTGCTCTTCTAAGCCATTTGCAAAATCAGTCCCCCAAAATAAAAAATACTGTGCTACTAGTTTTCAAATAGCATTCCACTTCAAATTGATTACAAGGGTGAGGTTAAAATAAAACAACAGGGAAAAGGACAAGCTGAGAAATGGGAAAGGGAAACAGGTTTTTCAGGTGCAGCTTGATGCTGATGGATCCAGTGAAGACTGAGAATGGGTGGCTGGAAAATGGGACTGACATGCAGCATCTGACTTGGGCCAGAGCATGCCAGTAAGAAGGCCAGTTGGGAGACAAAACTAGCAACTGCTGTTTCTATGTTATTTCAATGATTTCCTGTACTTCTGTGCTGGCCCTGATGTGATTGGAGATTCCAGGAATTAAATTTAGAAAGACTACTTTTTTTCTCTAGGAATACATAAGAAATCATTAGTCAAGAGCCAAGGTGAAATAAAATTACTAATGAAGCTATTTAGAATCATAGAATATCTCAAGTTGGAAGGAATCCATAAGGATCATCGAGTCCAACTCCCTGCTCCTTGCAGGACTACGTAAAAACTAACCATATGACTAAGAGCATCGTCCAGACGCTCCTTGAACTCTGACAGGCTTGGTGCCATGACCACTTCCCTGGGGAGCCTGTTCCAGTGACCGACCACCCTCTCAGTGAAGAACCTTCTCCTAATGTCCAATCTGAACTTCCCCTGATGCAGCTTCGTTCCATTTCCACGTGTCCTATCGCTGGTCACCAGAGAGAGGAGATCAGCGCCTCCCCCTCCGCTGCCCCTCTTGAGGAAGTTGTAGACTGCGACGAGGTCACCCCTCAGCCTTCTTTCTCTTCTCCAAGCTGAACAAGCCAAGTGACCTCAGCCGCTCCTCATAAGTCTTGCCCTCGAGACCTTTCACCATCTTGGTTGCCCTCCTCTGGACACACTCTAATAGTTTGATGTCCTTCTTATACTGAGGCACCCAAAACTGCACATAGTACTCGAGGTGGGGCCGCACCAGTGCATTGTAGAGGGGGACAATCACCTCCTTCCACCGGCTAGCTATGCTGTGCTTGATGCACCCCAGGACCCGGTTGGCCCTTTTGGCTGCCAGGGCACGCTGTTGACTATGTTCAACTTGCCATCAACCCAAACCCCCAGATCTCTTTCTGCAGGGCTGCTCTCCAGCCTCTCGTCCCCCAATTTGTATGTATAACCAGGATTACCCCATCCCAGGTGCAGAATCCGGCACTTGCTCTTAAATTTCATACGGTTGGTGATTGCCCAGCTCTCTAGTCTATCCAGATCTCTCTGTAAGGCCTCTCTACCCTCAAGGGAGTCCACAGCTCCCCCTAGTTTAGTATCATTAGCAAACTTACTTAATGTACATTTGACTCCTGCATCCAGACCATTTATAAAAACATAAAAAGAGCACTGGTCTTAAAATTGAGCCCTGGGGAACCCCACTGGTGACTGGCCGCCAGCCTGATGTAACCCCATTTTCTATAACTCTTTGAGCCCGACCTGTCAGCCAATTGTTCACCCATTGTGTTATGGACTTGTCTAGCTGTGCACTGGACATTTTATCCAGAAGGATACTGTGAGAGACAGTATCAAAAGCTTTGCTAAAATCCAAACCCACCACATCTACTGGCTTCCCTTGGTCAACTAGATGGGTGACCTTGTCATAAAAGGAAATTAAGCTGGTTAAGCAGGACTTTCCCCTTGTGAACCTGTGCTGGCTATGACCAATGGCTGCGTTGTCTCGCAAGTGTTTTTCACCAACTAACTCCCGGAATAACAATTACACCAAGCTGAGTGGTGTGGTTGACACGCCTGAGGGACGGGATGCCATTCAGAGGGACCTGGACAAGCTCGAGAAGTGGGCCCATGGGAACCTCATGAGGTTCAACAAGGCCAAATGCAAGGTCCTGCACCTGGGTCGGGGCAACCCCCAGTATCAATACAGGCTTGGGGATGAAGGGATTGAGAGCAGCCCTGTGGACAAGGACTTGGGGGTACTGGTGGATGAAAAGCTGTACATGAGCCGGCAATGTGCGCTTGCAGCCCAAAAAGCCAACCGTATCCTGGGCTGCATCAGAAGAAGCGTGGCCAGCAGGTCGAGGGAGGTGATTCTCCCCCTCTACTCTGCTCTGGTGAGACCCCACCTGGAGTATTGCGTCCAGCTCTGGGGACCTCAGTACAGGAAAGGCATGGACCTGTTGGAGCAGGTCCAGAGGAGGGCCACAAAAATGATCAGAGGGATGGAACACTTCTGCTATGAGGACAGGCTGAGAGAGTTGGGGTTGTTCATCCTGGAGAAGAGAAGGCTCCGGGGAGACCTTATTGTGGCCTTTCAATACTTAAAGGGGGCTTATAAGAATGATGGGGACAGACTTTTGAGTAGGGCCTGTTATGAGAGGACAAGGGGCAATGGTTTTAAACTACAAGAGGGTAGATTCAGACTAGATATAAGGAAGACATTTTTTATGATGAGTGTAGTGAAACACTGGAACAGGTTGCCCAGAGAGGCGGTAGATGCCCCATCCCTGGAAACATTCAAGGTTAGGGTGGACGGTGCTCTGAGCAACCTGATCTAGTTGAATATGTCCCTGCTCATTGCATGGGGGTTGGACTAGATGACCTCTAAAGGTCCATTTCAACCCAAACCATTCTATGATTCTGTGATTCTATGATTCTAACATTCTCCATAATTTTACCAGGCACTGAAGTGAGACTGACAGGCCTGTAATTACCAAGGTCTTCCTTCTTACCCTTCTTGAAACCTGGGACAACATTTGCCAGCTTCTAGTCGACTGGGACCTCTCCAGACTCCCAAGAACGTTGAAAAATAATGGAGAGAGGTCCCACGATAACATCGGCCAGTGATTTCAGTAGCCTGGGATGAATCCCATTGGGCCCCATAGGTTTATGCGCATCCAGCTGGAGCAGCAAGTCTCAAACAAGTTCAGTCACCCCCCCAGTCACGGTCTTCCAACACAGGGCTCCGGGGGTCCCAGGGCCCATCATCGGTGTTAAAGACAGAGGCAAAGAAGGCATTAAATGTCTCTGCTTTGTCTATGTCCCTATTTGTGAGGTGACTGACCTCATCAAGCAACAGACCAATGTTATCTCTGATCCTCCTTTTGCTGTTGACAGTGGAAGCGTAATCTGATCCTCCTCAGAGGAAGAGGAGCAGGAGGATGAGGAGAAGGAGGAGTAATAAGAAGAGGAAGAGGAAGAGGAAGAAGAAGAGGAGGAAGAAGCAATTTTATGGGTATAGCAGTGTGTGGAAGTGAACAGGGTGGCAGTAAGTTGCTTAGCTCTCTCCTTGCCCGTCTTTGCTCCTACTGGTCTCCCTCTCCAGAGGCTCCCCTGCTCTCCAGGGCCTTGTGTCTGCAGATGACAAAGTCTTTGCAACTTGGATTGCTCCCAAGGTGCAATGGGCTGTTGAGGCAATTTTCCTGTCTTTACAGCCTCGGATGAGGCTCCTGTTTCCAGGCCCAGTTGATGCATTATGCATCAGGGCTGCTGGCAACTGACAGCCCCTCAGCCAGCGTCTACTTGAAAAGCAATGGTGCTAATCAAAGTCGACACATTTGAATGTCCAGACACACATACAGAGAAATTTACTAATCAAAAAGTGTATTTCCTAGGGCTGTCTCCAGAGAAATACGCAGGAAGAAATTGGAATAATTTATTAGCTTGCAAGTTTTTGTTGACAGTTAGCCCAAAGCTATTTATCTCTGTAATAGAGAACGTCTCCAATGTGGCAAAATTGATTAAATCTAACAGCTTTGATCAGAAAATGAATCTGGCAAGGCAGTCTGTCTGTGAGTCCCAGGGGAAAGGTGGGAAACAAACAAAAAGATTTAACGAGTGGTCAATAGGAGAAAGAGAGAGAATTTGCAGCCTGGAAAGTCAGAAGCCTGCAAAATCTTCACACACAAACACTGAAATGAATTACTGGAGAAATAAATTGTGTCTTACATCATAACATTTAACATTGTGCTTGTGCATAATTGGCGCTATGCAGCCCAATGTGATTCTTGCATTAAGGTGATGATAAATAACTGCAGGAGGGGGGAAAATGTCTTAACTTCTCCTTAAAGGAAAACAAAATACACAGGACTCCATATCTTCACAAGAACACTGGCAGCTTCACTGTAATCTACACTTACTATCCATTATTAATACTTGCTTTGCCACCAAAAGTCAGATGTTCGATAGACTGAAGTACGTTGAAAGCCTGAAAGGTCACACCAAATTCAATTTTAGGGGAACAGGGACATGTTTCAGCTGTTTCACTGCATAGTCCAGCCATGACTTTGACCGTCTTCCTGCTGATCACCAAAGGCTTTTTAACTTTAAAATAAAAAAAGGGAAAAGATTAAAAGACAAACTTACAAGTACAGAACGTTGCTTTTTGTAATAAACTAGGCTTGCCTTCTCTTGGAAAGAAAATCTTTACCCATCAAAGATCATCTGACAATAGAGAATATGGAGGAAAAAGTTCAGGATAGCAATCAGGAGCTTTTACTTTGCCTCAGTTCTTCTATTTTTATATTATTTAGTACTCTCTATTTCTAGTCATCCATATGTAAAATGGGATAGTAATAGCTATGAATGAAAAACCTCATTCTTGTTTGGAATTAAACTGCTTTGTGATCTTTAGATATAGATGCTTCAGATGCCCATTATATTATTATAATATATTCTCAATGCTACTGCCTCACAGAGAACAGAATGCCAAAGGACCATATGCTGATTCCCTTTTGCTAGGAATTACAGCATTTCTCCCCAGGTAAGTAATAACTTTTTTTATTATGATTCTGGTGCTCCTGGATTTAAACAGGAAAAGGTAGAAATAATGTGTGTGTGTATGTGTGTGTGTGCGCCCCATAATAAATGTTTCTAAATTACATGAAAGAAACAAAAGTGCAAGCCCATCTTAACTTAATAACAGAAGATCAGGAATTTTGTTTTGTTTATATCAGTGCAAACTGAAGCATTCAAGTTGAGATTGAAAGCACCCCAGAAAGTAACCACGCAGCCTAGTCAAATATCCAGCAGGAAACTGAAGGCGACAGGCTACCTTGTCACGTCTTTCCAGGCCATTTGATGGACTCATCACTCCCATCAATTCTACTGGCTCACTGTTTTACATACAGTGAGCCTTTCAAGTTTTTCAGGACCCAAGGAACATGAATATCTGAACTGCTGAGTGTGTGACTGAAGTCAATATGGTCTTTAAACACTCAGCCACTCCTGTGAGAACCAGGTCTTCTGTCTCAAGTTGTACACCCTGAATTTGCAGATAGTTTTTAAAGTATTTCCCTTTGCAACTCTTCACTTGAATTTCCCTTTTTGTAAAATGGGATCATATACTTACTTGTCCTTTGAATGGCCATGAGTGCTACACATAAAAATCATTATATGGGCCTTCACCCAGCCCCACCTGGAAAACAAGAGTTTTTCCACTGGCTTCTGCAGAGTTTAAATCAAGACGTATAAGTGCTAAGCATTACTTTAAAAGCTGCATTCAAGATGGTGTAGATTTTCTCCATATATATGTGATAGGATGGAGATATACATTCTAGAGGTGATTGCAATAACATTTTGAGGATACACTATATGATGATGAATCTCAGTATGCCTCAAGGCATTCTGAAAGCACCGTAGTATATCAGCATCCTGGTAAAAGCCAGGGATGGGATTCATTTGATCAACTGCAGATATCTGCCTCTGTTCTAGAGAAACAGGCACATTTTAGGTTTGAGTCATCTTATCATGAAGCAACAGTCTAAAAGAGGTTGTGTTGACTAGCAGGGATATAGGTATCCAAGGAGTAGATCTTGAAAGTTAAGTGAGTCCAACTGAGTGGAAATGATTTATGGTGGCATCAATCCAGAGTCTGCTGAAGACAATTGGATTCTCTTCCATAGTTCCAGTGAGTAGCTATTGTAGGACTGATTGGAATGAGATCACACCTTTTATGGTCCAGTAGGCAGGGTCCTGAAAGGTCTTGGTCTTCTGTGCCCTTTCCATGTGCAATGTTGTCCTGGTTTCAGCTGGGATAGAGTTAATTTTCTTCCTAGTAGCTGGTATAGTGCTGTGTTTTGGATTTAGGATGAGAATAATGTTGATAACACACTGATGGTTTAGTTGTTGCTAAGTAGTGCTTACACTAGACAAGGACTTTTCAGCTTCCCATGCTCTGCCAGGTGCACAAGAAGCTGGGAGGGGGCACAGCCAGGACAGCTGACCCAGACTGGCCAAAGGGCTATTCCATACCATATGACATCATGCTCAGTATATAAGCTGGGGGAGTTGGCTGGGGGCAGTGATCGCTGCTCGGGGACATGCTGGGCATCAGTCGGCGGGTGGTGAACAATTATATAGTGTATCACTTGCTTTGCATATTATTATTGTATTATTACATTATTATTATTACTACTACTACTACTACTACTACTACTACTACTACTATTACTATTCTATTTTATTTTACTTCAGTTGTTAAACTGTTCTTATCTCAACCCACGAGTTTTCTGACTTTCACCCTTCCAATTCTCTCCCCCATCCCACTGTGGAGGGGGGGGGGAAGTGAGCAAGCGGCTGTGTGGTGCTTGGTTGCTGGCTGGGGTTAAACCATGATAAATGTATTCAAAGCTCTTTGAGGTATCCCTGGAAGTCACACTAGAGACAGATATATACTTATATCTAAAACCATAAAGCAGCAAGACACTTGTAAGAGCTTCAGTTTAATTTCTGAGTGCAGCTCAAGATGCTAAAGATAATATTTGGAGCCATGGATGGTGTGAAACTCTGCTCAAGAGAATACATATCACCACATACCCCAGTGAAAACTGTGTTGCAAGAGAATGCTGCCAGTTCATAGGCAGAACACAGTCATGTACAGGTTTTCCATTTCTGTCCTCTTCCCTTTGTTAAGTTTGCCCTACCCCATTCTGCAAAGGATGAAAATTAATTAGAAGAACTGCTGCCTACTGATTCTTGTTTATGGTGGCCCTTCTGTCTATGTGCTGTCAGTCACAGATCAGACATCATGGCTGGGACTTCTCAAGAGAAAACCCACTCTGTTTCCAAAATGCTAACATTTTCTTTTGTAAAGCTGTCACATTATCTCACACCATCTAACATCTTATATCCTAATTTTTCCACCCTAAAAAGGCCACTGTGCCATTCCACTTCCTTGGAAGGTGAAAGCACTGCTTATTTCCCAACACACCTATACTAATCTTTTTGTGTGCAAGCGTAGGCAAGCCAAATGTAAAGTATGGTACACTTGCACAGAAGTGGCTTCCAAATTATTCTGTGACCTTGCAGCCTTCAGGTAAGTCTTCACTTTGCTCCTCTTTATTTCTGGGTAAATATCACTGGCCGTAACTCTTCTGACCTCCCATAAATTTCTTTAAATGAAATTGCTTTGCACTAGGGAGGAGAGAACTGAAGAAGAAATAAAGATAGCAAAAAAAAAAAAAGAAGACACAGTTAAGAAATGCTAGAATGGGGAACATAAGTTAAAGAAAAGCTGGCAGCTTTCTCTTTTTCTTCCTCTCAAACTAATTTTTTTCCAGAAACAACCTCTCTTATGTCATCAAGGTTGTAAGGATACTAGTAAATGGCACAATCCAAAAGCCTACACAGGAGTAGAATACTTGTCCTGTGCCACTGCTGGCAGCTCTGCCCAACCCAAAGCTTACTTGGAACGTTCCTCTTGTTAAAGGCCCAAGCATTCACACACCATTCAGGGAATCACACACACACCACCCAAGACTTTAACTGCTAGGACCAGAGTCCCTTTGCAGTGGGCAGCTCCACTGAGCTGACGGGTGCCCCTTTTTGACTCCTCGCTCACACACACACTCACCCTCGGGCGCTTTCTCTCCCCTCAGACTCGACCCTAGGTTTCCCTGAAGCAGAGTCTCCGACACAACTTATGCCAGGCAAATTTATTCAGTGGTACAGTGGAGCATCTTGAGCTGGGTACCTCCGGAGAGGGACCCCGAACAAAGAAATCCCTGGGCAATTATACCCTTACAGTCTAAGTTCCCTTCCCCTCGTGCGACGGTTCAGTCCAATAGTAATATTTGGGTCTGGGGTCTTCTTGTTCCTTATTGGATCCATTCCTTGTCTCCAGGCAGGACATTCCTTTTCTTATCTTGATTAGATGCAGCTTCTGCTGATTGTTTCGGCTACCTTATCTTTCTGGTTTGCACTGGTTTCAGGGCCTTCCTTCATGTAGCTAAGTAAGAGTTCAGCATACAGTCAGTGTATCTAGGTGAAAGTTCACAGCTTGCAGTCTAAGGCTTCAACAGGTCTTTGGATCCTTATTTGAGCTAAAAAGTGACTTCTACAATACTCTGTGCTCCTCTGGTAGAAGTGGTATGGCCAGGACAGCACTGTAAACTGCAATGTATTTAACCTATATTTTCTTTCTTGTCAGAATAGAAATGCACACTGCCAGACATCAGCCAAAATTTTCCCATTTTTGTCTCTCATTTCTCCTGACATGAATTATGCTAATGCTTTATCTATTTGTATTGGGTTTGCGTGGCAAGGTTTTGGTAGCAGGAGGACTACAGGGGTGTCTTCTGTGAGAAGCTGCCAGAAGCTTCCCCTATGTCTGACAGAGCCAATGCCAGCCAGCTCCAAGACGGACCCACCGCTGGCCAAAGCTGAGCCAGTCAGCAATGGTGGTAGTGCCTCTACAATAACATATTTAAGAAGGGGAAAAAAAAGAACTGCACAATTGCAGCCAGAGAGAGGAGTGAGAATATGTGAGAGCAACAACTCTGCAGACACCAAGGTCAGTGAAGAAGGAGGGGGAGGAGGTGCTCCAGGCGCCAGAGCAGAGATTCCCCTGCAGCCCGTGGTGAAGACCATGGTGACACAGGTTGTCCCCCTGCGGCCCATGGAGGGTTAATGGTGGAGCAGATATTTGAGGGCGGATGGCGAGTACCCATTGTCACCTGAGGGACAGTACTGGCTAAAGCTCTGATTTAGCCTTGCTGAGCTTGAGCAGAGGTATTTCCATGAGGAATTATGCTGTAGGTGGTGTGAGAGGTTGCACGAAGGCACAGCATTGCTCAGCCTCCTGTACTAAGAGCTATATTCTTCTGTATCTAAAGTGATAGGGCTTTATGTTGTTGTGTCATATGGACTCACTGGCTTCCATCAGAGTTCACTTGGAGATCTTTGCAGCATTCTTTGTTGTGGGCTTCGGATATGTGTGTGGTTTATTTTGGATTCTTGGCTGTTGGTCTCAAGTGGAGAGGCTGTGAGTTACCTGGACATGGCAACTGAATTTATGTGGAAAGGTATTCTTTAGGTGAGCTCTCCTATACATCCCTCCAACAGCTCAAAAATTTAAGTTCACAGTAAACTTTGCATATAGGTCATTTAAACTACATGGACAAATCTCTCAGCTTTTCACTTTCTGAGATATAAATGAACTTTTTTTTTAACTCTCGCTATTCCATTTATAGTCTTATTTGCCAACTCAATTCCAACTCAAATGAATTAGACACAAATAAAAAAAATAAGGACTTAATAAAAAATGAAGGACTAGTTAAATTTTTTTCAAAAATATTTCCAAAACATATATATAAAATATATATAAATATATATAAAATGGAAGATGCTTTTATTTTTTTTATTTATAAATTAAAAGGTCACAAGAACTGTGTTCTACAAGAAGGCTTAAATTCTAATTAAAAAAAATCCCACACCTGATAACCCAAATGTGTCAGTGGACATGTCACCAGTGTGCTCCATTACCGCTCAGTTGCCACATGTCCCACCTGTTCCCTAGGACATAATACATCTTCCACACCCAGGGGTTCCCATGATACACTACCTTCCTTTACTTGGAAGAGAGCTCTCCTGGTGCATCGCATCCTGTGCAAGGACCAGTTTATAATGGGAAACACGATCAGGAAACTCCCATATGGCATAACATAACTGTGCTGCTTTCAGTTGGACTAATTTGGGTTTCTGATCAAATTCTTATCTTCCATTTTTAATCATCAGAATTGAAATGTTGACCTGCTCTAATAAACAAATACCTTTTGCTTAACTATCAGAAATGGATGTCTTGTCTTTACCTTATTTCTAAAAATAACATACTGATTGTAGCCAAGTCTGGATCAGCCTAACTTCTAGATCATATTTTTGATGGTATCCTTTATATAGCAACAGTGTATAAGAATTTGTTTCACATCTTTCATTTTGACAATATTTCCTTCATGATTCTACTGCTGCAACCACACAAACAGTATTTCTGGATCCTTTTATAAACACTTTTTTTCTTTTCCTTGGGGATACTTGCTATTCACAGTTTAATACATAAAAATCTGGAATGTGCCCATTTTCTTTTGCTCTTATTCCTATGTTCACACTTGCTTCATAAGACATGACATATTACATTGCATGAAAGTGCTATGAACAACATAGATGGTGTGTAGGATATGGAAGTACTAGAGGAAGAAAAAAAGAGAGTGTGAGGAAGAACAGTGGCAAATCCAGCAAACATAGTTGTAGGGCAGATGGGGAGTTTGAAGACAAAAGGAACTGGACTGGAAGCGTCCAGGCTGCTGGAGGAAGGACAAAAGTGAAGGAGAACTTGTTTGCAGCATGGAGGAAGGTTCTATGAGCAGCAAAAGGATGGAGATAAGGGATTTCCATGGACAAGCAATAGATGATCACCTGAGGGAGCAAAGCTGGAGGTCAGATTAGTGTATGAATGAGTGGCTGTGTGAGAAGTCCATAAGTGAAAGGCAAAGAAAGAGGGAGAATGAGACAGGATATTGAGGACAGTAAAATAGATTGACAACGTGCACATATAAAAACTCCTCTAGGAAAACCACCTTGATTTGCTCCTTTTTCCCTTTCCCAAACTAATCAACATTGTGTATTGCCACTTTCAAACCTGGGAAAATTTGGCTGGCTGACAAAGAGATGCTGGAAGGTCTTTGACAGAACCAATATTCGTTCTGCTTAATAGCTACCACTGCAAAAGTGCACCATTCAACCAATCTAAAATTCAAATCAGTCTCCAAAAGGCCAATTTCCCATTTCAAAAAGGGACACCTGAACAAGTTATGACTTCTATCATGTCCTCTGTGCATATAAAGCAGTCCAGAAAAATGCTTATATAAAATTGTAGATCTAATGAATCTTCTGAGGAAGTAAGGAGAAAAAAGTAGAAGTCATGAGTGATTTTGGATACATTAATTTTGGAGTTCTCAATGGAAGAGAGTTTAAAAAGAGATCATGTTGAAAAGAAATGTTGCCACTCATGTCCTTCTCAGAATCCAGTCAAGAAAATTTAGAAATCTGAGGCTAGGTGTCTAAAATTTGAGTAATTTACAATCTCTATCCACTTTTGAAAATCCCGGCCAAAGTGTTTTCTTAAAAGTGAATTATCTTTGCCAGTGCAACAGGTACTTGGTGTTCTAGTATATTTGTGAAACCTTATTGACAAAGCTACAATATTCTACCCATGGTTAACATGACAGCATATACTATGAAAAAAAACCTTAAATGCAGAGTAAGTTGTTACTGTAGTTCTTGACTCTGGGGAGGAGCAAAACCCCCTTCTCCCAACCCAACAACCTCATAATCTGGAAGAAGCTTTTTTTCCTCATCTTCCCCAGAACCCCTCTGTTTTGTAGTACTCCAAGTGTCTAGGCTATTGTTTCAGAAATATTTAATTTCTTTTCAAAGAATAGACCTATCTGTGAACAGAAAAAGGGAGGAATGAAGTGCCCTTGTGCTAAGAGACTTTGCAGGATTGTACCAGATGATAATATCTGTATGGTATAGCCTCCAAGGCAGTGGTGTCAGGTGATTGTCCCTCCCTCTGCATAATTTTCCTGGGAGAGCTGAAAGGGCATAAATCACATATGCAGAGAAAACTGTTTGATCACAGTGATGAAGGCCCTGGCGAAATCCTAAAACCCTCAGTCAAAAAATAAATGCAAGCTGAATTATCTTTTTCTGTATTGAGCCTTTGTTAGGGACCTCATTCAAGCATGATAAGTCAAGGAGAAGCAATCTCAAATTTTACTGTCTTCAGTTGTTGGGATAAATGTAGACGTTAGTGTTTCTCCACTTGCTACTAACTCATCATAGAAGTGTTACAAGAGCATGCTACTGTATCAGTTGAGTCTTTTGGATATGGACATGAAGACAGGCTCATGTATATGCATGGAAACCATCACCACTGATTAATGGGAAACAAATCCTCTACAGTTTGTTTATCTCATATTTGTACCCACTGCAGTAGTATCAGAGCAGCACATGCAAATATTACATTTTTAAAGAGGAGCAAGTGAGAGGAGCAGCCAGCCTGTGTCTAATGAGCATTGGTCAGTAATGACCACTGGCCAAACTTTTGCAATGCAGGAAGGTGGAATACGTGCCACACTGGTAATCACACAGTCTGTCCAATTCAAAGTGCAAGGGAACAAATGACAGAGGTCCTAGTTGGACTAAACCAGGAAGCCAAAGATGAAGGGAGAATTTCTGAAGTTAACTTATCTTACTAATACACTTTGCTTTGCTGCAGCATTCTTACTGTCTTTGGTAGGGAAAATGCACAGCAGAGTAAGGAGAGAGTTTTGTATGCATAGTACTTGTCTGTTTTATTCAGTAATTACTTTTAATCTTCTTTGTCTTTCAAATAATATTTGATTTATGCTTTTACAGAAAAGATGACAATTAATCTATGTGGTTCACAGATTGAAAGTAAGAAGTAAAGATACTATTATGATTTACAGCACACAAATTGTCCAGGCTACTGTCTGAGCAATATTTGGTTTACTTTAGAAGAATAGACTTGTCTTTAAGAGAAACAGTGAGAAGGGAAGTGTCCTTGACTTAGGAGACTTTTTAGTTTAAATAATAAGGAGGAACTGTAAATGCAAAGAAAAATATCAAGCATAAAATCAAGTTGATGAAGACAGGTTGAAATAAGAATTTTCCGTTAGCAGAAATGCTTATGGCTAGATTTGACAACTACTGGGATATGAAGAAACCTGTTTTTGTTATAGTGCAAGGAAGTAGACTACCTGATTCCTCTTGAAGCTAATATCTAAATATTTATGAAGATATAGTCAAGACTGTGAAAATATAATAAGGTAATGGAACTCATTTGGGTAGCTTTGGCAAAAAGATTGTTCATTAATGTTATTGATGTACACTGGAAGACATCTGATGTGAAGGTCATAATTGAAATGTTACAAACTTCAGCATATGGATCCTTCACATTCACTTAATTGCCAGTTTAGTAATAATTTTATGTAATGAGGAATTATTAATAATACGTGAAATACTAAATTGATGTAACCACCAAAAAATGTAATATGACATCCACTGTGCAAAGGATGTTATAATTCTAGATGTCTTTGTTATATTTTAAACAAAGAATATAACTGGCCAAATTCATCTTTCAAAACTATTGACTTTATGAAGTTTTAATAATATTTTATATAATTGTGTTTAAAGGTAAGGCTATTAATCAGATGTTCTTTTTCCTCATTCTTAATATCCCTTATTAGCATCCAGTTATGACTAAAAACTTGACAAATTATTATTAACAAACTGCCTTACAGTTTTGTGGCACAAGTCCCACTGTGAAATAAATTTCTATATGCTGTTTCTTTGATTATGTAGGCAGATACCAATACCCTGGCTCAGATAGTTGAGGAAAGGGGACCAAATTTGTCTCTTTCACAGTTGCAGTTTAATCATTCTGGAAGATTGTGGTATTGGGACAAGAGATCTTTTATCTCCAGCACACCAATAAAAATCTTCCCTAAGTTTGCAATTACTGAAAGTCTATTGATATGAGAAATGCACTCTTCGAGGACAAATGTCCACAACATAGTTATCACCCCTATTGCCACACAGAACAGATTGAGTGGGCATGAAGAATGTCAGGCACCTCCCCAGGTAAGCCTCGTCACAGCAGGATCGGCACACACTGATGTGGGAACCAGTGAAGTGTGCAAGGCCACTCATTCTCTGGGAGCCTTGTCTAGTCTATGACTTCATTTTCCCCGAGTCATTATTCTGACACATTTCATGGGCAACACCTTCAGTGAGAGAAAAGACCCAATATGAATTTTTACTTATACTGGTATAAATCAAGAGAAACCCTACTGAAGCCAATGACTTTCTATACAAAATCATGAAAGCAAGAGGTAATCTGAAGCTCTTAAAGAACACCAAAATAGAAAACAGAGTCTTTAATTCCATTTTGCCTCACTTCAGGTTTAAGTGAGAGACACAGGAATTGAAGAAGTTCTCTGGTTCACCTGATCTGGGAGCTTGAATTGTGAGACATACACACTTCATCTCTTCTGCTCCTTTTTCATAAAGCTAACATCAGTGATGAACTCCTATTAAAACTGAAAGGATGAAGATCAGTATATTTACTGGAAGAAGGCATTTTCCAAACATGGTTTAAAAAAGCAAGATGACAAGCATGAAAATGTAAATTAAAGGTCAATTTTGTTGCGGTTTTAGGTGGACACTACTCTCAAAATTTAATAATCCTTTGATAGAGGAGGTCCCACTTAGTACCTAAGGAATGGCCCATTCCAGGTGTTACTCCGATCAGTGAGTCTTCACAGGAGAACAGCTGTATGCAGAAAGTCTCAGGACTGGAGTTTATTCATTATTTCATGCTTACTTTAACATATTTTAATCAAATCTTATAATAAAATATGAGTTTTAGTACTTCCATTACCTTTTAAAACATTAAATTATGGGATCTGAATAGTTGCTTTCTGATTTTCTCCTTGGAAGAGTCTATCTAGGAATTACATGAACTATATTCAACAGCAAATAGGACACAGCCTTTAGAGAGATCATGCATATATGTTTCATATGGGAGATAAAATGAGTTATTTGTACATCATACTATAACAAAGTAAAGAATTTCTCAGGCTATGTAAAATTTCTGTGTTCTTCAGGCGATATAATTTCAATGCTAGTAGATATGCTATGATTTGATGAATTGCAATAATTACTATGTGCATTGTACTCTTCCCTTCTTGTTTTCACATTTGCAGATTTTTTCTGTGAGGCTCACTAATGGTTTGTGTTTTAACCAATTTAATACATCCTTTCTTAAAGTATTTAGAAGCATTTGTTTATATAAAGAAATTGCTGCTGAACTGGCAAAAAGGATCTATTTTAATATTTTAACAATCAGCAAAATAGTACTGTAGAAAAACAAAGCATTACATATTCTGAGAAATGTTACAATAGAGTATCTTATTTCTTGTAAAACACATTAAGCAATAGCAATCATTTTAGGCAAATGTTTATTTTATATTTGATCACTAAGCAAGAGAAAGTTTCATTCATCTTCATTTTTGCATTTTTAAGTCCACATAATTTAGTTCACACGGGAGCACTAAGCTGAATGTTAATAATTTTTCTGTGTGTATTGTATTAAGTGAAAGACAGTATTTTTCTCTCTCTTTTATTTTTGTTTTGCTTCACCTTTTCTTTTGGCTCTGTTTATAGCCAGAGGACCATGACATGCAGGAAGATGAGAAGACCCTTATCTTACCATCTATATCAAAGGTAGCAGTAGGAGATATTGTCATGGATGAGTGGTTAGGTCGCTTAAAGAATCACCGTCAAAGATATTTGCAAATAGTGATTTTAATAGAAATCTATAAAAGTGTGATTTAACAAAGTTCGATGGCAAGGTTCACTATTACTTATTAAATGAATGGAATATATATATATATATAAATAAAGATAAAGAAAGAGGAAACTGAGTTAGAAGAAAATACAAGGAGGAAAAGGGGGCCTATTTGAGTCATAAGGTTCAGAATGGACCCCCTTTCTTTCTAAAGTCCTTCTCAGAGAGGAGATTAGGTGCAGCTGGATCCAATCCTAGTCTCAGACTTGGTCAATGGTTTATGTCTAAGGATTATATATGTCTAGCAGCAGTTTAAGGTTTGTTCACAGTTAAGAGAGAATCACAAGAATTTAGAAATAACTAATCATTAGTTAATTTAGCATCTACAAGGTGATTAAATAGGATTTACTATGATATTTGTATCAATATATACACACACACACAATAGGCCTAGTAATTTGTCACGACTTTAATGAAATACTCACAATATGCATATATAAAGGTATCTAGTAAAAATTCCCCTTCAGTGAAATACTCACATCAAATAATTAACTCAACGAGTGAAGGTTGAGTCTCAAGGAATGAAAGGCACTGGAGATCAGCCCAGGTCCTGTCGTCAGGCCTCTGTATGCAAACTTAGAAGTTCGCAAACTCTGAGACGCGTCCCACTTGGAGGGAGATGCTGGCGCAGCCCGCTGCGGTCCAGGAGAGCTCAAAGGGTCTCACTTGGCACCGCTGTTTATAGGGTCGTGAGATGATTGACTTTAGGCATCAGTAAATTTCCATCCTATTGTCACAATCTGGGTTGGAAATTACTAAAATTCTCAAAAATTCCAGTGGTGCTGGTAGAGATCCTCCTGAGTTACAACCCAGATAAGATATGCACCAAGGCTGTTGGGGGCGGCTGATTATTCCTGGTACAGATGTAAAATATGTTCCAAGGTTGTCAGGGGGTGACTGGCTCCCTGGTACGGTCAGTGCTACTCCCACCTTAGCCATGTAAGAGTTTCTGATACGGTCATGGAATGCTTAACTGCCAAACTCGTTACACAAAGGCCAAGTTTTGACGGGAGTTACTGAGATTGTAAAGCAGTTCAGGAAGGGGGGGGGATGCACCACTACAGAGATGACAATAACATTCCTTCTCCTCTCATGAAAAAGGACAGGAGGAATCAGAAAGAGAGTGAAAGAGTAAAAGGAAGCAGTCAAAGAGCTGGAAAGGGGAGAATTCTGAAAATTCATGGTTTGATCTTCTGGTAGTCTAGGATTGCAATTAATATTACTTATTTTGCAAAGCTTTTCTCCTTTCTAAATTCTCTGTCCTTTGCTGTAAGATTTGCATTTTAATTAATAACAGAGGATGACATTAAATATATATAATATTATTATATTATAATACATATTAAATAGTCACTTGAACTCGAAGGAGTCCCACTGAAATAAAACACCAACCCATACTGTGTTATGACAACACAATCCAGCAAATTCCCTGAAGCCTTTTTTATCTTAAATACAATTCTATAGAATATAGTAAGAAAGTGCATGAAGTAAAAAATATGCACAATGAAAAACATAATTAAATGATGTACATTTCACCCAGCTCATCAAGAAAAAAATATCTAAGATGACACAAGTGGGAGAGTAGACACAATTTCCTAAAAGCGTAACCTATAATAACTACATCAGGAAAATATAAACTAGCAAGAATTAGTGATTAGGGATCCAGTCCTGAGGGTACCAAGCAATCTCAAATTTTATTTAAGTCCATGGGAGCCCTAGGTGCTTGAACCTCTATGAAGCATGCCCTAGGCGACAAGGTAAGAATTTAATCTCATAAGAAACCAGAAACACTGAATAGTATCCTTACAGATGACAGTGACACTGGGAGCTTTTTTACATTAGAGCTGAGTGAACTTTTTATTTGCTGAAAATTATTCCACAGATGTTACCTTTATTTCTCTTTGCAAACTGCCCACAAAGAGATAGTAACATTGTAAAATTCTCAGATGTACTTATTTAAACTTAGTCACACACTTCTTCAGTGAATTCTCTCTTCAAAATCTGCTTTTGGTGAATATTTGAGCTTGCATTCACTTTTTCATGAATTATTCATACTAATAAAGCTTGAGGACTCAAGTGTTCCTGGAACGCAAACATGAAAGCATTGCAAACATGGTCTAATTGAAATCCACTTTCTACTTTGAGCAAATATTTGTGGAACATTTTTCCTAGTATTCACTTCATTTTAGTTGACATTATGGGCTAAAATCTCACTGATGTGCACTAAAGAGCAGAACCCTCTTCAGTAATGTAGGTGCAATATTCCTGGAACAGGCAGGTCTCTTGAACAGGCGTAGCATGATTTAACTTGCTCTGTCCTTTTATTTCATTAAGAGGGCAGCCTTTAAAGTAGACTGTTCAATGGCTAAGCGAACTTTCCTGAGTGTTTCAGCCACACATCAAAATATAAGAGCCCATGCTGTACCTTGTTGTAAGCTTCCCTTCAGAGCTAACCAATAAAGTTATTCATCTATTCAGTAAAGCCTTCTATACTGTGTCTCACAGTATCCTCCTGGACAAAATGTCCAGCACACAGCTGGATGAACACATAATGCAATGGGTGAGCAATTGGCTAACGAGTCGGGCTCAAAGGGTTATAGTAAATGGGGTTACATCAGGCTGGAGACCAGTCACTAGCGGGGTTCCGCAGGGATCCATCTTAAGGCCAGTGCTCTTCAATATCTTCATAAGGTTTGCTATCTAAGTTTGCCGATGACACAAAACTGGGAGGAGCTGTTGACACTCTCAAGGGCAGAGAGGCCCTGCAGAGGGATCTGGACAAATTAGAGAGCTGGGCAATCACCAACCGTATGAAGTTTAACAAGGGCAAGTGCCAGATTTTGCACCTGGGACATGGCAACCCTGGATGTACATACAGACTGGGGAACGAGAGGCTGGAGAGCAGCCCCGCGGAGAGGGATCTGGGGGTTCTGGTTGATGGCAAGTTGAACATGAGCCAACAGTGTGCCCTGGCTGCCAGGAGGGCCAACCGTGTCCTGGGGTGCATCAAGCACTGTATTGCTAGCCGGTCAAGGGAGGCGATTGTCCCACTCTACTCTGCACTGGTGCGGCCTCATCTTGAGTACTGTGTGCAGTTTTGGGCGCCACAGTACAAAAAGGATACGGAGCTACTAGAGAGTGTCCAGAGGAGAGCCACGAGGATGGTGAAGGGTTTAGAGGGGAAGCTGTATGAGGAGCGGCTGAAGTCACTTGGTCTGTTCAGCCTGGAGAAGAGGAGACTGAGGGGAGACCTCATCGCAGTCTACGGCTTCCTCACAAGGGAAGGAGGAGGGGCAGGTGCTGATCTCTTCTCCCTGGCAACCAATGATAGGACCCGAGGGAATGGCAGGAAGATATGCCAGGGGAGGTTTAGGTTGGATATTAGGAAAAGGTTCTTCACCTAAAGGGTGGTGGAGCGTTGGAACAATCTCCCCTGGGAGGTAGTCATGGCGCCAAGCCTGACAACATTCAAGAAGCATTTGGACAACGCCCTCAGACATATGGTGTGATTTTTGGGGTTGTCCTATGCAGGGACAGGAGTTGGACTCGATGATCCTTGTGGGTCCCTTCCAACTCAGGACATTCTATGATTCTATGATCTAGGTTCTTTCATAATTACCAGTGATCATCTTATTGCTGGTGTAAGATAGGCTTCTTTGAAACATATATTTGTTGCTGACATGTGAGGTCACCATACAAGCAGTGACCAGTGGTATAACTTCTTTTATATTTATACTATAGATTGATAGATATAGCTATTGCCCCTGAAACATTTCGCTCTTTGGAAACAGGCAAAAGTGGTCAATCTGGATCTACTCAACTTTCCTTTAGACACTCACCTCAGACACGTTTCAGTGCATTAGAAATCTTATCCTCCCTAGGAATGTGCTACGGTCCATATAGCAACAGGAGCCACCAGAGGGCAATTCTGATCTTGGATGGTCAGAACTACTTTCTGGAAGTGCCCATCTTTCCCCATCAAGGAGAAGGAGGCCCTACGGTGACAAAACACCCAATGGAAATGCCTCAAAAAAGTGCCTGTGTTGGGAGGGACAAATCCAGACCCTGTTGTCTCCAGTGTCAGATTTGTAAGAATTTCATAGAATAGAATGGTTTGGGTTGGAAGGGACCTTTAAAGGTCATCTAGTCCAACCCCCTCTGCAATGAGCAGGGACATCTTCAACCAGATCAGGTTGCTCAGAGCCCCGTCTCAACCTGGCCTTGAATGTTTCCAGGGATGGGGCATCTACCACCTCTCTGGGCAACCTGTTCCAGTGTTTCACCACCCTCATTGTAAAAAATTTCTTCCTTATATCTAGTCTGAATCTACCCTCTTTTAGTTTAAAACCATTACCCCTTGTCCTGTCGCTATTGGCCCTGCTAAAAAGTCTGTCCCCATCTTTCTTATAGGCCCCCTTTCACTACTGAAAGGCTGAAATAAGCCTTCTCTTCTCCAGGCTGAACAACCCCAACTCTCTCAGCCTGTCCTCATAGGAGAGGTGTTCCATCCCTCTGATCATTCTCGTGGCCCTCCTCTGGACCTGCTCCAACAGGTCCATGCCTTTCCTGTACTGAGGTCCCCAGAGCTGGACGCAATACTCCAGGTGGGGTCTCACCAGAGCAGAGTAGAGGGGGAGAATCACCTCCCTCGACCTGCTGGCCACGCTTCTTCTGATGCAGCCCAGGATACGGTTGGCTTTCTGGGCTGCAAGTGCACATTGTTGGCTCATGTCCAGCTTTTCGTCTATCAGTACCCCCAAGTCCTTGTCCACAGGGCTGCTCTCAATCCCTTCATCCCCAAGCCTGTATTGATACTGGGGGTTGCCCCAACCCAGGTGCAGGACCTTGCACTTGGCCTTGTTGAACCTCATGAGGTTCCCATGGGCCCACTTCTCGAGCTTGTCCAGGTCTCTCTGAATGGCATCCTGTCCCTCAGGCATGTCAACCGCACCACTCAGCTTGGTGTCATCTGCAAATTTGCTGAGGATAATTTCCACAGTTCTGCTATCAAACTATCTTGTAAAATAATCGTCTTCGTTGTATCTTCCTTGAGATGTAGAAAAGTCTAGTGAGAATCACTCTTTCATGCCAACAATTCCTTGTACTTTGACTGCCTTTTAAGCTCATCGCCTCTTATTTACCCATTCATTACAGACTGTTAAGCAAAGCACTGAAAGGGATAGGAGATATTACAGCTCCTTCAGAACCCTCAGAGGAAGAAAACTTCAAGAAATTTTGTTACAAGTTGTGCTTATATCTCTCAGTGTGAAGGCTGCATTGCTCATGTCTGCGACGGATGCGCTCAACCCCTTGACCAGACTGGTGGTGGTTTGGTGCAGGCTCCAAAAGAGATAAAGGCCTGAGCTGTAGATGGGACGTGAATTCCTCTAGTTTCAATCTGTTCTCTGAAAATCCACAAAGGAACAGTGACTCCTTTATCAAGGAACAAAGAAAGTTGTGGGTACAAGGAGTCTCCTGCATACCTTTTCTATCGCATGTAATTTGACTACAAGCCAACCACTTTATTCTATAAATATGACAGCCGAAGTGAGCCTTTTTGGAGATCTCCCCTTCCTGGGACACCTCTCAAGGTTGCTCCTTGAGGCAGAGACCTTTTACTGATGACAGATCTTTGGTAAGTGACCGATATCGCACATATGGTAACTTTGATTTTGTCTTGGTAACTTTGATTGCATGCTGAATTGATGCTATTGAAACATTATAATCCTTTAGACATAAACCGTTGTCCAAGTCTGAGACTAGGATTGGATCCAGCCACACCTAGACTCCTCTCTGAGGAAGGAGTTTAGAAAGCAAGGGGGTCCTTTCTGAACCTCGTGACTCAATGGGAGGGTCTTCCTTACTCTCTGCATCTTCGATCTCTCTGTGAATCATTCTAACTCAAGTGTAACTCAGTTTTCCTTTGTATGATTCTTCCATGCAGTAATTAATAGAGTGAACCTTGCCATCATTTGTTGGTGATTCCTTAAGCGTTCTAAATCCCCCATTTGTGACAAATTGGCATAGTTGGCAGGATCCTAAATCAGGATTTGCGACAATGTCACAAAGCCTATTCATGGGTATTTTTTTTTTCTTAAAACCAGGTCCACCAGGTTTCTTCTGCAACCTGGTGAACATCATCTTTTCATTAATTTGTGCATGGTCCCTCTGGGTCACTGTTCAGCCACTTAGATGAGTGTCCTTATGTCTCTCCAGATTTGTACTATGCATAAAATCAGGCCACTGGCTGCTATGAAACAAATAATAAATATTTTCCCCATAATCCTCAACATTAGATATACATAATAAATACAAAACAATTCATTGTAACATATGCTATACACCCTTACTGTTGTACAACTTTGTAGGTACCAAAACCTTTTTATTGGTACATACATGCTATCACCCCAAATGTATCTGTTGACTACATGCAGATAATAAAAAATCTTAACTGGAATAATTCTTTCTTTCTTCAATATGACATATCTCGTCGCAAAGAATTTTCTTCAACAAGGCTGTGAGACATGAAATCGTCTCTCTCTAGCTGTTTTTTCCTTTTGGTTTCTAATTACTCAATGCTTAAAAATAGTTTTCTGCATACTAAATTGTGGCACCCGGTCATTTTCATATAGTTAAAATAAAGCACTACAGCTTGGATTTTAGGTCCAATGGTCACACCATAAGAATACAATTCATTTACTAATTAAATGCCCACTACCTCCATCACTAGTGCCTGCCAACTCCAAATTTATATTGTGAAGAACTTTCATTTTATATGATGCATAGATGTACTGGTTTTGGCTGGGATAGAGTTAATTTTCTTCATAGTAGCTTGCATGGGGCTATGTTTTGGATTTGTACTGAAAACAGTGTTGATAAAAACACTGATATTTTAGTTACTGCTGAGCGGTGCTTACACAGTGTCCAGGCCTTTTCTACTCCTCACACTGCCCAGCCAGTGAGTAGGTTGGAGGTGCACAAAAAGTTGGGAGGGGACACAGTTGGGACAGCTGACCCCAACTGACTAAAAGGATATTCAATACCATATGATGTCATGCTCAGCAATAAAAGCTGGGAGGGAGGATGGCCGGGGGGCTGCTGCTCAGGGACTGGCTGGACATTGGTCATTTGGTGGTAAGAAATTGTTTTCATTTGCATCACTTGTCTTTCTTGGGTTTTATTTTCCTCTCTCTTTGTTTTTTTTTCCTCTCTTCTCCTTACAATATTTTTAAAAATTATTATTATTTTTTAAAATGATTAAACTGTTTTTATCTCATCCCACGAGTTTCTTTCTCACTTTTACCCTTCTGATTCTCCCCCCATCCCACTGAGGGGGAGTGAGCAAGCTGCTGTGTGGCACTTAGTTGCCAGCTGGGGTTAAACCACGACAACAGAAAAGAAGAAGGGGGGAAAAAAGACCAAGAATATTAATATATAAGAAATTACTTCCTTAAGGTCAGGAGCACCTCAAACTGCACCACAGGTAGAGCCACTAGAAATGGAAAGGAAACTCTTAGATTTGTAATAATATAGCAACTATATAACTAATAGCTCTGACTCTATCTATATATTACAAATAGCTAGTTGACATGCTTTTGATGCTACTCTGCTACTACTGGTTTATTGCCCTATTGGATGGGGGCAGAAAGGCATGTCATTTTTACGTGGTTTATTGTCAAAGTGTTCATAAAGCTAGATTAGGCTGAGTTCTTATTATGCTTGCTCCTCCCTTGCAGCAGAGCTACATACTATTGTTCCTAGACATAAGTGTGAAAATTAATATGAATATTTATTTTAAGACCAAATTGCAGTTTTCCTCCATCTCTACTATCCCCACATATTCATAAACATACCTTATTTAGTTACAGTTTTTAGAGGCTGCTTTTATATTTTTGTTTGGTAGACTTAGAATATGTAACAATGGATAACCGTGCAATACATTAAATACTTATGGGTATGTTGTGCCTTCTGTTATAATATAAAATCCATCTATTCTGGTTGATGGGTTTTAACCTCACACAGAATGCTTTAAATTCCATTTGGACTTGTGCCTACAATCACCTTAGAAAAGTCTCAAGTAACTGCGCACAGCCTAATTAGTATGCATTATCAATTAACAAACTTAATAGCTGGCAGATTGATTAGATCCTCTGTTGCAGGGGCAGAGCTGAAGTGAAACAGAATGAAAAATAATTGCATGCATACACTGCTGCTTTGTTATTTTCTCAGATCCCCTCCTCCTCCCGATTCCTTTAATTAATGCATACATATGGTTCTGAATATCTTGTAAACTAGAGCTTGCTCTAACTCTTTAATAAAACTCACTCGTAGATGAGAGAGCCATAGTCCATGCCTTATTTATTTCTGGCTGAAAACATAAACCATTTGTTTTCACCCAGGTCTTTCCCCTCTAAACAATGCAGGTTTTTGAGATCTGCTGCTTCTAAGCTGTTTGTTTTCACAGTGACTGACAGGGAAAAACAGGTAAGTTGGAGCTGTGTGCATCACTTCAGATAGCCTGTAGCCAAGAAGATGGTTCAGGCATCACATGGATGGTATGTTGACATATACCACAAAGTGGATCCCACAATTATTGTTAAAAAAAAAGAATAGCACAAAACATGGTATGTCATTTTACATATTCTGTCATATTGATGAGCTTGAAAATAAGAATACAGGAAGAAAAACCTTCTTATTTGGAAAGCAGAGATCAGACTAAAAAAGTTTACTGTAAATTTTAGATAAAATGCTGGTGTTAGACAGGATTTGCATCTTTAAGAATAATTTGATGCAAACCCCTCAAAGATTACAGAAAACAACACTGAAGACTATTAGTTGCTGCCTTGCAATAGTGGCAAGGTCTATCCTTGGGCAAAGCCTATTAGCCTTTATCCACTGGGAAAGAAAGTGGTGCTTACCATGGTGATGTGAGCACTAGCAGCAAGTTGCAGAGTTTAATAACTATTTAGCATTTATATAGCATTTACATAGCATTTACATATGCAAATCACTGAAGAAATATTAGCTAATTAATCCACACAACAGAGTAGTGGGGCAGGTTCTGTAAAAATATCCATGATTGTGATATGGTTAAATCCAATCGAGGTGCAAAATGACTTTCCCAAAGGCATAAAATATGCTGTTGTCGAGATCTAGATTAGTGCTCAGGGCCCCCTGATTCGCACATCCGCATCCCTCAGCGAGGGTGTGCTGCCACAACTGTTACCATTTTCATAACCACAGAATCACACAATGCAATGGTTAAGGTTGGAAGGGACCTCTGCAGGTCATCTGGTCCAACCTCCCTGCTCAGGTGACGTCACTTACCTGAAAAGAGGGTAGGGTTATCAAAATGCCTTGGAGAATTACTGCTTCTCTGAGCAGTCATATCTGCCTTTGTAAAAAGGCACCGAAGGAGTGAATTCCGTAGTTGAGAAATTGACGACAGTTAAGGGTGGTCTGTCAAACTGTATTTTTCTTTCCCAAATGAGACGTTAAGCATGCTGATAGAAACTCAGTGAGACACACTGACAATACCTCGCCAAGAAGAAAGGTAGTGCTTATCACTGGATTGAGACCACCCTACTTCCAAAAAAGCAGAAGCTCCCAGACCCTGCTGAGTTCAGGACTTTCTCTGGGCTGGGAGACGCTGCCTTTCTCAAATTTTGGCGCTTAGAGTTCCTGCTACTCCACTGTCCTGTTGAAGGCCATTCAAGGTCTTTCCATGTCTTTTTCACTCCAATGCAATAGGTTACTCTAGCCCACTAATTTTCACTTTGTGAGCATTTTCTCCTAAACAAGCAGACCAAAAGAGGCATAAAGCATGTGGAAGCAACCTCTGCTCTGTACTGCCTCTACAGTCTATTGCTATGCCTTAGCATTGCTTTTTTTTCCTGTCCCCAAAAGGCAAACACAAAGAGATAGCAACTATTATTACTCTGAGGTGAAAACAAATCTATATAATTTAAATAAAACCAACTCAACTAAATTATAGACTATCTTCCTCTCAGCTCCTGGTGATGTAACTTGGGTTTTATATAAAGAATCACATACAGTCTTATCCAGCTCTATTCTCAAACTCAACTAATTCAGACTCTTTCCATTGCTATGCAGATTTTTCCTTTTTTCCTCTTTTCTTTTTATATCAACTGGCCTGCTACTGCTGAAATAGAAGTGATTTTCCAAAAAACACAAAAAAATATTGCTGGATATTTTGATTTAAAGGATTAGAAAAAACAGAGAGTCAGAAATGTAATTCAATGTAATTCGGTGGGCTTTTGGTATAGCTGCCTTGGAGATGGAGGAAAACAGCTGTCTACCCTGCCTGGTCTCTCAAAGGACCCTTCTATTGTGGGGTTGCTGAGGGTCAAAGAACAACAGGTGCCAATCGCTACCACAATGGTGCACCAGCAGCAATATCGCACCAACAGAGACTCCCTGGTTCCCATCCATAAGCTGATTCGTCAACTGGAGAGCCAAGGAGTGATCAGCAAGACTTGCTCACCTTTTAACAGTCCCATATGGCCAGTGCGAAAGTCTAATGGAGAGTGGAGACTAACAGTAGACTATCGGGGCCTGAACGAAGTCACACCACCACTGAGCGCTGCCGTGCCGGACATGCTAGAACTTCAATACGAACTGCAGTCAAAGGCAGCCAAGTGGTACGCCACAATTGACATCGCGAATGCGTTTTTCTCAATCCCTTTGGCAGCAGAGTGCAGGCCACAGTTTGCTTTCACTTGGAGGGGCGTCCAGTACACTTGGAATCGACTGCCCCAGGGGTGGGAACACAGCCCCACCATTTGCCATGGACTGATCCAGACTGCACTGGAACAGGGTGGGGCTCCGGAACACCTGCAATACATTGATGACATCATCATGTGGGGCAACACAGCAGAAGAGAGAGGTTTTTGAGAAAGGGAAGAAAATAGTCCAAATCCTTCTGGAGGCTGGCTTTGCCATAAAACAAAGTAAGGTCAAGGGACCTGCACAGGAGATCCAGTTTTTAGGAATAAAATGGCAAGATGGACATCATCAGATCCCAATGGATGTGATCAACAAAATAACAGCCATGTCCCCACCAACCAGCAAAAAGGAAACGCAAGCTTTCTTGGGCGTTGTGGGTTTTTGGAGAATGCATATTCCAAATTACAGTCTGATCGTAAGCCCTCTCTCTCAAGTGACCCGGAAGAAGAACGATTTCAAATGGGGCCCTGAGCAACGAGAAGCCTTTGAATAAATTAAACGGGAGATAGTCCATGCAGTAGCCCTTGGGCCAGTCTGGGCAGGACAAGATGTAAAAAATGTGCTCTACACTTCAGCTGGGGAGAACTGCCCTACCTGAAGCCTCTGGCAGAAAGCACCAGGGGAGACTCGAGGTTGACCCCTAGGGTTTTGGAGTCGGGGATACAGAGGATCCGAGGCTGGCTATACTCCAACTGAAAAAGAGATATTGGCAGCAGATGAAGGGGTTCGAGCCACTTCGGAAGTGGTTGTTACTGAAGCGCAGCTCCTCCTGGCACCCCGACTGCTGGTGCTGGGCTGGATGTTCAAAGGGAGGATCCGCTGTACACATCATGCAACTGATGCTAAATGGAGTAAGTGGGTTGCACTGATCACCCAACGGGCTCGAATAGGAAACCCCAGTCGCCCAGGAATCTTGGAAGTGATCATGGACTGGCCAGAAGGCAAAGATTTCGGAATATTGCCAGAGAAGGAGGTGGCGCGTGCTGAGGAGGCCCCACTGTATAATAAACTACCAGAAAATGAGAAGTAATATGCCCTGTTCACTGATGGGTCCTGTCATCTTGTGGGGAAGCAGAGGTGAAAGCCATCCAGCTGGCTTTAGATATTGCCGAACGAGAAAAGTGGCCAATGCTCTATCTCTATACTGATTCATGGATGGTGGCAAAGGCCCTGTGGGGGTGGTTACAGCAATGGAAGCAGAGCAATTGGCTGCGCAGAGGCAAACCCATCTGGGCTGCCGCATTGTGGCAAGATATTGCCCAGGTAGAGAACCTAGTTGTAAAAGTACATCACGTAGATGCTCATGTACCCAAGAGTCAGGCCACTAAAGAACATCAAAACAACCAGCAGGTGGATTAAGCTGCTAAGATTGAAGTGGCTCAGCTGGATCTGGACTGGCAACAGAAGGGTGAATTATTTCTAGCTTGGTGGGCCCATGACACCTCAGGCCACCAAGGAAGAGATGCAACATATAGATGGGCTAGTGATCGAGGGGTGGACCTGACCATGGACACTATTGCACAGGTTATCCATGAATGCGAAACATGCGCTGCAATCAAGCAAGCCAAGTGGTTCAAGCCTCTCTGGTATGGAGGACGATGGCCGAAATATCAATATGGGGAGGCCTGGCAGATTGATTATATCACACTCCCACAAACCCGCCAAGGCAAGCGCCATGTGCTTACAATGGTGGACGCAACCACCGGATGGCTGGAAACATATCTCGTGCCCCATGCCACTGCCCAGAACACTATCCTGGGCCTTGAAAAGCAAGTCCTATGGCGACATGGCACCCCAGAAAGAATTGAGGCAGATAATGGGACTCATTTCTGAAACAACCTCACAGACACCTGGGCCAAAGAGCATGGCATTGAGTGGGTATATCACATCCCCTATCATGCACCAGCCTCCGGGAAAATCGAACGATACAATGGACTGTTAAAGACTACACAGAGAGCAATGGGTGGTGGGACATTCAAACACTGGGATACACATTTAGCAAAGGCCTCCTGGTTAGTCAACGCTAAGGGATCTGCCAATCGAGCTGGCCCTGCCCAATCAAGACTTTTACTTACTGTAGAGGGGGATAAAGTCCCTGTAGCGCACCTAAAAAATATTCTGGGGAAGACAGTCTGGGTTACTGCTGCCTCAGGCAGAGGTAAACCCATTCGTGGGATTGCTTTTGCTCAAGGACCTGGGTGCACTTGGTGGGTGGTGCGGGAAGATGGGGAAATCCGATGTGTACCTCAAGGGGATTTGATTTTGGGTGAAAATAGCCAATGAACTGAATTGTATGATGTTAGTTGCTATATAATACTGGATGTCATCACTTCAATGATTACTATGTACCATATCAACAGTATACAGTAAAAATCACCCAAATTAATGAAGAATGAACTTTGAGGAAACCGAGCAAAGGGCAACGGTGATGGAACCAGAACTGGCTTCAGCATGCAACAATCCAACACCACACACCATCTCTCCTGCCCTGAAAGACTGTTATGACAGATGAAGCCCAAAGTCATGGACTGAATGAACTCAACAAACATTTGAGAGGGATAGCCTACAGATTAAGGAAATTATATCTATGTGTGTGTATATATAAATATATATATATATATAACAAAAAGTGGTAGTGCTTAATTGGAATGTATTTGAAAGTGTAAGACCTGGGCATGACATAGATGGTATGGAATAAGGGGTGGATACTGTCCTGGTTTCAGCTGGGATAGAGTTGATTTTTTTTTCTTCCTAGTAGCTGGTATAGTGCTGTGTTTTGGATTTAGGATGAGAATAATGTTGATAACACACTGATGTTTTAGTTGTGGCTAAGTAGTGCTTACACTAGTCAAGGACTTTTCAGCTTCCCATGCTCTGCCAGGTACACAAGAAGCTGTGAGGGGGCACAGCCAGGACAGCTGACCCAAACTGGCCAAAGGGCTATTTCATACCATATGACGTCATCCTCAGTATATAAGCTGGGGGAGTTGGCCGGGGGGCAGCGATCGCTGCTCGGAGACAGGCTGGGCATCAATTGGCGGGTGGTGAGCAATTGTATGGTGTATCACTTGCTTTGTATATTATTATTGCATTATATTATTAGTATTATTATTACTACTACTACTATTCTATTTCATTTTACTTCAATTATTAAACTGTTCTTATCTCAACCCAAGAGTTTTCTGACTTTCACCCTTCCAATTCTCTCCCCCATCCCACCGGGGAGGGGGGAGTGAGTGAGCGGCTGTGTGGTGCTTAGTTGCTAGCTGGGGTTAAAAGACGACACATCATAAAGAAGCTTCTTTGGATTCTAAAGAAATCTGAAATACAGCTAGAAGAAACAATAATACCTAAAATATCAATGATATAACTTCCCCCTGAAAAAGGCTTCCTTCATTAAAAAAAAAAATCTTTAGGTAATAAGAAGACTGAAATTCTTTTGAGTCTAGGTAAGGATGGAGCATTAACTTCCAGAAAATGGTCTCTCAACACTGTGGTAAGAAATATGCCTCTAATTCTCATTATGTGACCCAAGAGAGAGGCATTAGGTCTGTAACCAGTGAAACTAAAATGTGAAAACTTTTTATTAATGATTGGACTACTAAGAGAGCAAGAGGTGAATAATCACCTACTATCAAAGTATTCTCTTCTCTGGATTAGCAGTGGCTCCATACAGCCCCTTTCTCCTCACCTAAAACTTATTGTACTCTGTTTAAAGCAGATAACTTTATTCAACATACTATTACTGAAAAAGTAAAGAGATCATAAAAAAACGTAACAAATTGGCTAATATAAAAAAGTCAAAAGTCAATGCAGCAACTTTCTATTATCTCTCTGGGTATTGTTACAGTTGTGCTACAGTTCTACAGCTGCTCTACGACACTCTGCAGTTGTTCTAGCTACAGCTGTATTATTCAGTGCATATCATTTACTCTCCATGTAACACCAGGCCCTTGAAAGGCTTTCATTTTAGATTGGTATTCCTTCTTCTTCAACTCAGGTCTAACTCAAACAGTTCTAAAATAATTAATCCCCCAAGAACTGTATATACTTTAAGGTGTTCCCTCTTTGCCAGAAAAACTCTTTCAAATAATTAAGAAATGTGTGTTATTTTTGTTGCCCTATGCTGTACTTTGCCCATTTACTAAATATCCTTTTGTCAGGTGTCTGAAACTGAGCACAGTATTCCAGCAGTCTCTGTGCCATGCTGGAAGCACTGGTACCCAATTCAGTTTTGGTACCCAGTTCCTTTGATCCAAAATATATTTTGCACCTTCTTTTCCAAGTGGCACTCTAGAAAACATAGCAGTGAAGGTAAAAATATTTTTACACTTTATCTTTCTCCTTATACTCCTTACTAGACTGATGTAAGTGATGTATCACTTTATTGATAAGATTTGGCCCTGTTAGGGGCTGGTTGTGCTAAATGTTCTTTATCTTCTTCTTTATACCAGGTACCACCATGTACCACATCTTATTTTCCAGTTCAGGAAGAACTACTTTTTCCTATATGTAGTGATATTATTGTTCATATTCCTAGGGCAAGATTACATTGACTCATATCTTCTTATATTTTTAGGGATTTATCATGCAAAAGAAGCAACTGGACATCCTTTAATATGAACATTACCAAACTTGACAGGATAAACAACAACATGCTCTCACATATCCGAGAGCAGACACATAGCATATTGCAAAATTATTTATCTACATTTTGAGGACACTTTACTACATTTGTATTAGTTTATATCCAATGTTTAAAAAAAAAAATCGCAGTTGGATTACTCATCTGCCATAGCCTTAATACTAGTATTTTAAGCCTAATTTTTCAAAGTGACTAGTATTTCTGGCTACTTAACATTTGGAAGGAGCCCAAATTTAAAAGGGTAGATGTTCAGCACTTTCTGGAAATCAGTCCATTTTATACATTAAATGAAATTATTCCTGCATTTCTTGTGGTGAATTTGCTCTACCTCTTATATCAGCAAATGGACCTTGAGGGGAAGAGTGGAAGAGATGGTGGAACAAGGAACAGAGATAACTAGCAAACCACTAGCAGACAGTATTAGACAAACTCCACAATTGGCTTATGGTTTGTTTCTAGTCCAGAAATTTTTTCTCAGAAACTTGTAAAATGTGTTTCACCTTGTTCTGGAAACAACCTGCAACTTCATACAATCCAGTCAGACCAGCCACATGAGAATTTTTTTCCTTTCAGAGGACACTATTGGGCAGCTACAATGATGTTCAATGATTAATCTTCAGTTAAAGAAATGTCCGCCTCCAAAACTGAAGAGACACCATGATCTGGTTTTCAATGCTGTGCTAAAACAAGACCATTTGAAGAAAATCCCACCAGATCATTATTTAAATGGCAGAAGTTCTGGGACATGTTCATATCAATCATCAACATAGGGTCTTGCTACTCTTTCAACATTGACTACAACAGGAGCACAGGAAATCCAACCAGCTAATTGATTGGAGGTAGTTAAGTGCCTAGTGCGAGAAGTGCCATTTTCTCCTCCCCTTCCCCAAGACTACAAACTGTAAACCAGCTATAATGGGGCCTCAACACTCTCCATGCAGCTAACTCTTCAGACCTCTGAGATGCACAGACTTCTCCCCTGATTTGGCTTTTGGATACTGCTACAACAACAGGAAGCTATTTCCAATAATCACACTCAGATAGGTCATTGAGCCTTATGACTATGATGGTTAAATCTTCACATGATTCTGAGCCCACAGAAGAGATCATAGCTATCTTGCTCACTTTGAGGAACTCATGTCTGGGACAGCTGCATTTTTGCCCCCCAGTGATGAGGCTTTAGGAAGTGGTGCTGCACAGGGACCTTGGGTGCCACAGAGCAGGGTGAGCCCAGGCTTGGAACATGATGTGTGGACACAGCCCTGCTGTAGCAAAAGGGGAAATACAGCAGACATCTTGGGTTTTAACTGATTTATTGCTACTGTTGTTACACTGAAAAAGTCAGACTTGGAAAGAAACTTAATGCTACAGCATATCTAATTCTAAACAGACAGGAAACTGTTGGGCACATATAAGCAGCTGTTCTACATTCTTGCTGTTGCCATTATTATGACGTGAAAAATTAGAAAATTATATCTTAGAACTTCCCAGACCAAAACCCCTTATGTCAAAAGCATGTTCAGACCATAAGATGATGATTGAAAAGACTACAACAAAGGGTTCCTCTGTAAATTTAATTTGTCTCCTTTATAGGAATACATTATGATAGATATTAATTACATGATAACATACTTATTTCTGCAGGAACCAGGTCTCATTCAATGTGCTGAATGCGTGGCTGTTCATAATTTCTTTTATTTTCATCGTTCAGTCTGTGACTGAATTATATTATTTACTATAAATCATTCAAACCCAGCACTGAATACACTATTATTAATTTCCTTCTGAGCTTCTTATACAATGCTTCTACAGTGTTTTCGTTGGAATTTACAAACACAGATGAATTTATCTTCACAAAACCCCTGTGAGGTGAGGAAGTGTGCTGATTTGCATGTTATAGATAGGGAACATGCCACAGAGGTTGAAAGCAAGACATGAAGTAATTTGGGGTACCCAATTTGAAAAACTTGGGGCCTAATTCTTCAGAGTAAAAAATATATCAAAAGCACCTTATCTGTTCCTAAGAAAGTTCCAGTTGACTTTGGGTTCAATTATAAATGCTGACTATACCCTCAAATTAGGTTTTAAGGGGCTTATTCTGGATACCCAGAAAGTGAGGATCATGCATATAATTTTCCCGGTCATATCAGAGGAGACATGATCTCTGTCTCAGAGTATATGACCTAATGCAGTGAATGGAGCTGAGACCAGAGTCATGGTCCTCATCCCTGTTTATTATTCTTCCGTGGTGCTGTGAATGGATAAATTGGAGCCAGACAACCACCTCACTCCTTCCCATTGCCCTGTATGAGGTAGAGCCCTGCGAACAAAAGTATTAAGTAGCAAAGCAATCATAAAAAGGGAAACAAATTCATACTGGACAGGCAACCTTCTTCGGATGTTTTTAGAATATTGTGTGTGCTCAATTTTATAAGAACAGTAATATAATATTTATTTCACAATATGCTTTGTTCCACTAGACCTAACAGCAGATTTTGCTAGTAGAGTTTTATTGTTTTATTGCTGTAACCTTTTTTCTTCTTTCCCCAGACAGATTCCACTCTTCTGTTATTTCCCTCCTGCCTTGTGCAAGTTCTTTGATGCAGAATATGCTTTGCTTTCTTTTAACATAGTTGAATATGGAGCACACTTCTGAGTTGCAAATAATTCATAACAAGGAATCTCTATTAGAGAATTTGCACCCAGTATCTGTAGAAGACACAGGAAATCACATCATTTATGACCTCTTGATAGAAGAACTGCTTTAGAAATTATTGAGTTATTCTGACCATAACCTAAATGTACTGACTTTTTCCGTAAGGAACTAGGAAATGCCACCCATGTAATTTTTTTTAATACAGAGTCACAATCAATATTCTTCTCTCTCTTTCTGTGGAAGACCCTTTATTCATGATTCCAAGCCTAACTAAATAATAGGTAGGCCAATGATTTATTTTTAATATGAAAATCTTCTTATCTATTGAATACTTTAGCCCCACAAATGTCAAGTCATTTATTCAACTGTTAAGGTGACTGCTCATTTTCCATATTTTCAATGGAATTATTTCCACTTCAGTGCTAAAATATACTAAGCTTGAAGTAAATCAATTCTCTCATTGTGCTAAAAATCACCATAGCATAAACTAATCAATGCTATCAAACACTAGTGCAAAAGATGTGACAATAACCATATCAGTAAGGAAGTAAATTGCTTATTATAACAAACTGGGAAAAAAGCCTCATCAGCCACAAACCATCTGATTCACAAAAATACAGACTGTGGGACTATTGTTCTTAGAAGTGGGCAAGTTTGTTCTCCATGTTATTCAAAATACATCTACTGTAATAACACAGACCCCAGCTGACACATGCAACTTTTCTCTGCAGCAGCACTTTCCCCATGCACTAGTACAAATGCTTATTGAGCAAATACTTATTGAGCAAACATTTTATGGGCATACAGTAGGCTGCAGTGTCCATTCTCCGTTATGCACCAGCCATTGTTTGGTGGAACCCTTGCTAGCGCTCAGATGAGATAGGGAGATGGCTTTGCAGTTAGGGTTGAATCAGGACAGCAGGACCTAGTTCTCACCTTTGTTGATGACTTCCTGCATGACTAAGTACAGCTGCTCTATATCTCTGGTCCTCCATCTGCAAACAGGGGTAAATATGTCCCTGCTGACTAGCAGTGTTGTGATGACAATATGACTAATATCTGTAAAACATTTGGGTGCTTGAATCATAGAATATCTCAAGTTGGAAGGAATCCATAAGGATCATCGAGTCCAACTCCCTGCTCCTTGCAGGACTACGTAAAAACTAACCATATGACTAAGAGCATCGTCCAGACGCTCCTTGAACTCTGACAGGCTTGGTGCCATGACCACTTCCCTGGGGAGCCTGTTCCAGTGACCGACCACCCTCTCAGTGAAGAACCTTCTCCTAATGTCCAATCTGAACTTCCCCTGATGCAGCTTCGTTCCATTTCCACGTGTCCTATCGCTGGTCACCAGAGAGAGGAGATCAGCGCCTCCCCCTCCGCTGCCCCTCTTGAGGAAGTTGTAGACTGCGACGAGGTCACCCCTCAGCCTTCTTTCTCTTCTCCAAGCTGAACAAGCCAAGTGACCTCAGCCGCTCCTCATAAGTCTTGCCCTCGAGACCTTTCACCATCTTGGTTGCCCTCCTCTGGACACACTCTAATAGTTTGATGTCCTTCTTATACTGAGGCACCCAAAACTGCACATAGTACTCGAGGTGGGGCCGCACCAGTGCATTGTAGAGGGGGACAATCACCTCCTTCCACCGGCTAGCTATGCTGTGCTTGATGCACCCCAGGACCCGGTTGGCCCTTTTGGCTGCCAGGGCACGCTGTTGACTATGTTCAACTTGCCATCAACCCAAACCCCCAGATCTCTTTCTGCAGGGCTGCTCTCCAGCCTCTCGTCCCCCAATTTGTATGTATAACCAGGATTACCCCATCCCAGGTGCAGAATCCGGCACTTGCTCTTAAATTTCATACGGTTGGTGATTGCCCAGCTCTCTAGTCTATCCAGATCTCTCTGTAAGGCCTCTCTACCCTCAAGGGAGTCCACAGCTCCCCCTAGTTTAGTATCATTAGCAAACTTACTTAATGTACATTTGACTCCTGCATCCAGACCATTTATAAAAACATAAAAAGAGCACTGGTCTTAAAATTGAGCCCTGGGGAACCCCACTGGTGACTGGCCGCCAGCCTGATGTAACCCCATTTTCTATAACTCTTTGAGCCCGACCTGTCAGCCAATTGTTCACCCATTGTGTTATGGACTTGTCTAGCTGTGCACTGGACATTTTATCCAGAAGGATACTGTGAGAGACAGTATCAAAAGCTTTGCTAAAATCCAAAAAACCCACATTCATTAAGGCAGGGCTGCTTCCATGCCTGTCTAACAAGACTGTCAGCAAGGATGGCAATTAGTGCCAGTGACTTGACCAAGACCACCAACTCATTTCCTCTGCATCCCCAAGCAGCCATCTGATGATAATAATTTTGGGTCTTTACCAGGCAGAGATGGACATGAACTGATGAACCGGAAGGGAAAGGTTCTATGTTCCATTACTAATATCCTGAGCCATCCAGTCCTACTATAAAAATTCACTTTTATTAAAAGGTTATTGCTGTCACTTGCTATAGTATCGCTATCATTCTCTAGGCAAGGACTGATGAAATATAATTTTAAATGTTATAAATGCAATATTTAAACATCTTTTTTTCCCCTAAGAGAAAGTGTTTTGAAAAGACTTCTCATTCAGCATATGTTAGTTCTTAATGGGGGCCAACCTTTTTTAATCTCACAATTCCTTGCACATTGTACGGAGAAGAAAAAGAACAAATCTGCAGTATTTTCTGCTAGGTTAAAGGTTGTATTTCTTGTGGTCTGAAGGGACACTTCTTTATTTATCCTTAATAAATTGTCACATACAAACAGAAGTTACTGAAGTATGTGGATATTGACTTCCAGTAATATAGTGACATTGACATAAAACTGATGTAATTTTAATAATAATATCTTAAATTTATAACAGCACTTTTTGTCCCAGAAGGAAAACAAAATGCTTTGTGGGGATCACCTCGTTCCCAGCTGTTATGCAATGGCTGCATTATGGTTTAGCATTTGTTTCCTTGAGAAAGACAACCCTCTGTGACATCTCTTAGCCATTTACGGCTAGAAGTAACTACCATTGCCCAGATGAAATCGTAGACAAGAAGTAAATGTACATGTTACAGTTTTTATGACCCTGGAGCTGACACCCATACACTTTAACCCAATCTTCTAAACAAATAATGCTTCCCTCCCTTTCTCCCTTGGAAGTGATGAATGCGAGCTAGCAGGACTTGGCTTTATGTGCTCTTCTGCAGACAGAACTTCCCCTAACAACATGCGTGGATTTCCATTACATTCTGATTCAGCAGAAAATTGTATAATCAGCACCACTTGTGCAGCTGAGATTATCAGAGTAGTCCAGGGGATTGAAACACACAGCTTCCATTAAAATTAATTAGATTACTTTAAAAATTCAGCCAAAGTGCTTCCTGGAAATGGACCTTCAAGTTGCTGAACCAGTCCAGTTCTCTGTAAACCACAACAGTATGTACTTTGGGGAAGGAGGGTTGGTGGAATACAAAAAGGACAACCATAAAACAGATTGCCGCAAGTCAGGAGTTCCCTGCATGAGAAAGGACCTTAATTTATGACAAGAATAGTCCAAAACACTGCCTCTTACAAAAATGCTAAATTATGTAGTGCAATTACTCAATGTCTGCTATATTTCACATGCTGTGGTGTGGAGACTGTTTCATGTTCTCCATTTATGCAGAATACAAGGGTACTGATTCTTTTCAGGGTTTCTGCTAAGAGGCACCATAAGAGCATAAAAATGAATAATGCTATTTTTAAGAAAGGTTTAAATAAAAAGTTTCTCAGGCCAACTATAGCTATTGCTGGGGAAAGCCACAGTTTTGCAATTACAAATGTGTTAAGTAGGAGAGTAAAATCCTTGAGCTGTGGATCTAATTTACTACAGTGCTCTAAGATATAGTTAAATCACCATAATTCTTCCCAGCACAAACTTTCTGTTTCTATCAAAAAACCTAAAACCCCATCTGCAGCAAGGTGAGCTTTTTTCAGCAGGGTCTACAAAAATGGGTTTTTTTAGTACGCATGCCTAGGTGACAATATCATCAGGGCCTTGAGTGCCCCAGTAGGCCTTAATTATCCTGACCAGTCTCCTCTGGGACCTCCATCCATGCACCCTCTGCCCATGGGGCCAGGGAGCTCCGCTAAAGCTCAGACCTTGGATCCTGCTTGAGCTATGCCATAGCTATGTCTATGCCTGTCTTTGTATCCTGCTGTCCTGACTTACTGGCTGCTCTTCCCACATGAACCTCAGACCTACCCTATGGTCCTGTCCCCTAGGTGGACCTCAGGCTCACACTGTCCGGCCCTGTCTCCAGCTGTTCCTGGCAGGACCCTGGAGCAGACACACTGCCTCACCTTGTCCAGGACTGCCAAACAGCCCAGCCCTGCTTGTGGACAGTGGGATGGTGCCCGTTGGCAAGGACGCTGCCTGTACTGGGGTCACCCTCAGCTCCAGCTTGTCTTCCCTCATGGAGCAGCCCTGGCAAATACTGACATTCATCAACTTTCCAGCACTTCTTACATCACAAGAAGTGATGGGGCTGTGAAGACAGAAAACATAAACTCCTGTTAGAGACTTATAACTGAGCTGTGTGAAAATCCAATAATTCAGTAAATAGTCTTAAAATGTCAGGAATTCCTCATACAAGAAAGGTTTACCCATGTGAGGAAAGACACATGAGAATAGGCAACAGCTCATCTGCGGTCTGTTGGGCATTGTACACATTTGCAGCCCAGGAGGTGAAGCAAAATTTGATTAACCCTTCTGTTTCATATAGGTAGCTCCCATTCTCATCAGAACAATTAACAGAATAGAGCACAAGGGAGTTTGGCAGTCTCTGAGAGAACAAGAGTGAAGCAGTAGGGTGGATACCACTCTCCGTGCCATCTTTTTTCTGTGCACACACAATAGATAGCTGCTTATGGTGCTATCTGTCTGGTGCCTATCACAGACCCTAAACTCAGTCCCCAGAGGGAAGAATATTAACATTTATGTAGTTATTTATGTGACAGACAAAAGTACAGTATAGGTAAGTATGACAGAAAGAGTTACTGAGTGAACATGCAGCTAATCAATGCATGTGAACAAATCTGCTATACTTATTCATAAATGTGTAAATATTGTAAGCAATGAACACACAAAATATGAACACGCTCATTGGTCTGCTTATGAAGAATCAATTATTTTCTTATAATTTTCTCTATTCCAGCCCATACTGCAGAGGATCATTTTGTCTTACTTCGCTGAAAATATAATAAACCTTGAATACATTACTAAATCTAACAAATTACTACAAATCTTGCAGTATTCTTTATTTTCTTATCTTTATTTTCTTCTTTCTTCATTTGCAAGACCAAAGCTCCAAAGTGACCCATCTCTTGCTTCTTAGTTCAAGTCCATTTAATTTTATAAATTCATTACTACTTGCACATAAAATTACTTCCCTCGATGTTTTAAAATACAGTTTTTCTGATTTCACTGCATTCATACAAATATTTCCACAGAACTAGGATACTAAACCCAAATCTGCTCCCTGTTAAATAAGAGCTAGATTTCTAATTTAATTTATTAGTAGTAGGACTGAAGTACTTGTAGTGCTTCATGTAGTATTAGACTTGATCTAATCTGTTTTGCCATGTGTTTGAAGACCTGCTGCCCCACAAATCTATCTATAAATCTAAATCACAGATAAATCTAAATCAGAAACATACAGTAAAACTATACAAAATATACAGCCTACTTTGGGCTATTTCAGGAGGATTTTAAAAGATGATTCCCAAAGTTCTTCAGAAAAAGGAAAATTTGTAAGAATTTGGTACAATAAACTAATACAGCAATATTTCTTAATGAAGAGTTGTATTTAGAAATTAAATAGATAATAATGAAAGTCATGTACCTAGCTAAAATCATGGTTATCCTTTTGGCACCTGTACATCTATCTATACACCTGCTCTTATAACAGGAAAATCTCATTATCTCTTTCCCTGTGTTTCCTCTGTGTTGCAGGGACTTTTTAATTCATTTATTATTTTGTATGCAATATAGTTCCTGGTAGAACAATCCTGGTAGAGCTCAATCAAAGAAATGGATTTCATATTTTGATCTACAAAGTCTTTGGCTATCCTGATCTCTTCTACAATCATGAGCCACCTCTGTCTTCCACATAACGTGTTTTTTCTTTGAAGATGACAGTTCCAGTAGAAAGAAATTTCCAGTGGAGCCTGCAGAAGGATGCATAGCATTGAGGCTGAGCTCACAAACATCACCACATCACATATCACATTGCAAAAATAAACATTATATTCAGAAATATAACCAGGAGGGTTGTATTTCAGCCAGGAATAAGCCTTTTGGTCTGTTCAGAACTTGTGCGGCTGACATGGGTTTCAGGCAGGTACTGCCCCATCCTGATACCAGTTCAGATGATTGCATGTGGATGTGTCTACACACGTGGCTGTGTAATCAGTTCATACCCTGAAGAGACTGTTGATTTCTGCACTCTTGCTTTAGCAGATTAAGAAGTAGCACCTCCTCCTGCCACTGGCTGCTTCTCCCCACCTCTAATGCCACAGTTTGCTGTCCCAGCAGTTGTGCCAATACAGCTGTTTGTGGATGGCTATGGGGTTGAGTACGAATGGGACACTTCAAGCCCATATGTGGTGAGTTAACCCTGGCTGGATGCCAGGTACCCACCAAGCCGCTCTATCACTCCCCCTCCTCAGCTGGACAGGGGAGAGAAAATATAACAAAAGGCTTGTGGGTCAAGATAAGGACATGGAGAGAGCATTCACCAATTACTGTCACAGGCAAAACAGATTCGCCTCGGGGAAACTAATTTAATTTATTGCCAATCAAAATCAGAGTAGGGTAATGAGAAATAAACCCAAATCTTCAAACACCTTCTCCCCACCCCCTTCCTTCTTCCTGGGCTCAACTTCACTCCTGATTTTCTCTACCTCCTTCCCCCCAAGCGGCACAGGGGGATGGGGAATAGGGCTTGTGGTCAGTTCATCACACACTGTCTCTGCCACTCCTTCCTCCTCACACTCTTCCCCTGCTCCAGCGTGGGGTCCCTCCCACGGGAGACAGTCCTCCACAGACTTCTCCAACATGGATCCTTTCCATGGGGTGCAGTCTTTCAGGAACAGACTGCTCCAGCATGGGTCCCCCATGGGGTCACAAGTCCTACCAGAAAACCTGCTCCGGTGTGGGCTCCTCTGTCTCCATGGGTCCACAGATCCTGCCAGAACCCTGCTCCAGCGCGGGCTCTCCACGTGGTCACAGCCTCCTTTGGGCATCCACCTGCTCTGGCATGGGGTCCTCCATGGGCTGCAGGTGGATATCTGCTCCACCGTGGACCTCCATGGGCAGCAGGGGGACAGCCTGCTTCACCATGGTCTTCACCACAGGCTGCAGGGGAATCTCTGCTCTGGCACCTGGAGCACCTCCTCCCCCTCCTTTTTCACTGTCCTTGGTGTCTGCAGGGTTGTTTCACGTATTCTCACTCCTCTCTCCCAGCTGCTGTTGTGCAGCAGGTTTTTTTCCCCTTCTTAAATATGTTATCACAGAGGCGTTACCACTGTCACTGATTGATTGGCTCAGCCTTGGCCAGCGGCGGGTCCATCTTGGAGCCGGCTGGCATTGGCTCTGTCTGACATAGGGGAAGATTCTAGCAGCTTCTCACAGAAGCCACCCCTGTAGACCCCCCCTGCTACCAAAACCTTGCCACTCAAACCCAATACACCGTAGTAAACCACACAGTTTTTGTAGTAACTCTAGGAGAGAGAAATATATGTCCTCACAGGTTTCAGCTATGTAAAGCTATTATGGCAATTCACGCAAAATGGGATCTAACCATAATGCTATTTACATTTACCTGTTGCAACAGTGGAAAAACTCAATAGAATATAAAACAAGGAGAGGAGAAATAAATTTAAGAAGTTTAAAACAAAATAAATAATAAATCCAGAAATGTAGGTGAAAATTACCTGTTTAATTTGAGCACAAAGTGTTTATTGTTTCCTTTCACTTTGACATTATAATCATTTACATAAACATCATTTCCAAGAGCTTTATAGTGACTGACCTTGGGATAGCTGCTGAGTTTCCTACTGTCAAGTGTCCACTGGTCTCCCCTCTTGGAGGTTTGTGCCATGCTGCAAAAAAGTGTTCATCTCCTCATGAAGTATCTGCTGAATCTCCGTAGTTTACAGTCTGGTATTCCAAGGGAAACATGCACTGGTTTTAATTTCCCTTGATATGGCAGGCTGTAATTCACAGGAAGTCATGAGCTGATATACAAGTTGTAAGGCAGGTTGTGCAAACACAGGAGCAATTCCAGCCTGTCGAGGACTAACCAGAATTGTCTCGACATTGCCGTTCTACCGCCATCTTCTGGGTCTGACATCCAGCCCCCGACAAAACCACCACAGCCCATGCAGAGACCAGGACACGAAAGGCGGGACCATGGACTGCACGCACGCCTGCGCAGACACCAGGGCGCGAAAGGCAGAGGCCAGGGCGCAGAAGGCGGGGCCATGGACTGCACGCACGCCTGCGCAGAGACCAGGGCGCGAAAAGCAGAAGCGCAAACTGCATGTACGCAGACCTGCTCTGCGCATGTGCATGGCCCTATAAAAGGACCGCGTGCGCCTTTTGAGGTCCTCTCTTTTTCTCTTCTCGTCCTTCACCGTGCACCTCCTTGGAAGCTGCTCCTGCGGACACAGAGGCTGGACCGACTGGACCTTTGATCGACGGGACAACGCCGGACTCGGAGTGGCGGTAGCTAGTTCCCCTACGTGGCTCTTTTCTCACCCACCTGAGCACGCTCTTTCTATTTTTCTCTCTTTTCCTCTCTCTCTTTTTCTTTTTTTTTTTCTTTTTTTTTTTTTTTCCCCCCATCTCCCTACCCGGTCCTCACCCCTTTGTTCGCCAAAATAAAGTCAAAAGGTTGTACGGCATTTGACCTCGTTTGCGTCTTAATCTCGTCCTTGGGATCGTATCGAAACCTCTCCCGACATTGGATCGGGACATTTTAATTGGCGTCACGGACAGGATCCCTTGAGACGAGAGTGTCATACAACCTTACGGTGTGCTGAGCGAGTGTGTGTGAACGAGACATACAAATAAGTACGAAGCGAGTGCGGAGTTCCGATCCGCGGTTCTGCTCTCCCGCGAGGGAAGCAGCCGGAGACGAACGAAGCGCAAGGACGGAGTGGATGTTGAGAGCTTTGCACTGAAACGCACGTAGCAGTTTGTGATTTGAGCTCCTGAGGGCGTATAGGGGAGACTTGAATTGGTGGTGTGACCCCCTCAGGAGGATATCCCCTTTGTAGGCTCTGCTCTGTCTCACACTAGTTTATGGTCTGGCCTCCTGGGGGAGTATAGGGGAAGTTTGGATTGTACGGTGTGACCCCCTCAGGACGATATCCCCTTTGTAGGCTCGTATTTGTCTTGTAGTAGTGTGCGGATTGGCCTCCTGGGAGTGTATAGGGGAAACGTGGTCTTTTTTTTTTTTTTTTAAGGTTTGACCCTCCCGGGACGAACTCCCCTTTGTAGGATATGGCCGCCCAAAAGGCAGGCGATTTTTGTGAAGAGGCAGAGAAATTATATGAGTTTTTAGAAACGTACCACTCTCGCCCCTCACCCCCGGGACGAGATTGGGCACGGGACCATTGGTTCCAACTGCAAAGTGTTATGGACCGAATAGCGGTTTTGCATAAAGAAGCTAGAGCGAAGAAGGGAAAAGGGAAGGCTATTGTTTGTGCTGTGCTAGGAGCGTGTCTGGCAGCGGCGGTGGAGGACAAGAAACGAGCGCCCTGCCAATCGGAGGCTGTGGCCGCTGCATTGCAAGCGGCGATAGCGCCGCTGCGAGAGCAACTACTAGAGACCAAACGGGCGCTAGAGGAGGAGAAGCGCCAAAATATGATTTTGAAGGAGGAGCTGAGGGTTCAGCTCCTGAGGGAGGCAGACACCCTCGCTGAGGCGGAGGTAATGTTGGAGGAGAAAGGGGTACGCCAAATCTACCCCCAGAAAGACTTAAAGCAATTAAGGGAGACCGTGGATAACCCCCCCCATATGTGCCCGCTGGTAAAAACGGAATATATATATGAGGACGATAGCGACAACCGTCCCCAAGTTGTAACCAAAGAAATCCCTTTTACCGCCACCGAACTGGCTAAACTCCGAAAGGATTTTGCTAGGACGGCAAGGGAGTGCGAAACCGAATATGTGTGGAGGATGTCCCTGTCGGGGGGGGACGGGATCATGCTATCGGAAAAAGAAGCCGAGGGGTATTGGGGCCCCGGCGTCTTCCTCACCACGGGCGATTGCCGGGCCCCATGGTCTCTGACCCAGAGGGCAGCATATTGGGCGGGGGGGCTGAACCCATTAGAGAGGGGGGATCCCCTGGCTATAACTGGTTCGGTTGAGCAACTACTAGAAAACGTACAAAAGGCAGCATGCCTGCAAATGATGTATGACCGGGAACTTAAGCCAAATTTAAGCTCTCCGATGTTGTTACCGGTAGACCCCGAGCGGCTGACACCGCTAATAAGAGGACTCCCCGACTCGTTAAAACCTATCGGGATCCAATTACAGAGGAAAATCCAAAATGTGCCTCGTGAAGAGCGAATCGCAGCTGCCCTGGAGGGAACAGTAACCCCCGAACAGCGGCAGCAGGGGAGGAAGGTGTGGACCTGGGGGGAGATAGCTCAGGAACTGCTAAACTATGGGAGGAAATACGGGCCAGTAGGCAGAACTTACCACAAGGTGGAAACTAGGGCCGTGCGGGCAGCGGAGCCAGCAAATAAACCGCTGGCTTTTTCGGGGACAAGCCCCGACCCAACAAAAAGGGAAAAACCCCTGCTCCGACAAGAATTGTGGCAGAAGGGACTGCAAAAGGGTGTGCCCCGAGACCTAATGGATGGGCTCCCCACCAAAAAATTAGAGCTCCTGGTGCGGAGGTGGTCCGGGCAAGGACCCTCTCCCAAACCAAACGCGCCCTCCGTGCCGGCACTGGATAAGGAGGAGGGGTTCAAGGGGGACGAAAGGGTGGCGGAAAACTAAGACCTCCGCCCCCTCAGGGTGAGGGGGGAGGCGGGGGGTGGATGTTTATTAGACAACTCACCTGCAACAATAAAGGGGACCTCCTCATTACCGTCGCAGTAGGGCCGAGGAAGAGGCCCATGACCTTTTTAATTGATACGGGGGCCCAAATTACAGCAATAAAACAAAGCGAGGCAGAACGGTGCGGCATCTCAACTCCTTCTAAGCGCCTGATAGTATTAAACGCCCTAGGGAAAACCCAATCTGTGCCCATGACCCCGGTAACCTTATGGCTACCAGGAGATGAGAGTCCGGTGAACACCATGGCGGCCATAGGACCCTTTCAAATGAACCTCTTGGGCATAGACGTTTTAAAGGGCAGACAGTGGCGCGACGCCCAGGGAAATTCGTGGTCTTTCGGCGTCCCGCAGATCAGGCGGTTGGCCGAAGCCCCCGGCGTGGGGGTGCGCCTGTTGCAAGCGGCGCCTGCCCTCCCCCCTTCCAAACTGACAAACGTGAAACCCTACCCGCTACCGATAGGAGCAAGAGATGGAATCGTGCCAGTGCTGGAGGACTTAAAGGGGAGGGGGATTATAGTTCCCACCCACTCCCCCTTTAACTCCCCGGTATGGCCTGTCCGAAAACCAAACGGCAAGTGGAGGTTGACAGTAGATTACCGGAGGCTGAATGCCAACACAGGCCCATTAACAGCTGCCGTACCGAACATTGCCGAGCTTATAGCCGCCATTCAAGAGCAATCACACCCTATTATGGCGACTATTGACGTTAAAGACACGTTCTTTATGGTCCCCCTGCAGCCGCAGGACCTGGACCACTTTGCTTTTGCCTGGGCGGGGCAACAGTACACCTTTACACGGCTCCCTCGGGGATACAAGCACTCCCCCACCTTAGCCCACCACGCTCTAGCACAGGAGCTGGAAGCAATTCCCATAAGGGCGGGGGTGAAAGTTTACCAATATATAGATGATGTACTCATAGGGGGAAATCAGGTGGAAGAGGTTGGGGAAGTCCAGAAGGACATCATCACCCATCTAGAGAGCATAGGATTGACAATCCCACCTGAGAAAATACAAACCCCTTCAAGTGAGGTGAAATTTTTAGGAATTTGGTGGAAGGGAGGGATGACATGTATCCCACCAGACACCCTTTCCTCCCTCGACCAAATTAAGATACCAGAATCGAAAAAAGACTTACAGCATGCGTTAGGGCTGCTTGTGTTCTGGAGAAAGCATATCCCTGATTTCTCAATTATCGCGAGACCCCTATATGATTTACTAAGGAAAAGGGCGCAATGGGAGTGGACCCCGGTCCACGATGAGGCGCTACGGCTGTTGGTGTTCGAGGCAAATGCATACCAAGCCCTGGGGCCTATCCACCCGACAGACCCGGTGCAGATCGAGTGGGGGTTTGCCGCAACCGGGCTATCGATTCATTTGTGGCAACGGGGGCCGGCAGGGCCCATCCGGCCCATTGGCTTTTATTCTCGGAGTTTCAAGGATGCAGAAAAACGGTACACCACGTGGGAAAAGGGGCTGTTTGTAGTCAGCCTGGCTTTACGAGAAGCAGAGCGCACCATTCGCCAGCAACCAATAGTGCTCAGAGGTCCTTTCAAAGTGATTAAACCAGTTTTAACCGGGACACCTCCCCCCTGACGGGGTGGCACAAAGAGCTTCGGTGCGGAAATGGTACGCGCAAATAGAACATTATTGTGGTATTTTTGAAGTTTCCGAGGGCGCTGCCAAAAATTTAGTTATCCAAGAGGGAGTGGCCCCAGACCGGGAAGGTGACATGCCCCCTTCTGCTGTGCAGGTAGCCCCCCCATTTTCAGAACAATTACAGAACGCTTGGTTCACTGATGCCTCTGCTAAACGAGAGGGCAGAACTTGGAAATACCGTGCTGTCGCCCTATAGATAAGGACCGACCAAAAAATAATTACCGAAGGAGAAGGCAGCGCTCAAGTAGGGGAATTAGTGGCTGTATGAAGTGTCTTTCAACATGAAGCCCAATCTGCCTCTCCAATCTATATCTACACTGACTCCTTTGCTGTCTTTAAGGGGTGTACAGAGTGGCTCCCCTTTTGGGAACAAAATGGGTGGGAGGTTAACAGAATACCTGTATGGCAAAAGGAAAAGTGGCAAGATATTTTAACCATTGCCAGACAGGGGAACTTTGCGGTAGGATGGGTAGCCTCCCATCAGACGGGAGAAGATCCATCCGGTCATTGGAACAATAGGGTTGATGAGCTGGCCCGCCTCGCCCCCTTGCAAAGTGATCCAGTAGCGGAGGATTGGGAGCGACTCCTGGAATGGTTGCACCTTAAGAGAGGGCACACTGGAGCCCAAGACCTCTACCGAGAGGCTCAGGCCAGAGGCTGGCCGGTTACCTGAGAAAATTGCAAAACTTGCATTACGGCCTGTGAGCAATGTCGTATCCGCTTAGACAGGCACCCCCTGGAAGACAGTCCCCTACATTTGAGAGAGGGAAAAGGTTTGTGGGAGGCCTGGCAGGTTGATTACATTGGTCCGTTCCGTAAATCAGAAGGGAAGTGCTATGTATTAGTGGGTGTTGAAATAGTATCTGGCCTAGCACAGGCTAAAGCCTGCGCTAAGGCAACAGGGGAGAATACGGTGAAGGCCCTGAAAGAATGGTTTGGGACCTTCCCTAAACCGCAGTTGATTCAATCTGACAATGGTACACACTTCACAGCCAAGATGGTCCAGGAATGGGCAGCTCGGGAGGGGATTTCATGGGTATTCCACACTCCATACTACCCTCAAGCAAATGGGATTGTGGAGAGAACAAACGGCTTGCTGAAGCGCTTCCTGAAACCGCACAAACCAGGGTGGGCTGAGCGGGTAGGAGATGCAGTGACTAGTGTCAATAGCCGTTGGGGAACAAACGGATGCCCAAAAATTACGGCGTTTTGCCCACTAGCGCCGACAATCATGCCCACCTCACCTGGCCCTGACCACTCCGTCAACCCATCCTGTTTCCCCGGACAACCCGTCTTAGTTGAACTCCCCACCGTGGGAGCAGTACCACTAACATTAGACACCCCAGTGAATAAATACACGTGGAAGGCAAAAGATGCTTGTGGAAAGATCCACAAAATTCATGCTAAATGGATTGTCCCTTCCTTCTGACCCGAGAAGCGAGTTTGCTTCTATTTTTGTTTTCCAGCAGCTGACCTGGACACGCACCACCCGACGGAGACTAGACAGACGCCGATTGCTGCTTAATCAGGATGCGCGCGTTATTGGTGGCTGTACTAGTTTGGAAATGTACCTGTAACAGTGGCGGAGAGCTAATTCCTTCACCCTTCCCTGACCCGTTTGATCCCTTCAAGGACAATGAATTTGTATTATTAGCCAAAGCTATAAGCCGAGCTTTTAATTTAAGTCATTGCTGGGTTTGTGGGGGACCTCTGGGGCTGTCGAGTTGGCCGTGGACGTCCACACCCCTCACCCCAGCCCAAATTGTGAGTAATTATAGTGAAACCACGAATGACACTTGGGGTGATAGTGGAACATGGCCAGTTCAGTTTCCTGCTGTGGGGCAATATTGTTTAAATCGTACTCAAAAGGGAGGGGTCTATGTGGGAGAAAGCAAGTGCCAATGGACACTTACGAACAAGTTGGTAAATGCAGATAGGGGTATCTCCATATGGGCATGGCTTGACAGTGCCGGACGCAGTCGAGGGTTCAAAGGGTACTGGGCAAATAAAAACGAAACGTTAATTTTCCAACAATCTAGGGACCACGCTTACAAGCAAACCTGTGAATGGAAAAGCAGCTTTGGGGCCTGGTATTGCACCGGCCGGATGAATAATAACCCAACCGTCTTTTTTAGCCCTGTGGGCAACGACAAAACAATGTATTTCCAGTTCCCCGGGGATGCAGCGGGACCATTCGCCAACGGGGCCACAGCTAAAAGGGGCCATTATTGGATTTGTGGACATACTGCCTATAAACGGCTGCCAGCGCATTGGTCAGGGGTCTGCTATGTGGGAATTATCCGGCCTTTATTCTTCCTTCTTCCACAAACGGGTGGCTCTCAGTTGGGGATAAGATTGTACGATAATCTGGAAGATGGAAAGATTGCCCGCCGCAAGCGAGCTGTTGAGGTGAACATAGGTGGAACACAAAAATGGGGGGAAAATGAGTGGCCTCCTGAAAGAATAATCCAACATTATGGGCCTGTCACCTGGAACCCCAGTGAACCGATATCAGGGGCAAGGGAACCAATCTATAATTTGAACCGTATAATCCGATTACAAGCGGTTTTAGAAATTGTTACCAATAAAACCGCCAATGCTATAGATCTTTTAACTCAACAGTCTCAACAAATGCGCACGGCAATCCTTCAACACCATATGGTTTTAGATTATTTACTGGCTGAAGAAGGAGGGGTATGTGGGAAATTAAATGTCTCTAACTGTTGTTTAGAAATAGACGATGTAGGCGAAGTAGTCCTCCAATTAACCAAAGACATTAGGAAAATAGCCCACGTCCCCGTCCAGACCTGGAATGGTTGGAATGGTAATTTATGGTCCTGGCTGCCGGGGGCACCCTGGGTGAAACAGTTGCTGTTATATTTGCTATGTGCGTTTGCCACTTTAATGTTTTTACCCTGTATAATACCCTGTTTTGTTCAGCTAATATGACATGTGGTATCTAATATGCAGTTCATACCTACCACCTCACCCGAGGGCATAAAACAAATCCGTGCCGTTCACCAGGTAGAACCCACCACAATAACCATTGTTTAGACCTCAAACAAAAAACATACCAAAACAACAACAAAAAAATTGCATATTCCTACCCATGTCATACTCACTAGTTGTTCTATACTTCTTATAATGGTGAACTACCTTGCGCAATGGATTTCTCAGGGTTGTTCTATAAAGTTGAACATTGTTAAACTTAGAAAGATTAAGGAAAAAGAGTGTTTACATTGGACAATGTTCCTGTTTGTTTGCAATTGAACACTCTTGCCATGTCCCATGTCACCTTTTTCCTCTACAGCTCCCCTTTTTCTCTGCTTCTGTCTCCACCTCTGCTCTGTCCTCTCTCTCTCTCTTTTTCCCTTCCCACCTCTCCTACCACTGTGAAGACTGCAATGTCGAGCCATGGGGTGGTGTCGAGGACTAACCAGAATTGTCTCGACATTGCCGTTCTACCGCCATCTTCTGGGTCTGACATCCAGCCCCCGACAAAACCACCACAGCCCATGCAGAGACCAGGACACGAAAGGCGGGACCATGGACTGCACGCACGCCTGCGCAGACACCAGGGCGCGAAAGGCAGAGGCCAGGGCGCAGAAGGCGGGGCCATGGACTGCACGCACGCCTGCGCAGACACCAGGGCGCAGAAGGCGGGGCCATGGACTGCACGCACGCCTGCGCAGAGACCAGGGCGCGAAAAGCAGAAGCGCAAACTGCATGTACGCAGACCTGCTCTGCGCATGTGCATGGCCCTATAAAAGGACCGCGTGCGCCTTTTGAGGTCCTCTCTTTTTCTCTTCTCGTCCTTCACCGTGCACCTCCTTGGAAGCTGCTCCTGCGGACACAGAGGCTGGACCGACTGGACCTTTGATCGACGGGACAACGCCGGACTCGGAGTGGCGGTAGCTAGTTCCCCTACGTGGCTCTTTTCTCACCCACCTGAGCACGCTCTTTCTATTTTTCTCTCTTTTCCTCTCTCTCTTTTTCTTTTTTTTTTTCTTTTTTTTTTTTCCCCCCATCTCCCTACCCGGTCCTCACCCCTTTGTTCGCCAAAATAAAGTCAAAAGGTTGTACGGCATTTGACCTCGTTTGCGTCTTAATCTCGTCCTTGGGATCGTATCAAAACCTCTCTCGACATTGGATCGGGACACAGCCACACCAGAATTAGAGTCCTTAGACACAAACTCCAGATTTGTAAAGAAAAAGGCAGTTATTCACCTGTTAGAGAAGCAAGTCTACCTTGGCAAATTATAAGGCTCTTTACAGTTAAAAAAACACCCTCTTTTTAGATCTATATTTCCTTCAAAATGAAGAAAGCAGTTTTAATCCTAAACTGTATATAAATTAATATAAAATACATTGTGTATAAATTCATAACCAAAATGGCATTATATTAATAGGAATAATCTAAAATGTAATCTGGAGGTATGTCTGCTTCTGTCTTCACATCTGTTATAGTAACAACAGTATGACTGTATGAAGTTCTGTGCAGCCAGGCTTTACTTTCGTTAATTTGAGTGAGAATAACACGAAACACAAGCCACCACAGACTTCAGTGTAAACTAGGAACTAACCAGACTACACTAAAAACTTTGCAATGGGGTCTTCAGCACAACTGTTTCCTGAAATATGCAAGATTAAACTAGCACTGATATATTGACCAATATCTCACTGTTACAGTCATCCTATGACAAATCACACAGGCATCTCCTTAAGAACAAATAGCATGCATAGTATCATGTAATATCAAAGAAATGATGCTCGTCTACTGAATCCAACTCTAGTTCTTGCACTTTGTTTTTTTAAATTGTATCACTAAGAGACTAGATGCACAATACTTTTGGCCATTAATAGCCTGATTTCTAATATGGGAAAAAGGAAGAAAATGTTGAATAATTCTCGTGATAATGATGAAAGAGGTCCAAGATGGTCTTTCATGAACAGAAGACAAACATAAACTTTTAAAAATGTCCCAACAAACTCTAAATTAACTAGATTGCTGCAAAAGGAACCTAGTTTTAAACACCTTTAAACCTCCCCTTTATGAGAATACAGAATAAATCTAGTCTGCTAAATATTCTCTCAATTATTCTCTCACTTCTTTCTTTTTTTCTTTTTGGTATATGAATAGGTATATATACAAAGATACATTCTCCCTCATACAATTGCTAAGATTATAAACTCCCTGGCATTGTCCATTTGTACAACACATTGTACAATGCAGCTTGAACCATTAATAGGCCTTCTGCAGCCTATGATATGAATAAATACATGAATTCACATTTCTATGGGTTTGGTCCAAAAATATGAAGAAACAGGTATTGAAATATAACACTTCACTAGTAATTTTCAACCACAAAACTCTCCAATAAATTTATTTTCAACATACTGCACTGGTATTTTTTCTATACACATGCAAGTTGCTATTTGCCCTGGTGAATCTCAGTTCTTCCCTCACAATCTGCCTGTCAGAAAATCCAGGCATACAGAACAAGTAATTCTGAAGGAAACACTCAAATATTCGGGAAGCAGACCATACCTCACCTTCAATCAGTTGTCACTCTCAGCCTGAGATTGTCATCATCACTCCAGACTTAACTTGGTTTGACAGTAGCTGCATTTGTGTATGTTAGCCTTTATCTCTTCTGGTTAAAGCCTGAGCCTTGAGTCTCTGCTTATTTTGATTTGATACTCATAAGAGATATAAAACTTGCAAACAAAGCCTGACTTCACCAGTATCTAGAGTGCCAGCAGAAGGCCCAGGCTCTGCTGAAGATGATTATGTCAAGTTGATAGGAAGATAGTGAATGGCTTCAAGAAGAGCATAGATTTTGCACCATTCTGGTTAACAGTGCTGAATTTCATGCCAGTGAGCAGATGCTGAAGGCTTCTGTTTGTGCACACTATAATATGAATCAGATTATTTCACATACTTAATAGGCCATTGAAAACTTTTTTTTTTACTTGCTGGGAGAATGTGGCAAACTGTCAGCTTTAAGGAAGAGAACTTCTTTACTTGCTCGACCTGTTCATTTCCATTCAGTAATGCTGCTGTCAACTGTCATCCACAGTGTCTGAGCCTGCACTAGCTTCAGCCACTTGCTTTACTAGTGCTAGAAACCACAGACTCAGAAATAAGGATGTCATAAGCCTACTTGAGATTACATCTCCTTCTGCCAATGTTAATATCACTATGGCAACCATCAACAGCAATACACGTTATTATTTCAGTATAAATATTGAAGAGATGTGACAGCCTTGTCAAACTCCTTTCCTGGTGTCCAACCACTCTGTTATACCTTTTGCTGTTTTGACTGCTCTTCTCTGGCCATGAAAAGAGATGGCACAAGTTGAACATCTGTGCGGGAAAGCACTTTTGCAACACTCAGTACTGGTCCATATTTCTGTATAACATAGTAAACTAACACTTTTTAATACAGTTGCTAAAATATAACTGCAATAGATTACTGCCTTTGTTTTTTCTATAATAACTTTGTGATTAAAATCAATGCATATTATGCAGATTTTCACCAGTGTAACCAAGATCAGGATGCAGCCCAGCTACTATAGGGCTCCTATTATAGCCGATAGCTTGCTGACACTGCTTTGGCCTTTTTTTCCTGAGATGTTCAACTTTCTTGAAAGATAAAAAAAAAAAATGAAAATTGTGTCACAGTTCTTGTTTAACACTTTATGTACGTTCACCTCATTAATCTTTCCCCTTAATTTTAAATGCCCTAAGAATGTTCTTGCAGTTTAGTCAGAAGAAAATTAGTTCATACAGACTGGGAAATTAAATGTTATTTGTTGCTCTTTTTAAGAAGGGTTTACAGTATCTCACCTAGGGAAGATGGCTGGGGAACCATAAATTAGAAGTGGGAGTTAACTTATCCCAAGACCAGGTCAGTAGGAGAACAAGAAATAGGCAGGAACAACCTAATCCACTTTTCCATCCATTTTCCTACTCAACCACATACCATTCAAAAAAACCACCAAAAGGTTATTCAGCATCTAATTTTGTAGGCATTAGCCTTTAAACCAGAGCAAAGCAACTCAAAGAACCTGGGGAATGACCTGACAAGTTCTGCTTCACCTCCACAGGCACAGGTTTTCTCTCTGAGGGGTTCAGAAGAAGCAACACAACAGCTATGTAATAGCATGCCTTTACCCTGAAAAACTTACTCAGCATGCATCAGAAAAGGGAGTCTGACCATGTTCTAGGTGTGATTGTCCTGAAGAAACCAGTGTTTCAGCCAGCAATTCTGATTTCTTTTTTTTTTTTTTTCCTTCTGAGTTGACATCTGTGGCTGGTAGAATTGTCACCTTATGATAACAAGAGAGATGTGCAAAGCTGGGCAGACTTGGTGGTGCTTGATCCTCCACAGGTAGGGGAAGGTGAGAGCTGAATCCAAGGGCTAGATATAGATGGTCTATCCTGAGCTAAGAATTATGCATTGCTGAAGCTAATATAAGTGTTTTATGTGGAAGAAGAGGCAGGCAGACTGTATACCCTATCCATTGATAAATCAATAATGTTGTGGTGTGCTGCTGAAACACAGCTGGATGTCTGCTTTTTTTCACCTCTAAGTCTAATCAATAAAGAAAAGGTGAAGAGTAAAGGCACAAACAATAATTGGAAGCAGATTTGATTCTCATTGATAATATTCTCTTTAATTTGGGTAGCATCAGACTCTTAGAAGAAAATTCTGGAGATATTTGCTGGCAACCGTGAGACTTTTAGCTTCTTTCTGAAAAGAATTCAACCTTCGTGCCTCTTCCCCTCCATCTATAAAAGTAATGACAAAGTCTCTGGGTTGATGCAAAATGTTATCTTTGGTTTATTGTTATTATTGCTATTAATATGTACTTATGCAAGTATTTGACACATATGAGTTTTGTTTCCTTGAAGAAAGCTCCAAGGGATCATTTACTGGAAGTAGGAGAGATGTGATAGCTCTAAGACTGATGAGTCATCACATGGTGATGCTCAATACAAAATACAAAACCAAAACATAAGAGTACAACAGTGTTTGAGCAGTCATATTCTAGCATCAGCTGGATGCTGCTGGAAAGGAAATGGGATTGCTTTGCTCTTTTTTAAAGATGGACAGTGTTTGATTGCTTTGTCTTGCATTTTTTTCCTTAAGTGACTCCTAAATACTTTACAGAACTCAGACTATACACTCCTTAATCTTAAATGCATTCAGAAGGACACAAATATACACATATAAAATGCCAATGAAGGAATAAAGAAAAAAAAAATCCATCCTAAATTTAAAAATGTGCACAGTCATTTATTTTGAGGAAAAAAAAAATCTCATTACAGCCCAAGACATGATAAAGACAGGGGCTTTGAACTTATGTGACAATCTCACTTTGGAAAAAAAATCTCTAAACCTGCTACTTCAGTTGTAGCTTTGTATAACTAAAGACAAAGCAGGTATGATCAGGTTAATTTCTGCATTTGGACAGTTCTTTGGCATAGTGCAACACAGGAGATCAAGAGACTTTCCTTATCTTCCAACTCTGAGAGCAACAATAATAACCATCACTATGCTGCGTGCTAGCCTCCCTTCAGGTCAAGGACCTCACAGTGCTTCACAAAGACAAATTAATCAAGCCTCAGAAAGATACATGAGCCGCAAGTATTTAGGACTTATTTCAGTCCAGCCCTGATACAAGTGTCTTGCAAATCCTACTCACTATATTTTTATGTGACCAGGGATGACCAGGGACAGCATATGCAACAAACACAGGTCTTGGTTAGCTTTAAGCAAAATTAGTTTCTCTGAGCGTAATGGGACCCCTTACATCCTTAAAAATGATACAACAGGTGTTCTCAGTGTCATGTTAATTGAGGAACCATTAATGGGTTGGACAATAGGCTGGGGACCACATAAAGGAATTAATTTACTGTGTAACATGTTCAAAAGATGTCAGATGAAGAAAGGTCCCTTTATGGGTGTCGTGGTTTAACTAAGCATCACACAGCTGCTCGCTCACTCCCCCACTGGTGGGATGGGGGAGAGAATCGGAAGGGCAAAAGAGGAAAACTCATGGGTTTAGATAAGAACAGTTTAATAACTGAAGTAAAATAAAAATAGCACAGTAGTAATAATAACAATAATAATAAAAACAAATAATAATAATAATAATAATACAAAGCAAGTGATACACTGTACAATTGCTCACCACCCACCAACCGATGCCCAGCATGTCCCCAAGCAGCGATCCTGCCCCCCTGGCCAACTCCCCCAGCTTATATACTGAGCATGACGTCATATGGTATGGAATAGCCCTTTGGCCAGTTTGGGTCAGCTGTCCTGGCTGTGCTTCCTCCCAGCTTCTTGTGCACCTGGCAGAGCATGGGAAGCTGAAAAGTCCTTGACCAGTGTGAGCACTTCTTAGCAACTACTTAGCAACAGCTTAGCACTACTTAGCAAGAACCAAAGCATCAGTGTGTTATCGACATTGTTCTCATCCTAAACCCAAAACACAGCACCATACCAGCTACCAAGAAGAAAATTAACTCTCTCCCAGCTGAAACCAGGACAATGGGTCACATGCAAAACCTTTCTAGAATACAGGTGGCTGTGGGTTGCACTCTGGGAGACCTTGATATAACAGAAACTAAACCACTTAGCTGTTGACATAGAATAATTACATATTACAACAGAAAAAAGGTTGATCTATATGCAACTTTTAATGTAATTCAGACTTGTGTTGGTTGAATCTAGTGGAAATCCAGATTTTGTAAATCTCTAAGGCTAATATTTTAGGTTCACAAAACCAATTTGGAGTCTTTCAGACTTTCCACTCCTGATGCTTAAAACTATGATTTCCCCCCCAAAAGATATTAAATTAAAGAGAAAGTACACCACCTTACTTTCCAGACAAAAGGAAGTCTATGCTATTTATGAAGCTTAGGGAATAAAGCCATTGTTGCATTTGAATTAAAGGAAAACTCCCAATTGTTTGCAGTAGGGGCCAGGGTTCCACCTTCTAAAAAACTGAGCTCTCCAGTACCTCAGGGGTAGTACTGATTAGGGCAAGTTATATAGAGTACATATCACCTTCAGGATTTCTCTAGATTATGTCTATACCTTTTTCTCACTTCCCCTCTGAATTTTGTTTTTTCCCCATTCCTTCTTTGTCCTTTTTCCCCCCTTCTCTCTCCCCCCCCCCCCCCCAGTTTTTCTCCCCCCTCCCCTTTTCTTTAGGTTTCTTCCACTCTCCCTCCTACTTCTTTCACAGCATCCCCAATGCAGAATGCTAACCCATAAAATTAACATTCCAGTTAAACTTTCAAGCTCTCGGCAGCTGAATGGGTTTGAGTAGAGGCAATACCACTAAGCCATCCCTTTTGTAGGCATGGTATAAAATGGTGGCATCAGGACCAATGGGACAATTCTCCCCAGAGCAGTGTGTTCAGGAGATTATAAAACTTATGTTTGGTCCCTGCTATCTTTTTCTTTTTGTTCTCTATAAATAAAATATGAGAGGAACCTCCTTAATTTTCACATCAGTGTTTGCAGCTCAGGACTCCATTAATGCACCCCTCTCCCCGCTGCTCTGTGCCCTAGTTTGCAGTCAGTTCATTCTGCATTGATGTATATTTCATTGCCCAAGACTTAATTTTGATTTATTGTCCATCCATAAATTAGAAAAATATGCTCTGGAATTCCATCCTGCTGAAAAGCTGTGCCTGATGTCAGGGGACTGGGTGATATTTAAGATGTCAGAAATACATATTGGATTAGTGTGCTTTGTTTCCCCGCAACAGCAGGTGTTAAATCAGAGCTGATGGCTGAAGTTAAATGCATTAGGACAGGATCAGCCAAGAAGATGGAGTTTTTCTAAACCATACACTCTCCAGATAAATAACTCAAAACTAATTGTGTGTCCACATCTTAGATAGATACATTTTTATTTACTTTAATACATTAAACAATGAAAATAGCCCCTGGCACTTAACTACCCATTTAAGATCTGTACAAATCTTTGATGCTAATGAGTGAGTGGCTTTTGCAGTTATTACATTGTCCCTTCTTGGCCCTTCAATGGCTTAAGATATTTTCTAAAGGAAAGATAGCTAAGAAAGAAATAAAAAGGAGTAAAGCAGCTATAGAGATGGTACATCACTTTTTTAGGTTAGGGGGTTATTCCCATAGAAAATTCAAGACGTGAATGTAGAAAAAAGGGTTTACTGTAAATGGGACCCTAAATAATACAGACCACATTCTGCATCCAAGGGCTCTCTTGAATTTTCTTTTTCTACTGTTGATTTTATGTTTGTTGCAGTTAAGCTTGCTGCTCTGTTTATGTTAATGAATGAGAAGTCTCTGTGTATAGAAAAATGATCAGGCCTAGTCTTGAGCAATTTAGCTGGAGGCCAAAGACAAGATGCTTAGGAGAGAAAACATTTTCAAGATCAACTGGTGAACTGTAACAAGCCAGTGAGATTCATGGCAAGAACTGCATGTTTTGTCACACCAGCGATTTGATTAAAAGATAAAGTAATGGGTTTAAACAGTCGCTATGAGGATGTAGCCAGACTTTGTTAGCTTTTCGCAAATTACTTAACAGAGCGGTGATGGAACTGGAAATAGGGCTATTTTGTGTAAGGTATAGAAAAGAGGGTTACATTTGAAACAGGAATAATAAAGGATGTTAATGTTTGGTGTTAAATGTATTTCACTTCATTCACCTTGCAATGATTTCTAGGAAGTTTAGAACATTCTAAATGTTATAGACAGCTATAATAAAGTTGACAGGTTTTCAGTTTTCTGATATTCAAAACACAGTTACTGTTACCGCATTTATAAAACCTCAGCCCTCTATGAATAAATAATACTCTAAGCGTATAGGACCCTTCTCACAGAGATATCAAATCATTCCAAAGGCAGGCAATGGGAGCTACTGTTCACTTCATATGCTGTACAGAGAAACTGAGGCAGAGAGGCTAACTAGCTTGCTTTGACTTGCGCAAAATGAGTGAGTTGGGGGAAAAGTATTATACAGGGCCCCATTTCCCAGTCTTTAGATTTATGGCCTGATTGCACATGATATTTAAGCATGAGCTTGTAGTCTAATATCTAGTTACCCCAAATTAAAGTTAGGCACATCTTTCAAACCTTTGCTGTATCTGTATCCCAGCTAAAGAGAGAACGCTACCCCAAAAGAGAGACATTTATTATATTGACATTGTGCCTCTCTTGCCTTCCTGTTTTAAAGATATTTTTAACAGACTTTTGAAACCATACTCCAAATTTAACACTTTATCTCAAAACAAAGTGAACTTCAGTTTGCTCTTGCCCCAGAAGAGACTCTCTTCCACAGGGAGATTCCACCCCACTTCAAAGCAGAGACTTCCCAGAGTCTGAACCTCATGCAGAACAGTAAAAATTAATGTGCAAACAGTATTATGAGCATTTCATCAGACTGGATGTTTTGAAATTAGAGCTGCAGTGAGCGTCCACCAGAGACTTGTACTCCAACAAAAAATTATCCTTTCCTTTTCCTACTAGGCCTGCATCTACTGTTGTTATTAACTTTGCTTCTTTGCACACACACAGGTTGTGTCATTGCTTGAGGGCAGGTCTGTTTTTAAACATTTCAGTTGCTGTAAAAAAAACCAAAACAGTAAACAGAAAAATTCCTGTTAATGATGAAAGACTGCTGCCTTACAACAGCAGAGTTTGAGTAGGTGCTGGAATCTTCCCAGGCATACAGGCTGGAAGAGAGGATCACAAAAGCAGGGAGTCAGAAATGATTGAAGGTGACCATAAACACCAGAATCATCATCTCTGTGGTCGTAGGTTGTATTACATAAAACATTTGTTTAAAACAATTTGTTATATTTTTTTGATTGGTATTGGTTAAGCTCCCAGTATTCAGGGTATGTTATCAAGCTGTGAGGTGAAGCTTCACGGTTGGATTAAGCCCATCTCATGCCATGCTGCCATCAAAAAGGGGTAGTCCTGCCTTGTTGAGTACCTTGTGTCAGTGCTATCTAGAGCGGGACCACACAGAGAGTGAGTCAAACCACTTCTCTAACCTGGTTGAAAATCAGTGATGTTCTTGATGGTCAGTTGGGTCACTGAGTTGATCCAATTCACTGTGTGATGACATGATCACTACCAGTTACTCTCGGAAAGTGGTGGGAACATGTCGCTGGGGCTTAGACAGGGGGCAGGACTGAAGAGCGGTAGGCTGAGCACTGGCCAACTTTTCTAACGTTACCTTTGAGTTTGGTTCTGACACTCCAGCACGGCTTCAAGATTTGTTCTCCTTTGTCTTAATGCACAAGAAGAAGATGAGGGAAACCTGCTAAAGATTAAGGCTTGGATGGGAATCATCAAATAATATGGCTTTGGTTTGCTCTAAAACTGTCCGTTTAGAATTAGAGTGATGTTGTAGCTGCCCTCAACAGACAGGATTTGCTAATAAATCCCCTCTGTACTAAGGTTGAATGAGGTTGAACTCATACTCCTTGCAAGGATTCTGTAGAGGGAGAAGAGGGTTTTTATTTTGAGGAAAATATAAACATTAAATTCCTGATTCTGCGCCATTTATTCAGCCAAAAATTCCACTGAATTGCTCCCAATAAGTAAGAGCTTGAGGATATAGCCCTAATTCAGATTTCTTGTGAGTATTAGAGAATGTAATTCACAAATTAATGCAAAACTAATTTTTAGTCTAAGGAGTGATAATTCTGATTGGAGACTAGGAGGCAAAGGCTGATGGGAAACCATGTTTAAAAATACATAAATATTAAATCACAGCTTATCTCTAGGGGAAAAAAATCCAATATAGAAATCAACATCTTTCAAATAACTAGTTAGTTTAACTGGAAAAATATTAACAACAATAAAACTGAATACCAATAAGATGTGTCCAAGGAAGATTCTAGTCTATTCCTCTATGCAAAAGCAAACTACATCCAGCTTCACTTTATCTTCATATTTAACCTTTTGCAATTTAATGCCAACTAAAACAGCTTCCAGCTAATACGTCTAACCTTTACATCCCAGAATATTCTACCCTTTAGTATATGTAGTGGTTTCCTTCAGTTGTCACCAGTCTTGATAAACATTTTCCAGGGAAAGACTTCGGGTTGAGCGGATGTCCTGGTTTCAGCTGGGATAGAGTTAATTTTCTTCCTAGTAGCTGGTATAGTGCTGTGTTTTGGATTTAGGATGAGAATAATGTTGGTTGATAACACACTGATGGTTTAGTTGTTGCTAAGTAGGGCTTACACTAGTCAAGGACTTTTCAGCTTCCCATGCTCTGCCAGGTGCACAAGAAGCTGGGAGGGGGCACAGCCAGGACAGCTGACCCAGATTGGCCAAAGGGCTATTCCATACCATATGATGTCATCCTCAGTATATAAACTGGGGGGAGTTGGCTGGGGGGAAGCAATTGCTGCTCAGGGACTGGCTGGGCATTGGTTGGTGAGTGGTGAGCGGTTGCATCACTTGTTTTTCCTGGGTTTTGTTCTTTTGTTGTTGTTGTTTTCCTTTTCATAACAACAACAACAATAATAATAATTTATTTCAATTATTAAACTGTTCTTATCTCAACCCATGAGTTTTCTCACTTTTACCCTTCCAGTTCTCTCCCCCATCCCACTGGGAAGGGGAGGGTGAGCAAGCGGCTGTGTGGTGCTTAGTTGCCAGCTGGAATTAAACCACAACAGTGGGGTATTTATCAGGAGCCACAATTCCTGAATTCTCATCTCTTCCATGGACTCCTTGTGTGACCTTGAATAAGTCACCATACTTCCATTTCCATCCCTGAATAAAGGGTATCCTACTTATTTATCTTTCAGGTGCCTTGTGTGTCTTAATCAATCAATATTTTTCATGACATTTTGAGATCCACAGATAATTAGAGATTCTATGACAATAAAACATAAGTGTTGTACACAGTTCATGGGCTGTTTGTTTTTGTTTTCCTAGTGTCTTGTAACTCCAGTGGGACTGATGAATATCTGTAAATCTTTTTAGTGTACATTCAAAGGAAATAACTTACTAAAAAAATCCCAAACAAGAGTCCCAAACATTTCTCCTGTTTGATTATCTAAGATGTCCTATGAAGGAAAATAGAAATTCTGATGAGCTCTGACCTCTAACTCCACCTGTAGAGTTACAATAGCAAAAGGAAAGTGGCTTATCATTTTGAAAAGGAAGCACAGAAAGTTTGACTGTGCTGGAAGTCTAATGATAAATCTAAAGTTGATTGAACAGGTTCTCAGGAAAACTGTCAATTAAATTCTCCCAAATAGTAGTATCATACAACATTTATTTGGAGGGAATACACAGGGAGGGTCCCACATTGTGTTTCAGTGAGATCTGTAATTAAATGATAAATGATATTGTGGTCTGCTATGTTTCCACTTGCTCTAGTAATAAATCATTGGGACATTGAAATGTCCTAGGTTTTGCTGCTACCAGACCTGCTTCTCCTTTCATGTATGTGGCAGAACTTTGAACTATGAATGTTCTCATCTGCATTGGATACTTAACATTCCATATGCAAGAAAGAAGGGCAAAGTTTCACACAAACTTACCCAGGCACTATTTATCCTGTAGAATTGTGATTACACACTTTGTGCTGTAGGGTCAGCATGGGACAGAGGTCCTGGACAATTCACAGAGAAAACAACCAAAATATTTCTGACTAGTCATATATCATATCATATCATAGTGCCACACTTAATTATAATTGAAAATATGCATCAAAAGGACAAAACATTATTAGAGTTTTTCCTTTCTGGAGTCCTACTCATCTGGAGACTGCAACAATAATCTTTGTTTCCAGAATAAAAAAGAATCTGTATCCCTGCTGAGCTGAGATGATAAAAGTCAAATCTTTGTTCTAGCTCTAAGCAAAACCATGTTCTTCATCGTTAACTGGGCAATTTCTCTATTTGGAATAACTGAATTTAATAACAATAACAATGATGATAATAAAGTCATATCTATTATTCCAGACTGAAGACAAAGAAATGACTGCAGATAATGAAAAGTAAGATGCATATTTTTCCTCTATCGGCTTGAAAATTATAGTAATAATGAGCTGTTTAAATTATCAAAGGAAGCTCATCACTTTATGTATATGCTTATAGTCACTTTTGCAAGCTTCTAAATGTTTAGTAACTAATTGGTCTTTCGTATTTCCTAGTGGCACAAGTGCTTCTTTAAATTTTATTTTAAGCTGTCCTGCTGATACAGACATGGCAGCACTAAGATTAGGCAGTTCATAAATATGCATATCATCCATTCCAAAAGGCAAGTGCCTAAAATGCACTCATCTCAGAAAAGTCAATTAGGATAATCAGATGCTTGAGGCTTCTCTTGCTGCAGCTCCTGTCACCACCTTTGTTCTTAGGGTTGCTGCTTTTGCCATTCCCAGTAGCACCAGAAAAAGTACAGCATGGGACTCCCACTTTGATTCTCAACACATTAAAAAACCTCAAGTTTTGGTACATGAAATACACGGCTCTGATCCTGCAGGATGACCGAAGCAGTAGGACAGACTTAAACAACACCTGTTGATGATTAATCTATTTATTCATTCAAAAATACCAAACAGACCCCAAACTTCAATGGTTTATAATTTATTATTTGCTCTCTAATTGCATGTCTACAAATATGGTGATTTTGTTAGTCCCAGATTTTTAAAGTAGGGCCTTTGTTCCACTAAACTTCTGCTGACTACAGGCACAGACTACAACTATCTCTGCAGCAAGTTAGTTGTCTGTTTTCAAATCATGCATGTAGCAGAATGCATTTGGCCTGATCGATGCAAATCTTTCAAGATTTCAGTTGAAATCAGATTAAATTTGACTACTTTGAGAGTTTTGTCAAAAGTCCAAAACTCAGACCAAATCTATGGATGTTGTACATATTAAACTTGAGCCAAAAATGTAGTTTTGAATACAAAACTCACACCATTAAGTTTTGATCAAAATCAAGCTAAACTTTCCCAGGCTGGAAGGTGATTTTGCCAGTCTAAAATTTGGCAAAATCTGATGGGTTACAGTTGAATTTTATTTTAACATTGTTATTACACTTTAGAAGAGATTCAAACCATCTAAGGAAATGGAAATCCTTGCAGACAGACATGGACAATAAATTAAAAATGTAATGTTTCATGCACCTCTGGTTTTACTGACAGAGCATAACAATTTCAAAGGAGTATTTTTAGTTATTCAACTAAAGATTACAGAGAAAACACTATTCTTACACCCCCACCCCCCCGTGTGTGTCTTACCACAGCTGGAACTAGTGAGACCCCTAATGATTTCCTCTACATACTACACAAACCCAGCCTTCATTTCTAAGCTTTGTGAGTACGTTTTTTTTCAAGGTTAGGCAGCTCTATAGTATGTTGGGAATAGAGAAGTCAGTGAGGAGCACAGATTAGTCTACAGAGAGTAGCACCTACTACTACTCTTTGTTCTTGGAGATTTTATTCACCAAAACCAGAACTTTTGTGTTGCACAAATGCAAATGTACAGCCCCCCCCACATCTACTTCATCCAGAAAACATATTAGACTAATCTATTTGTGTGTAGTATATGGAGCTTATCAAAGGACCATGACTTGCTTCTGTTTTTATACTGGTTATTTTAATTTCTATAATTCCACTTCAAGTGCATATTTTGAAGAACCTCAAGTACCAGTGAGGGCAAAGGAGAAGGTGAGATGCATGGAATGGCTTCTAAAGAAAGACATTTCAGCTTGGAAAAGAGACAACTGAGGGAGATGTTGGAGACAGTTAAAATCAGGAGCACTGTGGAACTGATGAATACAGAATGACAACCAGGGTCAGGCAACTAGAAGACCAGGCAGTAGGTTTAAAACAAAGTACCTTTTCATGGAGCATGAACATAACCTGCAAACAAGCTATTTGGGAAGCCCCAAGTATATATGTATTTAAAAGGGGATTAGACATATTCATGACAGGTAGAGCTACCAAAGGCAAATGAATGCAGTGGTTCCAACACAGCTCAAAGTCCCTAAATGGCTGATTGCCAAAAAGAAGAGAGATCACAATACTTGCCTTTAAGGTTTCCATAAAAAAGCTTAATTTCATTTAAAAAGCTTAATTTCATCTTTTTCCAGGTGCATCTGGCCACTGTTGGAGAGTAAACTACACGAGACACATCTTTCATAGAGTTCTTCTCATGTATTTTACATTAGCTAATCTAATTAGGTGTATAAACTGAAAACATCCTTAATCTGCAAAGTTCCTTGACCAAATCAATTATAAGAGCTCAGAGCAAGCTTTTGCAAAATGACAAGTCCTACAAAGTTGCTTTCACAGGACTATGATCTAATACTCTCTACCAGACTACAGAAGTAAACAGGAGCTGAGACGTCTCAGCTGGGAGTGCTCTGCTCCCGCTCTTCAGGCAAGCACACTACAGGTGGACACTCTGCCGCTGTATCTTATGCATGAAGTTAAACTGTGAAGGCAAAATAAGTCTGACCTGCATGCCAGGACTTGTTTTAGGGCTCTTCTCCCATCTGGAGCCCTTCTGGAGCTGCTGTAAACCTAATTTGCAGCCCTGTGAACGTTGTCCTCCTCCTGTCAACCTCAGGACTAGCTTTGAGGTCATCCATACCTGCTGTGCTCTGACGATGTCACAGGAACGGTGAGTATTTCCATGGCGTGAAAGTCTGGCCCTGGGTGTTTTTTCAACTTGGTGACCAACGTTGCACTATCAACCTGCATTACGGCTCTTCATAGGGAGGAAACAAAGCGTTGGTCAGAATCTGCAGAAGTCTGATTAGAGAATAAACAGGCCTGAAAGTTATCTGACCTGAGGGAAATGCTTGCTTCTACGTACAGTCCTTTTCTTGGCAAAATACTCTACTACTGCTTAATGCTCTCCTTCTCCGTTTATTGTTATTAATTATCCCCTCTAGAGCTGGGTACATCCAGAAGGAGGGAATGAACTTGAATCAATCATGTACCCCCCTCCCCAAACTGGACCCTGTACCCCTCTCTGGGTGGTGTCAGGAAGGCTGAAGGGAAGGGCAACATGGGCATGGTCCCTGCAAGTCAGGGGCATCATAACGAGGCACAGGGCCATGGAGCCCATGCTGCTTTCTCCTTATTTATGTTTTTTTTATCATTACTCAGTTCAGCCACACAAGGCAAATTGTGTTTAATAAATTAGCCTAATGGATTCTGCATGTGGTTTGTGAGCGGGGTGCTTCCTCTGGTTAAGGAAAACATTCTCTTTCCCTTTGCTTTTCACAACAATGAGGGTAAGCAGAGGGCAGGGGACAGTGGGGAGGGGGGAGCAAGCCTGCCTGTCATCCCCAGGGCCAGGGGGACCATTAGGGCCAGCCCCAGAAGAGGAAGCCGCTAAAGGTACGACCAGAACTTAGAGAGATGAGGCAGGCTCCGATGACTGAGAACAGAATGCTGCAAAACTTAGAAAAAACCCTCCAGATTCCTATTGCTGTAAACACACGGGTCCAGAAAGGGTCGGCAAACAGCAAATAATTTCCACAAAGCTCAGTAAGCTAGCCCCTTTCCCACTGAATACGTCTGATTATGCAACAGCTTGGATGGGTGGAACAACATACACGCATACAGAAATAATCAGCTGGACTTTGGGAAGTCTACCATTCTGTACCGTGGAGCTGAAGTTTGCCTCAGATGCTATTATCAGCAAATGTTGGGTTTGTTTTTTGAACAGGAAAGACAGATATGATAGTTTTCTCCCACTTAGCAACATTTTAAAATCGGTAATCCTGGAAAAATTCTGCTTTTTTTAAAAAAAGGTCCAAATGTTTTTTTTAAGCATGACTCAAATAACTGACTTAAGATTCCTACTCAGTATATATGCGTAAATATTAAAAGTCAGATGAGGTTAGAGACATAAAGAACCAAGTTCTGTACAGCCTTGCAACTTCATTAACTCCTCTGGGGCTGTGAGACATAAACAAAGGCACAACTAGGCCTGGCATTTGTGTGGTTTGGATGTGTGTGGTGATGTTCATTATTCATGGAAAAGGAATTGTTCAGGATAAGAGCTATTATAAAGTGTTTTATTCATCCTTAATGTTGTGCTCTTATGCTTGTCAAGTAACATTTCAGTAATATTTGTCACCAGCACTTGTGAGTTACAAACTTTGGCTTTTTAAAATCATTATTTAGAACATAAATTTAATCTTTTGCCCCCTTGGATGCATTTTAGGAGACGAGATGCACTTCAAGATTTGGGCAAATGTTTAACAAACACCAAAAAGTGAGTCGTAAGCATATGAGCTTTTTCAGTGCCCCCTTCTTACTTATCGCTGGTTCATTTTTTTTATCCCTGAAAACAAAGGAAATGCACTCATAAGGAAATGCTGTCAAATAAAACCAGATTTTCTTTACATTATTAAAATTTAGCAAAACCTCTTGTTCTGTCTGTGTACCACATAAAGCCTGGTGATATTATCGTCCTTTTTTTTTCCAACTTTGAAATCCCACAGTAAAGAGGTTGTACTTGATATAATATTGTAAACCATTTTGAAATATGGCAAGCAGTATCTTTATCAAATGTAGCTAAAGATATTAATAACCACAACTGTCAATTGTAAGAATAAGACAAGTGTTTTAATAAATCTTTGCTAATACTCCATACAAATATAAAAGAATTACCAACTTTCTCTCTGGCCCTTTCCCTAGTGACCACTGCCTGTTATGACTTTGAATGATTCCCTCTAATGGAAGACAGCCAATACTGTCCATCATTCCAGATGGTCAGCTCTACTGCAAAGTTCTCAGCATTCAGAAATATCTCGCTAGCATTTGGGTTTTTTTCCTTTCCATGATAATCCAGTCCAAGATCAGCCATCTATTAGTTGGCAGATAAAATCTGGGCTATCTTGCCGACTTGTTACAAAATCCGTATTGGTATTCATGTTAGAAAGTGAGCGGTGGTTTCCTGCCCAGGTCATATTAAAAGAAAGTCAAAACAGACCAACAGCTCTGTAATAGCCAGTAAGTAATACATTAATCATTTGCTGATGCACAGCTAAGAGGTGACAGGAAAAAATATAAGCAGACTTCGTGGGCATATTCTGAACTGGGCTGTACCTGCACAATAATCCTGTCTGTTACCACAGTTTGCACTAAACGCAAACAGGATTTCGTCCAGTATCTTCCATGTAGCAGGCATTGCTTTTTCATGTACTGTGGATATTTGACATGCTCTGTCCTGATTTCTATAAAAAGCAATTCAAATCATGCAAATATTTCATGCTCTAATCAGCAGAAAGTAGATGAGTACTGGCTTGTGCAAGCAATTTACCAAAGATCAACTAATTTTTCAATTAGTAGATAATGGCTGGGTATTATAAAGTAAAGCTCATCACAGAAGCAGCATTTGCTTATTGCTGTTCTCTGTTAATACAAAGAGGCATTAGCAGACACTTGTAAATTTTCCTATGTACAGCTTACATAAAAACTAATGACAACAACAACAAACACTCCCCTTTAAAGGCACTGCACCTAGAGTAAATATCGTAGGTGTCCTTGGGGACAAATATTTCAAGTGCTTAGATATCTTTCTGGTATGCCTTCTAGCATCTTGTCATCTGAAAAAGCGTGCTACGAAAAGTGGGCTTACACACTACTTACATGATTTTCTGTAATGGGAAGCTTACAATGCTGCATTTCTGGCTTGAAAATTAAAATGATTTGATTAATTTTACAAACCCAGAATAGCTCTAGTAAAAACAGACCGGTGTTTTTGACACTGAATTACATGGAATTTCTCCAGGAATGCAAATTAGGCTGATAATTGTGTGTTTCATTGCAATAATATCCATTGTTTAATTGATATATTTTATTTCAGGCAATCAGATATTTCAAAATATTCAGGAAACATTCAGCTACAAGGCACCAGTATTTGATTTTTTTTTTAAATAAAATTGTTTTCAAGAGAAAACTAACTATACATTTGACCTCCCGGCTTTTTCAGAAATGATTATCTTTATAGCACTATCAGTACTTTCAATAAAATAAATTTTAACTTGTGTTTGAAACACACATTACAAATAGATATATAGATGGATGAGTGTTGTGGTTTAACCCCAGCTGGCAACTAAGCACCACACAGCCGCTCGCTCACTCCCCTCTTCCCAGTGGGATGGGGGAGAGAATCGGAAGAGTAAAAGTGAAAAAACTCATGGGTTGAGATAAGAACAGTTTAATAGGTAAAGCAAAAGCTGTGCATGCAAGCAAAGCAAAACAAGGAATTAATTCACTATTTCCCATTGGCAGGCAGGTGTTCAGCCATCTCCAGGAAAGCAGGGCTCCATCACGCATAACGGTTACTTGGGAAGACAAACGCCATCGCTCCGAACGTCCTCCCCTTCCTTCTTCTTCCCCCAACTTTATATTGCTGAGCATGATGTCATATGGTATAGGAATATCCCTTTGGCCAGTCTGGGTCAGCTGTCCTGGCTCTGCTCCCTCCCAGCTTCTTGTGCACCTGGAAGAGCATGGGAAGCTGAAAAGTCCTTGACTAGTGTAAGCACTACTTAGGAACAACTAAACCATCAGTGTGTTATTAAACCAAACATTATTCTCATCCTAAATCCAAAACACAGCACTATACCAGCTATTAGGAAGAAAAATCAATGCTATCCCAGCTGAAACCAGGACAATGAGATATTGAGAAAAGGAAGAGTATAGATTATGAATATTAAGATTTATATTAATCTATAGCCTATTAAAGTACAGTAAAACCTGAAAATTATTATATTAAGACTACTTCTACTATGGTTTCTTTTCATCGTTCCACCAAAAATGATTCCAAATAGTAAAATAACATTGATTTTGATCTTGTTAATGAACCTGAAGAACTTCAAGGCATACTTGACCATAGATTTCCAAGAAAAAATTGACATGTAGCCATCATAATTTCATGAGCCTTGGCAGAAGATATATAATTTCACTGGTATTTTGGATAAGCAGCTTGTCTTGATATTGTTAATGTTCCACAGGGACAGAAGCATGGGCTTTTTCTTCATACCAACACTCTTAAATGATTCTGTAATTTATATAATATTGATTAAGTCTTCTGAGAGTTAGGAATATTTTAAAAGGCTGTGTTCTACAGATTTATATACTATTACAGGATTAATTTAATTTTTCCAAGATGTCCATCTTCCCTATGGTAAGAACTTTCCAGAGATATCTCACTGGGACTTCCTCTCTCCCTTTAGGAGGGCTACACCCAGTGAGTGTAAAACATAGATGACCACAGTTTCTCTCCTATTAATATGAAAGGTCCCAGAAACTGCAAGTCCCAGAGTGCAATGTCCCACCTTGATTTGAGCAGCCTTCCTTAGGCTGGGACCTCCAAACAAGGCTCCTGTCTGGATTAAGGGAGGTCAAAACACAGGTTGCACAAAGCATGTTGGCCCACAGCACATTATCAACGGTAGCTACTTCCTTTTTTATTTTTATCTTGCAGTCTCTATGCATACATAAAATTTGGTGTGTTTCCCACACATTTTTTCTACATATTTTTGTATGTGTTTGTATCAGTCAGTGTATTTACATCCTTACATCGTTACTTAATGTGGAGGATCAACATCCTAACCACTGTTGTTACTGAGAAGCTTATATTTTGGTCTTTACAGATATTATACTAATAGCATATTATGTTCTAGATGGATTTTTTCAAGGCAGTGAAAAAGTACAGTTAAAAACAAACAAGCAATCTCTTCCAAACCCAGAATACACTGCAATAGTAATTTTTCTTCTGCATATAACCTTAGTTTTCCTGGAACTAAAATAAGCATTTCTAATGCTAAAACACAAATCCAAAATCGAATCATTAGAACTATTATGCTAGCAGTTAGAACACTGGATGTTTTTGTTACTGTTTGGAGCTCCTGTCTTGTTGTAAAGGTATCCAGGGATTTGGTGATGCTCATAGATATAAGTGTATAGGAAAGATCTCACACAGATTTAGAGAAGAGCTGGAGTTTGCCCTCATGAGAATTTCTTTGGGCTTTCAGTAGTGGGGCATGCTCTTCCCCAGGTAGCTACTGCTCTCCTACCCAGAAGAGTATACATAAGTGAATTGTTTGAGACCTGACATGGGATATTTTAAGACGAAAGATGCTGTATAACCCAGCTGTTTCAATGGAATAACCCATTCATCTGAACTGGGGGTTCTCAGAGGGCTCTGTGCTGGTACCTTGTTCAGTCAGAACTGCCTCATCGTGGTTAGCAATACCAAAGAGCAGGATGGTTTCTACACCTTGACTTATTTTCACTTTTCAACATAAGATTCAATCTTGCACCATCTCCTTTTCTCATCAGAACCTCCCTCCTTTTCTTTCAGCTCGTTCCCCCAGCAGAAAATCACCCCCTTTTTTGCTTCATTAGTTTTCTGCCAGGTTAGCAAGCTGAATCAGCTCTCTGAGGAGCCTGGGGAGGGTCCAAGTTAGTGTGCACAGTGAGTGGCAGAAGTGCCTGGCTAGGAGCAGGGGGAGATGGGAAGGGTAAATGGAGTGGGAGCAGGACCTCCCCTTGCTGGTGACTGTGGACTGGCTGGTTGATTGGCTCATTCCATCATGTTGAATCAGCCCAAAACATCAGGGCACTTTACAGGACTGCAGTAACTGAATTGATAGATTTCTCACATTTCTTTAACGGATATTCAACCTTACTGGTAAATTCTGCTTTGTTAACACTGCAGCGTCATTGCTTTTGTTAGTAAAGAGAATGGTTGCGACTTACAGTTAACAGGCTAGTGCTCGAAAAGCAGAGCGATAAGAAAAACAAAGATTAATAAAAAAGCTGATTCACTGAAATGAAACTCTGCAATTTAGGTCTTCCATGCTGAGACATTGATTTATGCCACAGCACTTGGTTGTGTAAAAATGCACAATAAGGCCAAGCTTGTGTTCCTGCTTCCCACCTTTCCGTAGTGGGAGTTTTGGCAGAGTAATTTGGCAACCCTACAGTACACCAGTCCCCCTTTTTCTTAAAATGAGATTTGCTTGAAACCTGTCATAATTTAAACCAACCCTCAACTTATATTCATCCAAACATATATTTTAATGTGATGTTTAAAATGTTTGTGTGGGCATGTTAACACCCCTTGCATATTTGGGCTAAAAGGCAAACCATTATTTTCATTTTGTTTCATTACTAGTATTTGATGTGTGACACAAATTCACAACTCATTAATGAGCAAATGTTAATGTGGCACAACTATGTCTGTTACAGAGCAATCGGTGTCTCAATAAGGGTTTGTTAAAGCCGGGATTTCATTGTTTTTCCTTCCTCCACAGTTCAGTGAACTAAATGCAATTTATTGTCTTCTTACTTTTTTCTCATTCCTCCCAAAACTTCGCAGTGTTTTCCTTGCTGCATCTGTATTGGGAGCCATGCGCATCTCTTTATTATTATCATCCATACAGTGTGATAGATGCACTCGGATAATTTATAAATAAACAAAATGAAAAGTCTTTGCCCAGAGAAGCCTACAATCTAGTGCCTGAATGCCGCAATTGCGATCACATGGGTGGGATTGTGTCCATGTGTTATTGACTTGAAAATTGTGGCTGAAAGCTTTAATTCTGCAGTCAGCTCTGCTAGCGAGGAATAGATTTAGGCCCTAGTTCTGCAGTCAGCTGTGCTGGCCGGGAGCCCAGCGCCTGTGCGGAGTCTGGCAGGAGGCTTCACTACTGGATTTAGTTTGTTACCACTGCAAATTGACCTACTTTTTTTTTCTTTCCAAAGGAAGGGCTCTAAATTCTCACACCTAATGTCCTATTCAGGTTTGTGGGGGAGACGTGGGCATTTTTTTTTGGATGACACTATTCAGAGCTCCTTGTTGCAAACCACTCTTACTCACATGCTTCGCTGCTAATTGTGCAGTCCTTGTTCAGGCAAAATTCCTGTTCTCTCCAGTGGGCATTTTGCCCAAGTAAGGAAACAGGCCCCATTTTACAACAGTCTGTATAAACGAGAGTCTTCCGGCTCTAAGCTGTTTCAAATAGTCCATTGGCTACAAATGGACATACATGGATCTATATGGCCGAAGGATATTAACTAGCAGATTTTATGTAATTAAAACATTAAATATCAACAATACATACAGTTAACTAAAACTATCACTTGATTTATGAGCCTTTGCTGATATATTGAACAGTACGGCTATTTTACAATATATATCTGTAGTAATTACATATTACAGGGTTGTATAGCTTTTTGAAACAGCAAAATGTATATTTAAAGCCTCTGGCTATCTATTGAGAGCTATGTTAATTATGATTTGTGGATTATTTTCTGCATGAAATCACAATCATCTTTACAATAACAATATATAGATTATGAACTTCTCAGGAAGCCTAATGCCTGTGGGTGATATTTTGGTTGTTTAAGTACTGTCATTCTGGCAGAGCATTAATTTAGATTTTCATCAGCACCTTGGATGCCCTTAGAGTTTTACACTTGGATTAAAAATACATTGAATTCATCAAGCATATTGCTAGTAAAATGAACTTGGGACTTCCCTGTTGCAAAGCCAGTTTTATGATTTTCTGACTCTAAATGAACTAAGAGAAAATCTGAAATGTTTGCAATTTTGCAGTATAAACTTTTTCTCCCTACCCTTGCGCAGCTTTGAAATGCTGAAATAAACTGTGCGTAAATAGCTATTGGGCTGGTTTCAATATTGAAAATTGATCCCATTCCTTCTCCAAATATACCAATAGCAAGACCACTACTTCCTGGAAATCATTAAGCAGAGTAGATCAAATATGCAGCTGGTTCAATCCCAGAGATGGATGCACCAAAAGTACATTATATTGTGGTACAAAAGGAAAAAATCATATGTGTATGAAAATCATAAGCTTTAAGCTTTGGAGAGAGTTGTGCAATTGAAAATCAAATGGAGCTTAAAGGAAATTATGAGGTTTTACACTTAAGTCCTGAAATAAAGAAAGTAATATTTTACAGCAAAAAATTACAAATGTCAAGATTAAATCATAAGACACTGCACCATTGAGCTACTAGCTAGCTCTGTAGCTTCTTCAGTTCTTAACACAGGGAAAGACCAACTTTCATGGTCAATAAAACTTAAGAAGTTTAGAAATACATTTAGAGACAAAAATGATATATTTGTGACTTTTCCTTCTTCAATAGCTAATTATGGAAGAAAAATGATTGAATATGTAAACTCCTCAGCTGCTAGGCATTTGTTTTTAGGCTCGTTTTTAATCTCTTTTGTTTGTTCCAAGGAAATGATGCTAATTTCTCAGCTTAAAAGAAGGTGGCTCCTGTAAATGAACAGCACTGGGATTTTTTTTGTCTGTCCTACCTCTGAAGAATTTATCAGCAGTAGCGCGATCTTGAGTAGAAATACCTTAGAGCAAACAAGACAAACCAGATTCAGAAGTGGAAAAAACAGAGCTCAGATGCCAAAACTGCTTCCTCCAGTCCAAAGCTGGACAAGTGTCGACCCAGATTGAATCAGTTGCTGTGGGAATGATTTGATTCACAAACAGGGTTATAAAATCTTATATGGAGATGCCAGTGAAAGTCTCAAAATCATAGAGCAAAAGACCTTATTCACATAAATTACCTGAATGGCTATGAAGCATAAAGGAAATAAATTGAACAATATTGCCCATACTTAGTTTACAGACATATGGTATGTAGTTTCACATGATGTACATGCTAATAACGGGCATATTTGTGAATCCCATATAATAACGGATATACATACCTCCTTTAATAATTCAAAGAATGAAACAGTTGCTTGTTCTGAGGCATACAAATTCACATGTATGCATTATGTATTTTACTACATAAGGGAGGGTTTCTGAGCTCAGACACTTGTCCTTCTTTCCTCACGCAATATCAGCTGGTCTAATAAAATATATTACCTTTTCTTAAAAGCCTTGCCTCTTTTATTACAGACACAGTCACACACACACACTGGGCATCTTCATAAGGAATTAATTTTTGGGAATCTGGGGGCATTCAGACGGGGATGTGAATTTCTGGAGGGGAAGCCTCCACCGGTACCTAGCAGTACAACACACGTTACACGTATGGTTCGTGTAGTGAATGAAATGAAGCCTTTTTTTCTTTTTCATAGCTAGCTCCACACCTGTACCATATGTAAATACACACAACACAGTGCAATGGTGAAATATTTTCAGCCCTGTCTACCAAGCTGATGCATTGATCTCAGTGGATTCTGAGATATAAACTTTAATTTGGCCCCTAGTCACTTAGTGGACACTGCCACCAGCAGCTCTGACACAGGGTTATTTGTTGCTGTTTGCTGTCCCTGTTTGCACATTAATCCAGTGACAATTAGGTGTCAGCAAGCGTTGTTTCTGCTCACTGATAGCCTTGGGCTCTGCACTTGAAGCCCTGATCAGGAGTGTAAACTCTGCTATATTTCAATTTGGAGAAGCACTCTTCCGCTAAGAGGCCCCTGGCACTGCGATAAATAAAACGCCTATTATTTACTCTATTGCCACACTTAGACATCTAATGGACTTACTACCAGCCCCCTAATCATGGCCCACAGTTAAATTCACCTATAAATCACTCCATTCTTATCCTGCAGATTAGCAAGGCCATTTTCCCCAAACCCCACAATGAGCGCTGTTTCCTTTTCTTGTTAGTCAAAAGCAAGATGATTTTTATTAGGTTAAAGATGAGATCACAGATGGTAAATCGCATGGAAGGAAATGAGATGGAGAGTCCCGTGGCCTGGTGGGGGTGGCGGGGGGGCTGGGGGGGAGGGGGGGGCTGGAGACCCTGACAGGCCCCCCCAGCAGTGCATCATCCCATGGCACCAGACCTGAGTGATGTCCCTCTGCACACTGCACAAAATGGCACTGGCCCACAGGTGCAATGAATGTGTCCGGCCTCAGCTGCTGGCAGCACAGATGGAGGGGAAAAGGAGGGTGTGTGTGGGGGTCTTCCTATTTTGTATGGGCAAACACTGCACGCTCAGCCTGTCCCCATTGCAGGAACTCCCACACACAGACCCAGTGTTCGCCACTGTTGGGCAGGTTTATCCAATTGAGGCCTCTGGCTGCGCACAAATGGGGCTGGCACTGAGTGAGGTCTGGAGAAATACTCGTACCGTCCATATAGTCCCATCAGGAACAGTCCAACTTTATCCTCACAGCAGTGCTAGGCACTGTGAGGGCAAACACACACCAATGCGGAGCATTTCATACAAGCGCACTGCAGTTTGGATCTCCTTAAAAATAGGACCCTGTCTCAAACCTTCTTTATATACATTTGGATAAGTAGCACTACCTTGATGGAGCAGATCATCTTGAGTGCCATCACATAGCACATGCGGGACAACCAGGGGATCAGACCCAGTCAGCATGGGTTCATGAAAGGCAGGTCCTGCTTGACCAACCTGATCTCCTTCTATGACAAGGTGACCTGCTTGGTGGATGAGGGAAAGGCTGTGGATGTTGTCTACCTGGACTTTAGTAAAGCCTTTGACACGGTTTCCCACAGCATTCTCCTGGAGAAACTGGCTGCTCATGGCTTGGACAGGCGTACTCTTTGCTGGGTAAAGAACTGGCTGGATGGCTGGGCCCAGAGAGTGGTGGTGAATGGAGTCAAATCCAGTTGGCGACCAGTCACGAGTGGCGTTGCCCAGGGCTCAGTACTGGGGCCAGTTCTGTTTAATATCTTTATTGATGATCTGGATAAGGGGATTGAGTGCACCCTCAGTAAGTTTGCAGATGACACCAAGATGGGTGGGAGTGTTGATCTGCTGGAGGGTAGGGAGGCCCTACAGAGGGACCTGGACAGGCCGGATTAATGGGCTGAGGCCAATTGTATGAGGTGCAACAAGGCTAATTGCTGGGTCCTGCACTTGGGTCACAACAATCCCATGCAACACTACAGGCTTGGGGAAGAGTGGCTGGAGATCTGCCCAGTGGAAAAGGACCTGGGGGTGTTGGTTGACAGCCACCTGAACATGAGCCAGCAGTGTGCTCAGGTGGCCAAGGCGGCCAATGGCATCCTGGCTTGTATCAGGAATAGTGTGGCCAGCAGGACCAGGGAGGTGATCGTCCCCCTGTACTGGGCACTGGTGAGACCGCACCTCGAGTACTGTGTTCAGTTTTGGGCCCCTCACTACAAGAAGGACATTGAGGTGCTGGAGCATGTCCAAAGAAGAACAACAAAGCTGGTGAAGGGTCTAGAGCACAAGTCTTATGAGGAGCAGCTGAGGGAGCTGGGGTGGTTTGGTTTGGAGAAGAGGAAGCTGAGGGGAGACCTTATCACTCTCTACAACAACCTGAAAGGAGGTTGTAGTGAGGTGGGGGTAGGTCTCTTCTCCCAAATAACAAGTGATAGGACAAGAGGAAATGGGTTCAAGTTGTGCCAGGGGAGATTTAGATTAGATATTAGGAAAAATTTCTTCACGGAGAGGCATTGGAACAGACTGCCCAGGGAAGTGGTACAATCACAGTCCCTGGAAGTATTCAAAAAGCATGTGGATGTGGTGCTTAGGGACATGGTTTAGAGGTGGACCAGGCAGTTAGGCTAACAGGCTGAACTCGATGATCTCAGAGGTCCTTTCCAACCTTAACAATTCTATGATTCTATATAGCTGTTTTAGCAGAGCCAGACACATAGTATAACTGTAATGAATAATATGACACATTCTGCATTTTTATTCTCAGTGGCTGGTAAGGAAGAAATTCCAATTTTTTTTTTTTTAAATAGGTTCATTATTCTCAACCATTTACTGAATAGTTTCTGTGAACAATTCCCAGTCTTGTTCAGGTTAAGTATGTTGCAAGTGTCCAATATTTTAAATTCTACCTGGTTTAATTGGTTGCATAGGTTATGCATTTGCATATCCTTGATTGAAGGAGCACAGTGCTGATATATCAGATTTCCTGTGCAATAACTATAATAAATTCAAAATTCATTATCCATAAATGTTCTGCAACATTTGCTTAAAATTTTGGCACAAGTTTCTGTCAGCGGATGCCTGTATGAGGAGGGCCATGGAAAGCAAGCACAAAAGAGAAGCAAAGCACAGCCTGATCAAAAGCCTTTAAGTGATTCAAAGAAATCATTGGGGTTTATTTTTATAGCATTACTCCGTTACCCTTGATATGTGGCAGAATCGCATCCCCTTTCTCGGTAGGGAGGCTTTCACGTTACATACGTAAGAGCCAGCCAGAGGGATGTCAGAGATTTACATCACCCATGGAACATGATTTATATCATATGTGAACATGCACCCATATGGGACACTGAAGGAAAGTGGCAGCTGTCATTGTGGTGTCATGGGATGCCCACGACATCATGGCCTCTGCAAATTGACCCACCACCACCAAGTCCCTGCTGCATCCCGACAGCTGCTGGGGTAAGCTGCAGCCCCTTTTCTCAGCCTCCTCTCCCTACTCCTTACTTTTCAGGCTCTAAATGGGATGGATTGCAGTGAAGACCTCCCCATAATCTCTGTTTAACCATTTCCATATGACAACTACTTTGGATCCCCACAGCCCGATGAAAAGACCAGAAGCCCTGGCTCTGCTGGGGGGCTCCCCAGGGAAAGATACCTAAACAAAGCCCAGCTCTGTAGCCTTTTGCACCTCACTCTCTTTTCCCATTCTTGCTTGGATCTCAGGTGGAATTAAAGGGATTAAAGCTGAGAGTAAATGAAGCGTGTGTGTAAAATGACTCCTTTTTGAACCAAACTGCATGTTCCATGCTGAGGAAATGAGATGCCCATTTAAATCTCATCCATCCACCACCTGTGGCCACCACCATGTACCTGCCTACTTAGCCCAAGGGTTAATTAATTGAGGCTTCAATGCACTATTGCAAGAGCATTATTGCATTTGATACTCTACATCTGTGATTTAAAACTCTTTCAGTCCCTTGTCAGCAAGGGAGGGTTTTAACTAGGAAATTAGCATTCAGATAAGGGTATGCTCTATTTGCTTCTGAAAGGAAGGAAATATTAAGGATGCTGGTGCACAAACCAAGCTGTAATATCCTGTCCTGTCCTAGAAAGGGCTCTTGGGCCCTGCTTCCCAACGGGACACTCTGTACAAGGGGAATGGGACATAGAAAAAGGAATTACAGTCTTCTGTGGAAATGCCATATAGTAGAAACCAGACAGCCAAATGTGTTTTATTTTTTAGAAATTTGTTTTTATTCCATGATAATTATAGGTTTCCTGTCTTGGCACCTGGCTCATTTTAAATACTTTATCACCCAGCCACATTATTTCCATACTATTTTTCAGGCTTCTCATGGAGTTAAAATATTAAAATTACTCCCCATCTAGTTATTAAGATGTTAATAATCACTTTCATTCTCTCTAGGTAAGCAGAAAAATAATCATTCCTTACGTTCACAAAATGTCCTTGCATTACACTCAATGGCATGTGTGTGTAATCCCCAATTGCTGAAATGAAACACACATTTTCCAGCAATAAAACACATTAGTTTGGGATATGAAGTGACAAAGGAAGTATCCAACTGAAACAGCAGGAAGAATTAAAGGTAGAAAGAATGTAATTTCCAAACCTTGAGTCTAGCTGCCAAACCTCGAAACTCTGAGAAAAGTGAAAGCCACGCATTAGCTATGCTGATTCACACTTTGCTGCAAATCTCTGCTTGTAAGAGGACCCCTTACTTCACACAGAGCTTCACTCCTGTCTGCCTTGGAAAGGGCCTATTGCACAAGAAGGGAATTTCAGAATTAGGCCCCACTGGGTTTATCTAGAACCATGCCAAAATTGCTGCATGCTCTTGCTCTGCCTCTTCTAAAAATCTAGGACTGGGTTTGGCCAAGCGGGAGGTCTGCAGTGGGATGGGCAGCCACAACCACCTACTCCAGGGGATGGTCCATAAGGCATTGTGCCTTGGACAGATGGAATTACTCACATGGCTCAGCAGGACCACCCTGCCAAATAACCACTACTACCATTTGCTGGTGTTGCAACCATCAGTCTATTTTGAAGAGTGCATTCCCTCTCCATTTCATGTCATTTGGTTGGAAATGCAGAGTAAAACTGCCGTCTTCCTCCACCCTCCTTGGGGCACCAGTGTGGCCATACATAATTCAGTCCGTCTGCACTTGCCATCACTGGAGCATGGCCACTCCAGGATGAAGTGCAGTGACTGTGTGACTGAGCCCAGCAACAGTTGCATGGCCACCTAAAACAGGAAGTGCAGATTAGCTTGTCCAGTTGAAACTACAGAGGGAATTTAGGAAGACAGAATGCAATCAGCACTGAGGTTAACACAGTTAATCTTGTGGAAAGTGCAAAGGGACCTTTAATAACTGCAACTGGTCAAGGCCTCAGTTTTATATCTCATCCCAAAGATGGCACTTCTCGGTGAGGGATGGGGCTGTTGCGGCTGGAGGAGGGGAACAGTGCCACCTACTGCAACACCACCACCTCTCCCAACACCTGGGCTCACCTGGAAGCATCCTGGCTCATCTGAAAAATTAGAGCGCTAGGTTTTTCCTGGTTTTCATTTATAGACGGTTTGTTCTTCCTCAGGACCCTTCCTGTCTATTAGATATGATGTCTGACCTTGGCAAACAGAGTTGTTATCCTGGGGGATGGCCAAGCACTGTCTCTGAGGGCTAATCCATTATCCCACCAGGCACAGGGATGGGGGCAACTGGTGCTCTTTTTGACCAAGTCATGTCACTTTTGTTCGAGCTTCCTGGTGCTCTTTTTGACCAAGTCATGTCACTTTTGTTCGAGCTTCTTGACAGACAGCTCTTGAGTACTTTGCAGGGCTAATTGTCATTGGCTTAAGAAGCTTGTTAGATGTTTTCACAAAGGTTTTTATCCTTTTAACTATTAATCTTTGAACTACAGAGCTTAATAAGGCACTATAAACTCCACCACGGTATGTTAACAGTGCACCAAGATTGCTATATGCAGTTCAGGTTTATGAACAATGACCCAGGACGTTATTTAACGGGAGGCAATCTATCCACTGTAAATCAAATATCTCTAAACCAGTCTCAGAACAGTGTTGGGCATAAATCAATGTGTTGTCAAGTAGGCCATATCTAGTCTTAAAGACATATGTCTGTTCTGTATCTTTCTTTGGTCCATGGGACATTCATCCTGTTTTACTACAAGGAGCACCTCATGAGCCGAAGTCCCTTAAAGTAATCATCATCTTCCTGGAATACCTCTTCAAAGTCGGACTACCTTTTAAGCTCTGAAAATATATGCATATTGTCTGATACCCACTGGTTGTTAGCAGCAGTGCAGAGGGTAGATACACAAAATCTTTGATGTGAGGAATACTGCAGAAGGCTTAAAACCAACAGGAATATTGTATATTCACTCCCCTTAGATGTTGAGAAGATAACAACTCCTGTGTGTGCATCACATATTTATCACAGAGGTTAAAAAGAAGACATCATGCTTGAAAAACAGAGGCTTGATTTAAAAAATGAGGAGTTAAAGCCTGGTCCCACAAAGGCTTAAATATGCTCTCAATTCCAACTGAAAAAGAGAAAATTGAGGAAGCTCAGCATGCTATACAATTGGGTCCTTAGATAGGGTGTAATTAGCAGAGAAGAAACTGATAGAGGTTATCAGACGAAGATCCACATCCTGGGGCTTTATCAAGCATGGGGCATAGTGGAAAGTATCTAATACTCCAGAGATGAAACGGTTTCATGAGAGCCACATCCCCAATGTTGCCTTTTTAGCAAGTGTAATAGGACTTTGTCAGTTTCATAATGTATATCTTGATAACTGGAAAGTGCCAGTTAATGGTACAATGTTCCGACTATGAATTTTACAAAGATTAATCTACCCCTTTAGGATCCAAAGGAGCCAATCAAAGGCTGCCCAGTCTTCAATGTTTTACAGTCTCTGTGGGCACAAAGCTCAGCTGAAACTACCATTCAACATCCTAAACTGTCATCTTCACCTTCTTATAGCATAAAAATACATATTTTTACCCATAATAAAGATTTTTTTATAATAGCAATAAAGTAACTCTAGAGAACGTGGTTGTCTTGAGATAGCTCAACTGTGTCTGATACCTCATAACACCCTGGGGACCCAGCCATCTCATAATAATCTCTCTCTTTATCATGCCTTGCTTAATTAAGGAGTGAAGCCAAAAGGTCAATGCAGGATAAAAATGTAAATCTCAAAGTTTTCATCTGGACCCTAACTCCATATCATAAAACATATATAGTACGCTCATCACAAGGCTTGGTACATTAGCAGATAGAAAGTGGAATATGCTTTATATGCTCAAAAATTGTAGTGTTTTAGTGAAACAACAAATAAAAGCTTTAGCTCCTTAGGTATAAAATTATGACTTTCTCGTCCAAAGAATAATTACTAAGTTAGTTATACATTTATTCCCTATGTAAGGAATCTTCTTTAGCCTTGTTCCTCTCTTATAAATATGATATATATATATATGATAAATATGATATATATGATAAATATGATAGTTTTAGAGTATTTGGGTGGACCTAACATTTATTTTATTTTCCCTATGTATACTGAATACTGTGCGTGCTACTCTAGAGAGATAGACAATATGGTATTAATGTCTTCTCATTGTTATTCCAGGTCTCCAATGAAAGCAAACATAATTTTAATTCCAAATTGTATTACTACATTGGAATATTGATGTCATAATGGGCAACATGTTTCGGCAGCTGTTTATCTTGTTGGTTCCTCAATCATTTGCTGTGTTGCTTTCCAATTGCCTGCTGATGTTAAAAATACACCTGCATTCAAACTGGACATATTTCTGACACAGTTAGATATACATTTAAACCCAAGTCTCAGCTCCTAACCTGTTTTTGTCATAAGTGATGGTTGCAAGACAATAAATATTTATTTAACTTTGAGTAACAGAGCATTCAGATTTCATTCATGGCTTCAATAATCAATCTAATAGTGTGATTCTGTTAGGGAACCTATTATGTGTTTTCCCCCTTCTCTGATTCTAGATAAATAAGTGGACAAGACATATGCTGTCCTGACTGACATTTGATCAGTTGATCTGGATTTAGATCAGATGGACAATATAAGAAATACAATGATTTTCCCCCTCAGTAGAAACGAGGCTCTTAATCTCCCTTCTCCTTTAGAATAGCAACACTATTCTAACAAAGCTTATCTACTCTCACAACGCATGTACATGCTTTTTTGGCTAGATATTCTACTGTGAAACATTTGTTATTTATTTATATTTTTTTATAGAATAATTGCTATCAATGACATGCAAATCTGTACCAGGACCCAGAAGAATTTTCATTAGATAGTATATTGAAATATTTATGTACAACTGTAGCTGTTTCATGGATTGGCTCTAAAATAAGAGAATGTACTTTCCTTTTCATTCAGTTCCCTTTTAGAGACAAAACAGCTACCTTTTTATGGTTTTTATATAGGTTTTCCTGACAGCCAAGGTTAACTGAATGTAGCACTCTGGCTGGATGTTTATATGCTTGTTTCATCTAGTATTCAGATAAATCATGCTTTCCATAACAAGTTGTGGTTAAGATATTTGTACACCACTTCTGTACAATCAGTCAAAGTCAAAGACAAGAAGAAGACTAAAGGGACAGAGAACTGATTTTTATTTACTTATGTGGTGGGTTGACCCTGGCTGGATGCCAGGTGCCCACCAAAGCCGCTCTATCACTCCCCCTCCTCAGCTGGACAGGGGAGAGAAAATATAATGAAAGGCTCATGGGTCGATATAAGGACAGGGAGAGATCATTCACCAATTAACATCACGGGCAAAACAGATTTGCCTCGGGGAAACTAATTTAATTTATTATCAATCAAAATCAGAGTAGGGTAATGAGAAATGAAATAAACCCAAATCTTAAAATACCTTCCCCCCACCCCTCCCTTCTTCCCGGACTTAACTTCACTCCCGAATTCTCTACCTCCTCCCCCCAAGAGGCACAGGGGGACGGGGAATGGGGGTTGCAGTCAGTTCATCACACGTTGTCTCTGCCGCTCCTTCCTCCTCAGGGGGAGGACTCCTCACACTCTTCCCCTGCTCCAGCATGGGGTCCCTCCCACGGGAGACTCTACAAACTTCTCCAATGTGAGTCCTTCCCACAATCTGCAGTTCTTCATGAACTGTTCCAGCATGGGGTCCCTCCCACAGGGTGCAGTCCTTCAGGAACAGACTGCTCCAGCGTGGGTCCCCCATGGGGTCACAAGTCCTGCCAGCAAACTTGCTCCAGCATGGGCTCCTCTCTCCATGGGTCCACAGGTCCTGCCAGGAGCCTGATCCAGTGCGGGCTCTCCACGGGGTCACAGCCTCCTTCGGGCATCCACCTGCTCTGGCATGGGGTCCTCCATGGGCTGCAGGTGGATATCTGCTCCACCGTGGACCTCCATGGGCAGCAGGGGGACAGCCTGCTTCACCATGGTCTTCACCACAGGCTGCAGGGGAATCTCTGCTCTGGCACCTGGAGCACCTCCTCCCCCTCCTTTTTCACTGTCCTTGGTGTCTGCAGGGTTGTTTCACGTATTCTCACTCCTCTCTCCCAGCTGCTGTTGTGCAGCAGGTTTTTTTCCCCTTCTTAAATATGTTATCACAGAGGCGTTACCACTGTCACTGATTGATTGGCTCAGCCTTGGCCAGCGGCGGGTCCATCTTGGAGCCGGCTGGCATTGGCTCTGTCTGACATAGGGGAAGATTCTAGCAGCTTCTCACAGAAGCCACCCCTGTAGCCCCCCCCTGCTACCGAAACCTTGCCACGAAAACCCAATAGAACTTATTATTAAATCTTTCTTTCCTGTTTGGCCTGCAATAGATTACGTGCTGGACACTGCAAGGTTGGAAGATTTGCCTTCTGCAGTTGTTTGTTAGTGTTGATTTCACTGTGAGAATTACTACATGGGCCATAAAGTTCAGAGCATCTCCCCGCTATGTGGTGTGCTGCCGAGATACCTAGGAGGACTTTATGGGTTATGAGGTTACCAGATGTGCTTGGGAGAGTACAAATTGATTCCTAATTTAAGGTAGATTTAACACTTTCTAGCATTATCAAATCCATCCTTTCAAGATGCAGCCCGTATACTAAGCAATGAAAAATATTCTAGTGAGCATCAGAATGGGCAGTTCAAGAATCTACTCCCAAAATGTTAGCTGCCTTGCCATTATCAGTCTGAAACTTCCTTCAGTTCAAAATTTTTAGATCCTTCATGATCAAATTCCCATTTGCATTCACAAGCAAGCAGAGCAGACTGCGATCACATAAGCGCCCTTAATGGACCTCAGCTCTGAACAGAAGGAGGCTACCTCCTGTTCAGTCACCCCATCTCCATGCCCATTCAGTCTCTTCTCTAAATTGCTATGCTGTGTGATAATTGTTTCTTACAGAGTGGACAATTGCTCCCCTGGAAACTGAAACGATACTTCAAATGGTTTGGAAGAGGCCATCAAGCCTCTTTATCAGCTGCAGGGTTGGTAGCAACAGAGGCTGCTAGAAGGCTGGGAACTCCACAGACTCTTTGGGGATCTCCATTCACCCCACAGAAGATTTCAGCCCTTGCCTGCAATTTTAACATTGAGAAATTTTAAAACTGTAAATTGTGTACCCTCTATCCTGCTGGCTTTGCATTCTGATGTGCTGACAAGCAGAAATATTCTAGCAATGCTAGGAAGAGGTTAAAAAAGATATCAATAATTAAAGCAAGCAGGTAGAAGACAGCTGGAAGGAAGAATTCCTTCTGTTCCCCAAACACTAAAAGACAATAATGGCGCTGGAAAAATAAAGCATCCAAAAATTTATCACAAAAAAACCCCAAGCTACTTCAAACACACTTGCACATCCACATGCATTTCTTGAAAGAATCTTTAAAAATGGTCTGAACATCCCCCTGGATTTCAGTTCAAGGCAAACTGTTCCAGAAGTTGACAAAATATTAGCCCACAAAATTTTTTTCCTGTCGTTTTTATACTCATCTCTTGTTTTAGAAAGTCCAAAACCAAGGAATAAAATTGTAAAGGAAACCAGAAATGAATAAAAGAAAACCCCACCCCAACACCAACCCCCCCTCCTCCCAACTCTGTTTTCAGAGTTTGTTTTTTTTTTAAATTATTTTTGTTATACTTTTTAAGCAGAACAAAATGTAACAGAGTTTATTCTTTGTGCATTTTTGCTTATCTATACAAGATCGAGAAGGCCTGAAGCATTAGGACCTGTTAGTCTGGCACTAGCAGGGTTATGACAGCACTTCTAATGGCAGATTTCGCTTTTTTGATACCTGTTGGTGGTCTGTGGTTGGTGATACCTGGAGGTGATGGTCCGTCTGTGCCTCAAGTTTGCCATATTGTCCTTCAAGAAAAGCAAAGCAGAGCAAAACTTGAACTCCAAACAATTCCTAATGATTCAGTGCATCTCCAAAAGAGATAACGTACCAGCACAGTTGTATTTGTTCCTTCCTTTTCAAAGGAGGCACCTTTAAAAATCAAACCATTATCTTCACAACCCGAAGTATAAAGTATTCCTAACTCCAGTCAACAGCAACTTGTTAAATAGTGCTTCCCAGAAGTTAATTACTCTTAGGTGTGGTTGAGAAATTAGAATTCCAGTTGCATTTCATGGGCAATGGGAACAATGTCTCTTGGCTAATTAAAATCCTTTTTTGTAATGCAGAGCACAAGAAGCAAATAGGCCTCTGATTTGATGGCCACTGACTTCTTGTGTGAGGATCTGATAGGGAGTTGTATGTTTAGTAGCATATTCATCAGGTACAGGAGATGAATTTGTGTAAAACTTGCTTAAATTGAATGTGTGCACTCTGGGGTACCTATGTGTTTGAGAACAAAGAGGAGAAAGAAAGTGAAAATATCCTATTAAACCCCATTTAAGAACTGCTTTAGCGTTTGTGTAGGGCCTCATTAAAGCTGCCATTCCTGGAATCCAGGCAAAACACTTTGCACAATTCAGTTGTTGTTTCTACAACTAATTATTTTTATTTTCTAATAAATGCCCTGTTCCATGAGCAAAAATTTTTTTTCCCTTTCATTTAGCACAGCTTCAAATGCTTACAATAAAGGTGAGTGCATTTTGCTGCTCTTTGGCTTCAGCTAATTCTGTTCTATAACAAAATCAATTAGACTGGTGTAGTCCCATTTTTTTTCCCCTCATTTCCAGCTGTTGAACTTGAATGTCTCTCAGAAGTACTTTCTCCCTTAGCCACAATATTTTTTTAATGACATAATAAATTGATTGTTATTTGGTTTAAATAGAAGAGATGAGAAAGCAACCAAACAGGCAGCTTCAGAACAAAAATTGGAACATGAAGAGACACTTCAAGCCTTTGCTTTTCCACTGATGAGGCATTCCCTACTTATGAAAAATAAATTAATTCCCTGCTTACATTTGCTGTTTTCCTAGTTATATGTATTTTCACCATTAATTAATGGAGAGATGAGAGACTGCAGCACAACAAGCCCTAAGGAATATGAACCAATGCTTGGGCTGACTGAATAGCTTTTCTCCTTCAAGCATTGTTTTAGGTGGTGGCTGCATCAAGGAAAAGACTCTTTCCCCTTTTTTGTGATTGTGCTGGTTTTGGCTGGGATAGAGTTAATTTTCTTCATAGTAGCTTGTATGGGGCTATGTTTTCGATTTCTGCTGAAAACAGTGTTGATAATACAGGGATGTTTTAGTTACTGCTGAGCAGCGCTTACACAGAGTCAAGGCCTTTTCTGCTTCTCACACCACCCCACCAGCGAGTAGGCTCGGGGTGCACAAGAAGTTGGGAGGGGACACAGCTGGGACAGCTGACCCCAACTGACCAAAGGGATATTCCATACCGTATGACATCATGCTCAGCATATAAAGCTGGGGGAAGAAGAAGGAAGGGGGGGACGTTCGGAGGGATGGCGTTTGTCTTCCCAGGTAACCATTACACGTGATGGAGCCCTGGTTTCCTGGAGATGGCTGAACACCTGCCTGCCAATGGGAAGTGGTGAATGAATTCCTTGCTTTGCTTTGCTTGCATGCGCAGCTTTTGCTTTACCTGTTAAACTGTCTTTATCTCAACCCACGAGGTTTCTCACTTTGACTCTTCTGATTCTCTCCCCCGTCCCACCGGGGAGGGGGGAGTGAGTGAGTAGCTGTGTGGTGCTTAGTTGCTGGCTGGGGTTAAACCACGACAGTGATGCATCCTGAGCAGTTGCTAGAGACCTGGCCATGTGTCTGAATAAAGGGTAGGAATCTTACCAGCATGCAAATCATTAGCAGGGCAGATGATAATGTAATGTTCTGCATGGAAAAAGATAAAAAAATCCTCCTTTTGCTTATTTTAATGAAAAAAAAATCTCTATGGAGACTGTGGGAGAGAGGCAAGTCTAGCTGTCTAGCTCCAATGCGCATTTACTGCAAGTGATTATGTTTGAGTATTGGCCTGGATCTTGAACTGTCTTGAAATTCCTCCTTCATCCCTCTGTTTGGTTAGGATTTTGCTAAAAAGAGTAAGAAGAATCTGAAGTATCTTCAGATTTTCCAAGAAAACAGAGTGCAATGACTGGAGAGGGGAAAAACCTCCATACTGCTATACCTCATGGTCTCTGTGCTAAAAACATGTCAGGTTTTGAAAAGAGTTCCACATGATGAGGCCTAAAACACAACTGAGACCTTTAGGAATTACTGAAACTTGGTGGGAAGAAACCCATGACTGGAGTGCAGCTATCGATGGCTACAAGCTGTTCAGAAGGGACAGGCGAGGAAGGAGGGGCGGAGGCGTTGCCCTCTACATCAAGAAATGGATAGATTGTGAAGAGCTGTCTCTGAAGAATAGCCACGAGCAGGTTGAAAGCTTATGGGTAAGAATTAGACACCGAGGCAACAAAGGGAACCTTGTGGATGGTGTCTACTACAGGCCGTCCAATCAAGGGGGGCCTATTGACGAAGCCTTCTTACTCCAGCTACAGGAGGCATTGTGCTCGCAGGCTCTCATCCTGCTGGGGGACTTCAACCACCCTGACTGTAGGCAATCCAGCAGACTCCTGGAGTGCATCGAGGATAACATCTTAGGCCAGGTAATAGACAGCCCTACCAGAGGGGATGTGTTACTGGACCTCTTGGTCACCAATGCAAGTGAGCTAATTGGTGACATCAAGACTGGAGGCAGCCTGGGCTGTAGTGATCATGCACTGGTGGAGTTCGCAGTCCTGAGGGATATGGGACAGGCAAAGAGTAAAGTCAGGACCCTGAATTTTAGGAAAGCAAACATCCAACTGTTCAAGGAATTAGTCAATGGGACCCCCTGAGAAACTGCCCTCAGGGACAAGGGAGCAGAACAGAGCTGGCAGATCTTGAAGGATGCTTTCCATAGGGCACAAGAGCTCTTGATCCCCATGTGTAAGAAATCAGGAAAGGAAGGCAAGAGACCAGCATGGCTGAGTCAAGACCTGGGCAAGAAGGAAATGCACAGGCAGTGGAGGCAGGGACAGGTATCCTGGGAAGAGTATAGGGATGCTGCCCGGTTGTGTAGGGATGGGGTCAGGAAGGCCAAGGCACAGCTGGAGCTGAACTTGGCAAGGGACGCAAAGAAGGGCTTCTATAGGCATGTCAGCCAGAAAAGGAAGGTCAAAGAAAGTGTACCCCCCACTGATGAACACGACTGGCAAACTGGTAACAACAGACACGGAGAAGGCTGAGGTACTCAATGACTTTTTTGCCTCAGTCTTCACTGGCATTCTCTCTTCCCACACCTCTCAAGTGGATGGACCTCAAGGCAGGGACTGGGGGAGCAAAGTCCCTCCCGCTGTAAGAGAAGATCAGGTTCGAGACCACCTGAGGAATCTGAACATAGATAAGTCTATGGGACCTGATGAGATGCATCCCAGAGTCCTGAGGGAATTGGCTGATGTAGTTGCCAAGCCACTCTCCATGATATTTGAAAAGTCATGGCAGTCAGGTGAAGTCCCTGGGGACTGGAAAAAGGGAAACATTGCACCCATTTTTACAAAGGGTAGAAAGGAGGACCCTGGGAACTACCGACCTGTCAGCCTCGCCTCTGTGCCTGGGAAGATCATGGCACAGACCCTCCTAGAAGCTATGCTGAGGCACATGGAGGACAGGGAGGTGATTCGAGACAGCCAGCACGGCTTCACCAAGGGCAAGTCCTGCCTGACCAACCTAGTGGCCTTCTATGATGGAGTGACTACATCAGTGGATGAGGGAAGAGCTATGCATGTCATCTATCTGGACTTCTGTAAGGCCTTTGCACAAAACATCCTTCTCTCTAAATTGGAAGGATATGGATTTGATGGGTGGACTGTTCGGCGGATAAGGAATTGGCTGGATGGTCGCATCCAGAGGGTAGAGGTCAACGGCTCAGTGTCTGGATGGTGATCAATGACAAGTGGTGACCCTCAGGGGTCTGTACAGGGACCAGTACTGTTCAATATCTTCATCAATGACATAGCGGGATTGAGTGCACCCTCAGCAAGTTTGCAGATGACACCAAGCTGAGTGGTGCAGTTGACACGCCTGAGGGACGGGATGCCATCCAGAGGGACCTGGACAAGCTTGAGAAGTGGGCCCATGGGAACCTCCTGAGGTTCAACAAGGCCAAGTGCAAGGTCCTGCACCTGGGTCGGGGCAACCCCCAGTATCAATACAGGATGGGGGATGAAGGGATTGAAAGCAGCCCTGTGGAGAAGGACTTGGGAGTACTGGTGGATAAAAAGCTGGACATGAGCCAACAATGCCAACTGTATCCTGGGCTGCATCAGAAGAAGCATGGCCAGCAGGTTGAGGGAAGTGCTTCTGCCCCTCTACTCTGCTCTGGTGAGACCACACCTGGAGTACTGCATCCAGCTCTGGAGTCCTCAGCACAGGAAAGGCATGGACCTGTTGGAGCAGGTCCAGAGGAGGGCCACAAAGATGATCAGAGGGATGGAGCACCTCTCCTATGAGTACAGGCTGAGAGAGTTGGGGTTGTTCATCCTGGGGAAGAGAAGGCTTCAGGGACACCTTTTTGTGGCCTTTCAGTACTTAAAGGGGGCTTATAAGAAAGATGGGGACAGACTTTTTAGTAGGGGCTGTTGTGATAGGACAAGGGGTAATGGTTTTAAACTAAAAGAGGGTAGATTCAGACTACATATAAAGAAATTCTTTACTGTAGGGTGGTGAAACACTGGAACGGGTTGCCCAAAGAGGTGGTAGATGCCCCATCCCTGGAAACATTCAAGGCCAGGCTGGACAGGGCTCTGAGCAACATGGTTTAGTGGAAGATGTGTCTGCCAATTGCAGGGAGTTTGGACTAGATGACCTTTAAAGGCCCCTTCCAATCCAAACTATTCTATGATTCTATAGGAACGAAAGCAGTATGTCTAAAAACCTAATATTAATAATGATAAGAATATATTCAAGCAGTAGAACAAAGGGACCTGCGAGCTGCTAGAGAAAGTTCCTTAAAATGTGAGACTATTTTGATCCATGCAAGCTTGTCACGGAGCTATGTAATAAAGCTAAGTCATGTGAATTTGTAGTTAAAAGATGAATCAATTAGAGACTGAATAATTTGTGATATAACTGATAACAGGTCAAAGCAAGGTTATTGCAGGAAATGGAATTGACTTTGCAAAGAACTTTGGATATTTGCAGGGCTAGTGAAAACTGCTTCTCAAATTAAAGTGTTAGTAAGCAGTGAAAGAATAGAAGTGCATCTCATTAAAAATAAATATCAGGGCACACAGTCAGAATACTAGACTAAAGAAAACATTTTTTTTTTTTTTAAATAAGTGAAACAAACACAATAACATGAGGAGTGTGATATTACATATATGATCTGAAAGAAACCATATGTTTAGTTTGCATTTGAACATGGACTTTTATTTAAGAAAAGGAAGATGTTTTCACGTGACCAGGGTCAGGAAATAGATGCAGACCTTTCCTTAGCATTCACAGGTTGCCTTTAGTATTTGAATAATGTGCAAAACAGCGGAAATAGGCCAAAATTGTGGCTCACTTATTCACAAAACATTCAAAGTTGTTAATGACATGAGACAGAAAGTCATACTAAATCACCTGCAGCACAAGAGTAATCTCCCCTGGTGGGCTTCCAGAAGAATAGTCCTCCCCATAACAAGTCAAAATTAAAGTCTGCATGGTTTTGTTTGTTTGTTTGTTTGTTTGTTTTTTTATAAGAAGTGAACAACAAAGCGGCTCCAAAAGGTATATAGAAGTGGTGGGTGGGTCAAAGCTTTCCCAGTCCCAAAATAGCTCTCTGGATACATGTGCCATGAGAAATGTGTGTCCATAAAAAAGGACTTCCACCATCTTATGGAACTGAGTTTCTGCACACATGGGGAAAAAACCCACCATGCTTCCCCCTACCTGCACATTTTGAACACAGTTCAGGAAACAAACCCTACTGCCCGTGAGATGACACAATGGAGGTATAATGTAAAAGGACCCTGTGTCACATGCTGTGTGAGCTGGCACAGGCAGGACGCAGGAACAACCACAAAACTACGGATGAAATGCAAAGAGTAAATTTTTTTTCATAACCATGCCAAGCCGGGGATCCCCGAAGCAGCATCCAGGCAGAGGCACACAAGTGGGGACGCAGGCATCGTGGAGCTTGGTCCATGCTAGAGGATCACTGAACCTGCTGTTTTCACCTGTTTATCAGGGATTCGCGCAGGCGTAGTTTACCACTGTCACAGGCCTATGTTATCTAAACACAGATGTTCTACTTGTCCAACACACAAGGCTAAACAATAATTAGTATGATATATGTGTTTTTCTACACCCCAGCTGCAAGTCACTTGAGCGTGTTTACAATCCTCCTCGCCAATCTTCCGTTATTTTCCCACACATGCATAAGGCATGATACTTTTTATTTAAAATTCCAGCTACCACTTAGACAGTATCAACTATCTGAGTACCAGAACATAGGATCTTAATTCAAAATATATGCAACTCCACATCTTCATAAATGTGTGAAGACAAAAAGAAAGGCAGAAACTTGGCCAGAATATGGGAGCATGGGAAAGAGCAAAGCAGAAAACAACTGAGCAAAACCATTTTTTTCCCTAGTGACATTGCCCAAGCTGAGTGAAGTACATAAAGCTAAGCAAGGAGTACACGGGATAAAAAGTCAACTAGATTTTAAATATTCCTTATTTATTCACAATAAAAAAAAGACTGGAACTCATCTCACCTGTGTCCTAAAGCTGGATCAGCTGTACTGTATGTAATTCCTGACAGATTATTTGCTTAATTCATAATGACTTCTAGTTCTGGAGCCTCCACAACTTCTCCAGCCAGCCTGCTCCATGGCTGCGCTGTCCCAAGTGTCAGACAGCTTTCCTGTGCCTAAACTGAGCCTTGCCACATTACTTCCTATCCATCATGGGCATGGGGAGCAAGCTATTCCTTCATCTTCCCAAGGGCCTTTTGGATATTGCAACAACCATTTGCATATTCCCTAAAGTCTCTTATATTAAATAGTAGTAAAAAGAGAGAAAATATTTTTGGCTGCAAATGCCCATAGCCACCTCCTTGTGCAAAGAAATCCCCAAGCAGTTGCTATGGCAGAAACTCAAATGAGTAAAAAGTGTTTCCAAACCTCTGATGCATTTCTGAATGAGAATCTGGTTGTTTTCCATAGAGGGCTGCGCCACAGTAGTGGGGCCCCCCTTCTGCTCCCAAACTGACAAAGCCTCTTTCCCTCTGATGGTCAGCTGTGATGGCGACAGAGGGAAGTGGTATCACAAAATCCTCCTTGCCAGAAGCAGTTTTGCCACCTTCTGTGGTACAGAAAGGGGAAAGAGAAAGATTATTTGCCCACAGAGGGAGCACAGTTGTATTATTTAATGTCCTTTTAAATTCTCTGTCTGAGAGCACAGCTGTTCTGCCATATGCTGAAACTTTTCCAGTAAGTATCCTCCATGTAGGAATGATACAGCCTCTCTATCACAAAACTAGACCTTTGCGATACCATATATACAGAGAAAGTGATATCTTTCCTGGAGAGTAGAACATACAAGCCTGGTAAATTAAAATACTGCGTGCTGACTGTGAAACTGTCCTCTTGCTCATAGTGCACTGTTGTACATGCACTTGTACACACATGTATGCAGTCAGATCTGCTCCCTAGATGACAAATCCAGAACTGTTCCTCGGCTGTCATCCATAAAATTTCTAAATTGCATAGCCAAAGGGAAAATCTGCCCTTGAGTGGTTCAACCCCAAAGAAAATAAATTATTGACATCTTCTCATCTCAACTGAATTCATATGAGGGATAAGCAGGAGAGCACAATATGGACGGCTCTGTGGCAAGTCAAGGTGATACAAATGGAGCTACCATGATCTCACCTTTCTTCGTCATTGTGATAAAGTCTGCTTGAGACAATGACATTTCTGACCAAGCTTGCAGTGAGATGACTTTCTCTACCTGCAAGCTTTTGGGTACAAATGGATGCAGACTTTCCATTTGTCTCAGCTTTTAAGGTGTCCAACTGAAGAGACAGCCTAGGGATTTGCTTCTCAGAGGACTATGAATTGAACTGAAAAAAATCAGGTGCCATCTACAGTCTCCAATGACATGTGATGTATTTAAAATTACTCACTTCTGAAAATGTATCCCATAAACATTTTCTACATGATGCCTGTTCTCCATCTCCTGATGCCACATTAAGTATGTATGTTACGGCTCCTAAATTATTACTTTTGAAAGGATGGGGGCTTAGTTTAAAAGCAGAACAGCAGTCAATCCTTCCAGATTAGGATTTACTATTTTTATTAATTTCTCCCTGTTGTCCCTGATACGTACATTGTGCAAAAAGCTTTGGCAGGACGGTTGCCACAGAAAAGACTGTTACACTGATATCGAAGATGGTGACATTTGTTTTCCAGAACACAATGTTTCCATATATTAGTTTTGAAAATTTTCTGCTTTTTCTAGGTGAGTCACTTGCCCCCTATCTAGGTTTGGATGTTGCTTGTGTCTGTGACCCAGAAAGAGGGAACTTGGTTTGCCGTAATACCACAGTTGGCTTTACATTTTAAAGTTATTGGCATATCCTTACAGATATTTCTAGATGTATTTCTGGTGAAGGAAGACTGGCCTTTGGTTGCTTGCCTTAAAGCAACTAAACAATGGAAAGGTCTTTTTTTTTAATTTGAGCTGAAGGCAGCCTGATAAAATGCAGTTTCTGCAATTTGTTGAATTATTAAACTATGCAGAAATTATTAATCATTCTAAACATGAGAAATAACTCATGGGTTTCTTTGCTTAGTCTCACTCAACTTCAACTGCCCTCTTTGAATTAATCCCTGAAGACAATTATTATTTATATTACAGCAACACCTAGAGGCTCCTACTGAAATCAGAGCGCTATTGCACAAAGTACTGTACACAATCACAGAAAGGCACAATCCTGCCTTATATTCTGTAGTCCAAGCTGGTTAGCAAAAGAAAGATGAGCAGAGGAAGCAGAAGGAGCAAAGGCAAGAGGATGCACCCACACTCAGGCCATAGTGCTGGGATGCACCTTTGGCACCTAAATGGGAACCCAACCATTTCACCACCTTGCTCTCAGAGATCAGAGCCAAAACCAGATGGACATCACTGCTGTGCTGATGCCAGGAGCCCAAGCTGCAGGAAACAGAGTGCTGGGGCAGTCCCCACAGTCACTGGTGGAAGAAAAGTGCCTATTAGGACAAATATACCCAAGATCCAACGCTATCACATCCCAGGAAGATTTTCAAGTCCAGAGCAGTGGTTGGAAGGAGCATGAGGAAGAAGAGTGGTTTGGCAGTGGTTTTGCTTACCAAAACATATTGCAACAGCTCTGCTTCTGCTATTTAGTCCTGTGGTATCTGTTTTGGAACTGATTGATGGAAAATCTCTGGGCTCACTTCCTCCTACTCTGCTTGGGGTTAAAAAGGGCTAAAAGATGTAACAAAGTTTGGAAATCACCCAGCAGCATTCATTCATTGTTGGCTCCAGTCTTTATTAATGGAGAGAGCTTCAGATTTGAGGCTAAATCACTGGTTGGAGAGGACAGGAGAAGACAAAAGGCAAGGGGTACCACATTTGACCTGCAAGCTGGATGTGTAACAAGAATGATTTGGAAATACTGCAAAGAGCAAACTGATCCTAGTGGCAGTGTCAATAGCCTCCCCTGTGAGCACTAATTATATTATTATGAAAACAGACTAACAGAAAACTAAAGCACAGAAACATACATTTAAGATCTGGCTGGATGCCAGCGTGCTCAAGACACATTCTTCATACCAGCTGAATTATGATACTGTGTTTGTTTTGCTGGAGTGCTCAGGAATGCTAGTCATCAACCCGCATCCCACTGTGGTCCATGCCATAAAAATACAGAAGGCCAACACACCACCCGCCCCTAAAGAGCTCACACTGCATGTGTGAGACCAGAGGGGTACAGACAGCATAAGATGGTATAGACCAGCAAGGTGGGTATTTGTCTCCAGGTATCCACAGTCCAGCTATTGTCAAGGCAGAGAATTTTGAAAGAGGTTTTTGAGGGAGAACAGAATGTCTTTACTGATGTTTCCAGTGAGATTGTCATTAAGGGGGAATATAGATTTTTATAGATTATAGATTTTTAAGTTATTTCCCCTTCTGCCTGCAATTCTCTTACTCCATACTTACCAGGTGAAACGTTCCAAAACAAATATATTGCAATGTATTATAAAGAAACAGGTCACACAGACAAGCATCAATAGTTGCTTGGGAGCAAATAACATTACAAACAATACATTGGGTCCTTGCTTGATGACTCAAGTTTAAATAATAGCACCTTCCATTTCCTGGGTTGCAAACAGCAAGGATTTGCTAATGATACATTAGTAATTCACAAAGCAGGGAGGAAGGGGAGAATCCCCACTTTATTTTTGGCCAATCAGATGATGCTGAAGAACATGTTTGTGCATGTGAGGGGAGTGGGGGGCATGGGGCCAGAGCCACATGGAGGGGATTTGTATGCAATGGGAACAAATCTGTGAAAATGTGTAAGTGGAGCTGCAGAAGGAAATCTGCAGCTGCCTGAGCCAGGCGGTTGAATGGCAGAGAAGATGGAGGCTATTTGAATACTGATGTGGCCCTTACTTTCTTCCATTTCCATTAATGGTATGCTCATCAAGGGCAAACAATGGGACCGGCTGCCTGTGCCTGTCACACTGTGTGGGTGCTGGGAATGCCAGACTGTCATCCTGGGGCTGCATTTAAAGACCTTCACGCTAATAAGTGCTCTATGCCGTCAATGCAGACAGGTGCTTCCGAGGCTGGGACATGCTCCATTTTCTTCCCCTGAAACTCTCCTCTCCTGGCCCCCTGACAGACACCATGAAATGCACAAATTAACAGCCCCATCATGTTGGGCTGCTGCTGCCTGCGATGAAAGCAGAAAATCAAGTTGTCACCCAGGGTACAGTGATAAAGCCACAGGCTCATTTCCCTGTTGGTGCCCTATAACAGCAAATGCCAGGCAGCTGGATGGATTAGGAGGTTTTAGATTAGGCTCTTGATGCACTTTGGCCACTGAATTAGCAGTTGCTGTTTTCATGTGGATTATTTGTGCACAAAGCAAACATCTGGAGAAAGCAAAGGCTCCAGGGTCAGATATTCGATGCTTCTTTCCCCTAATGAAGCAGATATATAACAGAAATTACACAGTGCCTTTGAAAAAATCCCCCCCTCCCCATCATTGCAAAAGCAAAATCCCTCCTGGATTTGCTTTTCCAGACCTTCCCAGCGAATGCACAAGATTGTGTTTGCAAGCATTTGCCCATGGTCAAACTGAACAAGACTCTCAAACCAAGACAAGCTCATAATTTTGCAACAAAGGTGGCTGGAGAAAAGCCACAGCAAGTCTTTGTGGGAAGGCAAAGGGGAGGGTGAACTCTCCAAAGGCATTTTATTTCCATAGCACAGCATTCCTCTTTGACAGTGGGCTCTTCCCACGGCCACCCAAGACCCGCTGCAATAACAGGGTTTAGCCCTTTCATGTGTGAATAGCTCAGCCACAGGTAAGAACTGATTTCCAGAGTTCAGAATCCAAAACAGGGCAAATCCACCCTGAAGGGCCAAAGCTCCCTCTCCAGAGCCCTTTCAGTCCCAGGGTTTTGACATGAATGACAAAATCTGCACAAAGCCAGGGAAAGCACTGAGGGGCTGTTTATATCCAGATCCATTATTATTGAGGAGGAGTTTGTAAATGAATGATTGTGAGGGAGGGAAATGTACATAATGCAGCTAAAGCAGCATGTTTTACTGTGTTTTCTAATTCCATTTTACTCCTTTAGTCTCTCCGGTCCCCAAGGATTTTTCTGAAGAGGTGATAAAATAAAATGGGTGAAACAAAATCATAAGTCAGTTAAGTCTGAAAGACATGTCATCTTATCTAAAAAGAAGAAACAGACCATTTCCATGCCTAGGGCTGACAGCAATGCCAGAGCTAGCAATAGCGCTATTCCATTTGATTTATAGAATAATGGGGTGACAAATGATGACAAAAATAAACTTTTACTTCACTGAACTGCTCCTTTATTTATGAAATTTGGCCAAGCAGTGAAATCTTTTATCTGCAAGTTGTAACATGGAGTGGAAATGAGCAATTATGGTGTGGTAATAGTAATCCAGTGATAGAGGCCGAGTCAGTTGGAAATGGATTGAGGTAAAATAACTACCACATCATGATAAATGTGAACAGTGCTTTGCTGACAGATGATCTAGCAGGTGTTCATAACTATATAAGAGAATTTATTTATGATGAGCCACAACCGCAGCACTGTAAATCAACTCCAGCAGCTGCACACCGCTGAAACCAAGTCCCTGATGGAGAAACAGTGCAAGACCCCAAAAGAACACAATTCACTCCAGAGTCTTAATCATCAAATAATGTTTTTTTTTTTTAAAGCAATTACACCACAGTGCAGAAATCAGAATGACTTTCAATTATGCGAAGCTGAGCCACCAACTAACTTTGCCTAAACCAAGGTATTGGCAGTGTGGTGGGTTGACCTTGGCTGGATGCCAGGTGCCCACCAAGCTGCTCTATCACTCCCCCTCCTCAGCTGGACAGGGGAGAGAAAATGTAACAAAAGGCTCGTGGGTCAAGATAAGGACAGAGAGATCACTCAGCAATTACCATCACGGGCAAAACAGACTCGGCTTGGGGAAATTAATTTAATTTATTGCCAATCAAAATCAGAGTAGGGTAATGAGAAAATAAAACCAAATCTTAAAACACCTTCTCCCCACCCCTCCCTTCTTCCCGGGCTCAACTTCACTCCCAATTTCTCTACCTCCTTCCCCTCGAGCAGCGCAGGGGGACAGGGAATGGGGGTTGCAGTCAGTTCACCACACGTTGTCTCTGTCGCTCCTTCCTCCTCATACTCTTCCCCTGCTCCAGCGTGGGGTCCCTCCTGTTATCAAGGGCCTCAGACAAGAATGCACCCAAGGATGTGACTTTCCAACTGTGACTGACATATCCTGGGGGAGTGCAGATAAACCCATTGAAACCAAGACAAGGAACCTAAGAAGACAAGACCACATCTGGAAGAAAAGACTCAGAGTTCATGAAAAGAACACTAAGAGACACCTCTTCAATAACCACTAGGAACCACCAGGGACCATCAAAGACCCCCCATGGAAGCCCTCGGAGACTCAGGCCGCATGTGTAAAGACTATGCAAATATGATAATTAGTTCCAGGAAATAGAATGAATATGTATAGTAATTCCGGGAAATCCAATGCGTATGTATGTAACAGGGGGATATAAGCTTTGACCGATGCAACATACGGCATGCATGTTAGGTGGAACTATCCCCTGTGCATCCAGCACTGCAATAAAGAGAATGCCTGCTTCTTAATGCTACATTGGTGTTAAGAGGTTTACTCCCAATTTCGGTGACAGTTTTGGTGACACAGATGGGACACTGCTTCTGAATCTCAATGGATCCGTGGGATCGCAGGACCTCCAGCCGGCACTGAGGGATTCTCGGGGAGAACCTCCGATCCCCGAACTGAAGAGCTCTTCCCTACCCCTGGGAAGGTAAAGGCATTCCTTTCTCTAAAAAAGAAAAAAAGAAAAAAAAAAAACCAAAACCAAAAAACCCCAAAAAAACCCAAAAGAAAACAAAAGAAAAAAAAAAAGGGGGTGGTTGCCTGCCTGTAAGGCACAGCGAAAGCCTCACAGGGTTGGGCTATAAAGGCACCTAAGGGAAGGGTTTGATCCTATCGGACAAAAGTCTGTAGGACACCCGGGTTTGGTGGGTTGGAGTCCCACTGAAAGTGGTACAAGGGGTTCGAGTCCCCAACGCCTTGTTATTTTGTGTTAAGTCATTGCCTTTGTGTCTTTGTGTTAAGTCATTGAAGTCATTGCCTTTGTGTTTTTGTGTTGCCTTTTGTGTTTTTGTGATGGGTAATAAACCCTCGGCAGAAGGGGGGATTCTGAAAAAATGTCCCCTAGGATGTATATTGAAACATTGGAGAAAAGTGGGGGGGGGGGGGACACGACCCTCTCACTCGAAAACAGCTTATAGAGTATTGTAATAATTGGTGGCCACTGTATACTCTTGAAGATCAGGAAAAGTGGCCAAGGAATGGAACTCTAAGATATAACACTATATTACAATTTATGTTATTTTGTAGGCGGGAGGGTAAATGGGATGAGACTCAGGCCACATGTGTAAAGACTATGCAAATATGATAATTAGTTCCAGGAAATAGAATGAATATGTATAGTAGTTCCGGGAAATCCAATGCGTATGTATGTAACGGGGATATAAGCTTTGACCGATGCAACATACGGCATGCATGTTAGGTGGAACTATCCCCTGTGCATCCAGCACTGCAATAGAGAGAATGCCTGCTTCTTAATGCTACATTGGTGTTAAGAGGTTTATTCCCGATTTTGGTGACACTCCCATGGGAGACAGTCCTCCATTAACTTCTCCAATGTGGGTCCTTCCCATGGGCTACAGTTCTTCATGAACTGCTCCAGTGTGGGTCCCCCACGGGGTCACAGCCTCCTTCGGGAGCATCCACCTGCTCCGGTGTGGGGTCCTCCATGGGCTGCAGGTGGATATCTGCTCCACTGTTAACCTCCATTGGCTGCAGGGGGACAACCTGTGTCACCATGGTCTTCACCACGAGCTGCAGGGGAATCTCTGCTCCAGTGCCTGGAGCACCTCCCCCCCCCCCTTCTTCACTGACCTTGGTGTCTGCAGAGTTGTTTCTTTTGCATATTCTCACTACCTCTGGCTGCAGTTGCTGTTTCATAGCAGTTTTTTCCCCTTCTTAAATATGTTATCACAGAGGTGCTACCACAATCGCTGATTGGCTCAGCTTTGGCCAGCGGCGGGTCCATCTTGGAGCTGGCTGACACTGGCTCTATTCGATATGGGGGAAGCTTCCAGCATCTCCTCACAGAAGCCACTCTTGTAAACCTGCCCTGCTACCAAACCCAATACAGGCAGAAGCCTATAGACCCAGCTGGAGCAAAACAGTTTCTTTTGGACCCGGGGTCAAAGAGGTGCTGGGTTTTGGGTTTTTTGGTTTTTTTTTTTTTTGCTTGTTTTGTTGGTTTTTTTTGATAAAAGAAGCCACTTTGCTGCTGTTCTGGCACAGTGCCAAGATGGTAAGGACAAGAGGAACTGAAGGAGCTTCTCTCTCTGCCTCACCAGGGTTTACTCACTCTTAGTTGAGCTGAATTCAAATATCTGGAGGGCTGCGCTCTAAGCCCTATCAGTGAAGTGATCTGACAACAAAAATATCCCACCAAAAAAATGCAGTCTCACAGAAAAAGTTATGAATTTTTAAACCTAAATCATTCTGCTGGTTTGCTTTAGGGCATGGATCTGCAAACATTTGAAGAAATACAGCTGAGGGAGGAATCAACAGTACCAAGTGGGACAGATACCTGCTTTTTGCCAGAATTGGAAAAAGCAGTCTAAAAAATAACTGAATCTGTAATTCTTTCATCTCTTTTACCTCCCTTACATTTGATGTTTTAGAGTCATACAGAATACCAGTTACTTTTGAAACAGGATTCAGCAAGTGCTTGTACACTGTGCATTGCTGGTGCACATGCAGAGTGCCTAAACATCCTCACACAAATATACAAAATCAGGGCAGACCAAAATCAAAATTATAGGAAACATTAAATACTGCAGGATCAAATTATTCTGTGTGCAAAACGCCATTCACCAATAGAGGGAAGCGTCCCCTGCAGTGAGGTACGTTAAGTACAAGCATCCAGGCACCATTTAGGAGAAGATTTGGGGGTCTGCAGCGCCCCAGGGCAAAGCCAGCTATCCCCATGTGAAGCTGCAGCCCTGGTACATGCTCACATGGGTCTTCTCAGGGTTGCCAGGAGTGGAGGCTGTCACAACTGCAGCTCGCTCGTGTCTTGGACACGGAGGCCTCTGTGCACAGGCAAAGCCTCCCAGGGATGGCAGTAGGTTGCTCAGCCCACACCTTCCCTCCACTTGGGATTTAATTACAAACCTCCATTAAAGCTGCAGCCCTTTCTGGAGGCCAGCAGGCTGGAGCAGGGGACCCAAGCTGCACCGTGCCCATGCGGCTCCCACCTCCACGGCCTGCAGGGAAGGGGGCTTGCTGCCTCTCCTCCAGACAGCCCTCCTTCCTCTTTCACCCAGGCAAGGTTTCCAGCACCCTGGGTGCTGACTGCTGGCTGTGGGGGCAGGCCCAGGCTGGGCATGCTGGGGCAGCTGCAGGGCAGGCAGAGGCTGCTCCACCTGCCTGGTGAAGCTACAGCTATCAGGCCTCAACTCGAGAGGTGCCTGTAGCTACCGCTACTTGCCAGCCTCCCTGGCTGTCCAGGCCTCAAAGTTCCATGAACATGGACAACCTGTGGCTGCTGATGGTGTTGAGAGATGATGAGGGGTAGCTATTTTGGTTGTAAGCGGCATATTGTAGAAGAAGAACCAACACTGCCTCCAACACTGCGCCTCCCTTGTCCACTCTGCTCTGGCTGCCAGACTCGGGGTCTGCCATGGGCCCGAGCTGGTGGCTGTCCCACAGTCCAAGACAAGGCTGAAGCTCTGCAGGGTGGCTGGAAGTACTGGGGCATTCCCTCACTTTTACCGGCCATCTCCCTCACCCACCTGCCATTTGCCATGGCTAGTGGCTGAACAGCTGCCAGTCATGGCTGGTACAAGAGGAAGAATTTCCCCACCTTTCCACTGCCCATCCAGAGCCCACCAGCATTTTTACAGGGTGGGAGGGTGAGAAGGACCTGAGTGCACCAACAGCTCTTGCTCTTTCTTGAAGGAGCAGGGAGACTTGTCAGCTGTTTTTGGCAGGCTTAGTCTGAATCCTTCTCATAAAGGAGCAAAATCAGGTCTGGGTTGAGCCAGAGGGGGGGCATGGAGATGTGGACAGTGACTCACAACATATATGCTCTATGAGATGGTGCTAAGGGCAGAGTTGCTGTCCCCTTCCCTCTCCCCCAAAAGCCATGCCTGGGAAAGAGGGCAAAGGAGGAGGCAAGTTGCCAGGAACAGGATGAGAGCAGGCTGGGACCTGTCAAGGACTGGAAGAGCAGTGGTGGAAGCTTCAGCAACAGTGACTAAAGACACTTCACAATGGGAAAAAGGAGTTTAGAATAACACTATTTGTAAAGATATATGTATATGCACCAGAATGTACACAGGGATTTAAATGGATCAGGATTTGGGGCAGTATGGTCACTCAGACCTCACAGCATGGGCTCAGAGTTATCAGCTATTGAAGAGTAGTTCACCTTGTACCTTCTGAAGCAAAACCAGTTAGCTGGAGGGACTGGAAATGCAGTGGTGTTCACCATTTCTCTTCCAAACAGGTTCATTGGACTGTGCTATGTAAAGCACAAGCATACCAGATAAGAGGAAAATAACCTGAACAGAAGAATTGCTTTTATCAGAGTTGTGCACAAAGGCTCCTATCAGCAATGAAACCACACTATGCAAACACAGCAAAGCCTGGTGTCTGCACCACAAAACATTTAATATAACACATAAATGTTTTAAAAACACGGACTTTAGAATAAAACAATCAAAAATATGGGGAAGAGGAGGAAGACAAACTGACAGAAAGTGAACAGAGTCCAATCATCATATGCTTTCAGGCATGCACTGAAACTCAGATGAGGGCTTGGGAGGGTTAAACTTACCTGTACATTGCTTATCAGAATGCTCATTAGGGCATTTAAGTGCTAAGTTAAAATTAATTCAGATATTGTATGCAAAACTAGACAGTTCAGTAATTGAATATTTTTTAAAAAGATTTAATACTAATTATTGTGATGGACCATTACAAAACAAGGTTTGCAAAAGGATTTCATCCTATCACCAAATATCAGTAATTAGCCTAAGCCTCAGATCAAGAGGATTTAGAGCCCTTATGTTTTTTTGTATCCTATCTAATACATATCTGTATATTCCTTTGCTAATGTACATTTCCAGTTTTGTTCCACTTTTAGTAAACACCATGTCATCTTGTGACAGCAGATGACCAGAGCTTAAGTACATATTGTGTTTAAAAACAGGGGAAAAAAATGTTAATTCCTTCCTCCAATTTACATATATTGCTTTAGAAATGTTACGGAATGCCACCTTGTTCCTGAGTTAGTAGAAAAGATCATCAGGAAAGCACAATTTCTCTTTTCTATGCCATTCATTATTTCATATACTGTATCATGTCCCTACTCTAAAAACACTTTCATTATTTTCACTGTCCTTTCACATGGCATTCTATTTATATCTTCCGTTATTTTGTTCCTAGCTCTAGACCCATTTCTATTTCTGCTATTTTTCTTTAGAAATGAGTTACTAGAATTAAAGCAGAGTATGCAGGAAAAAAAAATATTATCCTTTTATATGACATCATAAAATGTGAAAGGAAAATAAGAGGAAAAAAATATATGTTATTTTGACTGTCATGCATCAAGCCTATGTTTATATTCTGCCATCCATAGTAACACACTAACTTTCCCCCATACCCTATTCGTTCCAAATGGTTTGAGTTATTTTAAAATAAAGCATGAATTTGAAAACAATTCTATTTAAAAAAAAAAAGGAGAAAAAAACCCCTTTCCCTTCACAAGGGGCGGATGTGTGTGTGAGTGCAGAAACAACCAGGAAGCAAAGAAGAGTTAAACTGTCCATCTTTCACTATGCAGCAACTTTCTTATCTGTTTGCCCTTGCTCTTGTTGCATATTTCAACCCATAATTACCAGCATTGGTTTTAATTCTTGGACTAGATCACAGTCTTGGAGTCTCTAAGTTTTACCTACCTTGGGCATGAATGAATTAATCAGTTAATAAAATTACACCCAAATTTCCTATGTATAATAATATATTTCAGTTTGTAGTTGTTATTGGTTTTCCTACATTTCTGCCAGGTTCTGTTGCATTTGAACTCTTCATAATTTAAGCAATTAATCCTCAAATTCCCACTACCTAAACTAGACCTTGATACAATCCCCTAACCCACCTCACCAATCCTGCAATACTATGCTTTAGCCTTGCTCCCGCATCCCGAGTCGCGCATACAGGTATGTTTCAAGGCTGGGTTCTCAGTGTGCAGCTCCTGAAAAACCTGCCCACAGAGGTAGGAGCTGCTGCTACCTGGTAAAAACAAATCACTCGGAAGTGAATTCTAGATTGCAATTTAGATGAGTCACTGTCCTGGTTTCAGCTGGGATAGAGTTAATTTTCTTCCTAGTAGCTGGTATGGTGCTGTGTTTTGGATTTAGGATGAGAATAAGGTTGATAACACACTGATGTTTTAGTTGTTGCTAAGTAGTGCTTACACTAGTCAAGGACTTTTCAGCTTCCCATGCTCTGCCAGGTGCACAAGAACCTGGGAGGGGGCACAGCCAGGACAGCTGACCCAGACTGGCCAAAGGGCTATTCCATACCATATGACATCATGCTCAGTATATAAACTGGGGGGAGTTGGCCGGGGGGCAGTGATCGCTGCTTGGGGACGTGCTGGGCATCAGTCGGTGGGTGGTGAGCCAATTGTATAGTGTATCACTTGCTTTGTATATTATTATTGTATTATTATATTATTATTATTATTACTACTACTACTATTGCTACTATTTTACTTTATTTTACTTAAATTATTAAACTGTTCTTATCTCAACCCACGAGTTTTCTCACTTTTACCTTCCAATTCTCTCCCCCATCCCGCCGAGGGGGTGGGGAGTGAGCGAGCAGAGCAGCTGTGTGGTGCTTAGTTGTTGGCTGGGGTTAAACCATGACAGTCACTAACTTCATATCCTAATAACCTTTAATATGCCTCTATAAATGATGAAAAGTATGGAAGAAAGTGAATAGAAATGATATATAGCAAAACCAAGAACCTATTGCTAACTACTGCTAACTGGCTGAATTATGACTGAGTGCAACTTCCACTATTAATGTAAGACATGTACATGTGCTCATGTTTAGATTCCTGAAGAGCTGAGCTTTATGCATGCAGAAATACTTTACTATTTAAATATCTGTCTTTAAAGAAAGTTTCTCCCCAAATTACTATTTGGGAAAGCCAGCATAAATTTTCAAATCACACTGTCAGTCCAGACACCTGTATCAAGAGTTATTGAACCACTGGACCAAGTCACAAAGCATTGAAAAATGCAAATTAATGCCAGAAACTCCCAAAATATCCTTGCTATACACATGTTTCTGAACTTCACTATTAAAGTGTATAAAGTACTCGAGGGAGGTAGAAATTACTCAGCAACGTGTGTGACTTAAATAGCAATAATAAGCTTTCCTTTGATTTATACTGTGGTATAAGAAACAATTCTTGTTTATTTTCTCCTTTACAAACATGGCTACCTTGGACTTTCAGAGGGCAGACTTTGGCCTGTTTAGGAGCCTGGCTGACAGAGTCCCTTGGGACGCAGTCCTGAAGGGCAAAGGAGTCCAGGAAGATTGGACATTCTTCAAGAAGGAAGTCTTACAGGCGCAGGAGCAGGCTGTCCCCATGTGCCAAAAGACGAGCAGGAGGGGAGGAAGACTAGTCTGACTGAACAGAGAGCTTTGGCTGGAACTCAGGAAAAAAAGGAGAGCTTACCATATTTGGAAGAAGGGGCAGGCAACTCAGGAAGACTACAAGGATATTGTTAGGTTATGCAGGGAGAAAATTAGAAGGGCAAAGGCCCAGCTGGAACTTAATCTGGCCACTGCAGTTAAGGATAATAAAAAATGTTTTTACAAATATATCAGCAACAAAAGGAGGGCCAAGGAGAATCTCCACCCTTTGTTGGATGCGGGGGGAAACATTGCCACAAAGGATGAGGAGAAGGCTGAGGTACTTAATGCCTTCTCTTTGCCTCAGTCTTTAATAGTCAGACTGATCATCCTCAGGGTTTTCAGGCCCCTGAGCTGGGAGCTGGAGATAGGAAGCAGAATGAAGCCCCAGTTATCGAAGAGGTAACAGTTATTGACCTGTTCCTCCACCTGGATGCCCACAAGTCTATGGGGTCAGACGGGATCCACCCAAGGATACTGAGGGAGCTGGCGGAGGAGCTTGCTAAGCCACTTTCCATCATTTACCAGCAGTCCTGGTCAACCAGGGAGGTCCCAGATGACTGGAAGTTAGCAAATGTGATGCCCTTCTACAAGAAGGGTCGGAAGGAGGATCCGGGGAACTACAGGCCTGTCAGCCTGATCTTGGTGTTGGGGAAGGTCACGGAGCAGATCATCCTGAGTGCCATCATGTGGCATATGCGGGACAACAAGGAGATCAGGCCCAGTCAGCATGGGTTCATGAAGGGAAGATCCTGCTTGACTAACCTGATCTCCTTCTATGACAAGGTGACCCACTTGGTGGATGAGGGAAAGGCAGTGGATGTTGGACTTTAGTACAGCCTTTGACACTGTCTCCCACAGCATTCTCCTGGAGAAGCTGGCTGCTGACGGCTTGGATAAGTGCACTCTGCGCTGGGTTAAAAACTGGCTGAATGGCCGAGCCCAGAGAGCGGTGGTGAATGGAGTCAAATCCAGTTGGCGGCCGGTCACAAGTGGTGTTCCCCAGGGCTCAGTATTGGGGCTAGTCCTGTTCAATATCTTTATCGATGATCTGGATGAGGGGATCGAGTGCACCCTCAGTAAGTTTGCAGATGACACCAAGTTGGGTGGGAGTGTTGATCTGCTGGAGGGTAGGAAGGCCCTGCAGAGGGACCTGGACAGGCCGGATCGATGGGCCAAGGCCAATTGTATGAGATTCAACAAGGCTAAGTGCTGGGTCCTGCACTTGGGTCACAACAACCCCATGCAACACTACAGGCTTGGGGAGGAGTGGCTGGAGAGCTGCCTGGCAGAAAAGGACCTGGGGGTGTTGGTTGACAGCCACCTGAACATGAGCCAGCAGTGTGCTCAGGTGGCCAAGAGGGCCAATGGCATCCTGGCTTGTATCAGGAATAGTGTGGCCAGCAGGACCAGGGAGGTGATCGTCCCCTTGTACTGGGCACTGGTGAGACCGCACCTCGAGTACTGTGTTCAGTTTTGGGCCCCTCACTACAAGAAGGACATTGAGGTGCTGGAGCATGTCCAAAGAAGAACAACAAAGCTGGTGAAGGGTCTAGAGCACAAGTCTTATGAGGAGCAGCTGAGGGAACTGGGGTGGTTTGGTTTGGAGAAGAGGAAGCTGAGGGGAGACCTTATCACTCTCTACAACAACCTGAAAGAAGGTTGTAGTGAGGTGGGGGTAGGTCTCTTCTCCCAAATAACAAGTGATAGGACAAGAGGAAATGGGTTCAAGTTGTGCCAGGGGAGATTTAGATTAGATATTAGGAAAAATTTCTTCACGGAGAGAGTGGTTAGGCATTGGAACAGACTGCCCAGGGAAGTGGTACAATCACAGTCCCTGGAAGTATTCAAAAAGCATGTGGATGTGGTGCTTAGGGACATGGTTTAGAGGTGGACCAGGCAGTTAGGCTAACAGGTTGGACTCGATGATCTCAGAGGTCCTTTCCAACCTTAGCGATTCTATGATTCTATGTAACCAGAATGTGAAGGGAAGGTAAAAATCAGTGACACCCAGGCTACAGGCAGAAAACTGGGTGCCACTATGGTTGCACAGCTGTCGGTCTTCTCAGCCCTAGTTCAGTAGATACGGTTATGAATTTTTCTTTGCCTCAAGCCCTGGTTTAGGCACAGTTTAACCTCGGTTTACAACAGAAATTTGAAGCAAAGATCTCAATAATTTATTATGCTAAGTGACGGTATTTGCCACAATACTCTCTTCAATCAGTATTTTATGAACAGGACAATTTGAAAATAGGCAGTTACTGGTTTTGTTTATTAACAAAAATATAACTGCATATTAGAAAATTAAAATAGGAGCACAAACACTGGCTACTTTCACAAGAACAGTTTGCTGATGCATATGTAGCATCCAACTTTGTTAATATTTACTTTAAGTTGACCAGTTATATACATTACTGGTGATTATCATTATCAGTTTTCTACCAAAACAAGAAAGAGTGAGCTTCTGCTCATAGCACTACTTTATTGGCATCTTAACAGAAATATTTGAGAAAATGGCAGTAAGTAGGAACAACATTCTTAAAGATGAGTTCAGGTTTAAAAGCATTTTCAGAAAGCAAACACCATTTTTCTGTACCTATTGTATTTTTACACTTACACAACAAAACCTCTCTGAACCATGCACATAGTTGTTGTATATGTTGCTGGAACCTACCTGCCCTTTTAACTCACTTTTCAAGCAGTGCAATTTCCCTTGAACTTTATTATCCAGTATTTGTCCACTACAGTGGGGAAAATTGAATGGGAAGAAAGGTAGTGGAGGAAGGGAGCAGAGAGGATAGAATAGCAGAGAGACTAGGATAGAACAAATGGGAAATACATTTTAGAGCGCAGATAACTGACAGTAAAATATATGTTCTTTGGTTAGCAAGCAGAAAAAAAGGAAAGGACTTGCACACATGATAGATACACACTAGCATTCTAAAGCAGAAGACAAGAATGTCAAGAGTGTATTCTTCCTCCGCTGCCAGATGGAAGGGCTATTATTATAAATGAAAAGCAGCAGTAGTGGATGCCAGGCACTTTTGTTGTGTGCCACATTCCGAAGTCCAGATGTAAGCAGGTTACCCCTGGGACAGGACAGGCTTCAGCTCCTGCAGCAGAACAGAACCAGTCATGGTTTTCTCAGTGTTTATGACAAGCTGTGCTGTAGAGCTCTCTTTTAGCTCCACTGTGACTAGCATCAGTGACCCACTGTGCACAGTCTTAGCTGCAAACCTGGAGGGGGAAGGAAAAACAAAAAATAAAACAAAAATCGCTGCGGATCTTAAGGTCAAAGACTGCTAATATTTCTTTCTGCAAAAGTTAAATGAGGTCAAATATAATAAAATGCCTCCAATTTCATTAATCCATTTCAGAGGATTTTTTTATTTTTGTATTTAAGAAGGACAAAAAAGTATCATGCAAAATTGTGTATTTAATAGTACAAACAATAAAATCTATTTAAATCAAATTATTATGTAAATTCTAATTCTTCAGCTCATCTACAATACTCAAGAACTATTTTAGTGCACACTAGCAACTTGAATTCAGCTGTATGGAGTTTTCCATGGATAACCATCATTATTTGGTGCCCCAAAGAAAATGCAACTATGCTAAATGTAATAGAACACTTCTAAAAAGCCAAATTGTTGTACTTTCAGAAAAGTGCATCCTCCTGCCATCTCAGGAATTAATTCAAGCTAAAAATATTCAAACTTATAAACATCCAACACTATCATTTGAAATGATGGTAACAGCATCTCCAGAATATTTAATCATAAAAATGCGGTCAATATTTCTAAATATTGTATGATAAATATTACCCCCCCAAAGCAAATAAAAAAAAAAAACCAAACAACCAAAACCAAACCAGAAACAAAAGTTTGGACAATGCACCATTACTACATTCCAAGACATGAAGAACCCACTAATTACATGGAATTAAAAGCAAAACTAGACTTTTAAGCACTAAAATTAACTGAAAAGCCATTTTAGGTACAATGAACTTTTGTCAATCCTGTTAATTCATTCTGCATGCACAGCCAGTCCCAAGAGATGGGAAGGAAGAGGATGGCAACAGCCTCGTCTTCCATCTTTCACGAGGAGCACACCATGCTTTTCTGCTTCCCCCCCTTGGTTACTTGACAACAACAAAGTTGCAGCACATGGGCTTTTGAAAACACTAACAAGTGTAGAGCAGGTCTGTGACCCAATCTGACCCCACTTTGCAGGGCCGATCTCCTCTCCTCTTTCTGAATGACACGTCTCTGAATCAGAGCCATCCACCTCAATTTGTGCAACATCTTCAGCCACAATAGGACCCAGTTAGCCCTGACAACAGCTCACAGTACAGAAAAATCAAACTGCTGGGCTGACAGGGCGCTGTCAGATATTCCAGAGCAAACTAACTGGTCAGTGTCTCATGTCTGACAGCATGGGCCTCGCAAAGCGCCTACTCAAGCCCTTGGGGATCTGTTTAATTGCCATCAGCATAAAGAAGGAAGTTTATCATGAGATACTCAAAAAAACTTCACTCCAGACTTAATATTAGCCACTTAAGCAGGAAGCAGGTTCTCTTTAAACAAGAAGTAATTTCTGTCTTCTTTCTTTTTAAACTAAGCATATAAAAATCTCATAACACATTATACTAATTAAGGAAACATGGGGCACTTCTCTAATGTCACCCATCACAGGTCAATCTATTTCTTTTGTCCGGATTATAGATACATTCATATACCTCTCCCTTTAATAAGAGATTCTAAAACAATGTTACTACTATAAAAATTAATTACTTAGCTAGTTATATCAATGATTTAATCTATTTGCACTGCGATGTAAAAGATCACTATTTCTCTTGTTGATTTTGACAGGGGGATAATTATAGAAGCAATAGTCTTATTAGTCACTTTATTTACTTAACAGTTGTGTCTTGGGACAACACAGAAGCAGATTATGTCTGGTATGCACATAAAAAGGTTGGTAGTTGGCACTCCTGCTGTGTTTCATAGCCCCAAGGCTTGATTTTACCCTCCTTTATTAAAACCTGAAAGTGATACAAAGTCAGTGTTTTGTCAAAGCCAAGGCGACCCAAAGCATCTGAGATGAGTTTTTAGCTGATATTTTTACATGTGGATTTGCAAAATCACATAGGGAATCAATAGTACTTTTCCATACCTCTGAACAAAACATGTAAAATCAATAAAATGTTAGTTTGTATGTGGTTTGCAAGACGTAAAGGGTCTGATAATCGGATAATTTTACACTAAGTGTTAGTATGCATAACTAGCATTGGCTAATCGGTTTGTATCAATGATCACCAATCTGGAATCGCTTAGTGAAAAAAGGATTGGAACAGAACGAGATGACTTATTTCACCATTGAAAAGGGTGCATGGAAGAACCACTACACAATGGGTTTACCACTGCTTTTGAACTTCGGAAACTGAAAACTGATCCTTAAAATAGGGAAGATAATTTAGTTTCTAAAGAGAGTTAGAACAAATAAGTTTATACAATCTTTGAAACTGAATATAGTTATTAAAGGATGAAGCAGTTGACTTTTGGTTACAAGACGATCAGTAAAACTGATTTGCTAATTATTTAGATGTTTTAAAAATACTGTCATTGAAGGATTTGGGTAATATCTATTTTTTCGACTAAGCACATGCTATTGCATTTATATGCTTGCACTTATCATAAGCCCACATGGATTTTCCAAAATGTGTGTTGTGCTCAACTAAATACTTAGACCAGAAAGCCATTAAAAAATTTTCAGCAGCAAAAATTAATCACTCTATATAGTAAGTATTTATTCTTTGTGAGAAGCTTTTATTTTCCCCACAAGGTCAGCAATTATTTTTCACTTTTTCTGAAAGTTGATACTGCCTTAAAGGTAAGAATTTGAATACACAAAGAAAATTGAAAAAAGATATTAAAAACAATCAGAATTCATAGACTCAAGTAAGCCTTGGAAACTGCACTGTAGTACATTAAAATCTAGCTTGTAAATTGGTTGTTTGTAGGACCAAAAGAGAGAATTTGTCCTTTGGACAACTCTTAACATAAGACATTATATTATGAGCATGGCTCTGTTGCAACAAAGAATACATCAGTGAATATGAAAAAAAGAAAGTAAATGAGAATACCATTCAGAAAACAGAACCAATATTTACTGATAGTTTCAAGATGGCTTTCTGCTATACTGCAGTTATTTTCTAGTTTTCTTTCTGATAATATTACTTCTAAAACTGCTTACAACTCATTAAAAGTATTCAGAAAGATTTGCAGCTGTTAATACTTTCCTCATTTAAAAAAAAATCAAGACAGATTAGAAACATAACATGTGAGATATATTTGCATATTCTGAGTTTTTCCAATTTTTTTTTGCTTTAAAAAGAATGTTAAATATTCTGAGGCTATGTGACATGGGAAAAAAAGAGGAGTTAATAGATTATTTTTACATAAATATAGTATCTGTCACAGTAAGTAAGAAAATATATATTAAGAAACAAATTCTAAATCAACATCAATAAAGTACTGTATATTTTTAGAAAGTCATCTGGTCTTTCAAGAGTTAAAAATCAAGTAGGTATTCTTGGTCACTTTTAATGAAAATAAGATTTGTTAATGATTTTCATATAAAAATATTTGATTTATAGTTGATATCAAGGGAAAACACAGTATCAGACACTACAATGTGACAGCATTTGCCAAATGCTGGCTTTGTAATGATGACTAGCTTAACTACAGACTAGCAGTTATTTTCCCTTTATTTGTAGACAGAAGATATCTACAATATACGAGGCATTTTTAAGGAGAAAGGATATGAAAATTCCAAGCCACTGAATAGAGAGCAACAGAGTAACTCACTCTAAAAATCTGCTCTTTAAAATTCAACATTTGAAAAAGTAAATTTACAACTGAACACTAAATATCAGGAAATTTGTTTACAGCAGGGCTTGTTATGCATAATTCAACAGCACTAAAACACATGCTCTCTCCTGTCAGGCACTCTTCTCCATCTTTGATTTTTTCTATTCAAGCTAAATTTTCTTCTTTTTCTGTTCTACTGCTTACCAGAAACAGTGACAATGGCCCACCGAGGCAAAAACTTTTTTTTCTTCCCCTCTTTTCTTTAAATCTTGTACATGAAGCCTTCAATTACTGCCTGCTGAAGCAGACAGAATCCTATTAGTAAGAAAGATGATCACAAGATGCAATGCCTTGCCCTAGCTGTAGAAAAATAACTAGTCCAAAGTTGACAAATGTGTAATCAAGTTATGCAATGAATATATTCAAAGGGGGGGGGGGGGGGAGGGAATACTACTGTGTATTCTTCAATTTATAAATATAAGAATGAACAACTATGAAGTACGTTCCAGTGTATCAATTGGACAAGAAAAATATTTATAGTTTCAGTACTCTGAATTTTCACCTTACTCTGATAAATTCTATCTATGTACAGGTTTGACTTTATAATTAACAATTTATCTCAATATTGGCTAAATTATTAATTGCTTGTATTAGTTCTCTGAGTAAGCCTTAGAACATGAAAAAAGAAGCATTTGGAATAGCATTACTATGTATTAGTTCTCACCTGGGGATACAGTAAGTTTAATATCAAATCATAAGCAGAAATGTACTCACAAAAAGAAAGATCTTTTTCATAATGTGGTGATTTAACCTCTCAGAAAAAACTTGTTTAATATTGATTAATCATAAAATGTGATTAATATTTACATTAAAAATCATATTACAATAATTTGACATTTTCTTTCTTTTCCAGTACATGTCATACTATTTTGACACTTATCTTAAAATAAATTGTTCAAAATACCTAATTCATTACCATAATGAAATTATTTCCAATATTAACTATTTTGGGGTTTAATAAAATCATAAAATTGTAAAATAAATTACACTCAAATCTGTACTATATTTTTACCATTTTTAGTTTTATTGCCAAAATAGATTTTGAGTTTGTCTTCAGTTGCCAGTGAGGAATTGCACTGTACCTCTAACAAAAATGCAGGAATGCAAGTGAATCCTCAGAACTTATTGTCCAATACATAGCACTACTCCACACGTTCAAAAAGATGCTACATGAACTTTTTATCTTCCCCAGAATTTACCTTTAGTTCAAAGCATTTTTATATGTAGGTATTTATATCTCCTTCCCAAAACTTCAATAAGCTAAAAACTTGAATCAAAATATTTGGTCTTCACATCTAGAAAATTATAATTGTAATACCCAATCTATTTTGTTTTCTCATATAGTCTGTTCTTTTTATTTTTCTTAAAGAATCAGGCATTCAATATTATAAGTATTTGAGAATTACATACAGTCCATTTTTTAAAAGACTATAAATTTTAATTTGCAAAAAAATATTTAATTCCAAGAAAGTAAGTCATCTTACAGAAAGATATTAAAATATTAAACTTCTCAGAGATCCTTAAAATGAAAGATATTATTCTGTTTGGTTAGTTTTTTAAGTGTTAGATGTTTCCTTTTTAAACAACTGCCTCAGAAGGTTCCTGTTTGTTTTTAAAAGAAAATGCTGGGCACATTTTTCACTTTACACCATTCAGATACAAAAGCAGTGCTGTCCTCTAGTGGACAGCAAATAAGCTAGGCTAGAACAATCTATTTTGTTTAACCTCATATCCAAAATGACTCACTCATACACTTTAATGTTAAGCAAAAATTTAATTTCTTCAAGTTATTTTAAAATTTTACAATCCACATGCAAGCTCCTTAAATACAATAATACATTTAAAATGTTAAGTGCCTTAAAATGATGTTGTAGAAAGGCATTTTCTTGATCAAGTATTTTGCACCAGTTAATCAAAATCTTCATATGCTGATAATATGTGGAAAATGTATTAATACATACAGGGCACTTTTGTTAGCAGGGAGAAAATTTCAGGTTTTGTAACATTAGGATTTGATTAAGAAATTAAGGAATATCTAGTAGAAACTACTGAATGAGTACATTCATATTTAAAAATTTCAGTTTTCGTTTTCTTTAGGAATAAAAATATTTACATAAGAATAGTGACTAACTGGAAAGACTTTTAGTGCTAGCTGACAAAAGAAAGGTAAATGCTTAGCCTAGATGGGATTTTTTTTATTTAAAGCTAGAATTACTTCTATCATAAATCAAGAAAATGTTAAGAGTTTACAACTTCTGGCTACAACGAAGGCTGAAATACCTGTGGACAGGGATATACCATTCCATTTAAAATTCTTCTCCTACAGGTAAAGGCTACCAGAGAAACTGCTTTGCCTAGGGTATTTAGCTTTCTAAATAATTCCTACTTGAGAAATTAGGAAGCAAAAATCAAGGCTGCAAGTCTATTACAAGTTTATTTACTCAGCTACCCATTGCAGCTCTCTTTTGGTGGATGAAAAGCTGGACATGAGCCAACAATGTGCGCTTGCAGCCCAGAAAGCCAACCATATCCTGGGCTGCATCAGAAGCAGCGTGGCCAGCAGGCCGAGGGAGGTGATTCTGCCCCTCTACTCTGCTCTGGTGAGACCCCACCTGGAGTACTGCATCCAGCTCTGGGGTCCACAGTACAGGAAGGACATGGACCTGTTGGAGCGGGTCCAGAGGAGGGCCACGAAGATGATCAGAGGGCTGGAACACCTCTCCTATGAGGAAAGGCTGAGAGAGTTGGGGTTGTTCAGCCTGGAGAAGAGAAGGCTTATTTCAGCCTTTCAGTAGTGAAAGGGGGCCTATAAGAAAGATGGGGATAGACTTTTTAGTAGGGCCTGTTGTGATAGGACAAGGGGCAATAGTTTTAAACTACAAGAGGGTAGATTCAGACTAGATATGAGGAAGAAAATTTTTATGATGAGGGTGGTGAAACACTGGAACAGGTTGCCCAGAGAGGTGGTGGATCCCTGGAAACATTCAAGGCCAGGTTGGATGGGGCTCTGAGCAACCTGATTTAGTGGAAGATGTCCCTGCTCATTGTAGGGGGGTTAGACTAGACTAGATGACCTTTAAAGGTCCCTTCCAACCCAAACCATTCTATGATTCTAAGAGTAGAAAAAGATGACTGAGCCTTACAGCTAAGGAACCACAGAAGCAGAACAGTCCACATAACTGTCAAAGGAACTACTGCCAGAGGTAGATTTCACTTTATTTGAGCTCTCAGACAGGCCAATTCCTTAGTTAAAAAAAAAAAAATATCTTAGAAAAGATTTCTGTGTGCACACAGAGCAGGAAAGGTCTTTAAAAAAGTCTTCCTGGATTTGTATGACCTGTTTGTCAACTACTGACAGCATATATTTGGATTCAAATGGAATAACTATAAACAATTTATATTTCTCAGCAATTTCTACACTGTGTTTATCCTCAATAGATGGGTGATAGCCCTTCCTTTCTGACATGATGGAAGCAGCTCCAGTTGTTAGTTATGGTAAACCGGTGGGGTCTGACCACCAACTTTCTGCCTGAGAATTCTTCCAAATTTAGTACAAATTGGAAGGTGACATACGCATAGAAATTTTCCAGATAGACCCCTTCAAATTGGGGGTTTGCTCAATACAAATGTACCTACATACATGCACAGTTGCATACCTTTTCTCCCCAAATTAAGTGTTGCTGGATTAAAAAGATGTGGAGAGGATAACCAATTACTAAGCACGCCATTCTCTGATAATCAAAACTGTCTGTAAACAAAACCCTCTGTCACGGATGAGTGGTTAGGCTGCTTAAAAATCACTGTCACAGATATTTGCAAATAGTGATTTTAATAGAAATCTATAAAAGTGTCATGTAACAGAGTTCAATGGCAAGGTTCACTCTATTACTTATTAAATGAATGGAATATATATATATATAGAGAGAGAGAAGGGAAAATTGAGATAGAAGAAAATACAAGGGGGGGATAAGGAGGCCCTCCTGTTGAGTCACAAGGTTCAGAATGGACCCCCTTGCTTTCTAAACTCCTTCTCAGAGAGGAGCCTAGGTGTGGCTGGATCCAATCCTAGTCTCAGACTTGGTCAACGGTTTATGTCTAAGGATTATATATGTTTAGCAGCAGTTTAAGGTTTGTTTGCGGCAAGGAGAGAATCACAAAAATTTAGCAATAACTAATAATTAATCTAGCATCTACAAAGTGATTAAATGAGGTTTACTATAATAATTTGAATCGATTCACACACAATAGGCCTAAATACTCATTATATGCACAAAGGTACCTATTGAAATATGCACAGTTAAAGGCCCCAATAAAAATTCCCCACCAGGTTTAGTGAAATACTCACTTTAAATGACTGTCTCAATAGGTGAAAGTCGAACCTTGAGGAGCAAGGAGCGCCGGAGATCAGGTGAAAGTCGAACCTCAAGGAGCAAGGAGCGCCAGAGATCAGCTCATGCAAACTTAAGAGTTCACAGCTCTGAGAGACGTCCCACTCAGAGGGAGAGTCTGGTGCAGCCCACTGCGGTCCAGGAGAGCTCAAAGGGTCTCACTTGGTACCGCTGTTTATAGAGTCATGAGATGATTGACTTTAGGCATCAGTAAATTTCCCTTCTACTTTCACAGTCCGTGTTGGAAATTACTAAAGTTCTCAAAAATTCCAGTGATGCTGGTACAGATCCTCCCGAGTTACAGCCCAGATAAGATAGGCCCCAAGGCTGCCAGGTGGCGACTAGTACAGACGAAAAATATGTTCCAAGGTTGTCAGGGCTGCCTCCCTGGGACAGACAGGGCTGCTCCCACCTCAGCCATGTAAAAGTTTTTGATACAGTCAAGGGATGCTTAACCGCCAAACATGTTACACAAAGGCCAAGTTTTGACGGGAGTTACTGAGATTGTAAAGCAGCTTCGCTTCCCATGCTCTGCCAGGTGCACAAGAAGGAAAAGGGGGGGTGGAATGCACCACCACACCCTCTTTCCTTTGAGAATCAGTCTGCCAATATACTATAAATGGGACATGACAGGTTGCAAAATGATAAAAAGGGGTGATGTATTCATCAGACTGTCAGGCTGATGCATGGGGTGGGGAATAAAGACTAGTGAAAAAAGAAGTGTTGATCCTTGGAGTTCTGTTTTTTAAACATTTTAGGCAAGTTTCTATATTGGGGCTAGTTGCTTTTACATTCTTTCGTGTTTCAATGCCCATCCATTGCAATGTGCTTACATGATTTCCACAGTATGTTTTTGATTTTGCTAAAGGATAATGCAAGCCTCAAAAAGACAGGTGGAAGATATTTTACATCTTGTTCAATACTTGCTTATCCACAAAATCACATAGGTCATGGATAAGGCTAAACAATGATATACTACACATAGCAAGCTCTGAACAAACTGGCATATCTATATGGCGCAGTCAAGTGTCATTAAAAATTTAGGTCCCAGAAATAGCATAGCCATTACATGCAATGCTGTACTTGAGCTATTTAGACCTGCCCCAGCAATGAGCAGAAGTGCTGTTTTGTGCTTCTTGTTTAAAAGCTAGTCTGTTTGCTGCTAACTCAGGTGTTTACTTTGACAACATGCTAAGAGGTGAGAATCCTCCCTCTGCAAGTTCTGGTGATCTATAGAAAGAAGAGAAGACTATTAGAATGACCACTTTCATGGTTGTAATGGAGAAGGATATTAAACTCATAATTTCAAAAGGTGAAATGGCTGTTCTGAAGCAGATTAAGGCTTCAGTGTTGCAAGAAGCCGAGGTTTGATTTTCTCCAAAACCTCAGATTGTCCCATCTTGAGGTGTTGAAATTACAGACTTGACCATCTCAAATTAGAGGACTGAAATTAATGCTGTCATGTGTCTCAGAGTGCTGGCCAATGGTTAAGGCTATCCTGATGAACTGCAGAACAGAGATATATAGATGACACCATGCTCACTTTCTAACCCCACTTTCTCCTGTTACTAATTGTGGATTCCTTCCAAAATATAACAGCAGCAACAGACTAGTTCAATGGATTACTAAACTATTTGAGGTTAACTAAAATTTATTCTTCATATCCACCCTGATGGGTTCAGACTTTTATCTCACTGACTGATTGGGCAATGTGCAAGTAAAGTCTTCAAGAATGAAAACCGTGGAAAAGGTGCTCTACACTGCATCATTTTGTAGAGCCACGTCGTTGAGGGAAATAAATAATCTACTCGAGTACAATGCATCCTGTTTAAGAAATGCTTCAGAAAGTGGAAGGCAGAGAGCTAGGCGGTTCAAGACTGATTCTCCATGCCATTACATATTATATTCTGATGTCAACAGAATCACACAAGCATAAACCAAAGTGAAAGAGTGAAGAAGCAAATCCAGTTTGTGATCCCAGCTCTGAACAGACTTTTCTGTTGTATGCTACTGCCAACACATTAAAAGTTTTTGCACCATATTTTGTAGGTAGCATAAAGAAATGCTTTCCATTATTGTCTTTCTAAGCCAATTTACCCTGAGATGCCTTTCCTTCATGCAGAGGGCCTTAAGTAATAGTAGACAGTATTTAGACACTTTCAAGAGGTTCATAAGACCATTCAAGTCTTTCTAAGATTAAGGTAAAGTCTGCAATTAGTCTTTTCATCTATCACCATCTGTTGTCTTCTGCTATATTTGAAGTGAAGAAAATGAAGATTAGCTATCCTGGTGGGAGGTTATGGAGCTGAAAATGAATAAAGGAGGAAGAGACCTGAGGAACTTTTACAATATTCATCTGAGAGGAATAAACAACACATCTTGAAAGTAACACTAGCATGAAGGACATTTCTGGATAAATAAGGCTCGTGTTGGTTAAAAAGAAAATTACTGAAAATCTTGAGTTCAACAGTGTCTTCTTTTCATCACATTTTGAAATAGAAGAGAACATCCTAGAATTTATTTTTGATATATGAAGCAATGAATGTTACTGCCCAAATAGAGACAGGAAGCTGAGGTGAGGGTCCATAGAAGAATCAACTCTGAGGGAATAAATGTCCTCAATTATGTAGCCACTTAGCCTGAAGATGGAAAAATTCCTGGTAGACTTTCCCCATTGACAACAAACAGCAGACATACTTCAACTGAAAAGTACCTGGTCCCTCAATGTGGTTATTCAGACTGATTTAATTCCCTCTAGGAACAAATATTTTTCTTTCAATGTCTTTGTCTTTAGATATTCAAATGGTGATTCAGACCACATCTGTGGGCACAAGACAGAAGCTTGGGGCCTTAGCTGATTCTTTTTGAAATCACTTGGCCAATATCTACTATGTGCTCCTCAACCCACTTCCACTCTTCATCTCTTAAAATACTTTTAACAAACAACAGTTCTCAGAACATTGAAAGAGCTATGTATGTTGCAACAATTACCTTAATCACTCTTGTGAAATAATATTTTAAGAAAAATAATACACATTTTTTTCTGAAGTTTTCATATTTAAGGAGAAATTGTATTTCCTGCTCCAAAAAATATTCTCTCTTTAAATGCATTTCACATTTTTGTTTTTAGTAGAAGGCTTTAAAATTGAAATAATGTTTCCCCTTGATAACAAAAGCAATAGAGATCATATTTAAATCCTATTAAGAACATGAGAGTGTACTGTATGCAGCCTTACAAGGCCCAGAGATCTAATAGCTTGTATGAACTCATTTTAAGTGCAGGTTACTACACTTAAGGAAGTAAAATAATACAGCAAATTTATTTTGCAAATATATGAATGCAAATATATGAATACAAATTTGCACATTTTTGTTCTGAGATATATATATTGACTACTGAGTTCAAAATTTTTGCAGCTATCACTTAAAATAAACAAAACAGGTCAGAAAAGAGAGTCTAAAACAGAATCAACTGCATTATCTGGCATTTTGTTCTACACTCAGTTAACAGTTAAATTATTACATTTCAAATAATTATAAAAATTCAGTAGCCATATGGTAAAGAGAGAAAAAAATGCATGCAAGAAAGTGTTGCTATACAGTGATACGGACTGACATATAGCCGATGTATTTGAGATGTTTACATTTAATTCATTTTTCATTGGTGAGTGCATGCTATTCTGTTGATATTTGGTTTAAGTATTTATTTTCAAATCTTCATTATATTTGCCCTAGTGTTTTTATTTGGTGCAAAAATACAATCCTAAATAGGATTATCAATTTAAGGAGCAGTAATTGGGTTCCACCAACATGACATCATCTTCATCATGAGTGCAAATATGTTCAGACTGAAAAAAACAAGAAACACGCACCTGTTCATGCCCATTAGATATGCTTGTATTAAACTATTTAACCATTTCATTTTGAATGAGTATATTTCATTACCAGGTAATATAAATTTCTCAGCATTAGCAGTCATTAAGTAGTAATACTCAAGTTGGAGATGACCAACAAGAGGTTAATATAATTCATGCTGCACAGTGCAGAATGTCAGTTTAAAAATAGTACTACTTTTCCTGTGTAAAAGGGTATGTACTAAGCACTTCCAAGAAGTGAACTTACTTAATTAGTCCTCACAGAATAGCATGATGAGCTGAAACAAGTTCTTGTATATAATTTTTTCTTCCCAAGTACCACTTGCAATAAAACAAATGACAATACTATAGAAAAAGAAAAAAATTCGCCTTTAACATTTTTATCAAATTCATAACTACTTTGTCAAGGTAAAAGGTGACTGATTATTTTATCATCCTGAAATGTTGTATGTGTCACATAAATAAAACATGGCACACTTCATACATCCATAAGATTTTGCAAGAAGAGACTCCATTTTTGTTTACTCTCATGACAGAGTTGATTTAAACAAAATATATGTATAAATTTTTTTTAAAATATATATATTATATATATTTGTCATTTGTTTTAGAGTTTTGAAAGTATTCATTATCTAATCTCTATTTTATCTCAAATATTCTTTTATTTAAATCTAGGATTTACTTTAATGATAACATAATGCTATTTAAAAGACAAACAGGTTCATCACAGTATCAGTCAGTTAATGTTCCCATTCCTGTTCTCAGTAAAAAAATAAGTGCAACTATGACTACATAGTATCTGTGAACTCCAGTTACTTACAGTGAAGCAAATGAAGGGCTATTTTCTAAATGCTTATCATCGCTGGGCATTTCTGGTAGGTCATTTAAGTTGTTATAAACCATTTTTTTTGCCTGATGGACATTATAAATGCAAACTATTCTGTAACTACTGCAGCAGACTGAATACATTCTATATGTTGAGCAAAAAAAAAAAAAAAAAAAAAAAAAAGTAGGCAAACATCTGAGACTTCAGGATGCTCTAAAGCATTCTGAATACTTCAGCCAGACCAGAACATGCCTTCAACCACTGTCTCTGAAGGAGTGTACCCAACACCCAACACAGAAGCCTATGGCTGAGCTAGGAACTAAGCTGTTATTTTAGGTAGCCTTTTCGAGACTCAGTCACAAAACAACCCATCCCTATGCACTGTCTCATGTGATGGATAGGGTAAAGATGGAGAACACCTGTATGCTGCAGACGCTTCAGTCTCTCGATTGACACTCTCACCTAGTCTTTGAATTGATATTGAGAATGCAGGCTGTATAGATCCCTCAGGGATGCAGCAAATGAGGACTCTTGCACAGAGGAGCAGGTGTCAATAGTGACAATCATTTCAGTGTAATCACACTAGCTGTACCATGTTTTTATGGTGAAACAGAATTTTATCATTGACCGTATCAAATGCATAGGAAAATCCAGCTGGGTTAATGTTAAAGCAATGCAATACAAATGCCCAGCGATGCAAAAAAGACTAAATCCAACAAAGAGAAATATCAGGTTATTAGTCTTGTGTAGGCTACATGAGTCTCACCATTCCAAACAGCCATCTCTGTCAGCAAAATTTCAAAGCAAAACATTGTTCTTTGCTTTAAAAGGAGATACTTTGCTCTTATTTAAATAGCAAAATTCAGGGCGCTAAAGAGATAATTCATACTCTGGAATAGTTTTAGTAGATGCTAGGGGATAGGTATGCATTTACTTATTCCAAGACCAGGTTAACAGCTTCCAATAATGTCTTGCTGTTATTTGTGTCTACTTAGTTTTCCACACATGGCAATTTTCCTGTTTGTTCCTGTCACAAGTGAGAAGCCAGATTCATGGGACCAAATATTTTGAGTCAACCACATTAAAAGCTGTCATTAATCAACAATCATATCATTTTCACTGACATTCTATACCACACCTTTTGGATGAAATGGATTGATCTACAAGTAACATCTGGAATCAGACAGGGCCAATGACTTTCTTGGCTGACCACTGTTTTTCCTTGCACATATATAGGAAGGAGAAGGAAATGTTCAATTTAATGTTCAACCTGCATTTAAAAAGATCTTAATCTAACTGAAAATAAAATAAAATAAAATTGGGTTCTAGGTCTAACTAGCTGGATATCATAGATCAAAAATTAATTTGGAAAAAACAAGCTGCTTCTCACAGATGATAAACCCAAATAAGGCCACTTACTTTCAGAAACATAAACAAAAGTCAAAAAACTGTGTAGACACTCTTGAAAGTGCTGCGCTTTGAAATGGCTATCTTTTCCCTTTGAAACAAAACTAGGAAAGGACAACTCCCCCAACTGTGTACAGTAAAGTCTAGATATTTGATGTTCTATATACATTCAAATACAGAGCTGAGAAGTACTTAGGTTCAAGTTAATATCTGCTTAGGATTCTATGTTACATTATAATTGGGCACCTTATCCGTTAAAGATGCGGATAATAAAATTTTTCCTAATATTATAAAATGCTGATTAATTTTGAACTAACAAATTCATATTAAAAGATGTTCACACTGCAAATGACATGCAATCTTACCTGTGTATGTTATCTTGACCAGAAGGGACTACACTCAGGTTTTCTGCCTTCACTACCCTCTCAATTATTACAAGTCTAGTAGAGTTCTGTGGAGCAACAGGTATTGTAGCAGATGTCTCATTCATTCCTGTCAGCATCCCTGAAACATTAAGTAAGTATTTCATTATGAATACTTTAAGATTTGCTTGCTTATTAAGCAGAAAACCAAAATAAGAGGACTTCTAAACAAAAAAAAACTTAAGTTAAATCATTCATTGAGAAAACAATTTTATAAGAAATTACATAATTAGTTTAATGTATTATTTGCAATGCCTTATTACTAGAAATACATTACTAATAACTGAACAATGATATGTGTGATACTAATGCAACTGTGAAACCAAGATGGTTCTTTCTCACAAAAAGCATAACCTAAAAGAAGAATGTAAATATTAAGTAAGATTGATTTGGAAAAGTCCAGCTTAAGTAAGACCATATACAAAGACACTTTCTAATCTTTCAATCATGAAACCACTGCACTTAATTATAATTTCATATCCAATTGCTAAAAATAATCTTGAAATTCAGATAGTAGTCATCAGTTCAATTCAGTTCATGAAGATAGTCATCACATTAGAAACTGGAAAATTCAGTTAGTATCCATCTCTTTAAAATGTCATGATAAACTATTTGATTAAAATAATTTGAATATCACCACAAAATGGAACAGAAATGTCAAGATTATATCCAAACATACAACAAAAAAAAAGTAAAGAAAGAAATGTAGTTCAAGGACATTTTAACAAAAAAAGCCCCACTTTTCTCTCCTTTCAACATTCATTGTTTAGAAGAATGATTTGCCGGACACTCATGTTGATTAAAACCCAACAGTAACTACAACTTAATAATGTGTGTATATTTTTGCATTATGTTCAGTAGCTGAAAAGACAGACAAACAATGGAGCACAGTACTTGAGGCAGAAATATGAAGCATCTGAAATCCACGATAACATTAATAATGAAAACAATGCAAAAGTCTCAAAAGGCTAATATTTTAGGGCTGCACATACAGTTCTAACCCAGATCAAACAGCATTAAGATGCTTAATATAGCAACTAAAAAAATAACCCCAACGTTTTAATGCACTAGAATGTGCATTAGCTGCTGTCATAAAATAAGAAATATCGAAGAACAGCTCATGAGTAAATAACAGGATATTTTTAAACATGACCTGCTCTTGAAGAGAACAAAAATAAGCATACAACTTCTAGAAAGATCAGTTTTATCTTGGGAATAGTACATTCTGTTTCAAATTGTTTAATTTCACTATTAGGCAAAAGCTTTAAAAACTACATACACAGACTAAAACTGCTTTTAAGCAGAGTATGGGGACTAACATAGCACTGCTGAGAGATGTGTGTACTCATTTAGGATTTAAACCTTCTCCATTAAGCTCTATTGAAGAGCAAATGCTGAATAAATGAATGCAACTATGTTTATGTTAAAAGTCTGTTTCCCCGCAGCATGTAATTAAAGCAAGTGTTGTACAAAGACAGTACTTTTTTCAAGCTCCTGTAAATGGAAAGATGGATAGCACTCAGAGAAGTGAATGCATTGCTTCATATTTAACCTTAACACTCTTGTCATTAATGGTTTGTCTATCTTGTTCTATAAAAGACAAGGTACTGCTCCACTAAAGTAAAATAAAAAAAAAAAAAATCAACTAAACCATGCTTTTCAGAACAGAAGATTCATTATCATTGAGTAATGTATTGGCATAAAGCAAAGTAACATTCTATCAAGTAAGGCACACATTCAATCTGCCCTTCCACCCCCCTTTATTTTTAACTCATGCTGTTTTATTGTTATAAGCAATTTGTACCACTCAGCATGACAGTGTAAACTGAACCAAGATTAATTTACATGCAAAAGAACACTTAGGAGAGCAGCATGGTAAGCAAATATATTGTCTCGATTGCTGAGGTGGAAAAGAACCTGTAAAGAAAAAAGGGTGGTCTAATTAAGGAGCATCAAATACGATTACTCATGGTAGTCAAGGGCCAGAAAATAGTAAATGTCCAACCATTTAAAGAATTAGCATCTTGCTTGTTAGAAAGATAAGTTGGATGCATAAATCTTAATAAAATTAAATAAACAATTTGTTTACTTAACCAAGGTTTTTTGTTTTGCTTTTTGGTTTTTTTTAATGTGAATCAGGTACACACAAAAAAAAAATTGACAAAATTATTTTAAAACATGTCTGGGAGGGAATCATACTTAAAGTAGTTTTAACCGGCTATTTTAAAAACATCTTCATAAAAATTCTGATTAATATCCAACTATAACAATCACATGCCACCTTTAATATTGCATGAAACATTAGAATTTAAGAAAACCCTAGTCAGAGCACAGAGCAGCAATTAATCTGGGTTAACTAACTGATACAATAAAATAACTGTACACATTTTGAATAATAAAAGGAAATGAAATTGAAAAAAATAGGTAACAAGATATGTTAGCTACCAGATTAGTCCTATTCTGAACTAAGGCAACAGGAGTTTTGCTACTGATTTTTAAAAACAGCAGACAAATAAAAATTTGGATACAGAGATCCCAACAGTACATGTCTCACTCATGCAGAATTCCTGCTACAGAAACTGGACTTTTCTTGGGGATGTGATGTAAAATAGGCTATAAAATCCTGAGGCCTGAAGATCATATAAAAAATATTTAACCAGAAAGGTAAAAAGTAGTTTGGCAATACCATTTTTATCCACTGCTTCCAAATTGTCAATCACAACATCAGCCGTTAATTCAGCTGCTACTCTGGGGAATTACCTCACAGAAGGATTCCCCAGCTCAGAAGGGAACATAGTGTAGCAAGGCTAAGCATATCATGCGCAGCATGTGGATAAATCCAGCTTTAGAGGTTCTGACGCTACCACTAGATAACCTTCACAGCCATGAATATTCAGTAACCTGTTTCCCTCTCCTTATGCCATCAGGAAGCAAATGGACATATACAAATGTAACAGACAATACAAAACAGCAGAATGTAATTGAGTAAAGATGTGAAGCAATGAATTGCCATCCACATAGCAGTATAATACTGGCTATTTCCTCTTTAGCATCCTTATTAGATCACACATGCAATTTCATAGAATCATAGAATCGTTTAGGTTGGAAAAGACCCTTAAGATCATCAAGTCCAACCATTAACCTAGCACTGCCAAGTCCACCACTAAACCATGTCCCTATGCATCACGTCTACCCGTCTTTTAAATACGATTTAAATGTGATTTCTTACAAGGAAGAACACATACAATACACTCCAGCATACTAGTCACACCTGATTGCTCCCTTCAAGGTGGTGTCATTAAGAAAAATCCAAACAAGAGAGGGGAAAAAATAAAGCTTCGGAACACAGAAGTAATTCTAACTCTCAAGAGGAGTTCATGCTTCTACTTGATATCATTTACACCAAGGGAAAAACAGGACCTCCCAAACACAATCTGTCAAAGAGTTTTAGAACTTATACATATGATTTCAAACCTAGATTTGAGCTTACCATCAAATCTGTGTTTTTAGAATCAAGTGCTAAAAAAATTTGGAAGACCGAAGAAAACTGATAATCCTTATAACAGTAAAACAGAACAGTAATTATGTCTTATTTCTCTAAAAACATCTTTGGTGTACATCATGTTGTGAACTGTTCAATTCTTTAAACATTTAATAAACAGCAAGTCTGCTACTGTCAAGTAAACTTCAAAGTTATACTACTTTTGCCTTCCGAGAGCAAAAAATTACCCCCCCTCCCTGAAAACTCACCATAACTGGAAACTGGCAGTCTGAGTAGAATCACAGAAGTCAATACCCATTGAAACGGTAATAGACCCTGCAGGCTCAAGGAACTCTACGGGAAAACATTTTGAATAGGTAAAGTACGCATGCAAGACAACAGAAGACCTCAGATGCAAACCCCCAAACTTCACATAATTAGAAAACCTATATCAAACAAAAAAAAAAGCTCCATAAAAAAGATCCAATACTTGCAGTTTAATTTGAAGTAGATATCACCCAAATGTCACAGTTACATGTTTAAGTGCCTTGGATCCCCCCTTCCCAGACTTAAAGCACATGAAATGTTGCCATTTCAATCTTAGGGCCCCACCATCAACAAAATAAGGATTTGTATTAACAAAGCACGGAAAATTATTTACAGAAAAAAAAATATATTGAAGTTACATCCTTTTGCTTGTGTACAGATCCAGCCTTGACATTTCATTCAGAATAACACCAGTTTGCAAATTTAGTTAATAAATAGTAAAACACAACAAATATCAAAATTATTTACATTAGTACATGCAGTAACAGAATCATAGAAGCATTTAGGTTGGAAAAAGACCCTTAAGATCATCGAGTCAACCGCAAACTTATCGCTGCCAAGTCCACCACTAAACCATGTACCTAAGCACCACATCTACCCATCTTTAAAATACCTCCGGGGATGGGGACTCAACCACTTCCCTGGACAGCCTGTTCCAATGCCTGACGACCCTTTCGGTGAAGAAATTTTTCCTAATATCAAGTCTAAACCTCCCCTGGTGCAACTTGAGGCCGTTTCCCCTTGTCCTATCACTTGTTACTTGGGAAAAGAGACTGACCCCCACCTTGCTGCAACCTCCTTTCAGGTTGTTGTAGAGAGCAATAAGGTCTCCCCTCACCCTCCTCTTCTCCAGACTAAACCACCCCAATTCCCTCAGCTGCTCCTCATAAGAGCTGTTCTCTAGACCCTTCACCAGCTTTGTTGCTCTTTGGACATGCTCCAGCACCTCAATGTCCTTCTTGTAGTGAGGGGCCCAAAACTGAACACAGTACTCGAGGTGCGGTCTCACCAGTGCCCAGTACAGGGGCACTATCACTTCCCTAGTCCTGCTGGCCAAACTATTCCTGATGCAAGCCAGGATGCTATTGGCCCTCTTGGCCACCTGGGCATACTGCTGGCTCATGTTCAGGAGGCTGTCGACCAATACGCCCAGGTCCTTTACCTCCAGGTAGCTCTCCAGCCACTCTTCCCCAAGCCTGTAGTGTTGCATGGGATTGTTGTGACACAAGTGCAGGACCCAGCACTTAGCCTTGTTGAACCTCATATAATTGGCCTCGACCCATCGATCCAGCCTGTCCAGATCCCTCTGTAGAGCCTTCCTACCCTCCAGCAGATCAACACTTCCACCCAACTTGGTGTCATCTGCAAACTTACTGAGGGTGCACTTGATCCCCTCATCCAGATCATCAATAAAGATATTAAACAGAACTGGCCCCAGTACTGAGCCCTGGGGAACACCACTTGTGACCACCACCAAATGGATTTAACTCCTTTCACCACCACTCTTTGGGCCCAGCCATCCAGCCAGTTCTTTACCCAGCAAAGAGCACGCCTGTCCAAGCTATGAGCAGCCAGTTTCTCCAGGAGAATGCTGTGGGAAACCATGTCAAAGGCTTTACTAAAGCCCAGGCAGACAACATCCACAGCCTTTCCCTCATCCACTAAGCAGGTCACCTTAACATAGAAGGAGATCAGGTTAGTTGAGCAGGACCTGTCTTTCATAAACCCATGCTGACTGGGTCTGATCCCCTGGTTGTCCCGCATGTGCCACGTGATGGCACTCAGGATGATCTGCTCCATAACCTTCCCTGGCACCGAGGTCAGGCTGACAGGCCTGTAGTTCCCCAGATCCTCCTTCCAGCCCTTCTTGTAGATGGGCGTCACATTTGCTAACCTCCAGTCGATTGGGACCTCCCCGGTTAGCCAGGACTGCTGATAGATGATGGAAAGTGGCTTGGTGAGCACTTCTGCCAGCTCCCTCAGTACCCTTGGGTGGATCCCATCCGGCCCCATAGACTTGTGTGTGTCTACGTGGTGTAGCAGGTCGCTAACCATTTCCCCTTGGATTATGGGGGCTTCATTCTGCTCCCCGTCCTGTCCCTGTCTTCCAGCTCAGGGGGAGCATTCTGCTCCCCAGAACAACTGGTCTGACTATTAAAGACTGAGGCAAAGAGAAGGCATTAAGTAACTCAGTACCTATGTTTCCCCCCGCATCCAATAAAGGATGGAGATTCTCCTTAGTCCTCCTTTTGTTGTGAATGTATTTGTAGAAACATTTTTTATTGTCTTTTACGGCAGTAGCCAGATTAAGTTCCAGCTGGGCTTTGGCCCTTCTAATTTTCTCCCTGCATAACCTCACAACATCCTTGTAGTCTTCCCGAGTTGCCTGCCCCTTCTTCCAAAGGTCGTAAACTCTCCTTTTATGCCTGAGTTCCAGCCAAAGCTCTCTGTTCAGCCAGACTAGTCTTCTCCCCCACCGGCTCGCCTTTTGGCACATGGGGATGGCCTGCTCCTGCGCCTGTAAGATTTCCTTCTGGAATAACATCCAGCCTTCCTGGACTCCTTTGCCCTTCAGGACTCCTTTGTCCTTCAGGGACTCTGTCAGCCAGGCTCCTGAACCGGCCAAAGTCTGCCCTCCAAAAGTCCAAGGTAGCAGTTCTGCTGACCCCCCCTCCTTACTTCTGCAAGAATTGAAAACGCTAACATTTCGTGATCGCTATGCCCAACACAGCCTCCAACCATCACATCACCCACCAGGCCTTCTCTGTTCACAAACAACAGGTCCAGCGGGGCGCCTTCCCTAGTTGGCTCCCTTACCAGCTGTGTCAGGAAGTTATCTTCCACACACTCCAGGAACCTCCTAGACTGTTTCCGCTCTGTTGTATTGTGTTTCCAGCAGGCATCTGGTAAGTTGAAGTCCCCCACGAGAACAAGGGCTAGCAATTGTGAGACTTCTCCCAGCTGCTTATAGAATACTTCGTCCGCCTCTTCATCCTGGTTGGGTGGTCTATAACAGACTCCCACCATGATATCTGCCTTGTTGGCCTTCCCCCTGATTCTTACCCAGAAACACTCAACCCTATCGTCACCATCGTTAAGTTCTAGACAATCAAAACAGTCCCTAATGTACAGGGCTGCCTCACCGCCTCTTCTTCCTTGCCTATCCCTTCTGAAGAGTTTATAACTGTCCATTGTAGCACTCCAGTTGTGCGAGTCATCCCACCATGTTTCTGTGATGGCAACTATGTCATAGTTTTCCTGCTGCACAACGGCTTTCAGCTCCTCCTGTTTGTTGCCCATGCTGTGCACGTTGGTGTAGATGCGCTTCAGTTGGCCTATTGCTCCTGCCACCTTTTTTGGGGGAGAAGCCCTAATTCCTACGTGAACATTCTCAGGCGCTTTCGTGGTTTCTAACACATCCATAGCCCTTGCGTCTTTTCTACTGCATGGCTCTCCATCCACTACCTCCACTGAGACAGCAGACCAAAGGACCTCACTAGCACACTGTCCCTCAAATGTTGGTGTGCCACCCCCAGGCTTATCTCTAGCAAGCCTGGTTTTATCCCTTTCCCCCTTCAAATCTAGTTTAAAGCTCTTTCAATGAGCCCTGCTAAGTCCTGTCCAAGGATCCTTTTCCCCATTTGAGACAGGTGTACCCCATCTGTCACCAGCAGGCCTGGCGTCATGTAAACTGACCCGTGATCAAAAAATCCAAAATCTTGCCAGAGACACCAGGCTCAGAGCCAGGTATTGATCAGCTGGGTCTTCCTGTTTCTTCCCTCATCATTCCCTGCAACTGGAAGGATAGAGGAGAACACTACTTGTGCTCCTGATCCCTTAACCAGTCGTCCCAAGGCCCTGAAGTCTCTCTTGATTGCCCTTGGACTTCTAGTTGCAACTTCCTCACTGCCTACCTGAAAAACCAATAATGGGTAGTAATCTGAGGGCCGTACGAGGGTAGGAAGCTTTCTCTTCACATCTTTAACTCAGGCCCTAGGGAGGCAGCAGACTTCCCTAAAAGAAGTGGGCCCGGTCTGCATATTGGGCCTTCTGTTCCCCTCAGGAGAGAGTCTCCTATGACAATGACCTGTCTTTTTTTCTTTATGGAAGCTGTTTTGATGCAGGGCGTAAGCCAACTTAACCTTGGCCTAGAAGTCCTAGTTCCTATGTGACTGTTCTCATGTGGTTCCGTGGTTTCTAACACATCAATAATCCTTGCTTCTTTGCTGCTGCATGGCTCTCCATCTCCTACCTCTACTGAGATGGCAGACTAAAGGACCTCACTAGCAACAGAAAAAGAGCGTGGTTTACTTATTTCCCAATATTTCGCTCGTATTATTTATGGAAGAGAGCAGAAAGTTTATGAACCCAAAATGGAAGATAATTTTGTGCTTTACAAGCAGTGCAGAATGAGGCAATTCTCAAATTGAGGTATCAAGAGACATGCTCATTCTTATTTTCTTGGCTATACCACTATACTGTTTCCTCGATGTTTTCGAGATAAGGCTTTGTTTTGGTAGGAAGAAAAGCTCTTTATATAAGAAGTAGGTATTAAAAACAAGCATTAGAGCAGAGTTTGACTTCTCAAGATTACAAGAAAGAAAACCTAAAAGCGCTGTTAAAAGAGAGGAATTCAAATAAAAATGATTGGGCAGGCAGAAAAATGCCTGATTTCCAGCTTATTCATTAGTCTATCTGATACTTTTCAGGAACTGAAGAGCAGGCAGCTGCTCCACAACAAAAGGAAACAAAATTTAACTATATCAAAATTGAGTTCTGAAAAATATGGAAAACGTGGAAGCAAAGACTACACTAATGCTAGGGAAAGAATAGAAAAAGTATTTCAAGAAAAGAAGTCTGTGTAAAGCATTGAAAGATTACAGGCTCCAGGTCAAATTCAGACTAAACTTTACTGAAGTCTTTGAGCTTAATGTTTTTAAATGGGGTTTCAAAGGCACTTAGCCAACAAGAAAATACTGTGCACAGGGACATAGGTGAAATCATTTGGCCTGGTTCTACTGGCAAAATCAGGGCAATCACCAACAGTAATTGCAGTGATGGAGGCAAAACTAGATTTATACTCCAGTAGGAATACCTGTCTATGCTAACACTTCTGTTGGTTCCACTAGGCAAATTATAGGACGTGTTTTCCAAATGCTGGAAACACAGAAGGTAATAAGAAGAACAGGGTATACAAACTAAGTTCTAGATAAAGTGACAAAGAATATAGAAAATTTGCATTCAAGCAAGAAAAGCAACATTTCTGGAAGGAACTACAGATGATACATAACTTATTTTCTGCAAAACAAACAAACCCTGGGAAAGTTATGGAACGGATCCTCCTGGGGGCCATCACGAGTCAAATGAAGCACATGATTGGGAAAAGCCAACACGGCTTCACCAAGGGCAGATCGTGCCTGACAAATCTGGTGGCCTTCTATGATAGAGTGACCTGCTTGGTTGACATGAGGCGAGTGGTCGACGTTGTCTACCTGGACTTCTCCAAGGCTTTCAATACGGTTCCCCATGGCCTCCTCCTGAAGAAATTGATGTGTTGTGGCCTAGACAAGTGGTCTGTGCGGTGGGTGAGGAATTGGCTGGCAGGCCGCACCCAAAGGGTGGTGGTAAATAGCTCTTTTTCAAACTGGCAACCTGTCACAAGTGGGGTCCCCCAGGGATCGATATTGGGCCCAACGCTATTCAATATCTTCATAAGTGATCTGGATAACGGGATCAAGTGTAGCCTGATGAAGTTTGCAGATGACACCAAATTGAGTGGGGAAGTAGACACTCTGGAAGGGAGAGCCACCCTGCAGGAAGACCTGGATAGGCTGGAAGAGTGGGCTAACATGAAGTTTAACAAGGACAAGTGTAAGGTCTTGCACCTGGGAAAACATAATCCAGGAGTGCAGCTCAGACTGGGATCCACCTGGCTGGAGAGCAGCTCCGTGGAAAGGCACCTGGGGGTCCTGGTGGACAGGAAGCTCAACATGAGTGAACAGTGTGCTGCTGCGGCCAAGAAGGCCAATAGGATGCTGGGTTGCATCAACAAGGGCATCACCAGCAGAGATAAAGAAGTCGTTATCCCTCTCTACTCAGCGCTTGTCAGGCCACACCTGGAATACTGTGTACAGTTCTGGTCCCCGTTATACAAAAAAGATGTGGCCAGGCTGGAGGGGGTCCAGAGAAGGGCCACCAAGATGATCAAGGGTCTGGGAAGCCTGCCGTATGAGGATAGGCTGAGAGAGCTGGGTTTGTTCAGCCTTGAGAAAAGGAGGCTTAGAGGTGATCTCATCACCATGTACCAGTACTTAAAGGGGAGCTACAAAGAAGATGGAGACTCCCTTTTTACAAGGAGTCACATGGTGAGGACAAGGGGTAACGGGTACAAGTTACTCCCAGGGAGATTCTGATTGGACACGAGAGGGAAATTTTTCACAATGAGAACAGTCAATCATTGGAATAATCTCCCCAGGGAAGTGGTTGATTCCGCTATGCTGAACACGTTTAAGGCTCAGCTGGACATGGTGCTGGGCCATCTCGTCTAGATTGTGCTAGAAAGGTTGGACCAGATGATCCTTGAGGTCCCTTCCAACCTGGTATTCTGTGATTCTATGATATGAAACAAACAGCTTCACAGGACAGAAACCACAATAGTGTCTTTCTTGGGGAAATAAATACTTTGAAGAGTAGGATTGTGTTGTGGAACTTAAGAAACCTGAATTGGATAGCTTATTAATTCCAGATTTTTTCATGTTTTTTATGTGAGAGAAGTGAATGCTACTGTTCACTGACTGTTATTGTGAGTACAATATCTCCTGATCTGATTTATAGTATTACTAGTTTTCTACTTTTAAGCCTTTGTGACTTTATTTCTTTGAATGTTTAAAGGGAAGGATATAAAATTAGGCTGATGGTCAAAACTAACTTGAAATCAGAACTCTGCACTGGACTTCTTATCTTGAGGAATAAACACCAAACAGTTCACTTAAAATTAATATCCTTCCTAAAAGTAACTGTCTTGATCAAGTATATATCATTATCAAAATGCAACTGGCTCCAAAATTTTAACTCTGAAAAAACACATTTTGTACAACTGCTTTTGTAGCTATTTGGCATAACTCTGTATAGCCTTTTCAATGTTAGAAAAAAAAGTATTTCAATAGAATACAGCAATTTCATATCAAACATCTTTTTAACTACTGAAAACTAAGAATACTCTTTAATTCACTGTTGTGCTTTAATAACTTATTTCTGTATTCTTCTAACGTGATATGGATTCACATAGTACTGTAGCTCAGTATAAAAGAAGAAATGCATCTAAAGTACAGGAATTTGTGTCAAAAAGGAACATGTCCATCCTTTCCATTTATTTTTTTTTATATTTTTATGTTTATTTATTTTTTAGATTATTAAGATTAAACTTGCAAATTTTTTTTTCTTTAATACAGCTGTTCAGAATGACAGAAATATAAAAATTAAAATATAGACTGTCCTCCCACCCTGTTTTAACTGAAAGCCACCACGAATTAAAAGTCAGCATAGGGACTCCACAGTGATATCATATGGGAACACTATATTGGTACGAGTCAGACTGGCCCTCATGCTAACTGCATATGTTGAAAGATGATCCATCACCCTAAAAAAAGCTGCAAATATTTTTAAACTACTTCTTATATAATAACAAGGGCGATATTAAGATTTTGCCTTAAAAGTCCCCCACTCATCAACCACATAAAGGGAAAAGTGTAAGATCACTGACAGTACTTTTGGCTTTCTTTATCACAACAGAACTGACTAGTTACAAACCACCGAATTCTCTGCACATGAACATGCTTGATTTTGCCAGCTCAGTAAGTCCTTAATAATTAAGTTCAAGTTAATACACCCCCCCCCCCCCCATGTTCCATAATTATTTAAAATAAAAAGCACTACAGGGTTTATTAAACCTACTACAGAAAACAGAGCTGGACAGACTTTCCTGTATAAAGTATTGTTGTGATTAATATTTTTATGAAGGAGTACATAATTATATGTCTGCTGTCTTTTTTTACTTTGCATTTGTTCCTCAGCTTAATAATGCTGTAATAATAAACATAAATGAATTTTTGAATCTGATTCAGAAATGTATATAAGTTTAGATAAAACAGGACAGGCTCGATCGATGGGCCAAGGCCAACTGTATGAGGTTCAACAAGGCTAACTGCTGGGTCCCACACCTGGGTCACAACAACTCCATGCAACGCTACAGGCTTGGGGAAGAGCAGCTGGAAAGCTGCCTGGTGGAAAAGGACCTGGGGGTGTTGGTCAACAGCTGGCTGAATATGAGCCAGCAGTGTACCCAGGTGGCCAAGAGGGCCAATAGCATCCTGGCTTGTATCAGGAACAGTGTGGCCAGCAGGACCAGGGAAGTGATCGTCCCCCTGTACTCGGCACTGGTGAGGCCGCACCTCGAGTACTGTGTTCAGTTTTGGGCCCCTCACTACAAGAAGGACATTGAGGGGCTGGAGCATGTCCAAAGAAGAGCAACGAAGCTGGTGAAGGGTCTAGAGCACAAGTCTTATGAGGAGCAGCTGAGGGAGCTGGGGTGGTTTAGTCTGGAGGAGGGTGAGGGGAGACCTTATTGCTCTTTACAACTACCTGAAAGGAGGTTGTAGCAAGGTGGGGGTCAGTCTCTTTTCCCAAGTAACAAGCGACAGGACAAGAAGAAATGGCCTCAAGCTGCACCAGGGGAGGTTTAGGTTGGATATTAGGAAAAATTTCTTCACCAAAAGGGTAGTCAGGCATTGGAACAGGCTGCCCAGGGAAGTGGTTGAGTCCCCATCCCTGGAGGTATTTAAAAGATGTGCAGGTGTAGCACTTAAGGACATGGTTTAGTGGTGGACTTGGCAGTGCTAGGTTAATGGTTGGACTTGATGATCTTAAAGGTCTTTTCCAACCTAAACGATTCTATGAAAACATTTATTATTGGAAAAAAATATTTGCTTCCAAGAATGACAATAATTATAGTTCTATTCCTCTAAATTACATTCTGTTAAAGCAGTGGACTGAATCATTTAATCTAAGTAGCCCTTCTACTGCTCTCCCATTGGCAATATCCATGACATAATCCAAGAATGACCTACTAAACTGAGAGCTACATCCTCTCTTACACTCACTGTAAGGCTATGCTCCATTAACTCCAGAACAGCTGTATTGGGTCTGGCTGAGGTGGAGTTAACTTTCCCCACAGCAGCCATCATAGCACTGTGCTTTGTATTGATAGCTGGAAGGGTGTTGATAACACACCAGTGTTTGGGCTGCTGCTGAGAATGCTCAAGCAGCATTAAGGCTGTCTCTTGGGAGGGGACATAGCCAGGACAGCTGACCCAGACTGACTAAAGGGATATTCCATACCATGTGACGTCCACTCAGTAATAAAAGCTAGGAGAAAGGTGGAGGAGGGTGGGGCATTTGTTGTTTTACAGCGGTTTTGTCCTCTGGAGCAACCGCTGGGCGTGCTGGGGCCCTGCTTCCCGGGGAGTGGCTGGACATTGCTGCTGATGGGAAATAGAGAATAAAATCTTTGTTTTCTTTTTGCTTTTCTGCGCACGGCCTTCTCTTCTGCTTTCATTAAACTGTCCTTATCTCGACCCACAAGCCTTTTATTATATTTTCTCTCCCCTGTCCAGCTAAGGAGGGGAGTGATAGAGCAGCTTTGGTGGGTATCTGGCGTCCAGCCAGGGTCAACCCACCACAACAGCTAAGAGGAGAAGGGCTATCATGTAGCCCAGCCACATTTACATGATCTTTCAACTGAAGCTATAAGAACAACTTAACAATAATTTTATAGTATTAGTAGAAAGATGTAAAACCAGGCAAACAAAGGAAAGACAACTACTGGCAGGAAACAGTATATTCATGATCTTTTGCTCCATTACCAGTTACATATTACTCATAGTCACAGGGCAACGTCTTCTTTATACAGCTCTTACAAAAATAAATTATTAATTCATAAAAAGATACAATAAAAAGCAAACAAAGAATTGCAGAAAGAATTTCAACTTCCTGCTCTGCATTATTTCAAGAGGCTGTAGCAAATACCAACATTAGAGCATACTTATGTTATGCTAATATGGATTGCCAAACTAAGGACAGCATCCCTCTAATGGGGGAAACAAACCAAGCAAGCAAGCTCATATTTACTGCAGTCTAGAAAAGTAACAGGGTACCATGATTCAATTTGGGCTAATTTATCTAGACATAGAAACACTTGAGGCCTTCATGTCAAATTCTGGAAAATACTTAACTTTCCACCAAAGGCTCATTTAACTGCTTTACATCTACTAAACACCTTCTAAAGCCACATCTGTTAGGAAGTCCTTCAATTTCTCATACATCCTAACTCCCTTATTTTTGCATTGTCACCAACTTTTAGGCTCTACACTTCCCTAAATGATTAATATGTCAATGAAGCTAATTGAAAATTAGCAAATTAATGCTCATATCTTTAAACCAGTATTGGCTTCAGACAATTTCATACATTAGAAAGTGAGTTCCAAAAATTCTTACTGAATTCCAACATTGACAGAATAATACTTTTCTAAAAACTTGCAAGGAAAATAAAATCAGAAAACCCCAAATAACTCCCATTTATCTCCGTGTGATTTAAAAAATAAATAAATAAAAAATCAGTCTCAAACAAAAGAGGGCTTTTATTATACTGCCCATAGTCTGCTTCTAAGGCTGCCAAAAAGCATTCTCCCAATGTATGAACAAGTAATGATCACTTATTAAAACTTATTCCATTTTAAAGCAACTTTTAATACACAAATGTATTTAATAGTAGTTGAAATTTATGATTTATGCAGTAAGCATATGTTCTAATGCTGCTGGTGTTAAAAAGCTCCTTCAGTGGAAACAGTAGAATTATTTTTTGTACATTTTTCATGAGAACATTCCAAATTAATATAATAGTAAAAATTTGTACACAAACCTTCTTTTACAGCCATGAATTCCTAAACTCCACTATACAATTAAAAGACTTATTTTACAACTCTTCCAAATGTAACTTTACCCAATTCTTCTGACACCTTTAAATCAAGAACACAGATGCTAGAGACTAGAAACACCAAGTGACACTGTATGAAGCCATATAAGATGGAAACGTTTCCTAATCCAAGCGAATGAAAGTTTAAAATGAAAACTTCCATCAACTGCACACCAACCAAAACTAATTCAGGAAGATTTTAGAACTGCTTTTTTTTTTTTTTTATTCTTAATATGTCAAGACACTGTACACCACCAAGTTATTAGGAGAAAAGCATGCAAAAATAAGGTTAAAGTCTGTCACTGAAGTGAGCTTTTTAAAACCCATCGCTCTGATGTTACTGTATTTAATCACAGCATCGTTCAACAACCTTTTAAAGAGTCATCTGTCCCTCCAATATCCTCTAGAGTCTATGGCATAAGAGGACTGAAAACATTTCTAAATGATGCTGGTGTTGGAAAACAGTGGCACATCACTTACCAACCTTTAAAAAAAAAACCAACAACAACAAAAAAATCAAAACAAAAAAAAAACCACTACACCACCTTAACACGAGTTTGGAGGGGGACAATAGGGGGTATCCCACCTTCCTGCAGTTGTTAGCAAGACCTTTTAGAGTACGTTAAAATACCTATGTATTGACATAATTTAAAAGACTCCAAGCCACCTTACATTAACAACTGTAATGTCCTTGCCTTTCACTTATTTTGTGCTGCTAGCCTAAAAGTCATGTGGCAACATACTACTGGTCTGTGGCAGGAATGATATGCCTTAACAGCAGTAACACCTCTAAACAAGTTGAATAAACCCCATGCATAACTCTTCCTTTCAATGACAAAAATCTTTATTTTCCCAAACAAGTTTTAAGTTACTCTTAACATTTTGGGACAAAATCTCAGAATTATTATTTGAATATCAGGTGTTTCATTCCATGTGATGATGACTCTTCAAGTAAAAGTGTCAAGATGGAGTCTTAGACGCATCGACCACGACTTGGTTATTTACGTTTTCAAATATGCCAAGCTAAAAAAAAAAAAATCACTAACAAAGTTTCAGAAATCAAGACATTATGTTATTATAAAGCATTTACTCATATTTTCATCTATATTTAACAATTATTCAATTTCAAGGCTTACAGACCCTCAGGATGGTTAGATATATATGGAACTGGATATAATAAGTTATAGGGCAATCTTTAATCTGGATCAGCAAGGTATCCTCCAGTGAAATCTTAGGCTTTCCTTTATATTGCCTTCAGGTTCTGCTTTTTGTGCAATACAAGCTTCAGTTAAGCACACACCAATCAAGTAAAAAGGTGAACAAAAGCAACTTACACCCATCACCCATCATATCATCCTTATATGTGAAATAATTAGCTGTAGACACAAGCAGTGATTCATATACTTAGAAGAGCTTTGAGAACTCACCATCACTGCATATTGAAATCCATAAGCTGCTCCCTCTCAGAGGGAAGGGGAGCTTCAATAAGGAGAATTTATAGAGACTCTGCTGAAAACTAAGTTCTGAGTGAAGATAAAAAAAATCTATTTCTTCATTTGGTATACTGCTTTAGCAGCATATGCCAACGAACATGCTAATAAAGATATGGAACAACAAAATTTACAAAAATACAAAAACCCAAAACTAAAATCAGTCATACAAGAAAATCCTGTGCACAACCTGTAGGAGATGTAGCAGAAGGAAGAAGGCTTCTTAAAAATATATGCTACAATAGCATAAATCTTTGAGTGTAGAGAATATGAAAAGTTGTATTTTTATTAATTTCCACCTAAGAGCTCAAAATTTTTCTTTCTACTCTGATGTATAGTCCTCAAAACACTCACCATAGTCTTACAATGCTGTGCTGCAGATGACAAATGCAAAAATGCATCAGTAAACTGTTTTCTACTTTATCGATTTTATACATAATACTAGACAAACAAATACATGTCGTGGTTTAACCTCAGTTGGCAACTAAGCACCACACAGCCGCTCGCTCGCTCACCCTCCCCCCCAGTGGGATGGGGGAGAGAATCAGAAAAAAAAGTAAAACCCACAGATTGAAATAAAGACAGTTTAATAGGACAGCAGAGGAAGAAAAAAAAATAATGATAAAAGAATATACTAAACAAGTGATGCACTATGCAATTGCTCACTGCCCACTGACCAATGCCCAGCCAGTCCCCAAGCAGCAATCACTGCCACACCAGCCAGCTCCCCTCAGCTTATATACTGAGCATGATGTCATATGGTATGGAATAGCCCTTTGGCCAGTCTGGGTCAGCTGTCCTGGCTGTGCCCCTTCCCAGCTTCTTGTGCACCTGGCAGAGCATGGGAAGCTGAAAAGTCCTTGACTAGTGTAAGCACTACTTAGCAACAACTAAAACATCAGTGTGTTATCAACATTATTCTCATCCTAAATCCAAAACACAGCACTATACCAGCTACTAGGAAGAAAATTAACTCTATCCCAGCCGAAACCAGGACAATATGAAATATTATAACTTGTTAAACAGCTATCACATGGATAGGTTTCAGAAAAAAAATACTTGCTGTATCCTAAATAAAAAAAAAAAAGTATTAGGTACACAGTTGTAATGAAATTGAACTGACTGTTATGTATAGTTAATGTTACACAAGAAAATGGTATCAACAGCCTTCTAGGTGCTGTATAAATTCACATTCTATTTCTATTACAATTCTGCTTTTGTGGTTAAACAAACTCTGTCATAGGATCATCATTCACTGTGACCCTCTGAAAATAAAGTAAATGCTGATTAGCATATTTTCTGGCACGCCATGTCTCTGTCGCTAAACAATATCTTACTTTTAAATTTTTGTTTAGAATCACTGCTTTGACAGCTACTGTCACTTTTCAAGGTCTGTATGAAGCTTCAAACTGCATATTAACACCCACTGACATTTTATGAAGAGCCTATTCTCACACTGACTTCTCCTCCTTACCCTGTATAAATAAGTAACAATTCATATTATAACCTTGACTTTAAAGTCCAGCCCTTCCACCTTCTTTTTTCTTCTTCCTAAACAAGTGACAAAGAACAAGGAAGCTAATTGAAGGGGTCCATTATGTATCAACTTAAAGAAAGGCAAAGTGATTAATGAAACTAGCAGTCACCTTCACTGCTAGCTACTGCACCTGTATCCTTTTTCTCAAATGACCTGAAAATCCTGCTGACAGTTTAACATTCACCACAAGGATACACTCTCTAGTACTGTAGTTTTGAATAGTTTTATTTACTCAGAAATTTATGGGAACTTTTTTTTTTAAGACGGAAGTACACATTTAAAATTAGTAACAATTTGTATTTTCTTCCTACGTATCTTGTGCTTTCTAACAGTTTACTTGTCAAAACTATTAAATAATACTTTCCAGTAAGTTGGCAAACCACAGCTACTCTGCAGGTGTCACACAGTTAAATCGTTCACATTATGATCACCATTTCATTAAAATTTGCCAACAGTGATAAGAGAATCTCAGTTAATTTCTTTATCACAGAAGAAAACCAATTTCCAGGTTTCAGGGCTTTTTAGCAACAATCGCCGAAAAACAAAAAACCACATTTCTGTAGTTTTTCTTTTCAGTTTTTAAATAATATCTGGCTACTTTAATACAATTCTGGGTCAGGAGAACAAGTAAAACTTTCTTTTAGTCTCAAATAGATTATTAAAAATACCAAACCCAAACCATTCCTATGGTACTGGAGCTGGTCTACGACTCTCTGTATGAAATAAAAATTTCGCTGGGAAAGTAACAATGGAGAGGCAGGAAAACATCTCAAAAAAAAAAAAAAAAGCTGCTTTACTCTGTGTGGGGGACAGCACCATTTCCTTTGGGCATTTATTACCTGTTAAAAAACAATCTTTTGGTGAGTGGCAGTTCAGGGTTTTTGAGAGCAAGCTGTAATATTTCTTTGGGTCTGCAGAGTCATAATTAAACCTGAACTGAGTGGAATTGGAGAGGGAAGGTCAGTGAGGTGCAGTATGAGAGATGAGGCTGGGCTGATGGGAACCAAATGAACAAATTATGGTGGGCCCCACTCAATGCCATGAGGTCAAATGCTTGTTTCTACCCACTGACAATTCAATTTCCCTGAAATGTCTCTTGGTTCTCTATGAGCTAATTATGAATGAAAAGTTATAAACTGCCCACACCAAAAAGAGCTTTCTTGAAGCTTTTAATGTCAAAATATTGTTAGAAACGCATGCTGGCCCAGCTTTTTAGCCAAACAATATCCAGAATAATCTAAATTCCAGTATTATACTATATACTTTTTACCTGCAGTATAGACATAAAACATTCCTCAACTGTTATTAGATAAAACACATAAATAAATTTTATAAAGCAAACTCATATTAAAATTACCATTTATGGTCAAAAAGGTACAGTGCTTACAGCTTTGTATAGCATAAGCTACATAACTTTCAAATATTCCAGCTGTATTCCAGCATCCAGATGATATTTCAGCACAATTCTAAAGCGATTGATAAAAATGTATATTTCTCTCATGGAGCCTCAGTTTTCAGAGTAGTCTCCTGATTGCATTTGTGAAATATTATCTTTTGAAAATTCAAGCACATATGGTTGCATATACTTCAAAATTTTAGATACACAGTAAACATAGAAATGTTTAGATTTTTGGATAGATTATTACAGAAGTTGGATCTTTGAAGTTAAAAGAAAATAGAGAAGTGAACGGACTTTAAAACTAGTAATTGAGAACAGGAGTGTCAGAGAAATTCCAGACTATTTATTTGCATAGAGAGATAATTTTGAAGACTTTTTTTTTGCCACAATTATTGACTACTTCAAAGTTAAGAAATGACAGTAGTTTAATGCTTAGATTTAGAATGTTATCTGGTTTCCTTCTTTACAAAGCTGTTTCTATTTGATATGTTTACTTACAAGTCAGAAATTTTAAAGGAAACTGAAGAATAGGTGATCAGAACTTTGCAATTTATTGTTACATTTATACGTGTACTACCCATGTCCTTGGCACTGCACAACATGGGACAGTGTGAAAGCATTAATTATACCAACTAATGCAACTGCAGCACACATATAGTTACAAATAGGATGTTAAAGTCAGAGTGTATCTGGTATCATATATTGATTTAGAAAACTAACATTTTTCAGATGTTAAGAAAATCGCATACAATGAGTGAGGATAATGTAAAGGGAAACTTTTAAGTCAGTGTTTTCTAAAAATACAATATAATTTTAAGGTTGTTTAAAGAAATTGGCTAAAATAAGCAACTGCAAAAGAGTAAACAGAAATAAATCTTTAATCACAAAGTTTGAAGCAGTCATCTATGTGGCTAGAATATATAGCTATAATATAAAAGTCAGACTGAAGGTTTTCAGTACAGCGCAGTATTTAATTTATCAATATAACAGTTGCTGTCGTCGTAGTTGGCATACTGTCTTATTAGACACAATGTTGATCAAGTGTTATTACAACAAAAAACCCCTAACAGTGCTGCACAGGGTCTTCATGTTTAAGCACCACAATTAAGAATAGAGAAATGCAGTTCATTCATTACAGAACCTTTTCAGGAATTGATTTTTTTTCTAATCCTTATTGCAATTGCATTGTTCTAATCCTGTATTATAAATACTTATGCTTGCCTGTCATTTGTACTTTCCTCGTTAGTCCTGACTCAGTGAATTAACCTTTTAATTACAGCTGTTAAAATTGAAACGAGCCTTTTGTCAGGCTGGAGCTGCCCCCTTCCAGTGCATGAGACTGATGAAAATTTTTGGGGTCAATGAATATGTCCCATGTCATGTCTGATAGATGCTAAATATGTGAGTGAGGAGGTAAATGTTACCTTAGAAAGATGTGGCTGAAATTTTTAAGAGCTAGGTTTTATTGACAAAATAAAAAAAAAAAATATTCTGGATATTGTTTGGCTAAAAAGCTGGGCCAGCATGCGTTTCTAACAATATTTTGACATTAAAAGCTTCAAGAAAGCTCTTTTTGGTGTGGGCAGTTTATAACTTTTCATTCATAATTAGCTCATAGAGAACCAAGAGACATTTCAGGGAAATTGAATTGTCAGTGGGTAGAAACAAGCATTTGACCTCATGGCATTGAGTGGGGCCCACCATAATTTGTTCATTTGGTTCCCATCAGCCCAGCCTCATCTCTCATACTGCACCTCAACATATGATGTCATGCATCCCATGGAAGGGGCCCATGCTGGAGCAGTTTGTGAAGAAATGTAGCCTGTGGGAAGGACTCACGATGGAGAAGTTCATGGAGGACTTTCTCCCATGGGAGGGACCCCACGCTGGAGCAGGGGAAGAGAGTGAGGAGGAAGGAGCGACAGAGACAACATGTGGTGAACTGACCGCAACCCCCATTCATCGTCCCCCTGTGCCACTCAGGGGGAAGGAGGTAGAGAAATCGGGAGTAAAGTTAAGCCCAGGAAGAAGGGAGGGATGGGGGGGAAGGTGTTTTAAGATTTAGTTTTTATTTTCTCATTACCTTACTCTGATTTGATCAGTGATAAATTAAACTAATTTCCCCAAGTTGAGTCTGTTTTGCCCATGATGGTAATTGGTGAATGATCTCTCCCTGTTCTTGTCTCGACCCACGAGGCTTTTGTTATATTTTTTCTCTCCTGTCCAGCTGAGGAGAGGGACTGATAGAGCAGCTTTGATGGGCACCTGGCGTACAGCCAGGGTCAACCCACCAGATACATAAATCACAGCTCTAGTATCAGAACATGACTCTGCCTCAGAGTTTACAGTTCAGTAACAAAAACTTATCAGTTTTTGTTAACAAATGACTAGTGCACTAATAGATGACATTTTCCTTTTATAAACTTTCCTAATTCTATTCAAATGATCTGAAATGTAAACCCTGGTCTCCTCCAAACTTTATACTTCAAAACACACATAATTTTCCCCCCTGCTGCTGCCTTTTGTTTACATTACCTAGTTTTTTTCTTTTTAAACTTGGATTTGTACACTAACAAACCTCTGTTCACCTTCTACTTTGATATTCTAGCACCATTCATCCTCAACAGCAATTAACATACTGCAGCACAGCAAATATAAGAGGTGTGAAATCAAAAGTGGGATGGAGGGGGAAAAAAGTCCATTTAATCCACAAGTGAAGCAGAAGTGGCCTACAGTTGATCCACTTCTCTCATTGAAAAGAAAGAGTAAGCATCTTGCAGGTTTTCAAATGTTCCGTTTCCAAGATAAAACAAATCGCATCGATGTTCACACGCATCAACATTTTTCAGTATGGCATACAGATAATATTTAAATACTTATATTTTAAGATAATATTCTATATCGCTGAGTGCCTCCAGCAAAGTTACTTTTAACAATGCCAACGTACTGACTCGGCTACATCGATGTTTCAGACGGAGGGGTCAGGCGCCACCTCTGGCCAGTCGGACAGCTCCAGGTAGCCTGTGGCTCGACTGTTCAGCATGTGAGACAAGGTGCCAAGGTGGAAATGATCCCAATCTATTAAAAAAAGGGAGGAGGGGAGAAATACACAAACACCATGAGCTCTACCACAAAGAGCAATCTTAATCAGGGCTAAAGGTAATTGCCATTATATTACCTCAAATGTCATGGAATAAATATAAACTAGGAAGCTCTTCATAGGTCAAAAAACTGATTTCAGTCCATAGATTACAATAATCTCCCCCATAATGGTCAATAAAAAAGCTAACCAGTCAGTGTGTTTAGAGGTGTTGCTTTGAAATGTAGCTTCTCTAAAAATTACTTTACTGTGAATATTAAGAATGACAGCACAGTTAAACAATCCATATATATGTCTTAGCACAAACACATCCAGAATTTGAATAGTTTTTCCTTCAAAATGGAGCTCCTTTTAGAGCTTCAAAACTGGGATTAAGTAAGTATGAAAATTAAAATTGCAAATCATCACAATAACAGAGCATTTTTAATTAAGATAACCTGATAACCTTTTAATTTGAGAAGACATACAATTGTTCTTTCTTTGTAAAAAGACAGGGAAAACATACAGGGAAAATGATCACTTTGGAAAAATAATAAAAAAACCCTAATCTATCAAGAATCAATTTATTTCAGATTCATAAAACATTTGCAATACTCACATTAACAATTTTCTATTAAAGTCCAGATAAAAGACTAGAGCTATTTTCAAAAATGGAAGAATAGTTTTCCTCAGAAGACACACCTCCTGTTATTTAAACCAAATTTAAAATCCACATCAATAGAAATGGATCAGTTTGTCAGGATTTATCATCAGAGAAATGGACTGTGTGCATACCATGCAAACCTTGCTTGCTGAAAAGCAAGTAAGCAGAGCAAGTATCCTTGCATATTAATCATTTGTATTTGCTAAGTGACACAATTTGTGAGCATATTTGAAATAGAATAGGCTGCCACATTCCTTTACACAATGAACATTTACCAAATGATGTTGGCAGTTATATCTTTAAAAGGAGACTCAAGCAACGGGGTGGGTTTCTGTGCCAGAAATATTTTTTTGGCACATTTTCTTAAAGCTCCACTCTTCTCATTCGGAACAATAAGCTGTCTAATAAATCTTGTACAGTCTCTGATGTCTCAGCTTTGATCATACTTGCTAAGATTTAATACGTACTGGGTAGGCAATTTTGTCTGTGGAAAAAAACAGGATGAGAACAGAATACAAGTTATTTATGATTATTGATAACTCTGGATAAACATATTTAAAGAGGCAATAAAAATGAATGGTTATGTCAAACAAATGTTGTTCCATAGGGAATATGCATTTCTAGAGCTGCAAATGGAGTTCTGAAGCCAAAGCATATGTCCTCTTCTGTACTGGGGAGGTGAATGCTGAGTACTGAGAAGCAGCCATGTACTAGATTATTAAACTGCTGAAGTGGAAAGAAAGGCATCATTAAAAAAATAATCATATATGGCAAACCTGCTGAAGGGTCTACATGAGGATAATGAATGTGGAAATACAACTAAAAACATGGCACTCAAAACTTAATCGGAAAAATATGCAGGACATCAAAACATCAGAGGGTATTAGGGGGCTGGCAAACTGCTTCTGCTGAGGTATGTTTTATGAAGAGATACTGTTCCTGGCATAAGCAGCGTCTGCACTCTGACTGCACTCAGTTACTTTATCCTGAATTATGACCCATTAAAGCAGACACATGAATCATTGAACTGTATTACTACAAATTATTTGCAGTGCATTTAGTTGCTACTTTTTCATAAAAGCAAGCTGCTGTTGCCCTTTAAAAACAAGGATAAAAGATGACTTCAGTTTTTTTCTTGAAGCTTAAAGCCTCCAGTAATATCAGTCATTTGTTTATGTAAGAAAGAAACTTATGTTATCACAGCTTTTTACAGCATAATAGGATTTCCTAATTTGATGTCTGAGAATATTAACGTTTTAAATAATTTTAATAATTCAGTTAAATTTTTAAAACAAACAAAAAGAAAATCAGGGAGACATTCTCAGTACCTTAGAAATACTGTAAACAGAACAATAATGGTGAACAGACTTGTATCCATTAGATACATTTGAAAAAAGTATGCCACTTCCTTTATATACAAGCAAACAGGAAAAAGAGCGAAAATAATATACCATCAGAAGGAAGTAAAATTTTAGTATATCAGCTCAGAATGGATGAATAACACATGGTTAAAAATGTATTGTCAAGGAGGATTTAATCTTGTTTATCATGCTATTGTTATAACGATAACACATATTGCAGATGGAGTGAGAGAGAAGCAAAAATATACTTTATTGATATTAACCAGTGAGTTAACAAGGTTCAATGGTAAATGCGACAGTGGTTTAACAAGATTCAATGGCAAGGTACACTTGATTATTTACTGCATAGAGGACAGGGGCAGATAAAAACCATCAGGGAGACCCTCCCGTTGAGTCATGAGGTTCAGAGAGGACCCCCTTGCTTTCTAAACTCCTTCTCAGAGAGGAGTCTAGGTGCGGCTGGATCCAATCCTAGTCCCAGACTTGGTCAACAGTTTATGTCTAAAGGATTATATATGTGCAATCAATCCTTTATATCACTTAGCTAAGATTTCAAAGTTTAGCACGCGGAGGATCTGGTGCGGCAAGGAATCTCTCAACCTCGAGGAGTAACCTTGAGAGGCGTCCCCGCTTAAGGGGAGATTCTGGCATGCAGCCCGCTGCTGTGCAGGAGAGCTCAAAGGGCTCTTGGGCTGCTCACTATTTATGGGGGTAAGATGATTGACTCATAGTCATATTTGCATACCAACCACAGATTTTAGTTTCTTCACTGTGATTAGGTGGGCACATTGCACAATAGCCCTTGGCTATTGTGTTTTTATCTGTCTCCTGAATCCTCTCTGAGCCGGATGCAGCCATCATAACCAGACACATCCATTATATCGCCTGAGCAGGGCTACAGGAGATAAAGGTCGGGGGTGGAGGGGGAGGAAGCACACTGTCACAACGTAGTTTCAATTATGTGAGGGGAAGAATATGTGAAAAATTCAGTCAGTTTTGTTATGTTCAGTTTAATAATTTCCACCTTGAGGGTGCAAGTTAAAGTTTTTCTATAGATGTAAAAATACTTTTTCAGAATACTGATTAATTCCTGTAAGTGAAATACACAGTAAACAAAAACTGGTTTTAATTTTAACTGCAATACATGCAAGCATTTCACAAAATACCCTATGGTACCAAAGATTTGAAGAAATTAGACATGTTACACTAGAATAATAGTAAAAGCATAGTTAAAAAAACTTTTCAGTGAAACATTTTTCATTTCTTTTTTCTCTCTGATACCCAAGGATGGTTCTATGAAAAGATATTTTTTCCCCCAAGGTACTGTCTTAGCTCTGGGAAAGGGAAAACTTTCTTATATGTATTTTACAGCTTATTGGCAGCTATTTCTATATCAGGGTATAAAATTTTAAACAACTGCATCAGACAGAATATACATAATCTGCACTCATGCAGGATTTATGCTGTTCAGTCTAAATGGAATTGGAAGGGAGTGTTCTCAGGTAGCATGGATTAAACTAAATGAGGAATACCTCCTGTAGCCTTTGCCATCACTTCTCTGTAAAACAAAACAAGCCTCCTTGCTGTCAAGGCAGAAAGGATCACAAAACACAGTGGTGCTTGCTTGTGAAGCGCTATAGGGATGGGAAAAGTTGTGGGCCTTGCTATCATGGCAGGCGCTTTTTTGATGAGCATTGATGGAATTAGATAAAGAATTGATCCTGAAAGACTGCATTTTCTTTAATGGGATGGTCATCTCCATGATCCTTTCCCTCTTCCTCTCCCCTTTCCTTTCCCCTCCCCTAAAATATCTTTTCTATATTGTCCAATACAGATAAAGACATAACAAATTTATATGGAAGAATGCTCCATATCTGCAAGAAGTCTCCTTGCAAGCATCATAAATGGTATAAGTAGTTTTCACAAAAACATCAAGAAAACACTAATTTTTTTCTTGTCTCATGGCAACGCAACCGAACAAGTTAGAGAAGCTTTTCTACATGGAGGTAGCTAATAGAAACAATTCATTTTAATTAAAAACAAACAAAAAAAAATTAATACATATCAGTTTTTCCAACAAAGGAATATCCATAAGAAGCTAAAAATAATTTGAGCAAGTTAATATGGTGAAATATTACAGAATCTGCACACCATGATTGCTTTATAGTACAGTAAGAGTATTCTGATATATGATATAACACATTTATTATCATATGCCAACATCACTTGTTATCTGGACATGCTCATGATATAGGCATAATATCACTTCTTTTATCCCCACACTGTTAGCATCTATTACTATTGTTTGTACATTTTGGTTCAACTAATGTGAAAAGTATACTTCAAGTCATCCTTCAGCAACATTTCTAGATTTTTCTAGTGGCAATAGTTCTATTTAAAAAATTAACGCCTATCCTATATTAGCAGCAATTCACCTTTTGGTAGATTCCCACTCGAAAAATTTTATAATATAAATATCACCAATGGATGAGGCTCTACAGTGGGAAAGAAACAGCTATCTATCCACTCTTTGATATCATTAGCTTGCAGTAACTTGATTCTTTAGATACATAAGACCAGGCTATTGTGCTAAACCACATTTGACAAAATATCTGTTTACACACTAGGATTACTCAGGACTTTTTATGGTGGGACTCCTACTGTGTTACACAACAGAAACACATCAAAATCTCTATTCTTCTTGCTACATGCAAGAAACAGCTACGGCAATTAGATGACATTTTCTGCATAACTCTCTTATATGAGCTCCAGTTAGACAGCTATCTAGCACAGTCATAAGGATTTTTATGTCCCTAAGTGATGAAAAAAGGAAGCAAGTTTACCAAACAACATAGACGACCAGAAGAAAGCCTGTTCTTATTACATATTTATCCAGATAGGATTGAAGCTGAAGTTCTTCCTTAAAGTATAAATAGTCTTTGAAAATTCATGGGGTGATCACAGGTTTTAAAGGATATTGAAAATTCTTATTAAAAAAAATCTTTTATCTTAAAAAGTATTCCTGAGAATGTGCTGTACTGAGTGTTTGGACTAAGGAAATTAACAGCAAATCAAATGAGATATTCTATGGAGAGTGAAAAAATAACAAAGTCATAGTTCCTCCAGAATTTTGTGCTTTTCTCCACACAAGATTAACAGATGAGTTTTACCTGCCTTTCCCTCATGTGGGGAAAGAGGTATTTTTGTCTGTTTGGTTGGTTTCGAGTCTCTGCTTGAATCAAGGGATATGCAACACTTACAATGACTGTTTAAAAATGTTTTAAAATCACATAAAACTGGAAAAAGAATATCACAGAAATCATCATCTCCTTGTAGGCTATGGAGTTTTGGCCATCTAGAAAAATTAGTAAACATCATTACATAATGGGCCAATAGTAGACAATTAAGATAATCAAACCAATCTTTCCTCAGCTCAGTCAACATTTCCATTAAGATGAGCACTGACAGAAAGAAGTCCATACCTTTTGTTGCTGCCCCATTTTAGACTGTATGAGCAAAGGACAAGCATTCATTCTTATTTGAATGCATGGCAAGACAGTTCATCTCCCACATGCCCTTCAGAATAAAGTCTCAGAGGATCAAGTCTGCAGTTGTATATAGCTATCAAGGAGTGAGAAGACACCACAATTGCAGAGGTGCAAGATCCTGTGCTGTCAAAGTTGTTGTAAAACAAAGAGGTCTAGCAGCCCAGAAAAGTGTATACATCTCAGACAATATATTCCTTCTACATTTGGAAAAACTATCTATGATTTTACAATCTTTTACAATAATAATTGGAATTACAGTGAAAAATTAGTGTCAAGATGCTATATTCCACGGCCAGAGAGTGATGAAGTTCACAGTGCTGTCATTGAGAAGAATGAGGTAGCTGGCACCTCTCATAACTATTGTTTTCAGCTGCCTGGAGATCTAAGTTAATCTTTTTGTATTATCTGACATTTTTAGATTATCTTTATTACTAGAGATGATCAACCCCCATCCTCTCCACAAGGTAAAGTGAAATAGTAAGAAATACAGAAAAAGGGAAAGCAGTTCCTATCTCTAAGATGAGCACTGATGGAAAGACATAATGAGGCCTTTTGCTGGCATCTCCTTTTAGATATCCTGAACAAAAGGTGAGCAGCTTCTTGTTCAAATTGACAGCACTCCCTTGAAAATTCTGGTCTTAGATCCAGAAAACAGCAAATCACATCTGGAAAATCTCCAATCTGTTATTAGTAATACGATTTACAAATCTTTCCTACTTATCTGAATTTAAAAAATCTACAATTTTCCCAATAAAGAAACAAAAAGAGTGATCTCATCACTAAATTAATATTTACAATACAGCACATACTCAAAGACTCATGGTTAGATTTAGTCTGTTAGATTTCTTGAAAACTGATGTTCAGCTTTTCTTTGTAGAATAGTTTGGTTACTTATATAAAAGAAATCATCATTGATCTATACAGACCGTACAAAAATTACTGTGACACTAAATACATACACTTCTGAGTTTAAGCTTACCTGCTTTGAGCTTGTAAAATAGAGTTTTGCTCCCAAATTTAAGATCTGCAACTTTACAAGGTCATCTTCGTTAGTGAAGCTCTTGGCTGTCTTTCTCAAAACATCAGGTGCAATCTTTGGAACCCATTCACAGTACTCTCCAATGAGCCAGAGAATGCTGGCTCTTGCTACTGGAACCCGAGAAAACATTACACACTCTAAGTTAACACATTCAACAAAGACTACTTGCGTACTTGTATATGTCTGTGTTCAGTAACAAGTTAAAATACTGTTTAAACACAATTACTATGCAAGAAATACAGACCCAAATTTAATACCGTTCAACATGCCCACCATGGTAGACTGAGTGTACGTACACATGTAAGATGCAGATCCTGCCCGCAAAACCACGCATTACAAGTTGACAAGACAAACAGAGCAGGAATGGAAACAGAGGCACACAGAAGCGATGTGTTCATGTTCACGGTACAAGCTGGTGGCAGTCGGGAAGAGAATGCAAACCTTCAATGTGCAGTTGGGAATTCTTGCCGCCAGATTATGCTAAACACCATGTTGAAACACAACAGTGCTTTTTATGACTATATTCATACAGAAATGGTTTCCAACAATACAGCTTCCTCAACTCCTGCCCATCTACTTTAAAAGCACAAGAATTTCTTTAAGACTATTAATATCTTTCCTTCATTTTTATTTAAACTTTTATGACAGTAGAATTCATATTTTTTCAAATGTCCAAGGCCAGCTGAACACAGAATTTTGGAGAGACAGGAGTTCAAAATTAGGGTTCTCAATTTCTGAATAAGGTCTAACTCCTTAACCGAAAACACTCTGACCAGAAACTTCACACAGGTCTTTCTTATTGTTTTGGAGCTGCTTGACTGTGTATCACTGAAATAACTGGCAGTAGCATTTGTAAGATGAATTTCCAGCATATGGCGCAGACTTCAAAAGCACAGTACTGTCACAGATGACGGGAAAGCAGAATGGAACAGCACAGAAGGAAGCAGAAGCTCACGCTCCATGCAGAGTTTAGCTAGAAGTAGTTAGGAGTTAAACGAAGTAATATACATACGCTTTTCTCAAAGGTGGGCTAGCCTATATTACCTGGTGGTCAAATTAAAAATTGCATCTGTGTTACATACCTCCCTGATAACATTGTTCTCCTTCCTTGAGAGAGAGAAAGAAAGTATGCGATGAGAAAATTCTAGGCAGAAGCATGTCTGGCATAGCATTTACAGACTATGGTGCTCTCAAGTTCTATATAGACTCTTGTTCAACAGATTTTGAAATATTAGGGAAAAACATGACTGTTCTATCCTGTCAAATGACTGACTGCAGTTTAGAAAAAAAAAAGTCAAAGGAAAGCTTCCAACTGTAATTGCAATTTCATCTAATTTTGCTGCTTTTTTTTTTAAGTAAAAAAACATTTGTACTAAAACTTTCCATTACTCCCTACACTATACAGTGATATTTTTTAATAAGCAGGAAAAGACAAGGTTGAGAAATTCAACACTGTGGTTCTCAAAGCACTAATTCTTACCATTTTACAGATATGTTTTAATTACTTTTCCAGCATATGTCAGTAATTCCTATCTGAATATCTGTGTGTCAGAATTACAATGGGAACCAACTATTATCTTAATCTATTATTTTAAATTGGGCTAAAGAATAGTAATTAATTGGTACATTAAATTTTCCAGTATTGGAGCAGTTCAAGTTGCCTGCTGTACAGATAGATACCTCTAAATAACTGAAATCTGAAGTTGCCCATATATTCTTATGCTAGATTTTTTTTTCTTAAATATTTCATTACAGACTTGTTAAAAAATTAGAATTCTACAAGAGATCACCAACTACCCCAGTTTGGGCAGCAGCCTATTAGAAACATTCTTTTTTCTATTAATGTCTTTTAAAAAAGCAAAAGTACCTCACAGAGCAACCCAATTTTAAAAACAGTATTAATTGTGAAAGACAAACATAAGTATTGTACTTTTCCTAGTCAAATCCAAGACTACACTTTAAAACCACAATGCAATATTTAAACATACACTGTTTTATTCTTTAAAGTTTTTGCCCTTGTATTAAACCAGTTTGTAAAATGTAATTCTTAGAGTAAGAAAGTAGTTTTAGAATGTAAAATGAATAAATGTAACAAAGCCTAATTTGAAAAACAGTGACAATGGAAGACAGACGAAATATCTCGTGAGACTCTACCTTTTAAACAGGTGGTTAGCTTACTATGTAAATACTGTATATGTTAAACAATTTTGTGCAACAAGAATCAATATCAATTAGAGACTTTTTGAATCAAACCCTTAGTAGAAGCCATTTTAATGAAAAGTATATGTGGAACTGATGAACCCAATGTTTCCATGTCACTGGATTCATTTGGGGTCAAAAATCACACAATATTTTCAGTCTTCCAGTCCTCAACCACATAATATCAAGTGTGTGATCCTGCAGCCGTTGTTTCCAGGACATTCAAAACAGCAAACAAGAAATGAAGTCACTTCTAGACCATCATTGCCTTTTCCAATATAGCTTAAGTAGGGACCTTGACTTGACAAAAATGCAGGAAATATTACTTTCATTATTCAGCCCTGCACTGCATTATCCTCAAAGGAAAAATGGATTGTAAATTACTTTGCATTATATTTTATTCTATATGCCCTGAGCAAGTGGTTAAGTGCACTTTTCAAGCCTTAGTACCAGAAGGCAGTTTCTACTGCCATTTTAACCCATTACCTGTCTAGAGGAAAATAAATAATTAAAAAACAAAAAATAAAAAAATAAAACCACCCAGACCCTCTCCCCTCAAAGCAAGATTCTGGTTCCTTACAGCAGTTAGAGAAAGACATCTATAAAGATTTTACAGATCTAAGCAGCACAAGTTAAAAGCTATTGTAGTTCAGTGTCCTGGTTTCAGCTGGGATAGAGTTAATTTTTTTCCTAGTAGCTGGTATAGTGCTGTGTTTTGCATTTAGGATGAGAATAATGTTGATAACACACTGATGGTTTAGTTGTGGCTAAGTAGTGCTTACACTAGTCAAGGACTTTTCAGCTTCCCATGCTCTGCCAGGTGCACAAGAAGCTGGGAGGGGGCACAGCCAAGATAGCTGATCCAAAATGGCCAAAGAGCTATTCCATACCATACGACATCATGCCCAGTATATAAACTGGGGGGAGTTGGCCAGGGGGCAGCGATTGCTGCTCGGGGATGGGCTGGGCATTGGTCAGTGGGCAGTGAACAATTGCATCGTGCATCACTTGTTTTGTATATTCTTTTATCATTATTATTATTTCCTCTTCCTCTGCTGTCCTATTAAACTGTCTTTATCTCAACCCACGGGTTTTACTTTTCCTGATTCTCTCCCCCATCCCACTAGGGCAGGGGAAGGTGAGCGAGTGGCTGTGTGGTGCTTAGTTGCTGACTGGGGTTAAACCATAACAGTCCTTTTTGGCACCCAATGCGGGGCTCGAAGGGTTGAGATAACGACAAATCTGACCAGAGCATGTTAAAACAAATTTGTTATAAGCATTCATTATATTAGTTTAGTAATCACTGGTCACAATGTTGATTTAATTGCTCTCAGAGTTGTTTTATTTGTTCTCAGAGTTGTGTTATGTACTGTTTATCAGTAACAAGTGATAGGACGAGAGGAAAAGGCCTCAAGCTGTGCCAGGGGAAGTTTAGGTTGGATATTAGGAAAAACTTCTTCACCAAAAGGGCAGTCAGGCATTGGAACAGGCTGCCCAGGGAAGTGGTTGAGTCTCCATCCCTGGAGGTATTTAAAAGAAGGGTAGACGTAGTGCTCGAGGACATGGTTTAGTGGTGGACTTGGCAGTGACAGGTTAACGGTTGGACTCGATGATCTTAAGGGTCTTTTCCAACCTTAACAATTCTATGATTCTATGATTTATGTGCTGTTTATCATCTCTGGGAAATGGATTAAGGTCGTCGCTTTCCTGTACTGTGTAACAGTGGCTTATGGTATGAAAAAATTATTGGTCATGAGATCAATCTCATATTTGTACTTAGCATTGCCACCACCTCTGTACTTCGGGAGCCTTCTATTGGAAATTATTAATAATTACACTTTTTACTTTTTCTCCTCGGAGAGCCAACCTTTGGGAGAGACACCTTCCTCCATCTTCCCCTTCTTCTCCAGGCTAATTACAATAGCTCTTCAGAATTTTGAATATACTTGGGATGTTCAAACAGGCATGTTCCTATTGCTATGTCTCCTGAACGTGTTTCAGCTCTTGCTTAGGGTTAACCAACTATTTAAGAATATTGCAGATACTCCAACACCCGCGACATGCACTGTGGCTACTCTAACCCTGGCGACAGGCACTGCAGCTGAACCAGAGAACCAACCTGTGCCAGTATCAGTCGCCCCTATACACAAGAAGAAAAAAAAAAAGTCAGCTCATTTAGAAAGGGATGATGAAAAAGCAGGGCCATCACAAGGAGAGGAGGAGGAAGAGGAAGAACTCATAATCAAGACGGTAACCACTTGATCCTTATCCTTGAGTGAGCTGCAAGATATGCGAAAAGATTTCAGTCATTGTCCAGGCGAGCATGTTGTCACCTGGCTGCTCCGATGCTGGGATAACAGGGACAGTAACCTGGAATTAGAGGGTAGGGAAACCAAGCAGCTGGGATCCCTTTCTAGGGAAGGGGGCATTGACAAAGCAATTGGAAAAGGGGCACAAGCCCTCAGCCTCTGGAGGCGACTCCTGTCAGGTGTGAAGGAAAGGTATCCCTTCAAGGAAGATGTTCTATATCACCCAGGCAAGTGGACCACCATGGAGAGAGGTCTCCAGTACCTGAGGGAATTAGCCATGCTGGAGGTGATTTATGGTGGCCTGAACAACAAGCAGTTATCCAAAGATCCAGATGAAGTCCAGTGCACACGACCCATGTGGCGGAAGTTCGTATGGAGCTCACTAGCATCATATGCCAACTCATTGGCAACACTGACCAGGAAAGATGAAGAGGGACCAACAGTGGATGAAGTGGCTAGCAAGCTAAGGGAATACGAAGAAAGTCTCTCTTCCTCCCTTGTCTTGGCTGTGGAGAAACTGTCCTGGAAGGTCCAGCAACTTGAAGAGGATAGGTCCTACTCTCCACCTTTACAAACCAGTATCTCAGCTATTAGGAGTCATAGTTCTTCTGCTCAAGAGAGAGGATATAGAGGGTACACACCACGGGGCACCCTATGGTTTTTCCCATGTGACCATGGAGAGGACATGAGGAAGTGGGATGGAAAACCTACCTCGACCCTAGAGGCACGGGTACGTGAGTTTCAAGGAAAAACAATAACGCAAGAGGGGGTTCTCCCAGGAAAATTGCTGCTCCAGTTTCCAGTGGGCAGCTCCCCAGACAGAGTAGAAGGGCTGATCTTACTCCTGATTGTAATGAAGGAACTCCCAACTCATATTTACAAGAAGTGAGTAATGGATACTATGACCAGGACTAGAGGGGCCCTTCCTCCAGCCAGATGGAGCAAAGGGATGTCGTGAATCCTGATTTAGGATCCTGCAGACTATGCCAATTTGTCGCGAATGGGGGATTTAGAACGCTTAGCGAATCACCAGCCAGGTGGAGGAAAGGAACAATGGGTTTTACTGGACTGTGTGGATTCGATGGCCTGGCACATCAGACCCACAGGAGTAGAAGGCTCTAGTGGACACCGGTGCACAGTGTACCCTAATGCCATCAAGCTATAAAGGGGCACGATCCATCTGTATTTCTCTGCCCACACTCCTCTACCCTCCAGTTACTTTCAAGTTCATTCAAGATCATATCATTTGGCTGCTTCTCCTATGTCCAAATGCAAGAATCTTTTTAAAAGACTGTGGTATGCTTTTGCATAGAGGAATAGGGTAGGTCCCTTAAATTTCAATCCCAATTTAAAAATGAGCCCAGAAAAACTTTCCCCAACAGAAGAGGTCAGAAAAAAGAAAAATCAGTATAAAATGTGTGTGTACAAAAGTGTGTGTGTATGTATATTGTATGTCTATGCAATAAGGGTCAGGAATCCTTGCTTTGTGTCTCTACGTCTTATAGCAGACAGAAACCAAGGCAACTGTGTTATGTCAACTCACAACCATTCTTGCCATAGTGAGATCAATGTTTAAAATACATGTGCAGATCTCAGGAATTCCAGTAATGCTTTATTAAGTGTCAAAATTTTAAACTCGTATCCTTAGTAATTATATAATCCAAATATCACTTTCCTAAATATGTGGAAAAATATGCTTATCCTTTTCAGAAGTGTCTGAAGGAATACATCCATTTTTAAACACAAGAAGTGCAAGTTATTTCAGGATAGTGATATGGCATCAGGAAGGCTATTCAAAAATTATAAACATGAACGTCTTTGAAATTTATTCTTTAATCCAAAGTCCTAAATGTACCAAGGAAGATCAATTTTTGGAAGTTGTTATTCAAAAATTACAGGGAAAAATGTAAAACGATGTACAACCATCCTGGAGAGCCTACAGCATCACTATCACTGATTCTTTTTGAATAAGAAGCAGGATTCAGATTTTGATTTTTAGTTTATTCTTATGACTGTTCTGTTCCACAGGCTGTTCTCCTACTACCTACGTACCATCTTCTGTTATACTGTACAACCTCATTATCGTAGAACGTTAGTACACAGAGTAGTTCAAGTCTTATTTTTTCCTCTTATGCAACTTAAAAAAGGATTTTCTTTTTAAAAAAAAACTATCTGTATTTAAAACTTGAAATATTTACTCAGAAGTATTATTTGTATAAAATAGCTACAAAACTCTTCTAAGTGTTAGAATATTTATAAAACAACTATTTTCTCTTGTATAATAAATATTTGGAAATCAGATGACAAACTCATTTGGAGAAGTGCCAGAAGATGTGTACAATAAGATTATACACAATTCATGAGAGTGTGATTATCAATCAAAACATTGCACAAATTTTCTGAAAACACAGGTGATTATTATAAAAAAGGTAATACTTATTTGATATGTAATTAGCAGCAGTATCTCATAGTTTCTTTAGATTCTGGTTATAAACAATCCAGTGGAATTATATTTTCTTTACATCAGTTATGAAGTTTGATCATCAGCTCTTAGCAGCCAAAGATCTATTTGTTTAATCTTTTCAGTAAGCATGGACTGAGAAGACCACATTTCTTTTAATATTCCAAACTTTGCCAAATTCAACTATGGAAAATAGAAGATTCAATGATTTAGAAACTATTTACTGCTCCATCATCAATAAATGTGTAATGATATGAAACTGAACAGTCCTATTTATAGCATCTACAGAAAAATAATTATTGACAGATCAAATTCTGTCACCTTTGGGGTATGATACAATAGGTAGCTAATGGTCTTCAGCCCTACGCTATAATTTCAGATAGACCACTAAATGTTTTATCAATAACTGGGAGCGTGAGGAGAATTTGGGTAGTCAATATTGGCATATCTATCCTTAGATTAAATTGAAGTTTAGGTAATAGACAATAATGTAAATTTTACTGTTAAATGCCACAGAATCTTAAATATCCAGAAGATAAAAATGTGACTTCAAGAACCATTGCAACACACTCACAGCAGCATGTCTGGTAACATGGAAAAGTCAGGTGATTTGGGGGTAAGGAAAAAGATTTAGAATAAAGTTTTTTTAAACTCCACCACAGATCAGTAAGACAATAGGTTGAAAATCCTCAAGGTAAGTGCTGCTTTGCCCTTATTTTCATTTCAACTTACCCACTCCATGTTCTAAAGTCTAAACCTCCATTTTTATCTTGGCCTAATGGTACTAGCAATACTCAACATTTCTGGGTATCATCTCTTTCAAAATAGCTTCCCAGATTTGAGGCACAAATTGATGCCATCTGATAACTTCTATTTCCTCTTCCTTAAAATCATGAAAAATAATATTTGACGAAAAGTCAAAAATAAAAAATTACATTGTACTTCTCTAATATATCTATTTCCATTTATGGTCCAAATTCAAAGGAAATGGTGTGATTTTTATCAGTCAACAAGGAAAATATGACACTGTACACAAATACTCACAGTAATGTTATCCAAGAGATTGGCCATATGCTTAGTAATTTCACCATGGTGTGCTGGCTGGCTTTGCAGCAGTTTCTTAATGACAACAACACTTTCAGCAACTATAATTTCTGTTTAAGACAAACCAAATTATTAGTTTTTAAAGTATCTATGCAAAAAAAAGCCATAAATAACTGATTGTTATTACACACAACTGGAGTGCTGCAATGGATGGCTACAAGCTCTTTAGAAGGGATAGGCAAGGAAGGAGAGGTAGTGGGGTAGCCTTGTACGTTAGGGAGTGTTTTGACTGTCTAGAGCTCAACGACAGTAATGATAAGGTTGAGTGCTTATGGGTAAAGATCAGGGGGAAGGCTAATAAGGCAGATATCCTGGTGGGAGTCTGTTACAGACCACCCAACCAGGATGAGGAAACAGATGAAGTATTCTACAAGTGGTTGGCTGAAGTCTCACAATCCCTAGCCCTTGTTCTCATGGGAGACTTCAGCTTACCAGATATCTGCTGGAAATACAACACAGCAGAGAGGAAGCAGTCTAGGAGGTTCCTGGAGTGTGTGGAAGATAACTTCCTGACACAGCTGGTAAGCAAACCAACCAGGGGAGGTGCCCTGCTGGACCTGCTGTTTATGAACAGAGAAGGCCTGGTGGGTGATGTGGTGGTCGGAGGCTGTCTTGGGCTCAGAAATGAAATGATGGAGTTTTCAATTCTTGGAGAAGTAAGGAAGGGGGTCAGCAAGACCGCTACCTTGGACTTTAGAAGGGCAGACTTTGGATTGTTTAGGAGTCTGGTTAACAGAGTCCCTTGGGAGGCAGTCCTGAAGGGCAAAGGAGTCCAGGAAGGCTGGATGTTATTCCAGAAGGAAGTCTCAAAGGCACAGGAGCAGGCCGTCCCCATGTGCCGAAAGATGAGCAGGTGGGGGAGAAGACCGGCCTGGCTGAACAGAGCGCTTTGGCTGGAACTCAGGAAAAAAAGGAGAGCTTGCCACCTTTGGAAGAAGGGGCAGGTGACTCAGGAGGACTACAAGGATGTTGTGAGGTTATGCAGGGAGAAGATTAGAAAGGCGAAGGCCCAGCTAGAACTTAAACTGGCCACCGCCATTAAAGATAACAAAAAATGTTTTTACAAATATATCAGCGACAAAAGGAGGGCCAGGGAGAATTTCCCTCCTTTGTTGGATGCAGAGGGAAACATTGCCACAAAGGATGAGGAGAAGGCTGAGGTACTTAATGCCTCCTTTGTCTCAGTCTTTAATAGTCAGACTGGTCATCCTCAGGGTTTTCAGGCCCCTGAGCTGGGAGATGGAGATAGGATGCAGAGTGAAGTCCCAATTATTGAAGAGGTGGCAGACACCGACCTGCTCCTCCACCTGGAATCTCACAAGTCTATGGGGCCAGACAGGATCCACCTGAGGATACTGAGGGAACTGCCAGAGGAGAATGCCAAGCCACTTTCCATCATTTACCAGCAGTCCTGGTCAACCAGGGAGGTCCCAGATGACTGGAAGTTAGCAAATGTGATGCCCTTCTACAGGAAGGGTCAGAAGGAGGATCCGGGGAACTACAGGCATGTCAGCCTGACCTCAGTGCCAGGAAAGGTCATGGAGCAGATCATCTTGAGTGCCGTTACGGGGCACGTGCGGGACAACCAGGGGATCAGGCTCAGACAGCATGGGTTTATGAAAGGGAGGTCCTGCCTCACTAACCTGGTCTACTTCTATGTCAAGGTGATCTGCTCAGTGGATGAGGGGAAGGCTGTGGATGTTGTCTACCTGGACTTTAGTAAGGCCTTTGACACAGTCTCCCACAGCATTCTCCTGGAGAAGCTGGCTACTCACGGCTTGGATAAGTGCACTCTGCGCTGGGTTAAAAACTGGCTGGACGGCCGAGCCCAGAGAGTGGTGGTGAATGGAGTCAAATCCAGTTGGCGGCTGGTCACGAGTGGTGTTCCCCAGGGCTCAGTGTCAGGGATCAACTGCACCCTCAGTAAGTTTGCAGATGACACCAAGTTGGGTGGAAGTGTCGATCTGCTGGAGGGTAGGAAGGCCCTACAGAGGGACCTGGACAGGCTGGATCGTTGGGCCGAGGCCAATTGTATGAGATTCAACAAGGCTAAGTGCCGGGTCCTGCACTTGGGTCACAACAACCCCATGCAATGCTACAGGCTTGGGGAAGAGTGGCTGGAGAGCTGCCTGGCGGAAAAGGACCTAGGGGTGCTGGTTGACAGCTGCCTGAACATGAGCCAGCAGTGTGCTCAGGCGGCCAAGAGGGCCAATGGCATCCTGGCTTGTATCAGGAACAGTGTGGCCAGCAGGACCAGGGAGGTGATAGTGCCCGTGTATTCGGCACTGGTGAGGCCGCACCTCGAGTACTGTGTTCAGTTTTGGGCCCCTCACTACAAGAAGGACATCGAGGTGCTGGAGTGTTTCCAGAGAAGGGCAGCAAGGCTGGTGAAGGGTCTGGAGAATAAGTCTTATGAGGAGCGGCTGAGGGAATTGGGGTTGTTTAGTCTGGAGAAGAGGAGGCTGAGGGGAGACCTTATTGCTCTCTACAACTACCTGAAAGGAGGTTGTAGTGAGGTGGGGGTCAGTCTCTTTTCCCTAGTAACAAGTGATAGGACGAGAGGAAACAGCCTCAAGCTGCGCCAGGGGAAGTTTAGACTGGATATTAGGAAAGATTTTTTCACCGAAAGGGTTGTCAGGCATTGGAAAAGGCTGCCCAGGGAAGTGGTTGAGTCTCCATCCCTGGAGATATTTAAAAGACGGGTAGATGTGGTGCTTGAGGACATGGTTAAGTGGTGGACTTGGCAGTGATAAGTTAACGGCTGGACTCGATGATCTTAAGGGTCTTTTCCAACCTTAACGATTCTATGATTCTATGATTCACTCTGCAATCCTAATGCTGAGAGACTCCATTTTTATAAATATACTACATGAATAGCACAGTGAATTTTTTTTTACCCAACTGTACTGGTTTTGGGCAGAATAGAGTAAATTTTCTTTATATGAGCTGGTATAGTGCTGTGTTTTGGATTTAGGATGAGAATAATGTTGATAACACACTGATGTTTTAGTTGTTGCTAAGTAGTGCTTACACCGGTCAAGGACTTTTCAGCTTCCCATGCTCTGCCAGGTGCACAAGAAGCTGGGAGGGGGCACAGCCAGGACAGCTGACCCAGACTGGCCAAAGGGCTATTCCATACCATATGACGTCATGCTCAGTATATAAGCTGGGGGGAGTTGGCTGGGGGGCAGCGATCGTTGCTTGGGGACGTGCTGGGCATTGGTCGGTGGGTGGTGAGCCAATTGTATAGTGTATCACTTGCTTTTTATATTATTATAGTATTACTATTATTGTTATTACTACTACTGCTACTATTACTACTATTCTATTTTATTTTACTTCAATTATTAAACTGTCCTTATCTCAGCCCACGAGTTTTCTCATTTTCACCCTTCCAATTCTCTACCCCATCCCACTGGGGTGGGGGGAGTGAGCGAGCGGCTGTGTGGTGCTTAGTTGCTGGCTGGGGTTAAACCACGACAGTCCTTTTTGGCGCCCAATGTGGGGCTCGAAGGGTTTCAGATGATAACAGATTAACCAGAGTGTATTAAGGAATTTCTATCTGTTAGCAGTTGCCGGTCATAATATTGATTCATCTGTTCTCGATCGTAGTTTATCTGATCTGCACCATGCTCTTCTTTTTTGCTGTACAGGTTAAAGATTGGTGTTGGGTTTTGCAGTTTGCTGTGCTCTGCAGTGATTAGTGATGTTTTGCCTGGGAGATTTGTTTTTATAACACTGACCTTGAGCGTTATCTGGTATTTGGGTTCTGTAGTGAAGCCATTACTGTACTTTGGGTACCACCTCATGGAGACAATTAGCAATTATACCTCTTCCTCTGAGAGGTTTTCTGTGGAGGACATACAGAATGGCACCTTCGTTGCTTTCTTCTATGATGTTTCCTCCTTTAATACAACAACTTTTCAGTATCATCTTGAACATCCTTGGGTAGTTAAGATATATCTATTGGTAGTTCTTGGGAATATTGTTTCGGTTTTGTCTAAGGTTAATAAGCAGTTTAAGAATATCATCCAGAGATCTGCTCCAAGGCTGGATAGTTATGAGTGGCAGGGTGTGTGGGAGACCATGGGCAAGTACCTAGGACAGTGGGCACCTCCAATGTTTTGGAACTTCACCCCTGAACAAGTGCAGAATCCTGGAAAACTAGTAAAGTATTTGTATATGTTGTCACCCTGGCAACTCGAGAGAGACACAAATCACTGCAACATGCTGGGGCCTGGCCCATGCCTATTGAGCCATATTAAACACTATTCAGAACCCTCAAGGGGAAGAGAAGGTCTCTGGATCTGACGACAAAATGACAGGCGCTGTGGCTACGCCAGCCCCCATGACAGGCGCTGCGGCTGAACCAGAGAACCAGCCCGTGCCAGTATCAGTTGCCCCTATACAGAAGAAAAAATACACAAGAAGATCAGCTCGTTTAGTAAGGACTGATGATGAGCCAGGGCCATCATGAGAACAGGAGGAGGAAGAGGCAGAACCCATAAATGAGATGGTAACAACCCGATCCCTGTCCCTGAGTGAGCTGCGAGATATGCGAAAAGATTTTAGTCGCCGTCCAGGCGAGCACATCATCACCTGGCTGCTCCGACGCTGGGATAATGGGGCCAGTAGCCTGGAATTAGAGGGTAGGGAAGCCAAGCAGCTGGGATCCCTTTCTAGGGAAGGGGGCATTGACAAAGCGATTGGAAAAGGGGCACAAGTCCTCAGCCTCTGGAGGTGACTCCTGTCAGGTGTGAAGGAAAGGTATCCCTTCAAGGAAGATGTTATATGTCACCCAGGCAAGTGGACCACCATGGAGAGAGGTATCCAGTACCTGAGGGAATTAGCTGTGCTGGAAGTGATTTATAATGACCTGGACAACAAGCAGTTATCCAAAGATCCAGACAAAGTCCAGTGCACACGACCCATGTGGCACAAGTTTGTACAGAGCGCATCGTTGTCATATGCCAACTCATTGGCAGTAACGACCTCGAAAGATGAAGAGGGACCAATGGTGGATGCAATGGCTGGCCAACTCCGACAGTACAAAGAAAGTCTCTCTTCCTCCCTACGGGCCTGCATCTCGGCTGTGGAGAAACCGTCCCAGGAGGTCCAGCAACTCAAAGAGGATATATCCTACTCCTCACCTGTACGGACCAGTATCTCAGCCATTAGGAGTAAGCGTCCCTCTGCTCAAGAGAGAAGATATAGTGGATACACACCACGGGCCACCCTGTGGTTTTATCTGCGTGACCACGGAGAGGACATGAGGAAGTGGGATGGAAAATCTACCTCGACCCTAGAGGCACGAGTATGTGAGATGCAAGGAAAAACAATAACACAAGAGGGGGTTCTCCCAGGAAAATTGCTGCTCCAGTTTCCAGTGGGCAGTTCCCCAGACAGAGTAGAAGGGCTGATTTTGCTTCCGATCTTAATAAAGGGACTTTTGATTGGCATTGACAAGAAGTGAGTAACGAATGCTATGACCAGGACTAGAGGGGCCCTGCCTCCAGCCAGGTGGAGGAAAGGGACAACCGGGTGTACTGGACTGTGTGGATTCGATGGCCTGGCACATCAGACCCACAGGAGTAGAAGGCTCTAGTGGACACCGGTGCACAGTGTACCCTAATACCATCAAGCTATAAAGGGGCAGAACCCATCTGTATTTCTGGAGTGACAGGGGGATCCCAAGAGCTGACTGTATTGGAGGCTGAAGTGAGCCTAGGCGGGAACGAGTGGCAGAAGCACCCCATTGTGACTGGCCCAGAGGCCCCGTGCATCCTTGGCATAGACTACCTCAGGAGAGGGTATTTCAAGGACCCAAAAGGGTATAGCTGCCTTGGAGATGGAGGAAATTAAACAGCTGTCTACCCTGCCCGGTCTCTCGGGGGACCCTTCTGTTGTGGGGTTGCTGAGGGTCAAAGAACAACAGGTACCAATTGCTACCACAACAGTGCACCGGCAGCAATATCGCACCAACAGAGACTCCCTGATTCCCATCCATAAATTGATTCGTCAACTAGAGAGCCAAGGAGTGATCAGCAAGACTCACTCACCTTTTAACAGTCCCATATGGCCAGTGCGAAAGTCTAATGGAGAGTGGAGACTAACAGTAGACTATCGGGGCCTGAACGAAGTCACACCACCACTGAGCGCTGCCGTGCCGGACATGCTAGAACTTCAATATGAATTGGAGTCAAAGGCAGCCAAGTGGTATGCCACAATTGACATCGCTAATGCGTTTTTCTCAATCCCTTCAGTGGCAGAGTGCAGGCCACAGTTTGCTTTCACTTGGAGGGGAGTCCAGTACACTTGGAATCAACTGCCCCAGGGGTGGGAACACAGCCCCACCATTTGCCATGGACTGATCCAGACTGCATAGGAACAGGGTGGGGCTCCAGAACACCTGCAATACATTGATGACATCATCATGTGGGGCAACACAGCAGAAGAGAGAGGTTTTTGAGAAAGGGAAGAAAATAGTCCAAATCCTTCTGGAGGCTGGCTTTGCCATAAAACAAAGTAAGGTCAAGGGACCTGCACAGGAGATCCAGTTTTTAGGAATAAAATGGCAAGATGGACGTCGTCAGATCCCAATGGATGAGATCAACAAAATCACAGCCATGTCTCCACCAACCAGCAAAAAGGAAACGCAAGCTTTCTTGGGCGTTGTGGGTTTTTGGAGAATGCATATTCCAAATTACAGTCTGATCGTAAGCCCTCTCTCTCAAGTGACCCGGAAGAAGAACGATTTCAAATGGGGCCCTGAGCAACGAGAAGCCTTTGAACAAATTAAACAGGAGGCAGTTCATGCAGTCGCCCTTGGGCCAGTCTGGGCAGGACAAGATGTAAAAAATGAGCTCTACACCGCAGCCAGGGAGAATGGCCCTACCTGAAGCCTCTGGCAGAAAGCACCAGGGGAGACTTGAGGTCGACCCCTAGGGTTTTGGAGTCAGGGATACAGAGGATCCGAGGCTGGCTATACTCCAACTGAAAAAGAGATATTGGCAGCATATGAAGGGGTCTGAGCCACTTCAGAAGTGGTTGTTACTGAAGCGCAGCTCCTCCTGGCACCCCGACTGCTGGTGCTGGGCTGGATGTTCAAAGGGAGGATCCGCTGTACACATCATGCAACTGATGCTACGTGGAGTAAGTGGGTTGCACTGATCACCCAACGGGCTCGAATAGGAAACCCCAGTCGCCCAGGAATCTTGGAAGTGATCATGGACTGGCCAGAAGGCAAAGATTTCGGAATATCGCCAGAGGAGGAGGTGACGCATGCTGAAGAGGCCCCACTGTATAATAAACTGCCAGAAAATGAGAAGCAATATGCCCTGTTCACTGATGGGTCCTGTCGTCTTGTAGGAAAGCATCGGAGGTGGAAAGCTGCTGTATGGAGTCCTGTACGACAAGTTGCAGAAACTGCTGAAGGAGAAGGTGAATCGAGTCAGTTTGCAGAGGTGAAAGCCATCCAGCTGGCTTTAGATATTGCTGAACAAGAGAAGTGGCCAATGCTCTATCTCTATACTGACTCATGGATGGTGGCAAATGCCCTGTAGGGGTGGCTGCAGCAATGGAAGCAGAGCAACTGGCAGCGCAGAGGCAAACCCATCTGGGCTGCCACACTGTGGCAAGATATTGCTGCCCAGGTAGAGAACCTGGCTGTAAAAGTATGTTACGTAGATGCTCACGTGCCCAAGAGTTGGGCCACTGAAGAACATCAAAACAACCAGCAGGTGGATCAGGCTGCTAAGATTGAAGTGACTCAAGTGGATCTGGACTGGCAACATAAGGGTGAATTATTTCTAGCTCAGTGGGCCCATGACGCCTCAGGCCACCAAAGAAGAGATGCAACATATAGATGGGCTCGTGATCGCGGGGTGGACCTGACCATGGACACTATTGCACAGGTTATCCATGAATGTGAAACGTGCTGCAATCAAGCAAGCCAAGCGGTTAAAGCCTCTCTGGTATGGAGGACGGTGGCTGAAATATCAATATGGGGAGGCCTGGCAGATTGATTGTATCACACTCCCACAAACCCACCAAGGGAAGCGCCATGTGCTTACAATGGTGGAAGCAACCACCGGATGCCTGGAAACATATCCTGTGCCCCATGCCACCACCCGGAACACTATCCTGGGCCTTGAAAACCAAGTCTCATGGCGACATGGCACCCCGGAAAGAATTGAGTCAGACAACGGGACTCATTTCCGAAACAGCCTCATAGACTCCTGGGCCAAAGAGCATGGCATTGAGTGGGTATATCACATCCCCTATCACGCACCAGCCTCTGGGAAAATCGAATGATACAATGGACTGTTAAAGACTACACAGAGAGCAATGGGTGGTGGGACATTCAAACACTGGGATACACATTTAGCAAAGGCCACCTGGTTAGTCAACACTAAGGGATCTGCCAATCGAGCTGGCCCTGCCCAATCAAGACTTTTACGTACTGTAGAGGGGGATAAAGTCCCCGTAGCGCACCTAAAAAATATTCTGGGGAAGACAGTCTGGGTTACTCCTGCCTCAGGCAGAGGTAAACCCATTCGTGGGATTGCTTTTGCTCAAGGACCTGGGTGCACTTGGTGGGTGATGTGGAAGGATGGGGAAGCCCGATGTGTACCTCAAGGGGATTTGATTTTGGGTGAAAATAGCCAGTGAACTGAATTATATAATGTTTGTTGCTATATAATACTTTATGTCATCACTTCAATGATTACTATATGCCATATCAACAGTATTACAGTAAGAATCACCCAAATTAATGAAGAATGAACTCTGAGAAAACCGAGCAAAGGGTAGAGGTGATGGAACCAGAACTGGCTTCAGCATGCAACAACCCAACACCACACACCATCTCTCCTGCCCTGAAGGACTGTTATGACAGATGAAGCCCAAAGTCATGGACTGAATGAACTCAATGGACATTTTAGAGGGATAACCCATAGACTAAGGAAACGATACGTATCTGTGTGTGTATATATATATATATATATATCTCAAAAGCCTGGAAAAGTGGTGGTGAGTAATTGGAATGTATTGGAAAGGGTAGGACCTGGGTGTGACGTAGATGGTATAGAATAAGGGGTGGATACTGTCCTGGTTTCAGCTGGGATAGTGTTGATTTTTCTTCCTAGTAGCTGGTATAGTACTGTGTTTTGGATTTAGGATGAGAATAATGTTGATAACACACTGATGTTTTAGTTGTTGCTAAGTAGTGCTTACACTAGTCAAGGACTTTTCAGCTTCCCATGCTCTGCCAGGTGCACAAGAAGCTGGGAGGGGGCACGGCCAGGACAGCTGACCCAGACTGGCCAAAGGGCTATTCCATACCGTATGACGTCATGCTCAGTATATAAACTGGGGGGAGTTGGCCGGGGGGCAGCAATCGTTGCTCGGGGACGTGCTGGGCATCGGTCGGTGGAGGGTGAGCAATTGTATAATGTATCACTTGTTTATAAAAGTGTATCACTTGTATTGCTTTTTATATTATTATTGTATTATTTTATTATTATTATTACTACTAATATTCTATTTTATTTTACTTCAATTATTAAGCTGTTCTTATCTCAACCCACGAGTTTTCTCCCTTTTACTCTTCCTTTTACTCTTCCCTTTTACTCTTCCGATTCTCCCACCGGGGTGGAGGGGAGTGCGTGAGTGGCTATGTGGTGCTTAGTTGCTGGCTGGGGTTAAACCACAACAGTTATACAAGTTTAAGTCCTGTTCCTTTTCCCAGGAACAATTTTGGTGTGCTACAGAACCAAGGAGAAGGGGTGGGGGAATCAAATGGACATCACACTCTAAAAACAAAGCAAGGTTTTTTTCCATAGCAAGTTAAACACAAAAGGCCTTAGAGTTTTTATACAGAACAAAAAAGAACAACAGTAAAAGCAAGATCAGTCAACCCACTGTGATTTTTTTACCTTATAAGCTTAGCTTGTCAAAGAATCTATAGGACACAGTTACCGAAGTTACATAGTAGAAGACTGGACTTGATCTAGAAAATTGCTTCTAGTCCTATGCTCCTGCTTCCAGTTTCCTACTGCTATTTCCATCTCAATTTCTGCATGATTATGTGAGATATCAGCAAAAGCTAAAGCACAGGATAATATTACTAAATTGTGATCACCTAGATCTCATATAATTGGTAGGAGGATGCTTTGGTTTCTTGGCACAACCAACCAAGCAACTACTTTTCAGAAAAATAGTATCTGACTAAAGAATCAAAGAGTACTGAATGAATAAGACTTTGTAGAAGCTGCTTAAGATTCAAGTCTGGGACTATATTTACCTAATAAAAAAAATAACAAGAAAGTTAACATGAAAATATAAGAATATGACAACAAAGTTTGCAAATGAGAAAGTAGAAAATGTGGAAATAATCATTTGACCTTGAGAACCAAGTAGCAAAAGTGGAAGAAGTTATACAGCACGAGATTCAAGTACATGCTGAAAAACAAGCTCCCAGGAGTTGGGAATGACAAAAGCAGACAGTAATCACAGAATGAGTATGAGTTAGTAGTGTAACAAATGCAGAGGAAAAAAGGCAAGAGGTGAATTTAAGACCATATGAAGACAGAGAAGAAACTATTTCATGATGAAACGTACTTCTAACCGCTTATAGAAAGTATTCTATCATACATTTCAAATAAAAACATTTTTAAATGTTAACAGGGAAGATATAAACCAGACAAATTAAGACATGAAGACCTGCTTACAGCCAGCCTTGCTTTCCTAAGAGAAAAGCAGTAGGGGCGGAGGAGGGGAAACCAAGTTCTTGATTAATCCATTTGGAAATTAATTGCTACATGAACAGGTGTATTTTCTTTTTAACTTTTCTAACAAATTATAATCCAGGATTAGCAAGCATTAGATACTTACAGGGTAAAATAGTGCTCCATATATTCATATGGATCAGCAGCAGCAAGCCTTTTTTCTTCTACAGTTAGATATGGTTTCAGTGTAACCTCAAAGTTTCCTCCTTTAAGAGCAGATTTAGTAGTGCAAGAAACCTCATTTATTTTACCCAGCATTGTAGAATTTTGTTCCATTCTTTTTTTTTTTTTAATACTGTACTTAAAAGATGACTGCACTCAACCAAGCTTGCCTGCTGAGACTGAGGTCTACTCAAAAAAAAAAAATTCGTCTTATTACATAACAGGATACCCACTCCCTCGCTGTTTTAACTTCTAGAAGCAAATATCCTATGTAGATTTCAAAGGTCATTTCCCTCCAAAAACACCTCTTATCAGCAGCCTCATGCATTTCAGTCTTTCATAATATAGTTTATTGTACAGTACAACAATATTTTCATCTTCTGAGCATTAAGAAGATTTAAGGGAACTTCAGTCCTTAAGTAAAATCCCTCAAAACAGAAAGCATAAATGCAAGCCTCACGGTGCTGTTCAGAATAACTGATGAGTATAGAAACATGAAGTGACAGTTCTTCAGTACACAATGTTAGACAAATAATTTCTTTATCTCTTACGTCCACTTGCCAGGAGCTCAGGAAAGTGCAAGCAACCCTCCAGCTGCATCAATACCTTTGTCTCTCCCCGCTAAAACTTTGAGAGTAATTTTAGCCTTACAGAGTTAGGTACACATTACAGACAACTGAAATATAAGCTTTATTACTTCAGCAGCAAAACCAAGTTAAAGAAACCTAATCTGATAGTTGATGGGAGCTATATGAAGCAGGACAGTAATGTTCCCAACAACAGTAAGTGCAAAAAAACTTTGTAAGAGTAAATATAGTCTCTGAGCCCATTTTCCCCAACAGTAAGAAGAGGTGAAATGACTTTCTGAGAGGGGAAAAAGAAAAAAAGACTCCCACCTGTCTGCCCACTACCATACCTAAGAATGCAACAAGGTTTCCCCGAGTTCCTGAGTTGTAGTTTAGCCTCTTAACCTCTATATAATATGGTCCCACTGTCCTAAGAAGATGCATGAATTTAAATGCACAAGTATGCAACTTTAATTAGAAATGTTATACTTATATACAAAACAGGCTATGAAATACAATCTTTATTATTTGCATAGCATCTACTAAAAAAGGCAATGAGCCAATTATTAATATATTAAGGAACCAGTACTCAGCTGCCTTTGTAATCTTTACCATCACAGGGTTGTATTCCTCAATATAATAATTTGAAAGCTAAGGGAGTTTAAATTAGAAATGCAAATTAAACACCTACCTTTCTCTCATAGCAAGCATCACACATGACAGATCTGCTATGATATATAATCAACATCATCACAAAACACATCCAGAATAACATTCAATCAGCAATTCAAAGAGAATATATTAAATGGAAGAAGAGGATTTCTAGCTTTCTTCTATGTTTTCATATTTTATGATTGTAGCCTTTAAGATAGATACTTCTTTTGTCTTTTCACCTCAGAGCACTGCTTTCTTCATATGCCTTTGCACCATTTCTGGATACAATAGGACCTATCACATATAGGTCTAGATGCTACTGTAAGAAAGTAAACAAAAAAACACCAGATAGACTTTTCAAGTTCTCATTCTCTTTCATGCTCCCGCTACTCATCTGCCATTAAACAAACAAACAAAAAAACAAAACCAACAACTTAAAAAACCCCACCCCCACACCCCAAAATAAGAGCCGAAACAAACCAAGAGCTTGACAGTCAAGAGAACAAACTATTTTAACAGCCTGTCGTGGTTTCACCCCAGCCAGCAACTAAGCACCACACAGCCGCTCGCTCACTCCCCCCACCCCAGTGGGATGGGGGAGAAAATTGGAAGGGTGAAAATGAGAAAACTCGTGGGCTGAGATAAGAACAGTTTAATAATTGAAGTAAAATAAAATAGAATAGTAGTAATAGTAGCAGTAGTAGTAGTAATAATAATAATACAATAATAATATAAAAAGCAATACAAGTGATACACTTGTATAAACAAGTGATACATTATACAATTGCTCACCCTCCACCGACCGATGCCCAGCACGTCCCCGAGCAACGATTGCTGCCCCCCGGCCAACTCCCCCCAGTTTATATACTGAGCATGACGTCATACGGTATGGAATAGCCCTTTGGCCAGTCTGGGTCAGCTGTCCTGGCCGTGCCCCCTCCCAGCTTCTTGTGCACCTGGCAGAGCATGGGAAGCTGAAAAGTCCTTGACTAGTGTAAGCACTACTTAGCAACAACTAAAACATCAGTGTGTTATCAACATTATTCTCATCCTAAATCCAAAACACAGTACTATACCAGCTACTAGGAAGAAAAATCAACACTATCCCAGCTGAAACCAGGACAGTATCCACCCCTTATTCTATACCATCTACGTCACACCCAGGTCCTACCCTTTCCAATACATTCCAATTACTCACCACCACTTTTCCAGGCTTTTGAGATATATATATATATATATATACACACACAGATACGTATCGTTTCCTTAGTCTATGGGTTATCCCTCTAAAATGTCCATTGAGTTCATTCAGTCCATGACTTTGGGCTTCATCTGTCATAACAGTCCTTCAGGGCAGGAGAGATGGTGTGTGGTGTTGGGTTGTTGCATGCTGAAGCCAGTTCTGGTTCCATCACCTCTACCCTTTGCTCGGTTTTCTCAGAGTTCATTCTTCATTAATTTGGGTGATTCTTACTGTAATACTGTTGATATGGCATATAGTAATCATTGAAGTGATGACATAAAGTATTATATAGCAACAAACATTATATAATTCAGTTCACTGGCTATTTTCACCCAAAATCAAATCCCCTTGAGGTACACATCGGGCTTCCCCATCCTTCCACATCACCCACCAAGTGCACCCAGGTCCTTGAGCAAAAGCAATCCCACGAATGGGTTTACCTCTGCCTGAGGCAGGAGTAACCCAGACTGTCTTCCCCAGAATATTTTTTAGGTGCGCTACGGGGACTTTATCCCCCTCTACAGTACGTAAAAGTCTTGATTGGGCAGGGCCAGCTCGATTGGCAGATCCCTTAGTGTTGACTAACCAGGTGGCCTTTGCTAAATGTGTATCCCAGTGTTTGAATGTCCCACCACCCATTGCTCTCTGTGTAGTCTTTAACAGTCCATTGTATCATTCGATTTTCCCAGAGGCTGGTGCGTGATAGGGGATGTGATATACCCACTCAATGCCATGCTCTTTGGCCCAGGAGTCTATGAGGCTGTTTCGGAAATGAGTCCCGTTGTCTGACTCAATTCTTTCCGGGGTGCCATGTCGCCATGAGACTTGGTTTTCAAGGCCCAGGATAGTGTTCCGGGTGGTGGCATGGGGCACAGGATATGTTTCCAGGCATCCGGTGGTTGCTTCCACCATTGTAAGCACATGGCGCTTCCCTTGGTGGGTTTGTGGGAGTGTGATACAATCAATCTGCCAGGCCTCCCCATATTGATATTTCAGCCACCGTCCTCCATACCAGAGAGGCTTTAACCGCTTGGCTTGCTTGATTGCAGCACGTTTCACATTCATGGATAACCTGTGCAATAGTGTCCATGGTCAGGTCCACCCCGCGATCACGAGCCCATCTATATGTTGCATCTCTTCTTTGGTGGCCTGAGGCGTCATGGGCCCACCGAGCTAGAAATAATTCACCCTTATGTTGCCAGTCCAGATCCACTTGAGTCACTTCAATCTTAGCAGCCTGATCCACCTGCTGGTTGTTTTGATGTTCTTCAGTGGCCCAACTCTTGGGCACGTGAGCATCTACGTAACATACTTTTACAGCCAGGTTCTCTACCTGGGCAGCAATATCTTGCCACAGTGTGGCAGCCCAGATGGGTTTGCCTCTGCGCTGCCAGTTGCTCTGCTTCCATTGCTGCAGCCACCCCTACAGGGCATTTGCCACCATCCATGAGTCAGTATAGAGATAGAGCATTGGCCACTTCTCTTGTTCAGCAATATCTAAAGCCAGCTGGATGGCTTTCACCTCTGCAAACTGACTCGATTCACCTTCTCCTTCAGCAGTTTCTGCGACTTGTCGTACAGGACTCCATACAGCAGCTTTCCACCTCCGATGCTTTCCTACAAGACGACAGGACCCATCAGTGAACAGGGCATATTGCTTCTCATTTTCTGGCAGTTTATTATACAGTGGGGCCTCTTCAGCATGCGTCACCTCCTCCTCTGGCGATATTCCGAAATCTTTGCCTTCTGGCCAGTCCATGATCACTTCCAAGATTCCTGGGCGACTGGGGTTTCCTATTCGAGCCCGTTGGGTGATCAGTGCAACCCACTTACTCCACGTAGCATCAGTTGCATGATGTGTACAGCGGATCCTCCCTTTGAACATCCAGCCCAGCACCAGCAGTCGGGGTGCCAGGAGGAGCTGCGCTTCAGTAACAACCACTTCTGAAGTGGCTCGAACCCCTTCATCTGCTGCCAATATCTCTTTTTCAGTTGGAGTATAGCCAGCCTCGGATCCTCTGTATCCCTGACTCCAAAACCCTAGGGGTCGACCTCAAGTCTCCCCTGGTGCTTTCTGCCAGAGGCTTCAGGTAGGGCCATTCTCCCTGGCTGCGGTGTAGAGCTCATTTTTTACATCTTGTCCTGCCCAGACTGGCCCAAGGGCGACTGCATGAACTGCCTCCTGTTTAATTTGTTCAAAGGCTTCTCGTTGCTCAGGGCCCCATTTGAAATCGTTCTTCTTCCGGGTCACTTGAGAGAGAGGGCTTACGATCAGACTGTAATTTGGAATATGCATTCTCCAAAAACCCACAACGCCCAAGAAAGCTTGCGTTTCCTTTTTGCTGGTTGGTGGAGACACGGCTGTTATTTTGTTGATCTCATCCATTGGGATCTGACGACGTCCATCTTGCCATTTTATTCCTAAAAACTGGATCTCCTGTGCAGGTCCCTTGACCTTACTTTGTTTTATGGCAAAGCCAGCCTCCAGAAGGATTTGGACTATTTTCTTCCCTTTCTCAAAAACCTCTCTCTTCTGCTGTGTTGCCCCACATGATGATGTCATCAATGTATTGCAGGTGTTCTGGAGCCCCACCCTGTTCCTATGCAGTCTGGATCAGTCCATGGCAAATGGTGGGGCTGTGTTCCCACCCCTGGGGCAGTTGATTCCAAGTGTACTGGACTCCCCTCCAAGTGAAAGCAAACTGTGGCCTGCACTCTGCCACTGAAGGGATTGAGAAAAACGCATTAGCGATGTCAATTGTGGCATACCACTTGGCTGCCTTTGACTCCAATTCATATTGAAGTTCTAGCATGTCCGGCACGGCAGCGCTCAGTGGTGGTGTGACTTCGTTCAGGCCCCGATAGTCTACTGTTAGTCTCCACTCTCCATTAGACTTTCGCACTGGCCATATGGGACTGTTAAAAGGTGAGTGAGTCTTGCTGATCACTCCTTGGCTCTCTAGTTGACGAATCAATTTATGGATGGGAATCAGGGAGTCTCTGTTGGTGCGATATTGCTGCCGGTGCACTGTTGTGGTAGCAATTGGTACCTGTTGTTCTTTGACCCTCAGCAACCCCACAACAGAAGGGTCCCCCGAGAGACCGGGCAGGGTAGACAGCTGTTTAATTTCCTCCATCTCCAAGGCAGCTATACCCTTTTGGGTCCTTGAAATACCCTCTCCTGAGGTAGTCTATGCCAAGGATGCACGGGGCCTCTGGGCCAGTCACAATGGGGTGCTTCTGCCACTCGTTCCCGCCTAGGCTCACTTCAGCCTCCAATACAGTCAGCTCTTGGGATCCCCCTGTCACTCCAGAAATACAGATGGGTTCTGCCCCTTTATAGCTTGATGGTATTAGGGTACACTGTGCACCGGTGTCCACTAGAGCCTTCTACTCCTGTGGGTCTGATGTGCCAGGCCATCGAATCCACACAGTCCAGTACACCCGGTTGTCCCTTTCCTCCACCTGGCTGGAGGCAGGGCCCCTCTAGTCCTGGTCATAGCATTCGTTACTCACTTCTTGTCAATGCCAATCAAAAGTCCCTTTATTAAGATCGGAAGCAAAATCAGCCCTTCTACTCTGTCTGGGGAACTGCCCACTGGAAACTGGAGCAGCAATTTTCCTGGGAGAACCCCCTCTTGTGTTATTGTTTTTCCTTGCATCTCACATACTCGTGCCTCTAGGGTCGAGGTAGATTTTCCATCCCACTTCCTCATGTCCTCTCCGTGGTCACGCAGATAAAACCACAGGGTGGCCCGTGGTGTGTATCCACTATATCTTCTCTCTTGAGCAGAGGGACGCTTACTCCTAATGGCTGAGATACTGGTCCGTACAGGTGAGGAGTAGGATATATCCTCTTTGAGTTGCTGGACCTCCTGGGACGGTTTCTCCACAGCCGAGATGCAGGCCCGTAGGGAGGAAGAGAGACTTTCTTTGTACTGTCGGAGTTGGCCAGCCATTGCATCCACCATTGGTCCCTCTTCATCTTTCGAGGTCGTTACTGCCAATGAGTTGGCATATGACAACGATGCGCTCTGTACAAACTTGTGCCACATGGGTCGTGTGCACTGGACTTTGTCTGGATCTTTGGATAACTGCTTGTTGTCCAGGTCATTATAAATCACTTCCAGCACAGCTAATTCCCTCAGGTACTGGATACCTCTCTCCATGGTGGTCCACTTGCCTGGGTGACATATAACATCTTCCTTGAAGGGATACCTTTCCTTCACACCTGACAGGAGTCACCTCCAGAGGCTGAGGACTTGTGCCCCTTTTCCAATCGCTTTGTCAATGCCCCCTTCCCTAGAAAGGGATCCCAGCTGCTTGGCTTCCCTACCCTCTAATTCCAGGCTACTGGCCCCATTATCCCAGCGTCGGAGCAGCCAGGTGATGATGTGCTCGCCTGGACGGCGACTAAAATCTTTTCGCATATCTCGCAGCTCACTCAGGGACAGGGATCGGGTTGTTACCATCTCATTTATGGGTTCTGCCTCTTCCTCCTCCTGTTCTCATGATGGCCCTGGCTCATCATCAGTCCTTACTAAACGAGCTGATCTTCTTGTGTATTTTTTCTTCTGTATAGGGGCAACTGATACTGGCACGGGCTGGTTCTCTGGTTCAGCCGCAGCGCCTGTCATGGGGGCTGGCGTAGCCACAGCGCCTGTCATTTTGTCGTCAGATCCAGAGACCTTCTCTTCCCCTTGAGGGTTCTGAATAGTGTTTAATATGGCTCAATAGGCATGGGCCAGGCCCCAGCATGTTGCAGTGATTTGTGTCTCTCTCGAGTTGCCAGGGTGACAACATATACAAATACTTTACTAGTTTTCCAGGATTCTGCACTTGTTCAGGGGTGAAGTTCCAAAACATTGGAGGTGCCCACTGTCCTAGGTACTTGCCCATGGTCTCCCACACACCCTGCCACTCATAACTATCCAGCCTTGGAGCAGATCTCTGGATGATATTCTTAAACTGCTTATTAACCTTAGACAAAACCGAAACAATATTCCCAAGAACTACCAATAGATATATCTTAACTACCCAAGGATGTTCAAGATGATACTGAAAAGTTGTTGTATTAAAGGAGGAAACATCATAGAAGAAAGCAACGAAGGTGCCATTCTGTATGTCCTCCACAGAAAACCTCTCAGAGGAAGAGGTATAATTGCTAATTGTCTCCATGAGGTGGTACCCAAAGTACAGTAATGGCTTCACTACAGAACCCAAATACCAGATAACGCTCAAGGTCAGTGTTATAAAAACAAATCTCCCAGGCAAAACATCACTAATCACTGCAGAGCACAGCAAACTGCAAAACCCAACACCAATCTTTAACCTGTACAGCAAAAAAGAAGAGCATGGTGCAGATCAGATAAACTACGATCGAGAACAGATGAATCAATATTATGACCGGCAACTGCTAACAGATAGAAATTCCTTAATACACTCTGGTTAATCTGTTATCATCTGAAACCCTTCGAGCCCCACGTTGGGCGCCAAAAAGGACTGTCGTGGTTTAACCCCAGCCAGCAACTAAGCACCACACAGCCGCTCGCTCACTCCCCCCACCCCAGTGGGATGGGGTAGAGAATTGGAAGGGTGAAAATGAGAAAACTCGTGGGCTGAGATAAGGACAGTTTAATAATTGAAGTAAAATAAAATAGAATAGTAGTAATAGTAGCAGTAGTAGTAATAACAATAATAGTAATACAATAATAACATACAAAGCAAGTGATACACTATACAATTGGCTCACCACCCACCGACCAATGCCCAGCACGTCCCCAAGCAACGATCGCTGCCCCCCAGCCAACTCCCCCCAGCTTATATACTGAGCATGACGTCATATGGTATGGAATAGCCCTTTGGCCAGTCTGGGTCAGCTGTCCTGGCTGTGCCCCCTCCCAGCTTCTTGTGCACCTGGCAGAGCATGGGAAGCTGAAAAGTCCTTGACCGGTGTAAGCACTACTTAGCAACAACTAAAACATCAGTGTGTTATCAACATTATTCTCATCCTAAATCCAAAACACAGCACTATACCAGCTACTAGGAAGAAAAATCAACTTAGCTACTTCGCTTTGACATTTAATTTAACTTAGTTGCATTAAAAATCAGTGCTTTTGAAACTTCTTTTACATGGACTGATTTCCTGGCCTGCCCTTTTCCCTGGGGAGACCCCTGCTGCGCACTGACGTGTTCTACACTTATGTATATAATTCCGTAGACAGAAAAGGACTGTCCACAGATCCACATTTTCTTTACAGCATAAAGAGCTATATTGTATGTGCAATTGTCAAAGGGAAATAATATATATTTAGTTTTATTCTAGAATGGTTAATGAAAATGTCTTGTCTGTGGCAGTTCCAACTTTGGGCACAAGAGGTAGATGTTTTCACATGAAACTTCCAGCAAATGCTCAACATTACTGAACAACTCCCTGTTACGCTCCAAGGTAAGTGATAATCAGCAATTGTTCATTTCCTTTTTTATGTCTTGTGTAGGAACACATTTACAAAAAGTGAGATTAATTGTAAAGATGTAATGTGGAGATTGGGAGTAGCCATGAATTGACTTATAATGGACTACAGTGGGTTATTTATATGTGCCCAGGGGATCCTAGGACTTCAGAGGGGATGAAGTGTCTTGTTAATATTTTGTTCTCCAGACAAAGAATTTGAACCTTGTATGCACTTATGAGACAAGAGTACAAATAGTAAAGCTGATTTGAGTGATGGAGTACATGTCACTGGCATTCACCTGCCCTGCACTGAATCTAATGATTTTCTACATGGATTGGAATTGTTTTGTGAGTTATTTCTTGCTCTCTGCAAGCTAAGCAATTAATGATTAAAAGTCAAGAGTAGCTGTTCCCTCAGACAATATTAAGTTTTAATCAGTGTTATGTTTACATTATGTGGTTGATATTTTTCTTTAATAAGAAGTCGTAGGGAAGAAATACTTGAGTCTATGAAAATATTTGTATTTTTAATATTGTGAGAATTTGTCCATTCCTAGATATCATAGAGAAAAAGTGACACATTACCTGTATTTACTTTCCATAGGGACTGTCGTGGTTTAACCCCAGCCAGCAACTAAGCACCACACAGCCGCTCGCTCACTCCCCCCACCCCAGTGGGATGGGGGAGAGAATTGGAAGGGTGAAAGTCAGAAAAACTCATAGGTTGAGATAAGAACAGTTTAATAATTGAAGTAAAATGAAATAGAATAGTAGTAATAGTAATAATAATAATAATAATAATACAAAAATAATATACAAAGCAAGTGATACACTATACAATTGGCTCACCACCCGCCGATCAATGCCCAGCACATCCCCGAGCAGCGATCGCTATCCCCCAGCCAACTCCCCCCAGCTTATATACTGAGGATGATGTCATATGGTATGGAATAGACCTTTGGCCAGTCTGGGTCAGCTGTCCTGGCTGTGCCCCCTCCCAGCTTCTTGTGCACCTGGCAGAGCATGGGAAGCTGAAAAGTCCTTGACTAGTGTAAGCACTACTTAGCAACCACTAAAGCATCAGTGTGTTATCAACATTATTCTCCTACTAAATCCAAAACACAGCACTATACCAGCTACTAGGAAGAAAATCAATACTATCCCAGCTGAAACCAGGACAATTATTTATGTTACAAATGTGCTAGCACGTTATACTGCTTTCTTGCCTAGTATTAGACAAAGAAATCTCACTTCATTCCCAACCTGCTTGTTATACACATAATAGAAAACTAATGTGGTTACATTTCTTTAAAAAGTTCTACTACAAAGTAAATATTTTGTATATTCTGCAAGTCTAAAGTTTTTCTTAAAGCAATAAATGGGTAGAAAAGCAACATCCCTTTATACAATGCAAACTACACAGCTACATGAAGAGCAAAGAATCATAAAGTGATAAAATGGCTTTTTTATCTCTTATATGAGATATTTTCAGACAAAGGATATTCCAAAAAAGAATTTTGAAATTTTGACATTTTCTGCCTAATAATTTTAGTGAAAATATAAAGATAATAATAGGCTACCTTTACAGTATATCTGTATTTTATTTGCAGTTCACTTAAAATGTCACAAAGCGCCAAGCTTCTGACCAGCACACAAACATGTTCAATATTTAGAATCATAGAATCATAGAATCATTTAGGTTGGAAAAGACCCTTAAGATCATCGAGTCCAATCATAAACCTAACACTGCCAAGTCCACCACTAAACCATGTCCCTAAGCGCCACATCTACACATCTTTTAAATACCTCCAGGGATGGGGACTCAACCACTTCCCTGGGCAGCCTGTTCCAGTGCCTGACGACCCTTTCGATGAAGAAGTTTTTCCTAATATCCAACCTAAACTTCCCCTGGCGCAGCTTGAGGCCATTTCCTCTCATCCTATCACTTGTTACTAGGGAGAAGAGACTGACCCCCACCTCGCTACAACCTCCTTTCAGGTTGTTGTAGAGAGCAATAAGGTCTCCCCTCACCCTCCTCTTCTCCAGACTAAATAACCCCAATTCCCTCAGCTGCTCCTCATAAGACTTGTTCTCCAGACCCTTCACCAGCTTCATTGCCCTTCTCTGGACATGCTCCAGCACCTCAATGTCCTTCTTGTAGTGAGGGGCACAAAACTGAACACAGTATTCGAGGTCCAGCCTCATCAGTGCCGAGTACAATGGGACGATCACCTCCCTGGTCCTGCTGGCCACACTATTCCTGACGCAAGCCAGGTTGCTATTGGCCCTCTTGGCCACCTGGGTACACTGCTGGCTCATATTCAGCCAGCTGTTGACCAACACCCCCAGGTCCTTTTCCACCAGGCAGCTTTCCAGCTGCTCTTCTCCAAGCCTGTAGCGTTGCATGGAGTTGTTGTGACCCAAGTGCAGGACCCAGCACTTAGCCTTGTTGAATCTCATACAGCTGGCCTTGGCCCATCGATCCAGCCTGTCCAGGTCCCTCTGTAGGGCCTTCCTACCCTCCAGCAGATTGACACTCCCTCCCATCTTGGTGTCATCTGCAAACTTACTGAGGGTGCACTCGATCCCCTCATCCAGATCATCAATAAAGATATTAAACAGAACTGGCCCCAGTACTGAGCCCTGGGGAACACCACTTGTGACCAGCTGCCAGCTGGATTTGACTCCATTCACCACCACTCTTTGGGCCCAGCCATCCAGACAGTTTTTTACCCAGCAAAGAGTATATCTGTACAAGCCATGAGCAGCCAGCTTCTCCAGGAGAATGCTGTGGGAGACAGTGTCAAAGGCCTTACTAAAGTCCAGGCAGACAACATCCACAGCCTTTCCCTTATCCACTGAGCCGGTCACCTTGTCATAGAAGGAGATCAGGTTAGTCAAGCAGGACCTTCAGGAAGAGCTAGACCTTCCCTGACCTCACAACATTTCCTGAGCCTTAAGCCCATGCCCCAAAATACACAGGAATTAACATAATTTGATGGTTTTTTTCAAAGATATCTCTGCAGAGACTAGAGGCCTGGAACCCATCATACTTCAGAGTCTGGAAATGCCTGTTTTGGTATGTAATAAAAGAGAGGGAATAGAGGATCCAGTAACACAAAAGTTAGAAATAGAAGAATCTTACAATTAAAAAAACATAGAAGTATCCTCAATCAGATGGTTACATTTTTAGATACTATCTTTTAGTGTAGGTAAATATATGCACTCTGGTCTTGAAATGCAATAAAGTGCTTATTAGGCTTCTTCTGTCAGACAAATATAGCTTTGATATACAAATCAGGAAAAGACTTCTTAGATACAGCAATGTGTAAGCTTTTTCCTTTAAGGAATATTTTTTAAGAAACATTTTCATCAAAATGTGCTCTTGCCTAGAAAGGTTGGACCAGATGATCCTTGAGGTCCCCTCCAACCTATGATTCTATGATTCTATGAAATACTAGTATTCAGATAAAAAATTATTATAACTGGTGCACTAAAAGTAAACCAACTTTAGAAAAGAAGAAGGCCTGTATACAAGATAAAATATTTACATGAGATAGATAGAGAGTTCTAGGACTACTAACAGAAAGACCTACTTTAACTAAGAAGAAGGAAAAGTATTTCAAATTGCCAGGGTATCCTCTTTTATTTATGTGGTGGGTTGAGCTTGGCTGGATGCCAGGTGCCCACCAAGCCACTCTATCACTCCCCTTCCTCAGCTGGACAGAGGGATAAAAATACGACAAAAGGCTCATGGGTCGAGATAAGGACAGTTTAATAAAGCAAAAGCAAAGGCTGCATGCAGAAGCAAAGGAAAACAAAATATTTTTCTCTATTTCCCATCAGCAGGCAATGTCCAGCCACTTCCCAGGAAGTAGGGCTTCAGTACATGGTAGTGGTCGCTCTGGAAGACAAACGTCATAATAATGAATGCCCCCCTCCTCCTTCTTTCTCTTAGCTTTTATTGCTGAACAGATGTCATATTGATGTCCTGCAGAAACAAGAATTTTCCAATTAGCAAAACTACTAATCACCTGTGCCTTGGGAAAGGAATTTGGGAGGGAGCTAAAAGATATGGAAGTGTTTGTTTAAGTAATAAACCATGGAAAACTAACAGCTCTAACCTTGTAGAAGAGCTAACAAGCTGATAAAAGGGAACATCTTGGTGCCAAAGACTGGACAGTGGCCAGAGAAGCATGAAGTCTGATAAAACTGCAGTAATTGGGTGAAAGGTAAATCTGGCGAGAGGAGATCGCGACCACCAACTCAATTCAGGACCAAAAAGACTTGCCCCTCCCACACCTGAAAGGAGCATCCATGCTAATTTACATAGCAAGCGAGGCTAATTTAAATACAGTTAACCAATAGTGTATGAAATGTTAATCACTAACCAATAAGTGTAAATTTGGGCGGGTTTATATTAATCATGTAACCTGCTAAATATGTTGTAGTTTTGTATGCTGGTGTGCTTGATTTGTGGAATTTCCACTGAGCACCCTGTGCAGAATAAAGCAATGTCAGCTCTCTTAACTAGAATTTTAGTCTTTTGTTTGGAGGGTTTCTCAATTACGTGCAACAATATGGTATGGAATATCCCTTTGGTCAGTTTGGGTCAGCTGTCCTGGCTACATCCCCTCCCAAGATCTTGCCCACCCCCAGCCTACTGGCCTTTGGGGGGGGGAGGGGAATGTTGTAGAGACAGCCTTGATGCTGTGCCAGCACTGCTCAGCAGTAGCCAAAACACTGGTGTGTTATCAACACCTTTCTAGCTGCCAATACAAAGCACAGCACTATGAGGGCTGCTATGGGGTGTGGCAATTAATCACGGACTCCGCGTATGAGTTTAGGCGAAGACAAGCGAAGACAAGTGAAGAAGACGACAACAACGACAATGACAATGGCAATGGCGATGATAATAACGATGACACTTTATTTTTACAATCTATCCCTTTTATAATATGATTTAGTGTTCACGAGCAAGCAAAACCCATTTCATTGGCTACTGTCTTGCGTCCACATGTCTCTTCAGCGTTACTTATTGGTTCTTCAAGCTGGTGCACGCGAATTCCTCTTTCAGGGATATATCCAATCTCATCCTTATTTTTCTGCCTCTAAGTTTCACAAACTTGTTTGTAACAAGCCTCAAGGGCACAGCTGCATCTCGTCAAAGTAAAACACAATCTCATTTATTCCCACAATGGGGAAAGTTAATTCCATCTCAGCTAGACCCAGTACAATTCAGAATATTCAGAATATGGGATGGCATGCCATGGTTAGAGGGATGGGGTACTATCGGGGGATGGGATGCTAACGGGGGCCCTCAGCCTGTTGATCTGAGGCATGCTGGAGACACTGCAGCACAGTCGAAGTCTTAGGGGGATGAGTGGGGCGCTCTTGAGGTAATAGGAGCCAACAGGGAAGTATCAGAGAAATTCCTCAAGGGAACCAAGGGATGTTCCTCCAAGAAGGTGACACAGACAGCCCAGCTGAAGTGCCTCTATACCAATGCACGCAGCATGGGCAACAAACAGGAAGAGCTGGAAGCTACCATGCTGCTAGAAAGTTATGACCTAGTTGCCATCACTGAAACTTGATGGGACAAATCCCATCACTGGAGTTCAGCTAGCGAAGGCTACAGGCTGTTCAGAAGGGACAGGTGAGGTAGGAGGGGCGGAGGCATTGCCCTCTACGTCAAGAAATGGATAGAGTGTGAAGAGCTGTCTCTGAAGAACAGCCACGAGCAGGTTGAAAGTTTATGGGTAAGAACTGGAGACCGAGGCAACAAAGGGAACCTTGTGGTTGGGGGGTCTAATACAGGCCGCCTGATCAAGGGGAGCCTATTGATGAAGCCTTTTTTCTCCAACTACAGGAAGCTTCGTCCTCACAGGCTTTTGTCCTGCTGGGGGATTTTAACCACCCTGACATCTGCTGGGAAAGTAACATGGCAGGCGGTAGGCAATCTAGGAGACTCCTGGAGTGCATGGAGGACAATTTCCTAAGCCAGGTAACAGATAGCCCTACCAGAGGGGATGCAGTACTGGACCTGGTGATCACCAATGCAAGTGAGCTCATTGGTGATGTCAGGATTGGAGGCAGTCTAGGCTGCAGTGATCATGCACTGGTAGAGTTCACAGTCCAGAGAGATAAGGGTCAGGTGAAGAGTATAGTCAGGACCCTGAATTTTAGGAAAGCAAACTTCCAGCTCTTCAAGGAGTTAATCAACAGGACCCCCTGGGAAATGGCCCTCAGGGACAGGGGAGCAGAACAGAGCTGGCAGGTCTTCAATTATGCTTTCCATAGGGCACAAGAGCTCTCGATTCCCAGATGCAGGAAATCGGGCAAGGAAGGGAAGAGGCCGGCATGGCTGGCATGGCTGAGCCATGACCTGCTGGTCAAACTAAAGGGCAAGAAGAGACTGCACAGGCAGTGGAAGAAGGGAGGGGTATCTTGGGAAGAGTACAGGGACACTGCCCAGTTGTGTAAGGATGGATCAAGGCCAAGGCTCGGCTGGAGCTGAACCTGGCAAGGGATGCAAAGAATAATAAGGGCTTCTGTAGGTACATTAACCAGAAAAGGAAGGTTAAAGAAAGCGTACCCCCTCTGATGAGCAGAAGTGGCAAGCTGGTAACAACAGACGAGGAGAAGGCTGAGGTACTCAACAACTTCTTTGCCTCAGTCTTCACTGGCAATCTCTCTCCTCACACCTTCTGAGTCAATGGACCATTTGATGGGGATCAGGGGGGCAGAGGTCCTCCCACTGTAAGAGAAGATCAGGTTCACAACCACCTAAGGAGCCTGAACATACATAAGTCTATGGGACCTGATGAGATGCATCCCAGAGTCCTGAGGGAATTGGCTGATGTAGTTGCCAAGCCACTCTCCATGATATTTGAAAAGTCATGGCAGTCAGGTGAAGTCCCTGGGGACTGGAAAAAGGGAAACATTGCACCCATTTTTACAAAGGGTAGAAAGGAGGACCCTGGGAACTACTGACCTGTCAGCCTCGCCTCTGTGCCTGGGAAGATCATGGAACAGACCCTCCTAGAAGCTATGCTGAGGCACATGGAGGACAGGGAGGTGATTCGAGACAGCCAGCACGGCTTCACCAAGGGCAAGTCCTGCCTGAGCAACCTAGTGGCCTTCTATGATGGAGTGACTGCATCAGTAGACGAGGGAAGAGCTATGCATGTCATCTATCTGGACTTCTGTAAGGCCTTTGACACGGTCCCCCACAACATCCTTCTCTGTAAATTGGAAGGATAGGGATTTGATGGGTGGACTGATCGGTGGATAAGGAATTGGCTGGATGGTCGCATCCAGAGGGTAGTGGTCGATGGCTCGATGTCCAGATGGAGATCAGCGACGAGTGGTGTCCCTCAGGGGTCTGTACAGGGACCAGTACTGTTCAATATCTTCATCAATGACATAGCAGGATCGAGTGCACCCTCAGCAAGTTTGCAGATGACACCAAGCTGAGAGGTGCAGTTGACATGCCTGAGGGATGGGATGCCATCCAGAGGGACCTGGACAAGAGAAATGGGCCTGTGTGAACCTCATGAGGTTCAACAAGGACAAGTGCAAGGTCCTGCACCTGGGTCGGGGCAATCCCCGGTATCAGTACAGGCTGGGGAATGAAGGGGATTGAGAGCAGCCCTGAGGAGAAGGACTTGAGGGTACTGATAGATGAAAAGCTGGACATGAGCTGGCAATGTGCTCTCACAGCCCAGAAAGCCAACCGTATCCTGGGCTGCATCAAAAGAAGCGTGGCCAGCAGGTCAAGGGAGGTGATTCTGCCCCTCTACTCCACTCTGGTGAGACCCCACCTAGAGTACTGCATTGTCCTGGTTTCAGCTGGGATAGAGTTAATTTTCTTCTTAGTAGCTGGTAGAGTGCTGTGTTTTGGGTTTAGGATGAGAATAATGTTGATAACACACTGATGTTTTAGTTGTTGCTAAGTAGTGCTAAGCTGTTGCTAAATAGTTGCTAAGTAGTGCTTACACTGGTCAAGGGCTTTTCAGCTTCCCATGCTCTGCCTGGTGCACGGGGTGGGGGGGGGGGGGGGTGCTGGGAGGGAGAACAGCCAGGACAGCTGACCCAGACTGGCCAAAGGGCTATTCCATACCATATGACGTCATGCTCAGTATATAAGCTGGGGGAAGAAGAAGGAAGGGGGGGGACGTTCGGCATGATGGCGTTTGTCTTCCCAAGTAACCGTTACGCGTGATGGAGCCCTGCTTTCCTGGAGATGGCTGAACACCTGCCTGCCCATGGGAAGTAGTGAATGAATTCCTTGTTTTGCTTGGTTTGCATGCGCAGCTTTTGCTTTACCTATTTAACTGTTCTATTTCATTTTACTTCAATTATTAACCTGTTCTTATCTCAACCCACGAGTTTTCTCCCTTTTACCCTTCCGATTCTCTCCCCCATCCCATCAGTGGGGGAGTGAGCGAGCGGCTGTGTGGTGCTTAGTTGCTGGCTGGGGTTAAACCACGACATGCGTCCAGCTCTGAGGTCCTCAGCACAGGAAGGACATGGACCTGTTGGAGCGGGTCCAGAGGAGGGCCACAAAGATGATCAGAGGGATGGAACACCTCTCCTATGAGGAAAGGCTGAAAGAGCTGGGGTTGTTCAGCCTGGAGAAGAGAAGGCTCTGGGGAGACCTTATTGCGGCCTTTCAGTACTTAAAGGGGGCTTATAAGAAAGATGGGGACAGACTTTTTAGCAGGGCCTGTTGTGATAGGACAGGGGGTAATGGTTTTAAACTACAAGAGGGTAGATTCAGACTAGATATGAGGAAGAAATTTTTTACAATGAGGGTGGTGAAACACTGGAACGGGTTGCCCAGAGAGGTGGTAGATGCCCCATCCTTGGAAACATTCAAGGACAGGCTGGATGGGGCTCTGAGCAACCTGATTTAGTGGAAGAAGTCCCTGCTTATTGCAGGGGGGTTGGACTCGATGACCTTTAAAGGTCCCTTCCATCCCAAAGCATTCTATGATTGATTCTGTGATATAGAAGAAAACTGTTTTGGGGAACACTTTCAGAAACGAACTTAAAAGAATTACTTTTTTCAATTGTTTGGAAGACAGTAGCAAAACCGAGAAACAATAACATTATACAGAAGAAAGAGACATGGACATTTCTTATACTTACCACTTGTTTTAATTATAAAGCCATTAGGACAGTTGATTGGAGACACAGAAGAAGCTGGAGGGAAATAGAAAATAAGATTTCATTATATGCTTATGACTTTATGTTCTTCATACAATATACATAATAAAGTTAGAAAGGATTATAGGAAATAAAGCTTTTTATCAGCAATGAGGGTATGAATTAAAATGCTATAAGTCACAGATACTGTGTTGTGGCTAAAACAGTAAAAGATGACAGATGACATAAAAATGTATAGATAATAAATTTAGATATTTTGGCACTAATGTTCTAAATAAGGAGAACCTTTTTCAATGAAATATGGAATGGCAATTACTTACTATGATGTAAATGGGAAAATATTATTACCAGTGAAATGACCTGGCTAATTCCAGGGCTTTAAATGAATAGTTAGACTTTTGTATCCCTTTTTTCCTGAATCTCTTTTAATCCACAGGAGAATCTTAAGGAAATCTATAAAAATAATTAAGCAACTCCTAAGGGTTAAATTGTAAGATAATATGAAAAATCGAACAACTGAAATAATCCTGCAGCAGGAGAAAGCAGGGCAGTGCTGTCCTAATTCCCAGAGGAAACACTTCTTCAAAAACACTGATAGAACAGAACTTACTGACCTAGATCCTGTAATGTAACTCAGCCCAAAATCTTCAGTCTAAAAATTCCAGGAAGCATGAAAGAGTCTCTGGAATTTAAAAGCACAAGTGGCAGTATATGGCACTTTGGGCAATATGGAATTATCCAATATAAATGTTATATACATACACACACACACAAATGTTATACACACACACACATGCATTTACATATATAGAGAAAGAGGGAGAGGAGAGAGATGTTTTCACATCAGAGTCAAATGAAAAATTGCACAAGTCTTGAAACAAGGGGAATTCATGGCATACAACCTTAGACAACATATTTATAATAGATATATTTAAAGATAACTGTGATATGAATTTTTAAAAGCAGTCCTTTATGAAAAATCTCTTAGAAAGCAAGCTAATAAAGCTATTTACCTTATGAAATTTCATACAGAAATTTGAAATGTGCAAAGGCAATGGAAACTTTTGTAATGTATTATTTCAAAGCTATGCTTTTAAAGACAAAATTCAAAGTCTGTAAATTGTGTGGATTGCAAATATGAACCAACAGCAAAAGATTAGAATGAGCTAATGCAGATCACAACTGTTATCTCAAATTGTGGGAAAATAATGGAAGATTGGCAAGGAGGATTGTAAACATGCTCAAGTGACTTGCAGCTGGCTTGTAGAAAAACACATATATCATACTAATTATTGTTTAGCCTTGTGTGTTGGACAAGTAGAAGATCTGTTTTTAGATAACATAGGCCTGTGATGGACTTAGAGGCACCCTATTAAACACGCTTGAGATTCCTGCCCTGCTGCGGGAAAGATCAAAGCACAGTGGTAAACTGCGCGAATCCCTGATAAACAGGCAAAACCAGCAGGTTCAGCGATCTTCTAGCATGGACCGAGCTCCGCAGTGCCTGCGTCCCCGCTTGTGTGCCTCTGCCCGGGTGCTGCTTCAGGGATCCCCCAGCTGGTGAGGTAACAAAAATAAATTTACTCTTTGCATTTCATCTGTAGTTCTGTGGTTGTTCCTGTGTCCTGCCTGTGCCAGCTCACACACTTGGTGTAGTCGGTAGGATCCAGGAACAGCCATGCCATGGCTGGCAAAAAAGTCGGGGACTGGGGAGGCCACAACGGTGACTGCCCGTATTCTGGGATGGGCCAGTACTGAGCGCTGGACCCTTGTGGCCACTTTCTTGGCTACATGGGCTCTGCCAGAAGCATGGCCTGAAATAGATGATGGGGCGGTGGTTACCCCCCAGACAATTGAAATGGCTGTGCACGGATTGCCATGGAAAGTAGCATCGGATTCTCACAAGTTAGCGGGGAGATTGGCATGGTTATTAGTTACCAGTCTTAGAGCTCTTGACCGTGAAGTTGTTGCATTACGGACTAAAATGAGAGAATTGGAAAAGGAAGTTGGGACTTTACAAGATGCAAAGGCAATTGTGCAAGAAGTAATTACTACTCAAGCAGAGCGGTGCCATGGGCTGCAAGATACTGTAGAATGGTTGATAGCACATATTGCTAATAAACAGGGTGGGGGGAGTGAGCGAGCAGCTGTGTGGTGCTTAGTTGCTGGCTGGGGTTAAACCACGACAGTCCTTTTTGGCGCCCAACGTGGGGCATGAAGGGTTCAAGATAACGACAGATTTGATTGGAATGTGCTAGATGATTGAATTTATAGCTGTTATTGCTGTTTAGCTATTAATCGGCAGGCTTCTGTGCTTGCCACGGGGCTTGCTTGCCTTACTGTATATTAGAGTCTAGTGCTCGTTAGTGGCTGCTTTTTGCTTTTGCTGCTTGCTGTACTGCTGTGGTGCTTATCATCTTACTCTGCTGTGCCTGGGAACATTTTGATAACAGCAATGGCTCATGCATTGATTACGGGATTCAATCTGGACAGGGTAGCAGTAACAAGAAGTATCAAAATGCAGCTTTTGAGAGGAGCGCCTGCCTCACTAAAACCCTTGATTACACCAGCAGTCACAAATGCTACGGGTAATGTAGGCACCCTAGCAAATACCTTGAGGGAAATTGGGGTTGTAACTTCAGGACCATCTGTGCAGGTGGTGAATAAAGGAAAGCCAGCAAAACCTAAAGGAGTTACATCACAGGTGATGAGAAAACAACTGTGGAATGGTCTTGTACAAGCTGGTGTCCCACGATCAGAAATAAATGGGATTACAACATCAGAAATGTTTCGCCGATGGCAAAAGTTAGCACCTACAAAAAAAGCCGACCGTCCCTGGCCCCACCACCAACTCTGCACCCACCCTCCACCCCCACCTGCCACCTCAAGGCAAGGCACAACCTGGCAAATGCCAAAACAGCAGAAATGAAGGTTTGGCAGGTCCCCCAGTATTGCCGCCACTGTAGCCTCTTACTGTGAGGGGGACCAATGCCCCTATGTTCCTTTAACTATAAAGTGGCAGTCTGGGGGGATTTTACATGTGTTAGCTCTGGTGGATACTGGAGCTGAGGTTACTCTATGTCCTGGTTAATTTTCTTCCTAGTAGCTGGTATAGTGCTGTGGTTTGGATTTAGGATGAGAATAATGTTGATAACACACTGATGTTTTAGTTGTTGCTAAGTAATTCTTACACTAGTCAAGGACTTTTCAGCTTCCCATGCTCTGCCAGGTGCACAAGAAGCTGGGAGGGAGCATAGCCAGGACAACTGACCCAGACTGGCCAAAGGGCTATTCCATACCATATGACATCATGCTCAGTATATAAACTGGGGGAGTTGGCCGGGGGCCAGCGATCGCTGCTCAGGGATGTGCTGGGCATTGGTCGGTGGGTGGTGAGCCAATTGTATAGTGTATCATTTGCTTTGTATATTATTAGTAGTAGTAGTAGTATTAGTATTACTACTACTACTACTACTATTCTATTTCATTTTACTTCAATTATTAAACTGTTCTTATCTCAACCCATGAGTTTTCTCCCTTTTACTCTTCTGATTCTCTCCCCAGTCCCACCGGGGAGGGGGGAGTGAGCAAGCAGCTGTGTGGTGCTTAGTTGCTGGCTGGGGTTAAACCACGACACTGTATTACATAGTAATATTAATAATAAAGAAGCCACATCACAGATCTGTGGACTGGGGGGAAATCCGACCCCTGCCCTCCAAGCTAAGGTTACCTTAACAATAGGAAATGCCTTGTTGAGGGTTTTTAGCTGTTGGGGTGGATAAGAAATGGGGCCAATATGACTGCATATTGCTAAAATTTTTACTTCACTTCATGTTTCGTTGCAAATGCTTGGCAGAACCACTGACCAAGCTTATCTTTTAGATGGGACATCTAGGTGAAACTGCATCACTTTTTTAACATTTCTCAGATAGTTACTAAGCGGATGGAGTACTTATTTTCATGTTGCACTTTTCACATAAATGTTCATCTGAATTTAATACCAAATATGTTATTTTGCTGACTGCATTTTCTCAGCATTTCTACAATGCTCCAATAGATGCCCTTTCACAAAAATAGAAACAGTATTGTTTTGTTGCTAAATATTTCTCAAATGTTAAGTGCATCTCACAGCAATGACCTTGGCATGAAGCAGAAAGTATACAGCTTCTTTATTCTGTTACTATGAATATTGCAAATTGAATAAGAAGCATTTTAGAATGCAATTACACTTCTGAATAGAAATTTTGCAAATTCGATATTCTTGACTCAAAATTTTGCTCTTTGTGTTCTGTATCACATCTGGGTTCTATATTATTCAAGTTTTCAATGATTGCAAATGTGGATTTTCTTCTGATTCATACAGCATGAAAAAAATAACCAAATTTGAGTTATAGTGGTAGTTTGTATCAAAAAATAGAAACTCCTTTGAGTCTAAGAATATACTTCTCTATACATTTTTTTAGAAGCTAAAAACATAGCAAAATTCTCCATTCTTTGAAAGCTGGACTAAGTTTGGAAAGCAGAAAAGCAATAAATATGGAACCCTTTTATTACTATTTTTGCAAAGTCACATTTCACAGCAGGTCCAGACTTTACAGTGCCACTACCAAACATTTTAAATATCCTGTAGGATGGTACATTTGTATGGTGCAAATGGAAGTCTGTTTCTAAAGGAATGGAGTTGCACACCCACCAACATTAGTGAGAATCTTAATTCTTTCCTTTGCTATTTATTTCTGTGGATGGAATTGGAAGAAAGAGGGGGAATAAATACTCACTGAGAAAAGCATTGAAGACAGATTTCTAAGGATAAGTAGCATTTGATGGGTATGTTGGAATAATTACTTGGACAAAAACTAAAAGAACATTTGCTTACTTACAAAAAATACACAGAACTACTCCATGTGTGAAACTGCTTATTAACTAGTTCTTCTTTAACATAACATATGCAAAGGCCATTTTTCTCAGTGAAAGAAAGCTATTATGTAAGGAGTTTCATCTATACTGTTAAATTATTGTCCAGCATATAACCATACTTTTTCCTTGGAGTCAAGGTGTTAGGAATTCAGCTCTCACCTGCTATTTTTTGAACAATATTTCCTTTCAGGCATTTGATGAACCCCAAAGGGGTTTGTTGCTTACATATTTAAGTCTTAATTCCATAATTTTTCCCAACAGTAGTTTCCAGATGATGACTAATATCTACCTTCTTTCTCGGATCTCTACAGTTATTGTACTGTGAAAACCAGAAAAATGAGGGTCTTCTTGAGGAAAAAACCCACACAAAAACTGCTTGAGGGATTCAAGGAAATTCAATAAATAGAGATTACAATTATTAAACATTGTGATAAACAGGTGTCAATGTTGTCTGCTATCAGTCTTCCTTTCCTAAAACCTTTCTGAGCCCAAGATAGCTCAAAACATACTGATACAACACCTGATGTCTCTTCTGGGTCCTGTTTGCTCCTTCTTTGAAAGATATTTTAACAATTTTAAATATGCCTCAAATGACCTGGCAAGTTCTAGCTGCGCTGACAGCATGACACCAATAGCTTATGCTGGAAGCAAAGATGCCAGGCCAGCTGCGATAGAGCTGGAAGCCAGGGCTAGGTGAAGGGGTCCCTGGGCTGATCAACTGCTGACCTGCCCCCGAGTTTTGTCAGGGGGGCTGGGGACAGGGACAGCTAGTTGTTCCACTCCAGAGGGGATCTTGGTGCTCAGGCAGCATGTAGGACCCTGGGGTGGAAACAGGATGACCCAAAGCAACAGTAATAGGTGTCCCCATTGTCACTTAGACTAGACTAGACTAGAATATTTCAGTTGGAAGGGACCTACAACGATCATCTAGTCTAACTGCCTGACCCCTTCAGGGCTGACCAAAAGTTAAAGCACGTTGTTAAGGGCATTGTCCAAATGCCTCTTAAACACTGACAGGCATGGGGCATCGACCACCTCTCTAGGAAGCCTGTTCCAGTGTTTGACCACCCTCTCGGTAAAGAAATGCTTCCTAATGTCCAGGCTAAACCTCCCCTGGCACAGCTTCGAACCATTCCCATGCGTCCTGTCACTGGATACCAGGGAGAAGAGCTCAGCACCTCCCTCTCCACTTCCCCTCCTCAGGAAGCTGTAGAGAGCAATGAGGTCGCCCCTCAGCCTCCTTTTCCCCAAACTAGACAAACCCAGAGTCCTTAGCTGGTCCTCCTCATAGGACTTGCCTTCCAGCCCTCTCACCAGCTTTGTTGCCCTCCTCTGGACACATTCAAGGACCTTCACATCCTTCTTAAATTGCGGGGCCCGGAACTGCACACAGTACTCAAGGTGAGGTCGCAGCAACGCTGAATACAGCAGGATAATCACCTCTCTCAACCAGCTGGTTATACTGTGTTTGATGCACCCCAGGATGCAGTTTGCCCTCTTGGCTGCCAGGGCACACTGCTGACTCATATTGAGCCCGCTGTCAACCAGTACCCCCAGGTCCCTTTCTGCAGGGCTGCTCTCCAGCCACTCCTCTTCCAATTTATACTTGTGTCCAGCATTACTCCGTCCCAGGTGCAGAATCTGGCATTTGTTCTTGTCAGATTTCATCCCATTAATCATTGCCCAATGCTCCAATCTATCTAGATCCCTCTGCAAGGCCTCCTGTCCCTCAAGAGAGTCAACAGCACCTCCCAGTTTAGTATCATCAGCAAACTTGCTAATGGTGCATTCAACTCCTGCATCCAGACCGTTGATAAATATATTGAACAGAACTGGCCCTAGAATTGAGCCCTGAGGAACCCTGCTGGTGACCGGTCGCCAGCCAGATGTAGTCCCATTCACTAGAACCCTTTGAGCTCTGCCCTTCAGCCAGTTCTTCACCCAGTGCACTGTATCAAAACCAGAACATTCATCATTAAAATAACAAGCTCATCAATGCTTAGCAAGCACTATGCAGTAATATAATCATTGGTTTTGTTTAAAGCGTGGTACTATGTTTCAAAGTGAGCTTCTTTACACTAATCAGATCCTTCTGGTGTCTTTTTTTTTATTGAGCTTAGTGAAAGCGTCATCTCATGTATCAAACCAGGCACACGTATCAAATGCTAACTTAAAAATATGGAAAAGAGGTTAGAGTTTTCAAGGCAAATGTCCTTGAGAACTAAAATAATAGATTATTTATCACATTTTTTGCTGGCCACTTAGAGTACTTAAACCATGCTGCTAGTCTGTAGATATTGATAGTCTAGGATATTGATAGTACACTAGTAGATGAAAAATTAATTCTTCATTTCTGCTATGAATGCCCATGAGACTTATCAAAGGGTAATATCTAGCACTTTTTAATACCTGGTTATGAGCTGCACTCCAGCACTTCCAGGGGCTGGAGAGGTTTACATTTATTTCAGGGTTCTATTACAGATTCATAAGTTAGTCTTTACTAAAGGACATATTGGATTTTTCTAAGGGAAAAAACTTGATTTGCATTGATTCACAGTATTCTAATGGTACATACATTCCTCTAAATTTTTTTCTTTCGATGAGCACACAGTATTTGGCTGGAGCAGAGCACTCTGCATGCACTACAGCTCTACCACACAGTAATAATGATACCATACAATATTTGAAAGGTTTTGGCAACCCAGTTTAATAGATCTGCACTAAGTATGTACCCTGTCCATCACTCTTTATTCCACATAATTGTTAACAATATTCTCAGCTTCATCTGCAATGCTTATGGAAAGAATGAAACAAGAATATCCTTGGCAAAACATTAACTTTGTCAGTGGCCAATCTTTTTCACCAAGAACCTGCATGTTTTCTCTCCAACTGTGCTGGTTTTGGCTGGGGTAGAGTTAATTTTCTCCATAGTAGCTAGTATGGGGCTATGTTTTGGATTTGTGCTGGAAACAGTGTTGATAATACAGGGATGTTTTTGTCATTGCTGAGCAGTGCTTACACAGAGTCAAGGCCTTTGATGCTTCTCACACCACCCCACCAGCAAGTAGGCTGGGGATGCACAAGAAGTTGGGAGGGGACACAGCCGGGACAGCTGACCCCAACTGACCAAAGGGATATTCCATACCATATGATGTCATGCTCAGCATATAAAGCTGGGGGAAAAAGAAGGAAGGGGAGGACGTTCGGAGTGATGGCATTTTGTCTTCCCAGGTAACTGTTACACGTGATGGAGCCCTGCTTTCCTGGAGATGGCTGAACACCTGCCTGCCGATGGGAAGTAGTGAATGAATTCCTTGCTTTGCTTTGCTTGTGTGCGTGGCTTTTGCTTTACCTATTAAACTGTTCTTATCTCAACCCATGAGTTTTTTCACTTTTACTCTTCCGATTCTCTCCCCCATCCCACTGGGGGGGGGGGAGTGAGCAAGCGGCTATGTGGTGCTTAGTTGCTGGCTGGGGTTAAACCACGACACCAACACTTCAGATCTCTGTTTACTGAAATGATGATTTGACATTTAGAACTTCTAGGTTATTCTGAGCTTTGAATTTTCAAGTACCACATAGAGCTTGCTGCACACTTGTACTCAGATATTTCAAAGGGAATATTTCTTTGACTTTAGCATGCTTACAGTTAGCAGTTCAGAGTTGGCATCATTGTCTTTAAAGCCAGGCATTTTTCTGAAGTCCTGGATTTATTTCCTTAGCTATTCGTTTTTAGATAATGTTAAAGTTTATCAGTATACAAAACTACATTCTGATGCAAATTTTAATTATCTTATCATCCACATAAAAGGCTACGTGGTCAAGAAAGGCAATGAGTGGGAATGGAGATTAATGGACATTCTTGGCTAATTCTGCAATTTAATTTAAAGAGCTACTTTTGAAACTATAGAAAAAACAGTTATCTTTTTTAAATGGAGGACAAGGGGATGTGACCCTAATAAGAAATTTCTTGCATATGAATTGAAGACTTTCTTTGCATATGATACATTTATTTTTAATTTGACCCTAGGAAATACAAATATTACAAAATACATATATTATCTCACTTCGGGCTTGTAGCCACTAACACTATATTATACATATGTAGATATAGGTGTAGATACAGACAGATAGACCTATTGTGAAATTCACTCAGAATTCACTCACATTTCTCTTTGAATTTTATGTTTCTTTGGAATACTTGGGATGTCAAGAATGTCAACCTTCCAGTGTTGGAACTTCTAAAGTAACTAGGTTTATTAGAATAAGTAATGCATTTCATTAGGGAGTATCACAATTTTTTGTTAAATATATTACCAATTAAAAACAAAGAGATGCTCCTGAATAACTTTAAACTTCTGAGCTAATGCAGTTTTGCTTCCCTTTTATGAAATGCTTCAGAGATCCAGAAATTTTTTCAAAGGCAGCAAGATATGTGTTTTTTCCAACACTTTTGATATGAGGCTTGATTCAATCATTGTAAGAACTAACTTTTGGTAACTCTGTTAACATTTTAAAGATTATAATTACACCACTTTTGTATACAACAGATCTGAGTCACAATAAAATGACTAACCTGGTTCCCCTGTTGTATTTCTTTCCAGCAGTTAGATTTAGTGATATACCTGCTTTCTTTTCTCCCCCCCTTTTATAAAACAAACCTATCCTAATAAGGAATCAGTACAAAATGAAATCGATGTTGAAATTCTTTCCTCCAGAACTCTGTAGTGCTTTAAAGAAACAATACTTTTTGTCTTGAAAGCACACACTGAGCTACCGTTATTAGAAAAGAGGGAGCAATTACTGCATTTTTAAGATAAAATATCCCTCTTTTCTAATTGACTTTAAATCTGAAGAGGCACAAGTTTAACAAACATTTCATTTATGTTTCTTTTTCTTCAGAGGAAGCCTAATCTGTACGCTGGAAATCTGTTATTTTTCATATCTATAATTTGCCCCTTCTGAAAACAAGCCTCTCAAAGTAATGAGTGGGTGTTTTTTTTTAGTTCTGCCAAGATGTTTTTCCTTTGAAGGATCTGATTAATAACCTGTTATGAATGTCAAAGGGCAAATTCAAAGGAAAGAGTTATTTATTTTAAAATATGGAAAATAGTTTTTTTATATGAAACCTTGTGCAATAAATGTCTCTCACTTCAAACTATGCTGTCTCTACAGTTGTGTGCATGAGTAGCTATCAGAAACTCCCAGAGCTCTTTTCTTTGTCAATCATCTCTACTGCTTGCTCAGTTCCCTCCCCTTTGCTACACACCTTTTTGTTTAAGTACGCAAGTAAGATGCAAAAGATTTTTCAAAAGGATGTGCTTTCCTAAATTCTAAAGCCTAGATATGACTCCCATGAGAACATAAACTCCTGAAAAGAAGAACATAAATTCCACTATATATATGCTGTCAGGGATAGACCACCATCTAATTTGGTTTTGCTGTTTTTGTTCACAAAAAGAGGGTATGCAGAGATTCCTGAAAGCTGTTGTTACTATAGATTATTTTATAAAGGGATGCCATACAACAGAACATATACTCTCTGCTTTACGTCATGTGCCTACTACATGTGACAGGCCACTGTTTCTGGTTCTGTCACTGCCCTAAAAAAAATTCTCAGGAATAAAGTTTGAGCAGAGAAAACCAGGAAAAATCCTGCTCCTTCCAGTCGCTGACATTTCTGGGAATCACTCCTTTTTCTTCTTTATATAAAAATCAGACATCAACACATAAGAATCATGCCTATCCAAATTAAACTAAAATCTGCCTTATTTTCCTTCAACACTGTATCATCTCCCCTATTTAATGTTTAAATCATACAGATATGAGTCCTTTTGTCAGCTTCACTTCACATCTGCTCTTGCAGCCTTCAGAATATCTCCACCACACTGTATCTCCCCAGTAGTGTGGTAATCTGCAAGACTATTTTCACCAGCTGATCCTTAGATTTTATCTTGGAATTATCTTTTTTTATACCAGAGATTTAGCTTCAGGCTGCAGGTGACTGCCTTAAATTTCCCTCATTGTCTAAAGCTGTGGTTCCATGTTTGCAGTTGTGCATTGTCATATTACCTTGGAGTACAGGTTTGAGTCAGTTCAGACATGAGGGCACTTTTCCAACAGCGCTGTTCGCTTAGCAAGAGCTAACGGTAGAGGTTTTTGGATGGCAAGAAGCCTGATGCTCTGACTGCTGTGTGTGCAGCCGTTCACTCGTCCATCCTGTTTCCCTGTGGGGCTCCCTGTGGATTGGCCTCTTTGGAAGAGCTGGCCTGTTTATAATATCAGACTTTTCTTATGTTGCTGTCCAGAAACAACTGCCATTAAAGCACTGCTTCACTGCCAGGACACCATTCAGCACTGCAAAATCAATACATCATTTTTGCTTTTACCTGAGCAGCAACTGCAGCAGCAGAAGCGTGGATCCTTGCCTGATGACAGCTGTACATGTCCTGATGCAGCTCTGTTGAGACTCTCTGTGCCAGGTATGAGCCTTCTTGTTCACTAATGGTCACATACAGGGAGAATAGGTACATGCTGAGATGGAATGACAACAGGCCAGGCTGCCCCAAGCCTAAAATTTCTCAATATATTGTTGGGATTTGTGTGAAGATTAGTAACTACTTGCACCTGCACATGAGAATCAGGAGAGTCAAACTGAGGGATGCCCTCTGAGCTATTTTATGCAAAATCCCACATTTGTTCTGCAAAACTGTGTATAGTTGAATTGAAACCAAGAATCCATCATTCCCCACACCTTTTGTTCTCAATGTTTTTTCCTTGTCTTATTTGTTGCAGAACAGAACTCCTGACATTTGCGGACCACAGTTTTGAATCACTCACTTCCTGCATGTATACAGATTCCTCCCTGAATTGTTTTCTAGATCCCAGAATTGCTTTTGCAATGCAATTGCTTTCTAATTGGAATTTAATTGCTTAATAATAATTAATTGGAATTTAATTGCTTAATAATTACAAGTTAACAATCACTCAATGAAGAAAATACGAGTGATTAAAAAGCAATGCAAAACATAAAACAATGCAAACATAAAATAATAACACAAGTCCTGCTACTGTCTAGACAATGCCCACTGAAGTTCACCAGTGTACCTCTTCTTGAGGGGTCACGATATGAGAAAAGCTTGGGGAGGTGTAAGAAAAGGGCTGCAGAAGCCAGGCATCTGTGGTATAATACAACAAGAGATAATACAACAGGAAGAAGAGACAGGTGAGACAGATCTGTTCACTGCCTGAACTAGCTCTTTTATCACCTGCCTTAGCTTCTGCTGTTCCTCCCACTCTTGAGTTGGTACAGGAACGCATGCATGCAGCACAGACTGCTAGTGCCACTTGGCCTCACTCTACAGCTGCCTGGAACGCTCTCCCCACTCCCAAATAGCATGTGTTCACTTTGCCGTATCTCCCCTCATGACTGTAGCTTCCTATTCATTGCTCCCATGGTAGGTTAGCCATCCTCTTAAAAGCAGCGTTTGTTGCAGTGTGTGGCTGCATCCACAGGTGTCATGACCCTTTAGACAAGAGGGGGAAATTGCTACTGTTCTGTCTCCAGCTAGACACATACATAAGTCTTCTTTCAGCAGGAATAACTCTTCTTCCATGATTACATCCTGCTGTCTTGGCCAGTGCTAATGATTGCTGGGCTCTATAAATGTGCTCATGCTTACCTTTGCTGCCTGTGGGATGGGAAACAGGCAGACAAGTTCAGCTTGGGAGAAAAATGAAGACGGCTTGCTGGTGATAGCTATGCTGTGCCTGCACATTCCTAAGATACAGGCATCCCCTGCTGTGGGAGAAGTAAGGGCTCTACTCCTTGGATGAGGACCAGCAACTGGTCCACAGGGAAAGGAAGCAGAGGGAAGGATGGTTTGCTGATGATCTACTCTCTGTAGAGTCCCTGAACAGGTGGAGCAGAATAGGACTAAGGGAAATAGCAGAGACTGATGACTCCACTGGGGCCAGCTTTTACTTTTCATATCTAACTTTCATTTCAAATGACATGACATTGAGCAATGTCATTCTAGGTCAGCAAAAATGATTCTTTGCTCAAGCCAAGAATGACTCAATTTTGTTATTACACAGCATACCCTTAGAGCACCTGGACATTAGCGAAATCAGTTACTCAAAGTAACAAGTATGAGATTTTGGTTCTCTGCTGTGAACTAAAGTTCTGTTCTGATGCCCTTGAGGCACTGCATGAGGAACAGTGGCTGGATGCACATGTCCTTGTCAGTGCAGGTCTGGGGTATAGCATATAAGGCATGTTCAGTCAGAGCAACAGAGTGGGATAGAGCGTGGAGATGCAGGGCACGAGATCACTGGCAGTATCAGACTGACCTTTGGCAAAATGACCACAACCTGGCTATGCATCAGTTACCCGTTCCCTGCTATGATTCAGCTATTGCCCCGGGAATCCTTCTCCTACCTCTGAAAAGGTGAACTGTCCACAGAGAAGAATTCCAAATATCCTGCTACAGTTCTGGAACACAATGGGAAAATCTAAGTGTGCGGCTTCAGAAAGTGGTCAGGGTTCGCATAAAAAGGGCAAGACACTCACCAGCCTGTGAGTATTCACTGTTGCACTTGTTAGGCAACCCCAGAGGTTTGGCTTGGTCATGTACCACCCCCTGTGAGCTGGCTAAGCTGGTTCTACTCAGAAAAGGGTGCAAGTGCACTACAGCAGAACTGGCAAAGCTGCCTTTCTCCCAGAAAAAGACTAAAGCTACCTCTTCAGACTATTTTAAACAAGTTTATATTGGCTCAACACTTTGCATGATGGAAACACAGAGATTTTGATTCAGCAATCAGCACACTGAAACTGGATTTATTATCTTGTGGAACCAGGGCTTCATTGATTGTAAGAGAGGTTAAATGGGAGTCCGCATGTAGCAGATTTTGAGAGTTCTGAATGCTCTCTTCTCTCTTGCTGACGCGGAAGTCACGGACACAGCACACGATCAATATGATCAAGCAAAATGTCGGTTTATTACATACACAGCTTAGTTAATATAGTTTCTGGCCTTCCTAATCATGCATAAACTTATCGTTAATTGGTTAACTATGTTTGGCAATATGCTGCTCATGCGCTACTAGCAATATTCTGATTCGTTCATAACAATAGTTCACACGCACCGCCCGCTTCTCCCATATCTTGTTTTCAACATTGCAAGCCAATAGTTTCTTCCTCTTAATCTGCTTGTTTCATGTCTTCCAAACCGCAGTCGACCTTCGCAGCATCCTTGAATTCCTTTTGCGTTAAATGCAGATTAAGTCCACATAGTCTGAGTCTGGGTTGCTCACTACATGTCCTTGGCTTTTCAGATATCCCACAAATCCCCCTTTTTGTTTTTGAGCAATCCAGACTCCATTCATCATATGCTCCACGGCTTTCATGAAATATTTAAAAACACATCTTAATATAAGTATAGTTAATAATAATAATCCCAATAATAATATAAACCCATGGATAATTAGATCTTTTCCCCAACCTGAAATGCCTAACCCAGCTAACCATGAATTAAAACCTAAAGAGCTAGTCTTTCTACAATTGTTTTATCTGCTGTCCAGAAATCTAAATCTGACTTACAATCCTTTGAATATTTTTCAATACTTCTTCAAGATCTGTGGGTTTGTTTTTTAATATTCAAAATCATTGACGTCGTTAGCTATATCTCTGCATGCATGCCTGATGGTGGAGGAGTTACAAACATACTCCCACTCTTTACCGCCAATCGGAGTCCCCACTAAACATGTCATAAATGGGTTGCCTGCATTTGCTGCCGCTAAACAGATTGAATCTTGCCCTGTTTTATTAGCTAGAGTTACCCAAACATTTCTACGTGGTTGTACTGAAATCCATGAGTGACCACTACCAATGATGGAGAGGAATGACGTGAGAAAACCTATCATGGTAACTCCTGTTGTGGTCCCGACTCTTCTCTCCATGGTTTCACCCAGCGGCTAGGCACCCACCTCGGACCTTCGTCTGTCAAAACACAAACATATCCTTGACCTGTCATCTTAATTTCTGCAGGACCCTTCCATTCTCCAGTTTTTAAGTCACAATATCGTACTTTTACCGATACTGAATCGATCTTCTGTATTCCCGATTGAAATGACATATGGTGTATAACAATTGGAGGAGATTCACGGTCCCCTGTTAACCATAAATAATTTAAAACGTAAATCGCTTTTGCAAGACGTTCAGCAGGGGCTATTTCCCCCCCCTTTTGTTTTTGCAACAGCGATTTTAACGTAGCATGTGTGCGTTCTACGATCGCCTGTCCTGTAGGAGAGTGTGGTATGCCTGTGATTCTGCGAATGCCCCACAAGTGGCAGAAATGTTCGAATGTTTTAGAGATATATGCAGGACCATTATCTGTTTTTATCTCTTGAGGAATCCCCAAAGCAGCGATGGCTGCACACATATGTTTTACAACATGTTTGGCTGTTTCCCCTGTTTGAGCAGTGGCCCAGATTGCATGCGAATAAGTATCAATGCTAACGTGTACATATTTTTGCCATCCAAACTCTGTGATGTGGGTGACATCCATTTGCCATAACTGTAGGGCTCCCAGACCTCGAGGGTTGACCCCAAGACCTAAACCGAATCCTGATTTTTGGCAGGCAGGACAGGATTGGACGATGCCTCGGGCATCTGATAGTTTTAAATCAAATATTGTTTCGCCAATACTTTTGCAGATTGATGTAAAAATTCATGAGATAAACGGGCCTGCTCAAACAGGTTAATATTTTGATTTTTCCAGATGGTAGCAACCAACTTGTCGGCTATGTTGTTTCCAATTGACAAGCCTTGATCAAATTGATGGCTACGAATATGTGTCACAAAATAGTGTTTAGTGCGTTGATTCAATAAAAATAAAAGTTGCATTAATAACATATATAAGGTGTTATTCTTCAGTGATTTGATCATAGCGCGTTCTAGGCGCTGTACCGTTCCTACTACGTAGAGCGAATCTGAAATTACATTTAGAGGTTTGTCGGGCCAGCGTTGAAAGGCCCATAACACCGCTCTCAGCTCGAGGGTTTGTAAAGAGTCGGCGGTATGACCTGTAAGAAGTTGATGATTCCATTGATTATTGTCATACCAAGCAATAGCAGCTCGTTTCGATTTTCTTCCAGCATCAGTAAATACTGTAAGCCCTTCAACTGGTACTTCTGATCTATAAGGGATGTCTTCAAAGTCCTGATTTTGTAAAAGCGGCAAAATTTTCGTGGAAGGATAGTTATTGGTTACAGTACCTGGATATTCAGCTAAAGCGATTTGAAACATTTCTGATGTTGCTAAAAGCCAATCTAAATAATTCTGTGCTATAGGTACAAACAGGGTTTCAGGTTCTTGTCCTGTCAGATCACAAATCCTTCTTCTACCTTTGATGATCATATTAGCTAATAGTTCAATCCGTGTACAGACGGTATTTTTTGGCTGATAGGATAAAAATACCCACTCTAAAATGTTGATGCGTGGGCTATCTATTTGGATTATCAGTCCTATGAAGTGTTTTCGGTTGGGTGATGAGTTAACAATTAAAAATTGCAAAGGCAAATCACTAATTTTTCTTTGTACAACTGTTGTCAAAACCTTTTTTATAATGTGATCCAATGCCTGCTCTTGTTCCTTCGTCAGGCTTCGTCGTTCATCGGCTCTGGTTGAGGTTCCCAACAGAGGCATCAAGGGAGCTAGATCATCATTAGTTATTCCACTAACTGACCTTACCCACTGTAAATCTCCCATTAGTTTTTGAACATCTGAGAGCGTCTTAATGTCTGTTTTGAGTATGATCTTTTGTGGTCTGACTGTGCTCCCAGTAATTGTCCATCCTAAATATTGCCATGGATTTTGTCGTTGTACCTTTTCTGGAGCAATTTTAAGACCTTTCAGTTCTAAGGTTTCTATTAACCTTTGTAAAGTTCCTTCCACATCCATTTTTTCTCCAGCAATTAAGATATCATCCATATAGTGAAAAACTAGTAAAAATGGATGTTTCATTCGGAATGGTTGTAAGGCCCACGCTACAAAATTTTGACACAGAGTAGGTGAGTTTTTCATTCCTTGAGGTAGTACCACCCAATGGTATCTTTTTGCTGGTTCCTGTTTATTGATTGATGGTACTGTAAATGCAAATTTTTCTGCATCTTCAGGATGCAAAGGAATAGTAAAAAAACAATCCTTCAAATCAATGATGAGTAAGTCCCAATTTTCTGGGATCATCACAGGGGAGGGTAATCCTGGCTGTAATGCCCCCATATTTTGCATTACAGCATTCACCGCTCGTAAATCATGCAACAATCGCCATTTTCCAGATTTTTTCGGGATGGTAAAAACGGGTGTGTTCCAAGGGCTTGTGGAAGGCACAATGTGACCTGCTTCTAACTGTTCTTTAACTAAATTTTGTAAAATATGCAGCCTCTCCTGTTTCAGCGGCCACTGGTCTACCCACACTGGCGTTGTCGTAGTCCAGGTGAGTTTTAAGATGGGCTGCTCAACCATGGCCGCTCCTAAAAATGCTGGGTTACAAGTTTGGCTCCCATTTGGATTAATATATCCCGACCTATAAGAGCTACAGGCAAGTGCATTACATATGGCCTTGTGGTAACAGTGGCACCGTCTTCAAAATTGAATGCTATCAGTAATTTGCTAATCATCGTGCATTGTGCCCCCCCCGACTCCCACAACACTGGTAGCTGCAGGTACCAATTACGAGGCCATTTTGTGATAGGGACAATAGTTACATCTTCCCCCCGTGTCAATTAACATTGACAGTACTAAAGATTGTCCATTAGGATGTCTTAATGTTACCCTTTCTTCAGGTTTTCCCTTGGTAATATTTATTGCTAATAACACATTTGGTACTCCTGTGGATCCAAAACCTCCATGTCCACGTACAATTGAATGCGCTTTAGGGACACACGCATGAAATGGTATTAATTGAGCTATTTTAGACTGTGCTGGTATTGTAAGTGGTGGCGTTAAGGTATATACCATAATCTTTATGGTTCCGCAGAAATCCGCATCGATGAGTCCTGGTACTATAAATATACCTTTTCGTGATATTGAAGAACGGCCTATGAGCAATGCACTCAACCCATGCCCTAGAGGTCCTTGTTGATCTGAATCAATTAATTTAACCTCAGACGTTGTTAAGGTTATGTCTACTGCTGTTGCCAGGTCCACTCCGGCGCTACCGGCTGTGGCGGCTGCGCAGCGGTCCAAGCACCCTGCACTTGTGTCTTCACGCGTGGGTGTGGCGCACTCCGCACCGTGTTTCCCGATTTTCGACATTCTTGGGTGTCGTGATTATCTTTTTTACAATTCGTACACCATTTTTCTTTCCGACCCTCAGTATTAATTGGACTCCTACATTCTTTTTTAAAATGGCCTAGTTTTCCACAATTAAAGCACTTCTTGTCCTTTTTTCCCCCTTGCTTTTTTGATACCAACGGCTTCACTGCTGCACCTACAGCTGCGGCCATAACCGCAGCCTTTTCTTGTTCTAACATTCGCTCAGCAGCCTCTAGCAACTGTCCTGTGCTGGATCCTCTTGGCAACACACTGAGCGCTCTTTTTGGTTTTTCATTAGCGTTATCAAAAGCAAGCATATCTAAGAACTTTACTTTCATTTCCTCATCCATATCTGGATGAGCCATAATCGCAGCGTGCAAACGATCAATAAACTTGCCGTACGATTCAGTGGGTCCCTGCCTTACAGCGGTAAAAGCAGGTCTAATTTTCTCATCATGCACGTTAATAAGAGCTTTATAAGCTAACTCCTGACTCAATTGCAATACCTCGGTAGCAAACTGCGCTTGCCAATCAGGTCGCATATAAGGCCCTGCGCCCATTAACATTTGAGCCTGGATTCCGAATAACGGATCGCCTTGTTGTCGAGGTATTGAAGCTGCCCTATCGCAGGCAGTTTGCCAATGTTGGAAAAATTGTAATTGTTGCGATGGTGGTAATAGCATTTTGACAATCATTCTAGAATCATAAGGAGTTAATAACTGTGCTGAAAAAATGTGCTGTAATATAGATTGAGTATATGGTGATTTTAAACCATATTGAGTAACAGCGCTTTTCGCTTCTTTCAATATTTTCCAGTCCAGTGCTTCCCATACACCTCTCCCGTTATTACCAACTACAACAGGAAAAGCCATGGGTAAAACCTGTCCCTCTATCATGGCATCTCGGATAACACCTTTCCATCGCATTGACGGATCCCCAACTCCTCCCACCAACATCCCTTGCCCGGATACCCCGCCCCCCCGATGGTTGTTGTGGTGGCAAAGACGGAAAAGCACCAGTTTCCACCGGTGTCCTAGTTGGAGCAAAAACGTCGGGTGCTGACCGTCCTGGGTATAATGCGGACAGTGACGTTGGTGGATTTTCTGGCGGGGCCGCCAATCGCGCTTCTAAAGTCTCTAGTCTTTTTATCAATTCCTGTAATTCAGCTTTCTCCTCTAGAACACCATTGTTTTCCTCCTCCTCTTCGCCACCTGGTGGCAAAGGAGGGTAAAGTGAGGTGGTCGCCACCGGTGAGGGAGGTCGATTTGGTGGATCAGCCTCATCGTAACTCGGAGGGCGATCCGACTGTGGTACATCGGGCGATGGTGGAGTAGCCTCCGCAGCGTTTTTTTCTGGTGACTGCACTTCGGTGGCGGTGGGAGCTGCAGTTGCAGTCCCTGCTAGGTTCCGAACCCCTCCTGCAACGCGGGCTGGGGTCGCTGCAGGGATTGTCGGACCCGAAAACAACATACTGGTTGCAGAGGTGGGCCCGCCCCCTGGAGTCAAAGCCGCGAATGCCGATGCAGCGACTTGCCGCTCCTCCCCCATGCTTTTTAAAGTTTCATGAATCAGTCTCCACACCGTGGGGAATTTGCTCGCCTCTTTGGATCCTTTACTTATTTCTTCCCACAGTTCTGCCCCTATTTTCTCCCATGTCATAGCATCAAAGGCAACTCCAACCGTGGGGATCAAATCCTTTCCTTTTGCCCAGAGCAATAATGCTTTCAGAGTAGACGAGTCATAACTTATACCTCTCGTTGAGAGGATATGTTGGAGGAGCTTAACCACCGCTGACTCTTCTTTTGTCATGGTAGCCCCCATCTCCTCCCCGGCCGCTCACCTGATCAGGGTGAGATTCTGCCTTTCGCGCTAGCGTTTCCCGAGCGCCGGGGCAGCACTCACCTTCGGCCGGCTTCCGCCCCCTCCATTCTCGGTTTCGTCAGAAAATCCAACTCCGATCTGAGGGTCCCTGTTCGGGCGCCACCTGCTGACGCGGAAGTCACGGACACAGCACACGATCAATATGATCAAGCAAAATGTCGGTTTATTACATACACAGCTTAGTTAATATAGTTTCTGGCCTTCCTAATCATGCATAAACTTATCGTTAATTGGTTAACTATGTTTGGCAATATGCTGCTCATGCGCTACTAGCAATATTCTGATTCGTTCATAACAATAGTTCACACGCACCGCCCGCTTCTCCCATATCTTGTTTTCAACATTGCAAGCCAATAGTTTCTTCCTCTTAATCTGCTTGTTTCATGTCTTCCAAACCGCAGTCGACCTTCGCAGCATCCTTGAATTCCTTTTGCGTTAAATGCAGATTAAGTCCACATAGTCTGAGTCTGGGTTGCTCACTACACGTCCTTGGCTTTTCAGATATCCCACACTCTCTCCTAAGTTAAAATCTTTCCAACATTTTCTAAGTAAATCTGTCTGCTGTAAAACCTAGAAAAAGGTTCTCACTATTTTAAATTCTTCCAAGAGCTGTTATCAAATAACTCTTCAGGTAAAGTTTTACCTAACAGACTAGGCGCCTTTTCCCTAAACTTTCAGCAAGACTTAAAGTCTTGCTAAAACTAGTATCTGCATATGATCTAATTTGAAGCTGTACCTTGCACTTACACTACCATAGAGTTCTCTTGCTTGTTTCTTCTACATGAGTTTCTAGCAGTTGGTCAATCTTCCATGCCAGTCATTTTGCCTAACTTCTATAGCAGAGCCTTAGCTAAGTGCTCATGTAGCACATTGACATTCTCCATCCCTGATTTTTTTCTAACAATTATGCTTGCATTTGATGCTGCATAGACTTCTCCATTCTATGAAAGGAAACACTTCTTTAGAAGGGTTACTAGGGCTTACTTGTTACAGCTTGGTTTTATTTTTTGAAGGTCCATCCTCTGTAAAACTGTGATCTACTTTACTGGGACAGCGAGCTGATCAAGACACATCACTTGGCTGCCTACTCAGCATTCAAGCATTTTGGATTGAGAAAAACCTGATGGATTTTCCTCTCAGCTGATCTGAGCACTCCTCACCACCATCTGAGGTTGGCATAAACACTGTAAATTCCACAAGTGATAGAAAATTGAGAGAACCAGGACTTGAAGGAATAATATCAAGTCAGTTTCCTTACACAAGATTTCTTAAACACAAGTATACAAGTACAGTACTCACACAAGCAGTTCAAATCTACTGTTTGTTGAAGTTTAAACTCTTCTTTCTAAGAAAATGGCCAATTCAGATTAAGATAATTTTGTTTGCTAAGAAGGCAACTATTTCAGAATTATTGAAAACCACTGAATGAAACCAATTTTGTGAGGCTGGGGAATTTTTAGTTGAGAGATATTTTTATATAAATAATGTCACCCATTCTCTACTAGAATTTATTTTTCAATGAACTTACTTATTAGCGTATTAAAAATCAGATTGATGTATTTATGAGCTATATCTTGTACCAGAATTAGAAACAGGTTAATTCTTACCTAGCACAAAAAATTAAATTCTACTATTTGGCAAGCAAGGTGTAGAGAGGACTTGTTGGGGGGGGGGCATCCTTGGCTAATCATGTATCTTTTCTAATTCTGAAACTCCTTTGCAAGATGAGGAAAATAATTGATAATGTCAACCCTCAGCATCAAATGATGACCATTTATATTTCCCATGTTGTATATGTATAGTATAAACTACTCAATTAGCTGGAAGCATATATTCATTCTCATTTTCTTTTAGCTGGCAGTCAGTTGGTATCTCCCAAAGTTAACATTTTTAGTAGCAAGCAATGATGCACTGTGAAAGTTCTATCGTTTTAATGTAAAATACTTATCCTTTCCAAAAACAATCTCATGCAGTTTCATTATTGCCTTGAAAGTCATACAAGATGACAGATTATTCCTCTTTAACTGTGCACAAACAAAATATTATCAGAGAAATGTCGCAATGGCTTTGAGGCAATTATTGCTTTCTTTACTGATCCATGCAAAATCAATTCTCTTGTACATGTAGGATTTTTCCTTACTCGTTGATGGAACACCACCATCGCAATGACTGCCAGTGTAAGGATCAGAGTAACGATGTATGTAGAGCCATTAAAATACATAAAAGCGTTACCATTCTGAGTCAGCCTTCAACAAACCCTAGACAGTGTGCCTCAAAGTTAGTCTATGATTATTACATGGGAAAAAAATCACATTTGAATACCAAAAAGTTAAAAGGCCAATTTTACTCTCATAGAAATTTCTTTTAGGTAGACTACAGGCTAACCTGTCTCAAAACTCTCTTTTTGCATTTAAATGAAAGTTTAAATCATTTCTTTAGAAAGCATGTAAAGAAATCCAGAATTCACTGGTTTTAAGTGTGTTGCATCAATGTAGACTGTTACTGTTCGATATCAAGTATACAGGATTTCAGATTTCAACGATAGCTCTGAACCAAAGGTTCTTCAGTGCTTCAAACAGCTGTTCCCATTTATTTGCATCATTTGGACCAGGTTCTTCAAACTGCAGCGTCAGCATTTCTGAGGAAGTATTTGAAAAGTCTTTTGAACAGTTCAAAATGGTTGAACATTTCCAAGAAGCCCTTTCAATGTGTCCACCCAATTAAGCAGGATTTTGTGACCATGGTTCAAAGCCATACCCTACCTACAGCCCTTGTTGAACCTTTGTACAAGACATCTGAGAAGCCATACACTTGGCACGCCATTTATTATGCCAACAGGAGAAGGGAATAAGGGAGTAAATTTGTGTTTTACCAAATAAGCCTCAAATATGAAGGCTTTCTCTTTACCTTCGCATGTGCATTTCACTTTTCAGACAAGACAGGTTATCCTGACCCATTCTGAGGGGAAGGGATGGAGGAGAGGCCATGCACCACCTCCCTTTGGGTACCATCCACACGGTACCGAGTAGCCCTGAGAGAGGATTACCAAATGGGGGCTACCCTGGCCGAGCCGGCGGCTCGGAGCTGCCCGGCCAGGTGCCGCTCTCTGAGAGGAGGCACCCCGCTCCCGCCATGGCCATTGGCAACGTACGCACGCGCGCTTCCCCGGCTGCCGCGCTGGGCCTGCCATAGGCGGGAAGCCCTGGGCCTCCTTCCCCCCCGGCTCCAGGCTGGTGCTGCCAAGCGAGGGCAGCGGGACAGAGCCCCCCATCAGCTCAGGCGGTGCGGCGAGGGCAACGGGCGCCCAACAACCCTCACCACAGCAGGTCTCCAAACCACAGCCCGCTCCCCCGGGAACGGGCTCTTCTAGCTCTCCTCCCTCCCCATCCCGGGAATGGGCTCTTCCAAGCCCCCGCTCCCTTCCTACCCACCCCGGGAGTAGGTGCTCCCTCTCCTTTTCAAGGCTGTTCCGCCCTGTGACCTCACTTCCGAGGCAGCCATTTTGAGAGGTCGGTCCTCTGTAGCTAGTTTGGCTTGGGTTGCAGTGGCTGGTGATAGTGGCAGGGATAGCTTGCGAGCTAGTGAGTGTGGAGGGTGCTGCAGGGGAAGAGTCGCTGCTCAGTGATCGTAGTGCCCGCCTGCCCCTGTCATGTCGGACTTCGATAGCAACCCCTTCGCTGACCCGGACCTCAACACCCCCTTCGCGGTGAGGCTGCGGGCGGCGACTGGCCGCGAGCCTTCCTCGGTGCCGCGGCGGGGAGAGAACGGGCTGTGCGGAGCCTCGGGTGTCCTGGGGGAGGGGAGGGAGGGAGGGGCACCAGCCCCGCTGCGTGTGGGGGGCCGCTCCTAACCGTGGGAGGTGGGGAAGGGCCAGCGTTGTGGGGTAGCGCTGGCCTCGGGGGGGTTGGCGGGCCTGGGGGGCGTCGATCGGCAGCGCCGGAGGCGCCTGCCTTCCGTGGGGCTTGGGACACGACGGCTCTGGGGGGCTTGTAGGATAAGCAGCGCTTTTGGAAGCCCTAGAAACGGGCACAGCCGTTTCACAAGTTCAGGTTTCTGTGTTTCGTCTCGACTCGTGTTGCTAAAATAACACAACTTGCGTTTCAGGTGCATTATTTTGAAGGAAAAAAAAAGTGTCTTGATTTTGGCGGTAACTTAGTTTGTGTGTGCATAATGCTACAACATTTTTTCTTCCATTTGACTGACCTAGATAGTTAAGTTTAGTGAATTTACTCTCTCTCGCCTCCTTCCAGCTCCTATCAAGCTTACCCACTTCTTTACATTATCTCTGAAGCATGCAGGGTACTGATGGCTAGGTATAAGTTCTACCCCTGGGGAGGAGGAGGGAGGAGTGACTAAAGATTCGCAAATCCTCTCAGTATGGATTAAGGTGGGCCAACACTTGAGGTCCGTACACAAACACCAGCTTTAATAGAAAGCTTCTATAGAGACAAATATTGAGTACAAATATTCAATACCCGCCAACCCTCTCATGGTTATATCCACCCTAGCTGTGCGGTTTTATGGAAAAATCAAGGTAGGCCATGCAGTACTTGACTAAAATTAAAAAACTTAATCACCTTAGGAAAAGTGAAAGAGAGAGAGAAGGAAAAGAGAATCACCAGTCCTGGATCCAGCGTTGGTCCTGCCAACAGGGGTATTCGGTGAGAAAAAAAAAAAGTGAGGCAAAGTGAAGGTTCTTATAGAGATGTTGATTCTGCACAGGGTGCTCGGTGATAATTCAGTTGCTAATTGGAAAATTACATCAGCGACCAGTCAAACCAAGAGGAGTAATACCAGGACTGTCCCCCAGGCAGTAGGTGTGTGGGGGGGAATAAGACACTTCACAGGGAATGGGGCTGAGGCAAGGCTGTCCTGTCTCCACAGGACTCCCTCCCTCACCCTCACTCCAGGGTACTGTCTGGTCCTGGGTCCTAGCGACCGATGCTCTGCATTGTGGTTTTAGCACCCAGGCTGTTTGAGACATCTTGTTGTTTTACACTAGCAGTTCTCTATACCACCCCGTGGCTCAAACAGCAGTGCGATCCAAGTTCTGTATTTTACATCTTCATCTTCGGTGGTGATTCAAATATAGTGGATAGAGGGAGAAAGAGAGGACAGGAGTTTAGAAATCATACACCTAACTACTGCAAGGCCTATTACCGCTGCCAGAAATATCATTAAAATCATAATACCAATATCTACAAGCCATTTTCCCCACCCCGTGAGTCCAAGAGACTTCAGGAGAGAGTTGAACCAGGGTCCAGGGCTCCAGCCGTTAAACCAGTCCTTCAGTTGCATTGCCCAGAAAAGTTCTCCAGCCTGCTCAGATACCTCTCTCATCTTATTTTGTGCTTCTTCTATGGTGGTAGTCGTGTTGTGAATGGTGAGACAGCATTCTCCATCGGTGAGATTTAACATTCTGCATTCTCCCTCCTCTTTTAAAAATAGCATATCTAAAGCTAATCTGTTTTGTAAAGTCATTTTAGACACCTGTTAGACTTGCAAATTTATTTCCCTGAAAGCATGTCTGGTTCAATTGCTCAAAACGTGTGCTTGCCAGGTTAGGTTTTCTAAGACAAACTGGTGCCTTTTAGGGGTTACGTATGGGGTAAATATATTTTCTAACATCAGAGATGTTGTCATGCCCCAGGTATAATAATCGAGTATTCGGACTCCCTGCACTGCCTATTCCAGTGCAGTCTGAGGTGCCTGAACATCCTGTTTCCTCCGGTTATATTTGGGGTCGTTAAAGTCAATTGTTCTGGAGGGGCACATTGATGGTGCAGCGTAAACCCGCCATTTTGTGTACATGCAGGCGTGAGTACATTTTCCCATATGAACATGCCCAGAGGGTACCCTGAGGGGCTGGATATTTAGCAGTGGAGCATGTTGATGGGTCATGGGGTTCGTTTATTGCGACTCCTCCTTCCCACGCAAAATTCCACTTTGCCTCGTGGGTAAGCGTGACTCCACATTTTATCGCAGTTTCTGAATTAGTAATGGTTCCATTACACATGGGATCTCCAGGTTTAGACCCTATTACCGAAAAGCCCCAACAAATGCACATATCCCAAATAGAGGCTCGCAGTTCAGGGATATACCATGTTTCTATGGGGTCCCACGTTAGTGATCCACAACTAATTGTTTGTGAACACTTCATTAGGGGGGTATCCTCATAGGGTAGGGTATTTATTTCTTGTGCATTAATCGTACTATCTGGGTTGGACAAAAAATGCTTAAGGGACCAAGCATATTAATAATGAGAGTGGCTATGGTGAGCATAGCCACCCCATTTGTTAGGAATTTGAATACACCAACCCGGGGAAAACGGGACATTATATTTGTGTTGCAGGGATTTGCCGTGAGAGGGAGGGTCCCACCAACGTACAAGATTGCAAGGGATCTCCAACTCCCGGGGACATCATGTCCAATTCAGTACAAGATTACAAGGGATCTCCAACTCCCGGGGACATCATGTCCAATTCAGTACAAGATTACAAGGGATCTCCAACTCCCGGGGACATCATGTCCAATTCAGTACAAGATTACAAGGGATCTCCACCTCCTGGGGACACAATGTCCAATTCAGTACAAGATTACAAGGGATCTCCACCTCCTGGGGACACAATGTCCAATTTTTTTGGGCTGCAAGGGTGGCACTTGTAGTTCCCCTGCAGAGTTGTTGCTTCCAACAGGTAGCGTTCCATATGTCTCTCCAGGTTATGTTAACTGGAAATCGATAGGCCACTGGAGAGGGCATGTACCAAGTTGTCCCGCTATACTCTTGGAATGGGAATGAGTCAGCTCCCCACAAACATTTTCCTTTCCAGTGTGCATTTTGAATACATTTTTGGTTTAACGTTTCTAGCTTCGAATTTAGAATTCGTGAGAAATTTAGCCAAATGATGGCTAATTTAAAGCCTGCGGATGTGGGGAGGTCTACACAAAGACCTTGGTCTGTTCAATTCCAGATCCGGATGAAACCTGTAATTAGTTCCCATGCCAAATTGGGTTGGTTATCCAAATTCCCAGTTGACTGAGACAGGATTATACATGCACAAAGTAAGAATATAAACTTCTCCCACACCATTTATCCCTAGCAAAGAACAACAATAGGCTTAAAATCAGACCAACAATGCAAAAATGACCCATTCAGCAACAGAAAACATAAGTCCCACGGTGGGCTTCTGACAACGTGTAAAACATATACATAAAGATGAACAATGATTAATGGGATGGGACAATCCATTGGGTATGAATTTGGTGATTCTTCCCGTGGGCATCAGTAGCTTCCCAGGCATACGCTCCAAGAGGTTTCGTTAAAACCAGTGGAACTGTTCCCACAGTGGGAAGCTCCACCAGCATGGGTTGTCCTGACATGGGTGAATGGGGTCTTTGGTTCCTCTTCTTCCTGGGAAGGTGGGGGGTTGGGGACAGAAAGCAGTGAGTCATGGACATCCATTTATCCCCCAGTGACTGTTCACTTTATAAACAGCATCCGGCAGTCTCTCTGCCCACCTAGGATCGTGAGGCCTCAGGGCATGTTTCAAAAGCCCATTTGTGTGTTCAACAATTAATTCCATTCGCTTGAGGGTGATAAGGGGTGTGGAAGATCCACTGAATCCCTTCTCTCTGCACCCACTCCTTAACTACTCCTGCAGTGAAATGACTTCCGTTATCTGATTGGATTGATTTGGGCTTGGGTAGGTAACTGAACCAGAGTTTTAAACCTTTTACCGTGCTTTCCCCAGTAGCTTGCTGCACCACTTCTGCTTGTGTCAGCCCTGATACCACTTCTACCCCTACTAATACATACCTTTTCCCATCGGAAAGTCGAAAGGGACCAATATAATCTACTTGCCATGTCTCCCACAGCCCCTTCTTATTTCTCAAGTGTAAGGGTGGGTCTTTCAGAGGGTCATGTTCTAATCCTATATGGCATTGACTACAAGCAGAAATGATCATGTTACACAGTGCCAGCCCCTGCCACTGGCTTCTTTGAAAAGGTCTTTAACCCCTGAATGGCTGCGTTTCACATGTAACCACTCTAACAGATGTTCCCATTTTTCCCCTTCACTTTCTATGGCTATATTTGCTAGGTGGGTCAGTGAGTCTACTTGGTTGTTCAAAAGGTGAGCTGGATTGTCTCCTGCTTGATGTGCAGCGACCCATCCTACCAGAAAGGATTTTTGTTTGGAAATATTCAGAATTTCCTCCCACTTTTCCTGCTGCCATACTGGTATTCGGTTTACCTCTCATCCATTTTGTTCCCAAAAAGGGAGCCACTCTGTACATCCCTTGAACACAGCATATGAGTCTGTATAAATATACACTGATTCTCTGGTCTCAGCTTCCCTGGTGACCACGTTCCACACAGCCACTAATTCGCCCACTTGGGCACTCCCTTCACCCTCCGTTATGATTCGGTCCCCAGAGTCAACATGTAGTGCTGCTGCTCGGTACTTCCACACCTTTCCCTCCCTCCTAGAGGATGCATCAGTGAACCACATGTTTTTCAGGTGGGGCTCAAATGGAGGAGCAGGTTTTATGCATGAGGGAGGGGGTTCTGTGTCTGGGTGATCGGTGGGTGGATCTTGTATTTGGAGTATTTTGGGTGTTCCTTCCTCTGTTCTCCATGTGTGACAATAGTGATCCAACTGCGGTACCACTTCCTTACTGTTTCTCGCTGTGCCACCCCCACAGGAGGCGGGGTTCTGGACAACACTGGCTTCAAAACCTTAAAGGGCCCTCGTAAGATGATTGGTTGCTGCCATATGATCCTTTCAGCTTCCTGCAAAACTAAACTAACCACAAAAAGGCCCTTCTCCCAAACTGAGTAATGTTTTTCTGCATCTTTAAAACTGCATGAGTAGAATCCTATGGGACGAGTTGGACCTTCAGGCCCATGTTGCCACATATGTATGGATAGCCTGTGAATTGCAAAACCCCATTCAATACGGAGTGGATCTGTTGGGTGTATTGGCCCTAAAGCCTGATATGTGCTTGCTTCAAAAATCAACAACTTTAAGGCTTCTTCATGGATGGGGGTCCAATCCCAGGTGACTCTTTTGCGTGTTAGATCATATAAGGGACGGGCTATGATAGAGAAATCTAGAATGTGTTTTCTCCAAGATACCAGCAGACCTAGGGCATGTTGCAGTTCTTTTTTATTACCAGGCATTGTTACTTGTTCAAGAGTAGCTAAAGTTTCAGGGGGAATGCACACCATTCCTCCCTTCCACCAAATGCCTAGGAATTTTACCTCGGAAGAGGGAAGCTGTACCTTTTCTGCTGGGATTTGGAGCCCTAAATTCTCTAGGCGATTGATTATCTCCATCTGAGTCTGTCCTACTGCAGCAGCATCAGGGCCACCTATCAATACATCATCGATGTATTGATATGCCTTGACGCCCTCTCGAGGAGTGACTTGAGCAAGCTCTTGTCCTAGTGCATAGTGAGCAATGGTCGGTGAATGGCGGTATCCCTGGGGGAGACGTGTGAAAGTGAATTGCACACCCTCCCATGTGAAGGCAAAGCGGTCTCTGTCGGCTTCCTGTGAGGGAACCATAAAAAACATATCCTTTGTGTCAATGGTTGCTAAAACCTGATGAGCTTGCTCCTGTATGGTCGCAAGCAATTCGGCTGTGTTAGGCACTGTGGCTGTCAAGGGGCCTGTGTTGGCATTTAGGCACCGATAGTCAATTGTTAATCCCCATTTTCCATTGGGTTTGCGGATTGGCCTTACCGGGGAGTTATAAGGTGAGTGAGTTGGGATAATTATCCCTTTCTCTCACAACTCAGTTATCACAGGGGTTATACCCTCCCAGGCCCCTAAGGGAAGAGGGTACAGTTTGACATTAATGATTTTGGAAGGAGGGAACGCAGGTGCTGGTTGTAGAAGTCTTATAGAAACCATGGGGAGTCTGAATTTCCACTCCCTTCCTTTTGAGTCTGTCCATGCTCTCCCCTTCGATAAATCAAGTCCTAAAATGTTCGTATGCAAAGTACCCAATATCATCGTGACCTCAACAGGAGATGTGTCTCCAGGTAACCAGCGTCTGACTCGAGCTATTGACTGTGGCTTAGAGTTTCCAAAAGCATCTGTGACCCAAATTTATTTTTTATCGGCAACTATGCCATTGCGATTAGTGACATCCGCCCGAAGTGCTGACATCTGAGCACCTGTGTCAATTAAGAAAGTAACTGGGGTTTTAAAGGGACCAAGGGGAAAAGTAATTAACAAATCCTCTTTATTATTTTCTGTGAACCTTCTCAAATGGACCCACTGGCCGTCCCCCGGCTCAGTTATTGGGGACGGCGCATCCAGTTTCTTGTCCCAAGATCAATCAAATCCTTTTCAGGGGCATTAGGTGCCTTGGAGGCAACTCCCGCAATGTCATCAGATCGGGGCTCTGCCCTCATACTCTCTCGAGTGGGCTGATCAATTTGGAGGGGTACTTTCCGTTTGTCTTTTCATGTTCGCACGAGCTTCTCTAAGGCCATAGTAGGCATACCATCCATTAACTCCCAGGGAATCCCCTTTTTGATTCCCTCCGCCCACAACAGGTTTCTCCTTGCCCCTGAGGCCCAAGAGGGGGGGTGATTTTCTTGCTGTTCCACTCTCCATATGGCAGTTCTTGATTTTATAGCCCCCCCCAGTGACACCCATTCTCCTACCATAATTTATCAGTTCCTGGGCTACCTCCCCCCAAGTCATGGCCCCTCCTCCTTGTTGGTTCCACCCCACCACCCCCTCAGAGCCAGGATATCCCTTAGACGGTCCTGCAGCTGTACCGCGTACAGTTTCAGTGAGTCTGGAAGACCCCGGATCAGGGGAGTCATTCTATCAGGGTGTGCATTTAGCAACATTGGGGAAGGCTGTTGAGGGACTAAACACTTGTCGTGCATCAAGTGGAGGCAGGCAGCCTTTTGTAAACTTTTGGTTAAATGATTTATATTGGGGGTCTCAATACATGCCGGGTCTCCTCTTTCCAGGGGTCTAAACCTCCTGCCCAATACGCAGCTCATTGAGTTAACGACCATGGCTCTCTTTGATCATCAGTGGTTAAAAATATGCCGGGCCCCCAGTATCCCTGCGCCTCATCTTCTGACAATAAAACTCAGTCTCCGCCAGACAATGACACCCTCCATACATATTCAGTCTCAGATTCTTGAGCCCGTCTAGTATATTTTTCCTGGATTTTTGTTAGTTCGGTTGCCAAATACGGCACTGTCCTGGTGGTGACTTGCGGAGCTCCTCCACGTTGGCCTTCAGTGGTCTCCGTTTTGATTAATGGTCTCAGAATTGTCTGCTCCTTTTTGGCTTCGGGGTAAAAAATTTCTTGACTAATTTCCAATTCCTTGAGCGGGTACAGAGGTCTTGAATTGGATGCCGACTTTTCGGCTAACTTTGCCAAACTTGAAAATTCTGGCTCGCTATCCGGAATTGAGTCACAATCTGTTTGATAGTAAACCCCCTGCTCATTCTCTTCTAATTCAGACCGTAAGATTTCTTTTTTCTCGGTCCAATGCATCCGCTAGAGCCGCACAAGCCCGCTGAGTGGCATTACGCTCCATAGTTAGCTGTTTTTGTGAGCTCTCCAGCTGTTTTTGTAAACTCTCGCTTTTCTTGCATTCTGCTGTTAATTGGTCCTGTAAAGACCTAATTGTTTCTCCTTCCGCCTGCCTCGCCAAATGCCTTTCCTTTTGTGCCGCCGTCAGCGCGGCTCCTAATACAGCACACACGAGAGCCTTTCCTCTACCCGCTCGCCACTTCTGCTCCTTTGCAATGGTGACTGTACGGTTTACCACTGTCTCAGGGTCGTGCCAATTATCATGAGCCCAAGCTATTCCAGGTGGCGTAGGGCATGCTTTGTACTCCTTCAACTTATCAAAAATTGTGGAGCAGTCAAGCATCAACATTTCCTGGGTAGTCATGACTTGCCACTGCTTGAACCTCTCCCGGCCTATGGCAGGCAAGTCTTTTCGGTCCTGAATTGAGTCGGTGGTTGTGATCTCCCCTTGCCACATTTACCTTTCACCTACTTTCTGCAGTTTTATCTTCTCTGGCCCCCGTCCAGTCTTTGGTGCCAAGATGTTCACTTTTATCGGCTTGTTAGCTCTTCTTCAAGGCTAGAGCCATTAGTTTTCCACAGTTTGTTATCTTTTAGCTCCCTCCCAAATTCCTTTCCCGAGGCACAAGTGGTTAGTAGTTTTACTAATTGGAAAATTACATCAGTGACCAGTCAAACCAAGAGGAGTAATACCAGGACTGTCCCCCAGGCAGTAGGTGTGTGGGGGGGAATAAGACACTTCACAGGGAATGGGGCTGAGGCAAGGCTGTCCTGTCTCCACAGGGCTCCCTCCCTCACCCTCACTCCAGGGTACTGTCTGGTCCTGGGTCCTAGCGACCGATGCTCTGCATTGTGGTTTTAGCACCCAGGCTGTTTGAGACATCTTGTTGTTTTACACTAGCAGTTCTCTACACCCTGCATCTCAAAATGCTGTGTTGTAATGTATTCTAAAGCTTTTAGTTTTTGCACTACTGACCTGTCATACAGCTGAGACTTGTTTCTTTACCTGCTGTTCTAGCTTCAGCTGTCAAGATGAGCTGACCTCCTTGGATGCTTCCCTTCCTTACCTGTTCTTTCTTTGCTATTTGAATCCAGTTCAATGAATTTCTTGAGCTGCTTACTTTAATAATCTTACCGAACTCTTTTGTGCCTCACTTTTATTTCATGCTGACACTTTAAAACACACACATACTATATGGCAGTGAGTTTAGGATATCAGCTGGAATAACTAAGCCTTTTAAAAATTGAGCTGTCACACTTCAAGCATACTTTTGTGCAGGTAGCTGTTGGAAGCATAGTGTTACTGACATTTATTCATTGGAGTCTGTCTGAATCATTAGTTTTTATGGTCATAAAATTTAGTAAAGTGTATTCTCTAGGCTAGTCACTGTGTTTTTTCTTCATGTTTTACACAGTGCAATGATCTTCTAGATGAACAGCAGCCCTGGTGTTGAGGTTGTCACCAACAATGGTTTGGACTGGCACCAATGGCAGTGAGCACTGTTCTTTTAAATACCTGTTAAGTCCCGGTCTGATTGTCAGGCTCGGGGAAGGTTTGTAATGATCCCAAGAGCGAAATTAAGACACAAATGAGGTCATATGCCACCAATCAGATGTTTTATTGGGTAAATAGAAAAGAGTAAAGTGATAGGAAAGGCAGGAAATATTAGGAGGAAATTAAGCAAGCATTCAGAGAGATAAGCAAAGGATAGTCACCACCATGGATCCAGCGACGTCCCATTGGTCCTCAGTCTTCAGTTTTTCGGTGGTGGATGGCCACCCTCAGGTTTTGTTGTGCCATCTTTTATCTGGTGTTGGAGAGGGAGTTTTGCCCTCTCGTTTCGGTTTGGTTACCCAGGGCAACATCACGTGCCCAACACATGCACATCTAATCACACAATATATATTGTTGGTGGGCAAGCGGCCTGGCCCGGATACCAGTTGGTGTCCTATTCTTGGTGGTGCCTGATAAGCCAAAGAATGGCCTGCTGCTTCAGCAAGTTTGCACAGGTTTCCTTGCAAGCTAGTGGTACTTGATAAGCCAAAGAATGGTCTGCCCTCAGGACAAAAGAGTGGTCTGCTGTCTGGTCTTATCAGATAAACACACACAAGCAAGCTTTGAGACAATTGTTCTTAACACTTCAGTCTCTTACAATACCTTTTGGCACCAAGTACGGAAAAGGTGTCATTGTTTTAGTATATGTCTTCAGCAACATGTGATGCTTTTCTTTGCTTTTTGTAATAGTGATGAAAATAACATATAGCAAAATTTATTGTGTATGGATATCCAGAGTGGTTAGGGGTATTGGAAGCAGTATAGCTGCCCCTGCATGGCTCATCAGCCCACGTAACTTGTCCTATGTAGTGTTTCTGTGACCTAAGCTAGGGACCTACCTCAACCATACTTACAGTTTGAAGACATTGCTTAAAGTGCAATACTTTATTCCAATTTCTCATCAGGGAAAGACTTCTATTGTACCTGTCAGGCAAAATCCACGCTCTACTTATCTGCAATGCATCATGATAAAAGGACTCTAAACAACTTATCTGTAACTTGAAGCTCATTGTTAAACATGGTTCTGGATTTCTTGTAGAAGTTGTTTTAGGAAAGCTGTATGCCTTTCCTTTTTTCGGAGGCCTTTTTTTACTTCTTTCAATCTCTGCTGACTTCTGTCTCGTCCCACTGCCCACAAAAGGTAATTTTGCATATCTTTCCTCATCCACACGTTTACCTAAAGGGGCAGAAGGCCTCATGTATAAGCTAAACCTTGATTGTCATGCCGTTGGCATAACAAATTTGAAATTAGTGGGTATTAATGCGTGTCTGCATTTCAGGTTTGTTTGACTATGTGTTTTAAAATACTTTATACAAAGAACCAGTATTTCCAGATGGACCCTGACAACCTAAGTAATGTTGTCTGAACACCTTATTCAAATGTATTCATATTTTAATTTATGCTTGATAATTTTAAGTATGATGATATTAGTTATTTTCCTTACCTTTGAAGCCACTTCCTGTGCTTGTGTAAAATCACAAACTAGTATGGCAGAGAAAGGAGAGGGGGCATCATGTGGAAGAGTTATTGCCAAGGTCTAAAAATAGGTCCTGCTTTTTCTTAAATATTTTGGTTTTACTAATTGTTTGTGATCTACTTGTGAGGTTTCCTGTGACTATTCTCATGCCTTTTAATAAAAAGATTACAGCAGAGATTCTTACTTGATGTTAAATCAAAAAATATGTTTTCTGGGAAGATAAAGGTAAAGCAGAAACATCTAGTTTGCTCATTATTTTGGGTAGTTAATTCTTTTGGAAATCTAAAATTAAATTATGTTTCTGTTTTACTATCTCCTGAAAGTAAAGGAATTTAGTTTGTAAAATAGGATTTCTTGTTTCAAGTATTTGCTTGCTTGGATTGATCATAAAACGTTGATTTTGAGACAGTGGCTAATTAACCTCTGCTTTTATTATGTGGTACTTTTTTTTTTTTTTTTTTTTTTTTTTAAAAAAAACAACCAACCAAACCCTGAACTGAACCCAAAGGCTGATATGCTTTTGAAGTCATAGTATTCCTCTGTAAATAGCTGTCCTCTGGATGGTGTACCAACCAAACCAAGATGTGTTTTGGTTTGAAAGACAAGAGGTAATGAAACAAACAGATAATAACATTCTAAAGTTAAAAAGCTTTTGATCACATTAAAGTTGTGCAGAAGAAAATGCATCTATGTACCATTCAAATGAAGATGTGATAATCCTGCTATAATTTGATGTAGTAGCATTGTGAAGAAATACACATTTGGTGTGTAACCTCAAGTATCATAGATGGAAGTAGGCTAATAACGAAAGTTTTAGGGGGGTGGTGGTTTTTTTTTTTTATTCCTTTCACTGAGAAACACTTGTCATAGTTTGTGAGCATGAATTCACACTTGGTAAAGTTCTCACTGACAAATGGTGCAGTCCCACAGCACCCAAGCAGGGTTAGCAGAGCAGGTCCAGTGATGGTAACTGCATTCAGCCAAGAGTCCAGAGTGTTAGACAAGTCCATAGTGAGGAGGCAGATCCAAGCCCAAGTTAGAAAGTCAAGTCAGGGTCAGGATCAGGTCCAGCAAAAGTAACCAGGGTCGGCCAACAGTTCCATGATGACCAGGCAAGTCCTTAGTGATGAGGCAGGTCTGACCACCTAGGAGGGGTTTGAGCGTCCTTAAGGCCCTGACAATCTATTCTTGAATAGACTAAAACAGTATGAAATAAATTTACAAAGCTGAATTTCTAAAATCAGCTTAAACCTTTTCCTATGTAGCTGTCTCCTTGGTGTGTTTGTGGTTGTGTGTTTGGTTTTTGTTGTGTTTTTTTTTCTTTTTTTTTTTTTTCTCCTTTTAAGTCATAGGACAGGGGATAGTTGTAGTCTTCCATCTTGGGAGATGATACAAAGGTTCTGAAACTGCAGTCTCTTGAAATCCAATGTAAGTTTCACTTATTCTGAAACAATTCAGCAATTCATCTACTCTAAAAATGTGTTGGTGTTTTTTTCTAAGTGAATGATACTACTACTAAGAGAAGAATTTTTTAAGTAGAGTTATGAATTTCCCAGGCCTTTGTGGCTTGGCTGACAGACTGTAAAAGTTTTGGAGGGCTGGTTGTTACAGTCATCCAAACATATGAAATGGTTACTTCTGAGTGACTGTGGAATCAGGACTTTAAAAAGTGGGTTCTGTGATGAATTCTGTTGGGTCGGTTCCTCTGATGTGATTGGAGCTCTGAGCAGGTGCAGGTATTTGATACTATAGAAATTATGGTAGGACTGAAAATTAAATAGATTTGTGTTTAAATGTGAATAGTGACCTTCAGGTAAAAAAACAAACCACTAAGTGATGTAGATGAAGATTTGAACAGAGTGCCCTATGTCTGTCTTGTTCAGTCACAGTGTGGAAGGACACGATCATGGAAACCCTCAAATGTATGTAATGTTAATTATATGAGTAGTTTCTTTGGGTGGGATTAGGTATCCAAACAGTGGTTAGCTTTGAATTGTTGCTCAAAATAAAGACGTGGGTCTTTTGTAGTTCCGTCATGACTGTCATTCTTGTGTGGATGTCTGAGATGCTCTAAAATACCTAAAAATGGTGTTAGGCACCTGAATTGCTTCCACTGAGGTCACAGGATTACTTGAGTCACTAGAGCTAAGTATATGTTAGAGCTTAACTTTACTACAGATGTAGTTCCAGTTATAATTTGGATATTGCACTTAATCTGACTCACGTGAGCACAAATTAATCTTCTGTCTGGTTTGGCAGGAAGTACAAGCTGGAGATCTGATGCTGAAGCTAATAGTGCTTTGATGACTCTGCTACCTTGTGTGGCAGCAGAATCTATACAGTTTACACCTTGACTGCTATTGTTCAAGTGAAGCTAAAGTGATAGAAACTTATAGCAAGGAAGAGAAGTCTTAATTATTTCTGAAGGATTAGGACCCTAATTACTTGAAGTGTTTCTGCAGTATTTGTGCTTTAGAATTAAAAAGTTTTGTTGTGTGCCTGTATGCATAACTTAGTTTTAATTCTTTTATATGACTATAAAATATACCCAATTAAGTTGTCTGTCTTTAAATTAGTAAAGGACATAAAATACAAATATTTTTCTGACTTTATTACCTGTTTTCCCTTCATGACTTCAAAATTTATAAATTCCCCAAATCTTGCATAATTTAATGCTGAACATCATGATATTGGAAATGTCCTTTAGCTGTCTTACATGGTAGCTAGCTTTTGAGAGTACACTTCATCAGTGCTGTAACCGCATTGTAATCTATTCAAACTGTGAAGTATTTTAATAGATATTCAGTATCAGTTATAGATGCATTTTTTCCCCCAGATTTTCAGTAAAGTGTTAGCACGTATTGCATTAGTATTGCAGTATATATTGAAACTTTAACATTACAAAGAGGAACATAAACACACCTTTCAGAGCTGGGGAAGGGGAGAGTTTTGAGAACAGTGATGAGAGAGATGATGCTTTATTTAGGCATCCAGTACTCCGCTGGTGTGGGCTTTAGGACAAATTTGGCCTTGTGAGCTTATGAAGTTCTTTTTGGTTTCAGAGGTGGGGAATTTGCCTTGCTCAGTAGCTCAGAACCCTTCATAGTTCTGCGGCCATCAGATAAAGTGGCCTATAATGGGCACTGCTTGAGAGCCAAGTATAAGAAACCCCAGTTGCCTACTTTTGCACTATCCTGTTTAATAATTGTGTCCTGGCAGTGCTAGGGTGAAAATATTTTTTAATATCATTCTCTGAGGGGGGTGGGAAATGGCTGATCAATGAATGAGATGTTAAATTTGAAATTGTGAAAGAACTGTTCTAGTGGTTACTCAGATTTTTTTATTAGAAGTACAGAAATAGTCTTTATTTTGCCTTTAAGTCATTAATTCCTTTGTGTTACATGTGTAATCTTTGAGGACAGTTCTTTCTTGTAGTAAGTGGTTTTTAATCATAGGTTAAAATATACTGTTGTAGGTGCAAGATATTAAGGCTTCCTTTATACTGTTAAATGGAAACTGTTTATACTGCTAATGTACTATTAGGACAGTGAAACATGAAATCTCAATTAAGTTGCTGTTTGTGAAGTTTCTGTAACTTTACTCCTCCTTGGGCCTGGGATGATATAAATAAAGCATGAAGAACCAGCAGTGTTTGACACTGCATCAAAACGTGAGTAGCTTCTTGAAACTTTTCCATGTGCAGCTTGTGGCATGAACAGGGAGGAAGTTTTGGGGGAGTTTAGCTGTTTGATTTATACCAAATGTTTACTGAATGTGTGTAAATTGCAATCTCGGAGGCTTAATCTGGCTGAATGTAGACAGTGTTATGGGACTGAAAAACAGATCCTTCATGTGCAGACTATCTTCTTTTCTAAGTGTCAGGTCCTAATTTAAAAGCTGAGACCCAACAGTTAACACAGGAGGAAAAAAATCTTTGATATCCATTGCTGGCCAAATACTTTTTTTTTTTTCTTCTAATTTTGTTCTCAAAAGCTAAACTTTGTCAGAAATCTCTCCCCAAAAATGCTCATGTGAGGACATATTGAAAGCAAAGTATATCATATGGAGAGTTTCAACTGAAACAGCAATAGCTTTGATTGCTCTCCAGAACTCATTCCTTTATGAAGAGTGGGATGGACAGTGTTCTCCTTGATCAAGAAATCAAAAAACTCAGGCCAACAAACATAGTTTCAGGCATTTTTCGTTGCATTTTTGCTTAATTTTCTGAGCCAGCGGTGTGATCTTAAGAAGTACTCAACAGAGAGCGGGAAGTACAACTGTTACTATCAAATACCACTCAGGATGAATTCTTACCAGAAAGTGTACAATTAGTGTTATTCACATTTAGAGAAGGGCAATATGAAGTGTTTATAGGGAATAATTTGTGATAATCAATAGAGAGTTTATCTTGAAATGAAAAGAGCTTATCCTTTTCATGCAGCAAAACAAAGGCTCTTGGGTATTTGATTGGGAATGCATACCTGAGAGAGATAAATGAAGGCTTACGTTGTGCTTGAAGATGAGTATAATTGATCGGTAGTAAATTTAGACTAAAAACTAGAAGGGTTCTAATTTTTGGGATTGAAAAACTGAAACAGCCTTTCAGTAGGAGTAGTAGGGATAAGAAATCCTAGTTGATCAAGATTGATTTTGCTGGATTTGTGGATCTAATCTCATGACTTACCCAGGGTGGATTCACCAGTCTGGATTGAGTCCTGATAGACCTCTGGCTTCTGCTTCTAATCTGTATATACAGTCAGGTTTTTTGAAGGTATAACATCTTTGCTGAGCATGTTGAGTATTTTGGAGGATAAGGTTGGGGCTGTACCTCTCTTGCTCTCTGGGAACTTCCTTTCAAGCACAAAAAGCAACAGGGAAAATGCACAGATAGGTGAAGGTGGTTATGGAATGGTAAATGCTGAAGAAGTTGGTAGAGTCAAGGCTGGTTGGTGTCAGCAACTGATAAAGCAGTTAGGTAGGATAAAGTCATTTGTGGGGGTCTTGAAGTAAAAGACAAAAATTGTATGGTGGCAGAGCTGAAGGGTAGTCAGTGACTGATATAATGAATTATTGGTAATAAATTTTTTATAAAGGGACATCATCTTCTAAGAGTTTTTGCGATGAGGAGAACTGTTTTCTTGATTTAGATTGAAACTACTCCAGTCATTAAGAGATCATTCTTATCCCTTGAACTTAACCTAAACTAAGGTCAAAAATGAAGATTTCTACAATCGTCTATGGTAGCTTATTCTTCCCTCAGCTGTACTTAAGGATCTACATAACTGATAAGTTGTCTTCCATGTTCTCTCTTTCTGACTTCATTCACTAAAAATAATTAAACCTCTTCTAAAATCCATTTTTTTTTTTTTTGTTCATAGTGTGTTGTTTCTCCTTAGTCACTTTTTCCTAAGACTAAACAGATGTACTTCTGTCAGTTTACTCGGGTATTTAATTGGTGCTGTCCCATGATTCCCATGTAACTTTAAAAAAGAGGGGGGGGGGGAAGAGAGGAAAAAAGAAGTGACAGCATTTTTTTTTTTTTTTTTTCTCTTTTAAATGCAGCATTCCATATTCTTTTGATATACAATCCTCCTGGTAACACGTTCCAAGACTTGAGGATATTTAGTTGTCTTGGTACTTGCCCTTGCCATCCCGTGTTAAAAATGTACTTTATTATCCCATTTCCTTATTACCTTTCTTCGCCTGTTCTTTTCCTCATAAAAGTATCTTATGCATTTGTCGTGATTTAACCCCAGCCGGCAACTAAGCACCACACAGCCACTCGCTTGCCCCCCCCCAGTGGGACGGGGGAGAGAATTGGAAGGGTAAAAGTGAGAAAACTCATGGGTTGAGATAAGAACAGTTTAATAATTGAATTGAAATAATAATAAATTGTAATGAAAAGGAAAAAAAAAAACAAAAGAGAGAGGAACAAAACCCAGGAAAAACAAATCATGCAACTGTTCACCACCTGCCGACTGATACCCAGCCAGTCCCTGAGCAGTGATCACACCCCCTGGCCAGCTCCCCCCAGTTTATACACTGAGCATGATGTCATATGGAATAGAATTAATATCTCTTTGGCCAGTTTGGGTCAGCTGTCCTGGCTGTGCCCCCTCCCAGCTTCTTGTGCACCTGGCAGAGCATGGGAAGCTGAAAAGTCCTTGACTAGTGTAAGCACTACTTAGCAGCAACTAAAACATCAGTGTGTTACCAATATTATTCTCATGCTAAATCCAAAACACAGCACTATGCCAGCTACTAGGAAGAAAAGTAACTCTATCCCAGCTGAAACCAGGACAGCATTTCTCCCTGTTCTTGTTTCCCGCAATTTTTTTTGTTCTACTTAAGTTATGCAGTTTTTATTTGAAATTCTTGTTTTCAATTGCTGATGTGTTGTAAAACCATTATAATCCCTATCCAAATCAGTGTTTAGAATGAGTGTTTATAAACCCTGTTTCTTGACCTCTGTTCTTTTAACAACCTGAAGGACAGTTTGGAGGGGAGGATACATATTTTTGCGTTACGTATGCTATCAAAGCATCTTATGGTGGAACAATGCTGGAATTCCCAATGAACAGAAAACAAAGAATCATTACAGATGTATCTACTTCTTCAGTCTTTAATTTGCTAGTCTATTTTGTATTAATGAAACCTGGTAGCTGATGACTAGTTTTGGTCTCCTAGACAACAGAGGTATCTGTTCCCTTTAATTTGATTTTTGAAAAGCTGTAAAAATTACATAGAATGTTTAAAATGGAGTAGATTAATCCGTTCTCACTTGTAATTAGTTGAGTTTGTGCACCCTCTGTGTTAATTGGGTATTCAGTTAATTTTATATCTGAGTGATGTGAAGGTCATTTGTTAACCTAGCTGTGGTGAGTTGACCCTGGCTGGACACTAGGTGCCCACCAAGCTGCTCTATCACTCCCTCTTCTCAGCTGGACAAGGGAGAGAGAATATAATGACAAGCTTGTGGGTCGAGATAAGGACAGGGAGATCACTCGCCAATTACCATCATGGGCAAAACAGACTCCACTTGGGAAATTAATTTAATTTATTGCCAATCACCACCAGAGTAGGGTAATGAGAAATAAAACCAAATCTTAAAACATATTCCCCCCACCCCTCCCTTCTTCCCGAGCTCAACTTCACTCCCAATTTTCTCTACCTCCTCCCCTCTGAGTGGTGCAGGGTGACAGTTCATCAGCTGAATGACAGCAATCAGTTCATCACGCGTTGTCTCTGCTGCTCCTTCCTCCTCGAGGGAGGACTCCTCACTCTCTTCCCCTGCTCCAGCATGGGGTCCCACCCACGGGAGACAGTCCTCCACAAACTTATCCAACATGAGTCCTTCCCACATGCTGCAGTTCTTCATGAACTATTCCAGCATGGATCCTTTCCATAGGGTGCAGTCCTTCAGGAACAGACTACTCCAGTGTGGGTCCCTCACAGGGTCACAAGTCCTGCTAGCAAACTTGCTTCAGCGTGGTCTCCTCTCTCTCTCCACAGGGTCCCAGCCTCCTTCAGGCACATCCACCTGCTCTGGTGTGGGGTCCTCAATGGGCTGCAGGTGGATATCTGCTACACTGTGGACCTCCATGGGCTGCAGGGGGACAGCCTGCATCACCACGGCCTTCACCATAGGCTGAGGGGAATCTCTGCTCCATCGCCTGGAGCACCTCCTCCCCCTCCTTCTTTATTGACCTTGGTGCCTGCAGAGTTGTTTCTCTCGCATATTCTCACTCTTCTCTCCCAGCTGCTGTTGTGCAGCAGTCCCTGTCCCTGTGTCGTCCCGTCCCCCCCCCCCCCTTAAATATGTTATCACAGAGGTGCTACCACCATCGCTGATTGGCTCAGCTTTGGCCAGCATTGGGTCCATCTTGGAGCTGGCCGGCATTGGCTCTATCAGACATAGGGGAAGCTTCTAGCAGCTTCTCTCAGAAACCACCCCTGTAGCCCCCCTGCTACCAAAACCTTGCCACACAAACCCAATTCGCTAGCATAGGAGACATTTTTAATAGTTAGGTGCTCTTGCCAATGTGAAATATAGATGTGTTGTGTTTTTCTGTTTTTGTTTTGTTTGCTTGTTTTTCTGACTGACTTTTCCTTTCTTGATGTAAATACTGGGATGCTTCTTGTACCTGACTCCTAGTGATTCAGAGCATGATTCTAATCTTTGTTTTTGAGATTGATATTGTGGGAGAGAGACTACAAGAAGCAGGTAAAATGAAAGATTAGATGGAAAACAGTCAATTAGGTTGTGCTGATTTCTTAAAACTCCAGTCTCCTGAACTAATTCAGATCTTTAAAATGTCATCTGAAATGACTGTACACAACTTCAGTGCACCAATAGCTACAGTATATGGGTATGAAAAATAGCGTATTCTTAAATTCTGCTCCCTGCTTGATATGACTAATAGTTAAATAAAAAGACCAGAAACTCAAGGTGCTGAACTGGCAGGAGCTTGGGTGAGACAAGGCTGGAGAAGGAAGTGTGAACTGGAAAGAGGGAACAAGGAGTTGGGTGAGCAAGATGAGAATTACTGGGATCAGCACTCTGTGGAGCAGGGACTGGGACTGGCTGGGTGGCTGAAGACAATCAGGTTGTGACAAGGAGTTAGTGCAAGGGCAGGTCAATTTTGGGCAGAAGTACTGGTCCACCAGGACATAGCCTTCTTAGTCTGAGATTGGACCAGGCATTTTACAGTTGCTGCATTCAGCAGCTGACATCAGATATTTAAAGTCTGTCCCAGAAATTCCCTATCTTCTGTATTTGCAGAGGGTAACCCATTTTTTAATCACTTAAATCATGCAGCAGGTTGAGATCTCTGGATATTTGGTGGTTCCAGCCATGTTGGTGCTTTGTGTTCATGTCTGACATTATCACCTATTGGAACTTGTCTTTGTGGCTTTTTTTAAATATTAACAAACAAAAATAACTCGAAAATAATGTATTTTAACTTTATTATCTAGGTGGAATATCAAATATGGAAAAATAAGTTATGCCAGCCTAGACTTACTTATTCCTATAGAATATTAGTTTTTACTTTTTTAACCACTAGGATAACGTGTCATGCAACATACAAATTTGATAGCATTCATTTAAATGTCACTTTTTCTTTGAGTATGTGGTCCTGCACAACATTTGTTGTTCATGTTCATTACTCACACCCTGATTAACTTCTAAATTCAATGTTTTATTATTCTGCAGCAATAAGTACAAGTGCTTTGCAGTTATTGTCACTGCATCTAGATGAGTTGGCATTTGCTCCATTTTTAAAGTAAGATGCAATGAGTACAAGGTAAATGATTCACAGTAATTCTGTGTGTTCCTTGGGATGTCAGGTCTAATCTTTTCAGAAATATTGTAAGTACCTTTTTGAGATATGAAGTGCAGCTCCTGTTGGCATCGTTTGTTCACTGCACTGTATGTGTTCAGAACAATTCAAAGTCCAACAGCCTACATCTGGACATCCAGACTATGAAGATCTTGTTTCTTTCCATGCTGAGGCTAGTTCTAGCATTACAGAAGATCTCAGTGAATGAGTATAGGAGAGATGTGGATATCCAGGCTAGTATTTGCCACCTTCAACTATGAAGTTACTCTTCCTGTGATCTCTGGTTTACTTCTCCTTGAGTCTTCCAGCTTGTGGAAGAGATCAGGCCATGAACTTCTATTGAAGCCCAGACTGTATAATTGAGGTTTTCCGAGAGCAGAATTTGAATGCTACTTGGCATGGTGGGGTTCAATTTGTGTGTTGCAATACAACTATACAACTATAATATTTTTTTTTACTAGGTAGTGAAACTTTTCTTATATAGAGCTGATGTTGAATGTCCTCTGAGTCGTTGTTTGTTTTTTTGTGTCATCCCCCCCCCCTTTTCAAAAAAGAAGTTCATCTTTTTTGATCTTGTACTAACAAGTCTAGTAAACTAATGCCTAATTCAGATATCAGATTTAATTCTTCCCTTAGTTTTATGATCTTTTTAGTCAGTGTTTCAAATAATTTGTAGCTGAATTTTACAGCAAATATTCTTTCCCCATACACTTTCCCTTATTGTTGTTGTTCATCTGCACAATATTTTGTGCCAGTCCTTTAATGAAATGACATGTTACAAGAAGTTAGTCTATCAGTTTATGCAAGACTTGATGAGATTTTAGTTGGAACAGTGCATTCAAGTCTAGGATGGTAACTAAAAATATGGCAAACTTGTGGGGGAGACTGTCACCAGGATGGCTTTATTGAAATCACTAATTATGGTATAAGTCAAGTGCAGGAAAGCTGATTTTTAAATTGCATGTAACGTTCTGTATTCATTTAGAGAAAGGTTGTTTCTTGTTTAGTCACTGTTAAAATACTGCTTTGCAGCTAAATGTGTGCTTTAGGCAAAAGTGGTAGCATTTTATGTGAACAATAAGGGTAGTTTTTATGTACATGAACTTGATTAAAATATGCAACATATAATTTTTGAAGCAATGCTTTTCTTAAACTTTTTTATAGTCAAAGTATTTTTAATTGCCTCATTTTAATACATTTGTGACTATAGCTAGTGAAAGAACACTTGTTCTCATTTGCTGTATCCTTCAGGATTTTAGAGTTGATAGACATTCTTCCCTATTTTTTCTCTAGCTATAAACAAGTTGACTGCAGCCATTAAGAAAATAATATTCCTGCACCTGTAGATTAAGCTACTGCTGTCAAGACTAAGATAATGCTGTAATAGATGCTGATTCTAAGAATCTAGATTTTATTTTTAGTAGCTTAATAGTTTTTGTATTTATTTAAGTGTAGATTAAGTCAATTACTGTATTTTTTTAAAGTAGACAAATATTGAGTTTTTAAATTTAATGGCCTTGAGGAAATGTAAATGTATATAAATGTAAATACTTATCTTTGTCCCAGTCTTTATCAGCTCTAGTTTGTTTTCTAATGTTGAACTACTGTTAAAATTAAGAAAATGTGTGTGTATATATACATAACAGTTATAACTAAGTGGATAGTATATTTATAGCTATATTTTGTATGTTTGATATACATGTGAAATATTGTGCAATTGTTTTGTGTATTTATGTAAATATAAATGTAACTAACCATATCAAATAAGTGGATTTCTTAATTTTCAAGAAAACCCTCCTTTCATCCATTCTTATTTTCTGAAGATGCAAAAACTTTAAATTAAGCCACAGAAACAATGTAGTGGAACCAGGCATCACATGAAATATGTACAATTTTTCTTCATATGAAGTTAGTGTGGTCTGTGATAGTGGGCACTTCTGCTCTTCTGCAGAATCAAGCCTGCCTATCTCTAGCACAGAGAAATGTTTCATTCCTGAAGTTGCTTTCTCAAGTGAAACCTTAAGCAGTCTTTTTTGCTGTAGAGTTCATTGGAGGAAAAAATTTCACCTTTTTCTTAATTTTACCAGTTCAGGTAGAAGCTGAACCAGAGGTGCTTTTGGCATTATGGGACACTGTTTCCTCAGCTCTCAGCTTCATTTTTCTGAAATGCTTTTCCTATTCCTGAAGGTGTTGGAGGTACTTCTGGGTAGGGAAAACCAAGAGTTTACAGAAAGCTCTTTTCTTCTGTCGTGCTCTTTGGGTATATAGTTGTGGAGTCCAGTGGTCAACATAGCAGGATACAGTTTTCTTCCCTTCTCTATTGAGAGCTTTTTCCCTTATAAATCAAATGTATGACAGATGGAGTTTCTTTTAGACTGTGTTAATCTAATTTTGTAAGAAGCTCAGGATGGAATGATGTCATTTCAGGGTCAGAGGAAGAGGTGGATATTTACAGGCTTTTTTAGTGAAAACAAACTTTTTTAGAGTTTTATATGACATAATGAGTTTTATATGATATAACGATATGTGTTGACTCGTTGCTTGTATACATATACATACATTTACAGAACTGTTTTCTCTTCTAGGATCCTTCTGTTACACAAGTGACAAGAAATGTTCCTCCAGGGCTAGATGAATACAATCCTTTCTCTGATTCAAGAACAGTAAGCACATTTATTTATTAATAATGCTGTTAATCTTTTTAGGTGAGATTTGTGGGGTATTGTTTTCAGAGTTTGGGACTGATGTAAAACATACAAATTGGGGGACGAGAGGCTGGAGAGCAGCCCTGCAGAAAGAGATCTGGGGATTTGGGTTGATGGCAAGTTGAACATGAGTCAACAGCATGCCCTGGCAGCCAAAAGGGCCAACCGGGTCCTGGGGTGCATCAAGCACAGCATAGCTAGCCGGTCGAGGGAGGTGGTTGTCCCCCTCTACAATGCACTGGTGCGGCCCCACCTCGAGTACTATGTGCAGTTTTGGGTGCCTCAGTATAAGAAGGACATCAAACTATTAGAGTATGTCCAGAGGAGGGCGACCAAGATGGTGAAAGGTCTCGAGGGCAAGACTTATGAGGAGCGGCTGAGGTCACTTGGCTTGTTCAGCTTGGAGAAGAGAAGGCCGAGGGGTGATCTCATCACAGTCTACAACTTCCTCAAGAGGGGCAGCGGAGGGGGAGGTGCTGACCCCCTCTCTCTGGTGACCAGCGATAGGACACGAGGAAATGGAATGAAGCTGTGTCAGGGGGAGTTCAGATTGGACATTAGGAAAAGGTTCTTCACCGAGAGGGTGGTCGGTCACTGGAACAGGCTCCCCAGGGAAGTGGTCACGGCACCAAGCCTGTCTGGACGATGCTCTTAGTCATGTGGTTTAGTTTTAGGTAGTCCTGTGTGGAGCAGGGAGTTGGACTCGATGATCCTTGTGGGTCCATTCCAACTTGAGATATTCTATGTCAGGGGCTAGCTAGAGGTAATGGAAGATGTGTAAGGATAGATAGTCCTGTAAAGTATTTGGAGGATTCAGTGGGTAGGTTGACGTAAGTGAGCTTTGACCCCTTAAGGAAAGGTGGCTCCCTGAAAGGGGGCCAAAACAGAATCGAGTCTTTCCTTTGTTCAGTAGGACTTCTGGTAGCCTGTCTTTATGCTTTTCTAAATTTTACTTGCTTTAAAGTGTATGAATGTGGCACACTTCCTCAGTGTCTTGCTTTTGATTTCCATTGCACTTATGAAAGTGCTGTTCAGAATAAGAAAAACATTGTGTTTAAGCAACAGTCCACAGGCTATGAATAGCTGTGCTGTACTAAAAGGAATAATTTATGTCCGAGAAACACAGTTGGATTTTGCCTCTAATTTGTGTAGTTTTAATTTACCTTGTGCTTATTTTCTCGGGGGGGAGGAGGGATACAAGGAATGGGGTAGTAAATTCATACTGTAACAGCATTTCTCAGTAGTTACTTTTGATAGTAAAGATCTTGTGCAAGATCTGCAAAATGTATGGATGATTACTGTCTGTCACTATAATTTATAAACATTCAAATACTATATTTTTTAAATGTATGCTTATATTTCCTATGGCAAATCTGGTAGTGCTGATAGGGAATGTTGGTATTTGAGTCTTTGCAATGCAACAGTAAGGTTTTATACAGTATTAAAATGCTAGACTGGAAGAAGCTGCTTTTTTTTTTTTTTTTTTTTGAGCTGGCAGCAATATTAAATAGTTCTCAAATTTTTTCTCCTAACTCACAATACCACAAACTGTATTTGATTTATTTTTCTGAAGCTTGAAGAGTTTCAAAATTGCTTTGTACAGACAATAAGTTATAAATGTCAGGTAGGTCTGTTTTAAAAACAGTAGGTCTTGTTTAAAAAAAAAAATTCTAGAGCTACTCTGACTTTTTTTATTATCTACTTATTTTAACGTGCAGCTCTGGGAAAAGGAAAACTGAAGTATATGGCTAAGGTTATCTGGCTTCTAACAGTCAGCTGTGCATATATAAATTCTAATCACTTGTTACAGATGTCATACAGAAAAATTGGGAGGATGGGGGAAATCTTGAAGTCAGTGTTCAGATCTACTGAATATGTGCTATATTCATGCATTGTGATTCAATTAATAATCTGTGGGATGTTACCAAATTCATAAAAACTGTCTATTGAATGAGCAGTTCTTTCTGCGGAGGAAAAAAGGAACTTGTGCAGGCTTTCTTTTTAGTAAAGTATATATTCAGCTAAGAGTGCAGTAGTAATCAACCTTTAGATTATATTTCCCTTCTTCTTTCTGTATCTTGTGGATGCTGACTATGTAAAGAAGTATTCCATAATTATATGCATTTGCAGGAATGTGCTTAGATACCTGAGGATATGCTCACAATTCCATGTGCTCACCTCTTTTCCTACCAGCTTTGTGTGCAAGAGAAGGGCATACTATGCCTGTACAAATGTGCATGCAACAGGACGAAGGGAAGATAAAGTGGAATTGAATGCCTTTAAGGATTGGATGAACAGAGGTAGAAAGCAGGATCTGTGGATATTAGACTTGGAGGATTACAATGCCCATCAGGGTAGGGATAGAAATTACTCTGTTTTGTGTGCTGCTTAGAGCAAAAACATCCAGATAGTTTCCAGGGGCTTGGATTTGCTGCTGTTCTTTGTTCTTCCTTTGTTGGGAAGCTGAGCCATCTTGAACAATTTTGTGCAGGTAATCTTACTTCTAACATTTGAAAACAATAATGGCACCAGTGAGCAGAAAGGATATATGCTGGTCATAGAAAAATATATCCTGGAGATTTGTGCTCTTCAGTTTGAGAATTACTGGCCTCTAAGACTTTAAATGATGTTTGTGTTTCACTACAAGTAACAGTGTGTAGTTGTAGTTTTTAAGGAAGCTGAGAACAGTATGCTTCAATTAGAAATCCAAATTTTTCCTGTTTATACATCTTAGCTAATGCTAAGATGGTATCTTAGTCTATAGCATTAACACAGCATTAACCTTCTTCCCCCTCCCCTCCAAATTCAAGTTAATAAAACATTCTGGTCTCCACAAATATTTCTCCATTGCAGATCCAGGCAGGGATATGTTTCTTCTGTGAGAAAGTGACTTCAAACTCTGAATACTGACATTGATTATCTTAGCTCAGTTGTGTTCTCCCTTTGCCAAGGGAGATGCTGCCTATCAATTCTTTCTTGGTTAGCAGGATAGGACAGGAAAAAAAAAAAAGTAAATTGTATTTCTAATTTTTATTTTTTTTTTTTAGTATTTCAGTGCATTCACCTTTTCTCTGTCAACTTACATCCTTCACAACTGCAGTGGGAAATTGGTAGGAAAATAACATGTAAGACATAATGAGGAAAATGAATGGGCATAGGAGACTTTAGGTCTCATGTTAGATATCAAGGTGGTGACACTTGAGAAATCAGGAGTCTTTCTTTTTTGGCTTCTTATCAAATTTTAAAGCTTGTCTTATTTTTGATTGTTAAACCAAACAAATTTTTCAGTGAATGGTAATAAATGTCAGACTAAATATCATTGCCTGCATCTTCAGTGGTTTTGTCTCCAGCTCTAACAGTTGCCATGGAGAGGACTTCGTCTTTTTTCAGGTTTCTGAAAACAACAAGGAACAGATGAGATTAGACAATTAGTATTTCTGCTTCATCATTTAATGAAACTACTGTTAAAGAAAGTTTTTAAACTCTTCCAGCTTCTACAAGTGTGTATATATGTATACTGTGTGTATATATGTATAACATGTATAGAGGGTTTTTTTGTTGTTGTTGGTTTTAAGAGGCATATTTAAATGGATTTTTTTTTTTCAGTAAATTCCTGGACAGCTCCTCTCCTCCTGTCTTGCATCCACACACAGTGAAGTGTTTATAGGAAACCAGATTGATCAGCTATACCTGGCTTCTTTTGGAAGTCTGTCCTTCCCCCCTGTTTCCACCCCCACCCCCCCCCTTGAATAAACTACTTCACCCACATGGGAAAATCTATTTGAGAGAGAATTTCTTTTGAGCGTTTCTCTCTCTTATTTCTCTTCAGGAGAGGTCATACTAATTTGCTTTTTCTCCTAGTGCAGCTGTGACAGCAAGGCACATGCCAGGGCAGGTTAGGTTGGATATCAGGACAAACTTCTTCAGTGAAAGGGTAGTCAGGCACTAGAACAGGCTGCCCAGGGAAGTGGTTGAGTCCCCATCCCTGGAGGTATTTAAAAGACGGATAGACATGATGCATAGGGACATGGTTTAGTCGTGGACTTGGCAGTGCTAGGTTAACAATTGGACTCGATGATCTTAAGGGTCTTTTCCAACCTAAACGATTCTATGATTCTTTGAAATAAAAAGATCTATTCCAGAAAAACCATTTGGGGTAGGGACAAAAAGGGATGCTGTAGAGAGAGGTTGGTTGAATTTCAGGATATAAGTATCTTATTGTAATCTGTTAGTGAGGATCAAAAACCATGGATCTGTGAAGTAAAGTCTCTCTAAAAACAGTCAACTTGCACCACCCACATTTGGCCAGGGGATCTATCATGATATTATTCAGTGATGGCTGGAGGTTATCACAGTCCTCACAATACAAGCCTGAGTAATTAGCATTAAAGTTACACCCTTAAGAAGACAGAATTGCCAGCCATCTGTCTTGCTGTGAATGTCTTGTCAATCCTATCTAGGCTGCAAGTCAGTCAGGTTTCTGAAAACATACCTAAATCCCTAAATCTCTTCCATACCTAAATCCCTAAGCCACCAATAGCACTTGGACAGGCAACCAACACCCCATGGACAGACAGGAATGACAAAATATGTGCCAAGTCATAGGTTGCAAGGGACCTCTGGAGGTCATCTTTTTCAGTCCCCCCCTATTCAAAGTTGGTCACTAAGTCACATTGCTCAGCATCTTGTCCTGGTGAGTTTTGAATATATCCAGGGATAGATATCCTGTGACTTCACTGGGCAACCTGTCCTAGTGCTTGGCAGTTCTTGCAGTGAATTTTCCCCCCCTAATATCTAATTAGTTTGCTATGTTCCAACAAGTAATGTGCTGTGTAATAAAAGCAGCAGTATCTTTTCCCAGCAATCCCATGTGTATGCTGATCAATAAGGGAATCAAAATGTATGTTTCATTTCTTATACGTAGTAAATTATATATTAATGAGGGCAGAATTCTACAGCATTAGCCTGATATGTGGATAAGCCAGACTTCGCTTCAGTAAGTATGAGATTAGGAAATGAAAGAATTCTTACAGGGTGACTGTGACATTCTTCTCAGGTAAGAAGCACTGATAAAGCCTTGTTTTAAAATTTTCATTATGCCTGATGTGGGGCCAAGTCTTCTAAGTTCCAGAAGGATGTATTGAACTGTTAAATTTGAGAGTTGAAAGAAGAGGCTTGACTTCTGATGCCCTGAAGCCACCTGAGAAGCCTATGTCTACCCATCTACTTCTGAGACAAAAGAAGACACAGTAGTTTTTGGGATGCTCTGGTATGAACTGCAGAAGATGTTCATGAAGGTTAAAGGAGTTACCTGGCAAATGCCAGATTCACTGGTTTCTTTCAAAGCTGCCTCAGCATTTTTTTATTCCTAGAAATCCAATGTCAATAAAAATCAAAATAACATAGAGAGACAAAAGTATACTGAACAATGAGAATTCCTTTTCTGCTTATTTAATAGTTATGGATCTCGGTGTCCTTATGAAATGTCCATTACTTCTCAAAACTGCAGTTACCTAGTTTAACATCTTCAGGATTTTGATAGTTATTGACCAAGTATCTCTGTCCCACTTGCGTTTTTTGTGCTGATAAAACATTTGAGGTGACCTTAGAAAGTGGATGTTTGCTTTTGATTCTAAATAGCAAATCAGTTGCTCCTATAACTAGCTCTAATATCACCATTTGGTAATAGTATTTCCTCAGTAAGATTTACACTTACTATATACAATTTTTGTCTGTATTAAATTGATGTCCCTTTCCAACCTTTTTAAAACCTAAATCTGAGCTATTGCTTTCCAGAATGGTTTAAAAATGCCTCCAATTTTAGACTTCTTGCATCTCGTACAACAGAACTTATGCCATTTCAGACAGTTTTTCAATACAACAGCTTGCAAATACTTCTTCATTTCAGACTGTAAAGAACCTACTGTATGCTAGCTAACATACCAATGAGGATTTTTATTGGAATTGTTTTGGAGCTTTTTTTATGAAGTTAGCTTAATTCTTAGTTGAGCAAACTTCAGAGATGGCAGTTAGAGCAAACCTGTGCTTACTGTATATTTTGGAAATTGATGTGAGACACTTGTGCAAATATACTTGTGGAATTTTGCTTTGTATTACCTTCTTAATTGTACGAAGAACCATCTGCCTTACTGTTTGTCTACTAGCCAATAAATGATTATTTCTTTGACTTTTATTGACTATGTTTTAATTGCATGTATGAAGCAAGGTTTTTTTTGAGTAACCCATTTGCATTAAGGCTTAGCATAACCTCTGTTCTCCCTGGTTCTTGTTTATTTGCCATGTATGCATTTTTATTGAACTTCTGTTTTTTTCCAGTGATTGCTGAAGAGATTTATAGGACAAAATAAATTATTTGTGGCTTTATGAAGAAATGGTTTCTGACAAAATGTTATCACAAATAACATTTTTTTCCTTTTTTCCTGTACCCTTTCCTTACTACCTATGTCAGTCCAATAATAAAGAGAGTCCAGCTAACACACAAGACTGATTAAGTCCATGCAGTTCTCCAGATCTGCTATACAGTGCTAGAGCTTGAAGATGTACCTTCTTTGATTTCTCTTCAATACTTCTTGTTTCTAGGAAAATCCCAAACTGTACTGCTATGTCTTTTTTTTTTTTTTTTTGTTAATGATTTTCCAAGGCAGCTGGATACTTCTATTTGTTTCATGTTAAGCAGCTGTGGGGTTTTTATTCACTGCTGCTCAGCTTTGATTAGGGTTATAAAAATGAGTACTTCAGTTTGGTAGGAAGACTTAGTGCAAACTGCGTTTAAAATGGTTGCATACTACAGTGTTTTCTTCATTAGGTTCTTGATCTGTAGAATCATAGAATTGTAGAATCATAGAATCGTTAAGGTTGGAAAAGACCCTTAAGATCATTGAGTCCAACCGTTAACCTATCACTGCCAAGTCCACCACTAAACCATGTCCCTAAGCGCCTTGTCTACCCTTCTTTTAAATACTTCTAGGGATAGAGACTCAACCACTTCCCTGGGCAGTTTGGGTTGGAAGGGACCTTTAAAGGTCATCTAGTCCAACCCCACTGCAATGGGCAGGGACATCTTCAACTAGAGCAGGTTACTCAGAGCCTTGTCTAACCTGACCTTGAATGTTTCCAGGGATGGGGCATCTACCACCTCTCTGGGCAACCTGTTCCAGTGTTTCATCACCCTTATTGTAAAAAATTTCTTAGAAGATGGTTTATAATATCTGTGCCTGTCGTGCATTGAATTATGATCTTTAAATAATAACCTGGAAAAATAAGCACATTAAAGCATTATTGAACTTCCACCATTAGAGGTAGATTTGAGCACTGACATTCGTTCCCCTGTGCACACATTATGAAGCTAAGATTTCATTCTTTATATATATCAACCTAGCAGAAATTCTGGAGTGGTACCCAGCAAAAATTAACAACAGATGTTGAGGCAGATATGTGATTTTTTTTTTTCTTATCCTTTCCTTACAAGCTCTTCTCTCTATTTTTTCTTACATCGTGTGCTAATTCCAGCAAATGATATTAAATAACACATAAGTGATATTAAACACACAATAACTTAAACTAATGGTGTAGACATACCTACTGTAGCTCAAAAATAGCTACTTTAGATGTACCATAAGAGACTAACTGTGCTGGCTTTTTGCTGCTTTTGATTTAAACAGTGTCAAGTGTGCTACTGGCGTAAGACAGCCTTTAGAAAAGCGGAAGCTATTTTCAAAGAAAACTTAAGAGCTTAACATCTGGGAAGCTAAGTGTGAAACTAAGGTGAGCTCAAAGCTCTGAGGAAAAACTTGTAGAACAACTTGGGAAAATTTCTTTCCCAGAAGCAGGAAGCTTCCACCATCTTTAAGGTTGTAAGAGTACTAATAGAAGATAATGATGTAGGAAAAAGCTAAATTAATTGTTTCTTTACAAGGGAAGTGTCTTGAATTCTTAATAGAATAGGCTTTAGAGAAGCAATAACTTGCTAGAAATAGGTAGTATTCAGCTGAGTGTTAAGAAAACCATGATGGAAAATTGCTAAAGCATGAATTGGAATGTACCTCAGCTGGCCTTATACCAGAGGAAGGAAAAGTGATGGCTGTCACACTCGCTATAGAAAAAGCTCTTAAAAGGATTCAAGAAATTAAGAGGCCAGAAGGTACAAGTTCTTTACTGGGCAAGTAGAAGGGGAAGTCTACTACTCATAGATGTTGGTTGGTTGGTTGGTTGGGTTTTTTGTTTGTTTTAGCAGAACTCTACACGTACAGAGGCTTTAACCTTCAAAGAGACATGGAAGTTGTCTTGACTGCTGAGTCATTCCTGCATTAAGTAATGGACTTCAGTGCACAGATCTGACAACATGAGACTCAGGACAGCTGCTTCCTTGCGGTGCTTGAAGAAATAAGCCTGGAGTGTCCTCCTTCATGTTACTATAGTGATATGGCTGTATGGTTTTTTTGGGGGGCTGAGGACTGAAGAAAGATCATAATCCCAGTCATATTATTACAGAGTATCTAAAATTCCTAATCATGTGCTATCTTTGACAAAGTAAAGGTAGCCTTTCGGTTGCAAACCTCTGTGATGGTCATGACTGTCCAAATACTCAAGGCAGTCATACTGGTTGCTATAAGGATATGTGGAATGTGAGACCATCTGTTTCATTCAGGTTATAGACCTTTTCAGTTTAAAGGGAGTAATAAATAACAGGGAAAGTGATAAACAAAACCAGACAGAAATACAAACCAGATAAATGATAACAGAGACATAAAGTAAAAGTAAAACTCTTCAGCTGCTAATTGATGGGTGTCCTGGTTTCAGCTGGGATAGAGTTGATTTTTTCTTCCTAGTAGCTGGTATAGTGCTGCATTTTGGATTTAGTAGGAGAATAATGTTGATAACACACTGATGCTTTAGTGGTTGCTAAGTAGTGCTTACACCGGTCAAGGACTTTTCAGCTTCCCATGCTTGGCTAGGTGCACAAGAAGCTGGGAGGGGGCATAGCCAGGACAACTGACCCAGACTGGCCAAATTCCATACCATATGACGTCATGCTCAGTATATAAGCTGGGGGGAGTTGGCTGGGGGGCAGCGATCGTTGCTTGGGGACGTGCTGGGCATTGGTCGGTGGGTGGTGAGCCAATTGTATAGTGTATCACTTGCTTTGTATGTTATTATAGTATTACTATTATTGTTATTACTACTACTGCTACTATTACTACTATTCTATTTTATTTTACTTCAATTATTAAACTGTCCTTATCTCAGCCCACGAGTTTTCTCATTTTCACCCTTCCAATTCTCTACCCCATCCCACTGGGGTGGGGGGAGTGAGCGAGCGGCTGTGTGGTGCTTAGTTGCTGGCTGGGGTTAAACCACGACAGTCCTTTTTGGCGCCCAACGTGGGGCTCGAAGGGTTTCAGATGATAACAGATTAACCAGAGTGTATTAAGGAATTTCTATCTGTTAGCAGTTGCCGGTCATAATATTGATTCATCTGTTCTCGATCGTAGTTTATCTGATCTGCACCATGCTCTTCTTTTTTGCTGTACAGGTTAAAGATTGGTGTTGGGTTTTGCAGTTTGCTGTGCTCTGCAGTGATTAGTGATGTTTTGCCTGGGAGATTTGTTTTTATAACACTGACCTTGAGCGTTATCTGGTATTTGGGTTCTGTAGTGAAGCCATTACTGTACTTTGGGTACCACCTCATGGAGACAATTAGCAATTATACCTCTTCCTCTGAGAGGTTTTCTGTGGAGGACATACAGAATGGCACCTTCGTTGCTTTCTTCTATGATGTTTCCTCCTTTAATACAACAACTTTTCAGTATCATCTTGAACATCCTTGGGTAGTTAAGATATATCTATTGGTAGTTCTTGGGAATATTGTTTCGGTTTTGTCTAAGGTTAATAAGCAGTTTAAGAATATCATCCAGAGATCTGCTCCAAGGCTGGATAGTTATGAGTGGCAGGGTGTGTGGGAGACCATGGGCAAGTACCTAGGACAGTGGGCACCTCCAATGTTTTGGAACTTCACCCCTGAACAAGTGCAGAATCCTGGAAAACTAGTAAAGTATTTGTATATGTTGTCACCCTGGCAACTCGAGAGAGACACAAATCACTGCAACATGCTGGGGCCTGGCCCATGCCTATTGAGCCATATTAAACACTATTCAGAACCCTCAAGGGGAAGAGAAGGTCTCTGGATCTGACGACAAAATGACAGGCGCTGTGGCTACGCCAGCCCCCATGACAGGCGCTGCGGCTGAACCAGAGAACCAGCCCGTGCCAGTATCAGTTGCCCCTATACAGAAGAAAAAATACACAAGAAGATCAGCTCGTTTAGTAAGGACTGATGATGAGCCAGGGCCATCATGAGAACAGGAGGAGGAAGAGGCAGAACCCATAAATGAGATGGTAACAACCCGATCCCTGTCCCTGAGTGAGCTGCGAGATATGCGAAAAGATTTTAGTCGCCGTCCAGGCGAGCACATCATCACCTGGCTGCTCCGATGCTGGGATAATGGGGCCAGTAGCCTGGAATTAGAGGGTAGGGAAGCCAAGCAGCTGGGATCCCTTTCTAGGGAAGGGGGCATTGACAAAGCGATTGGAAAAGGGGCACAAGTCCTCAGCCTCTGGAGGTGACTCCTGTCAGGTGTGAAGGAAAGGTATCCCTTCAAGGAAGATGTTATATGTCACCCAGGCAAGTGGACCACCATGGAGAGAGGTATCCAGTACCTGAGGGAATTAGCTGTGCTGGAAGTGATTTATAATGACCTGGACAACAAGCAGTTATCCAAAGATCCAGACAAAGTCCAGTGCACACGACCCATGTGGTGGAAGTTTGTACAGAGCGCATCGTTGTCATATGCCAACTCATTGGCAGTAACGATCTCGAAAGATGAAGACGGACAGACAGTCGATGAAATGGCTGGCCAACTCCGACAGTACAAAGAAAGTCTCTCTTCCTCCCTACGGGCCTGCATCTCGGCTGTGGAGAAACCGTCCCAGGAGGTCCAGCAACTCAAAGAGGATATATCCTACTCCTCACCTGTACGGACCAGTATCTCAGCCATTAGGAGTAAGCGTCCCTCTGCACAAAGAGAGAAGATATAGTGGATACACACCACAGGCCACCCTGTGGTTTTATCTGCGTGACCACAGAGAGGACATGAGGGAGTGGGATGGAAAATCTACCTCGACCCTAGAGGCACGGGTACCTGAATTGCAAGGAAAAACAACTACAAGAGGGGGTTCTCCCAGGAAAATTGCTGCTCCAGTTTCCAGTGGGCAGTTCCCCAGACAGAGTAGAAGGGCTGATTTTGCTTCCGATCTTAATAAAGGGACTTTTGATTGGCATTGACAAGAAGTGAGTAACGAATGCTATGACCAGGACTAGAGGGGCCCTGCCTCCAGCCAGGTGGAGGAAAGGGACAACCGGGTGTACTGGACCGTGTGGATTCGATGGCCTGGCACATCAGACCCACAGGAGTAGAAGGCTCTAGTGGACACCGGTGCACAGTGTACCCTAATACCATCAAGCTATAAAGGGGCAGAACCCATCTGTATTTCTGGAGTGACAGGGGGATCCCAAGAGCTGACTGTATTGGAGGCTGAAGTGAGCCTAGGCGGGAACGAGTGGCAGAAGCACCCCATTGTGACTGGCCCAGAGGCCCCGTGCATCCTTGGCATAGACTACCTCAGGAGAGGGTATTTCAAGGACCCAAAAGGGTATAGCTGCCTTGGAGATGGAGGAAATTAAACAGCTGTCTACCCTGCCCGGTCTCTCGAGGGACCCTTCTGTTGTGGGGTTGCTGAGGGTCAAAGAACAACAGGTACCAATTGCTACCACAACAGTGCACCGGCAGCAATATCGCACCAACCGAGACTCCCTAATTCCATCCATAAGCTGATTCATCGGCTGGAGAGCCAAGGAGTGATCAGCAAGACTCGCTCACCCTTTAACAGTCCCATATGGCCAGTGTGAAAGTCTAATGGAGAGTGGAGACTAACAGTAGACTCTCAGGGCCTGAATGAAGTCACGCCGCCGCTGAGCGCTGCCGTGCCGGACATGCTAGAACTTCAATATGAATTGGAGTCAAAGGCAGCCAAGTGGTATGCCACCATTGACATCGCTAATGCGTTTTTCTCAATCCCTTTGGCAGCAGAGTGCAGGCCACAGTTTGCTTTCACTTGGAGGGGAGTCCAGTACACCTGGAATCAACTGCCCCAGGGGTGGGAACACTGCCCCAGGGGCTCCAGAACACCTGCAATACATTGATGACATCATCATGTGGGGCAACACAGCAGCAGAAGTGTTTGAGAAAGGGAGGGAAATAGTCCAAATCCTTCTCGAGGCCGGCTTTGCCATAAAACAAAGTAAGGTCAAGGGACTTGCACAGGAGATCCAGTTTTTAGGAATAAAATGGCAAGATGGACGTCGTCAGATCCCAATGGATGTGATCAACAAAATCACAGCCATGTCCCCACCAACCAGCAAAAAGGAAACGCAAGCTTTCTTGGGCGTTGTGGTTTTTGGAGAATGCATATTCCAAGTTACAGTCTGATCGTAAGCCCTCTCTCTCAAGTGACCCGGAAGAAGAACGATTTCAAATGGGGCCCTGAGCAACAATAAGCCTTTGAACAAATTAAACGGGAGATAGTTCATGCAGTAGCCCTTGGGCCCTTCCGGGCAGCGCAAGATGTAAAAAAAATGTGCTCTACGCTTCAGCCGGGGAGAATGACCCTACCTGGAGCCTCTGGCAGAAAGCACCAGGGGAGACTCGAGGTCGACCCCTAGGGATACAGAGGATCCGAGGCTGGCTATACTCCAACTGAAAAAGAGATATTGGCAGCATATGAAGGGGTTTGAGCTGCTTCAGAAGTGGCTGGTCCTGAAGCACCTCCTGGCACCCCGACTGCTGGTGCTGGGCTGGATGTTCAAAGGGAGGATCCGCTGTACACATCATGCAACTGATGCTACGTGGAGTAAGTGGGTTGCACTGATCACCCAACGGGCTCGAATAGGAAACCCCAGTCGCCCAGGAATCTTGGAAGTGATCATGGACTGGCCAGAAGGCAAAGATTTCGGAATATCGCCAGAGGAGGAGGTGACGCATGCTGAGGAGTCCCCACTGTATAATAAACTACCAGAAAATGAGAAGCAATATGCCCTGTTCACTGATGGGTCCTGTCGTCTTGTGGGAAAGCATCGGAGGTGGAAAGCTGCTGTATGGAGTCCTGTACGACAAGTTGCAGAAACTGCTGAAGGAGAAGGTGAATCGAGTCAGTTTGCAGAGGTGAAAGCCATCCAGCTGGCTTGAGATATTGCTGAACGAGAAAAGTGGCCAATGCTCTATCTCTATACTGACTCATGGATGGTGGCAAATGCCCTGTAGGGGTGGCTGCAGCAATGGAAGCAGAGCAACTGGCAGCGCAGAGGCAAACCCATCTGGGCTGCCACACTGTGGCAAGATATTGCTGCCCAGGTAGAGAACCTGGCTGTAAAAGTATGTTACGTAGATGCTCACGTGCCCAAGAGTCGGGCCACTGAAGAACATCAAAACAACCAGCAGGTGGATCAGGCTGCTAAGATTGAAGTGACTCAAGTGGATCTGGACTGGCAACATAAGGGTGAATTATTTCTAGCTCGGTGGGCCCATGACGCCTCAGGCCACCAAAGAAGAGATGCAACATATAGATGGGCTCGTGATCGCGGGGTGGACCTGACCATGGACACTATTGCACAGGTTATCCATGAATGTGAAACGTGCTGCAATCAAGCAAGCCAAGCGGTTAAAGCCTCTCTGGTATGGAGGACGGTGGCTGAAATATCAATATGGGGAGGCCTGGCAGATTGATTGTATCACACTCCCACAAACCCACCAAGGGAAGCGCCATGTGCTTACAATGGTGGAAGCAACCACCGGATGCCTGGAAACATATCCTGTGCCCCATGCCACCACCCGGAACACTATCCTGGGCCTTGAAAACCAAGTCTCATGGCGACATGGCACCCCGGAAAGAATTGAGTCAGACAACGGGACTCATTTCCGAAACAACCTCACAGACACCTGGGCCAAAGAGCATGGCATTGAGTGGGTATATCACATCCCCTATCATGCACCAGCCTCTGGGAAAATCGAACAATACAATGGACTGTTAAAGACTACACTGAGAGCAATGGGTGCTGGGACATTCAAACATTGGGATACACATTTAGCAAAGGCCACCTGGTTAGTCAACACTAAGGGATCTGCCAATCGAGCTGGCCCTGCCCAATCAAGACTTTTACGTACTGTAGAGGGGGATAAAGTCCCTGTAGTGCACATAAAAAAATACGCTGGGGAAGACAGTCTGGGTTACTCCTGCGTCAGGCAAAGGCAAGCCCATTCGTGGGATTGCTTTTGCTCAAGGACCTGAGTGCACTTGGTGGGTGATGCGGGAGGATGGGGAAGTCCGATGTGTACCTCAAGGGGATTTGATTTGGGGTGAAAATAGCCAGTGAACTGAATTGTATGATGTTAGTTGCTATATAATACTGGATGTCATCACTTCAATGATTACTATGTGCCATATCAACAGTATACAGTAAAAATCACCCAAATTGAGGAAACCGAGCAAAGGGTAGAGGTGATGGAACCAGAACTGGCTTCAGCATGCAACAATCCAACACCACACACCATCTGTCCTGCCCTGAAAGACTGTTATGATGGATGGAGCCCAAAGTCATGGACTGAATGAACTCAACAAACATTTGAGAGGGATAGCCTACAGATTAAGGAAATTATATCTATGTGTGTGTGTGTATCTATATCTATATCTATATCTGTATCTATATCTATATCTATATCTATATCTATATCTATATCTATATCTATATCTATATCTATATCTATATCTATATCTATCTCAAAAGCCTGGAAAAGTGGTGGTGATTAATTGGAATGTATTGGAAAGTGTAAGACCTGGGCATGATGTATATGGTATGGAATAAGGGGTGGATACTCTCCTGGTTTCAGCTGGGATAGAGTTAATTTTTCTTCCTAGTAGCTGGTATAGTGCTGTGTTTTGGATTTAGGATGAGAATAATGTTGATAACACACTGATGTTTTAGTTGTGGCTAAGTAATGCTTATACTAGTCAAGGACTTTTCAGCTTCCCATGCTCTGCCAGGTGCACAAGAAGCTGGGAGGGGGCACAGCCAGGACAGCTGACCCAAACTGGCCAAAGGGCTATTCCATACCATATGACATCATGCTCAGTATATAAACTGGGGGAGTTGGCTGGGGGGCAGCGATTACTGCTTGGGGATGTGCTGAGCATTGGTCGGTGGGTGGTGAGCCAATTGTATAGTGTATCACTTGCTTTGTATGTTATTATTGTATTATTATTATTATTATTATTATTATTATTATTATTACTACTACTACTGCTACTATTACTACTATTCTATTTTATTTTACTTCAAGTATTAAACTGTTCTTATCTCAACCCACGAGTTTTCTGACTTTCACCCTTCCAATTCTCTCCCCCATCCCACTGGGGTGGGGGGAATGAGTGAGCGGCTGTGTGGTGCTTAGTTGCTGGCTGGGGTTAAACCACGACAATGGTCAATTAAAAAACAACAGGTGTAGCTTTGAGGAGGTTCAACCTGGATTTTGTAACTGATAAGAAGGCCGAAAGGAGATAAACATGAATTTTATGGATAGTTGAGCCTGTGGGAGTGTGCAAAATTTATTAAGGAATATTTAGGGGAATAGTGAAAAATGTGGAACAGTTGGGGACTGGGGAGGAACAAGGAAGAGACTAGCAAAGAGAATGGATAAAAGGGGCTGGTTGCATGTAAGTTGCTACCAGTCAGTACGCATATCTGACAGAGCTATGCATCTAATCACTGCACTTATTGTAAATCCTTTCTTAATTATCTTTCTGTGAAATTACACTCTGCACCATCTGTGAGTGCTGCAAGGTCTAGGTGCCAGCAACTGGAGATACTAGAGTGAGTGAATTAGGTGCCAGCAATCCAGTCAGACCCCAGGTAGCAGTGGTCTGTATGTTTGAGGTGTCAACAGCTGAGCATCTCTGTATCAGCAGCTGGAGGGACCGTGGGTCATAGGACCTATGTGTTTGGGGTGCTAGCAGCTGGAGGGATCAGTGCGTTTTCCTCTGTGTATATGTGTAATTCACTAGCAAACTTCAAGCTGGACTAGCTGGCAAATAGGAGGAAAACCTGTCTCTGGGAAGACTCAAAGTCTGAGTCAAAAGTAAGGGAGTCCAGGGTCTGGGCCTAGATATATGGCAAGCTGAGAGCCTGTGCTGGTGTTTGAGGGAGCTGTGAGGACAGGGGGTGCTTGTGAGACTAGTGTTTGAGTGCATGAATCTGCTAGTGAACATCAAGCTGGGCTATCTGGCAAACAGGAGGAAACCTGTATACCAGGTAAGAGGGCCCCGGATCCAGGGAGGTATATCAGACAGGCTGAGGGCCCGTGCTCATGTCTGAAGGATCTGCAGTTGTTGGTGTGCTTGTAAATCTGGAGAGCAAGGCATGTGTTTTTCAATAGTGAACTTCAGTGCTGATCAGCTGGAGAGGAGGAATGGGAAATGACTCTGTGTACCTATATTTTATGTAGTTCTGATAGCGTGGGGGTGTTGTTAAAGGCAGCACCCTGCCTGTGGTAGCTTGTGTCCTTGGTACGTGTGGTTGTGTGTGTATTTGTTTGTATCTCTGGGATATGCACTCAATCTTGCTACTAGCCAAACCTCGAAACAGGAAAGCAGCAGCTGTATCTGTCAGCCTGGGATGGAGAGCCCTCAGAGGTGTGCTGGACCTAGGCTCCAGCAGTTGGAAAGGAGGAGTCCCCAGGTCTTAGAGTCTGCTGGAAGAGGTAGCTTTTATAACATCTCTTAATAGCATTTGTCCCCCTCTTGACTTTCTTAGGATTCCAGGATGCACAGCCCTTGCTACAAATCACTGTTTTAGTCTCTCTTCTTCCAGGGAGCACAGGCTTTTAGTGGACAGCAATTCTAACACTGTATAGGTGGCCAGCTAGCATATAGTGGAACCTAAACAATGCAGAAATCTGAATCCAAAGAATCTTGTACATAATTAGTTCCTTATATTAATGTCATCTATCATGTATGCTGTTGGCTAGCATCTTTGATTATGTGTCTCTAATGAGCTTTCTGTTTGATTCCTTTATTCATAAGCATATATGCATGTCCCAGTCATTAGCAGCACTGCAGGCTGTTGGGACAAAGTGTCTTTCAAGGATAAGTCTCTTTGAGTTCATTGTTCAAATATTTTCTAGTCTGCCAATCCACCTTTAAACACTATTACAGGTGTCTATGAAGGGCTACTGGAGTCCTTACTGGAGATTGTGGGCAGTCTTGCTCATTAGTCTAGCAGGCAGCTGCTTAGCAGTTATGCTTTCAAAGCTATTGTTACTTTAGCCACAGAGCTACAATAATCAGACTTTTTTGGGGCTTTTCTGGCATTGCTCTGGCCTACAATGCATAACGCATAGAGTTTCTGTTCAGTAGCAATTTGTTACTCTGGTGCAGGGTTTGTATCTTATGTTTGAAGCAGTTGATAAGATTCTTGATGGTTGTCTAGGAGTTCTCATACAAGAGACTTTTGTCCTTATCACAGAAGGCTCCGACATACGGAATAGCATTATTAACTGTCTTTAACCAACTTTGGCTATTTTCATCCTAGGACACTGAGTAATCTTTTTTATGATTAAAAGCTTAAATCACTGAGTATTTCTGAGAAATGAGACCTCTCTGATACCTCAGTATTCTGTTAAGAGCTGATGTATAAGGTGGAAAGATAATTTTGAAATGCTGGAATCAGCTGATGTTGCTGAGATATGCTGCAATATTACACACAGAGGTGGAGTTTACTCAGGCATGATGTTTTCTCCTCAGTGTACTGTGTTTGTGCATTTCAGAAGATGGTTGGTGTATTGGGTTTTGGTGGCAAGGTTTTGGTAGCAGGGGGGTTATAGGCGTGGCTTCAGTGAGAAGCTGCTAGAAGCTTCCCCTGTGTCCGATAGAGCCAGATCCAGCCGGCTCCAAGACGGGCTTGCCGCTGGCCAAGGCTGAGCCTATCAGCGACAGTGGTAGCACCTCTGTGATAACATATTTAAGAAGGGGGAAAAACTGCTGTGCAACAGCAGCTGGGAGAGAAGAGTGAGAATATGTGAGAGAAACAACCCTGCAAGACACCAAGGTCAGTGAAGAAGGAGGGGGGGGAGGTTCTCCAGGCGCTGGAGCAGAGATTCCCCTGTACCCCATGGTGAAGACCATAGTGATGCAGGCTGTCCCCCTGCAGCCCATGGAGGTTAATGGTGGAGCAGATATCCACCTGCAGCCCATGGAGGACCCCATGCCAGAGCAGGTGGATGTGCCCGAAGGAGGCTGTGACTCTGTGGGAAGCCTGTGCTGGAGCAGGCTCCTGGCAGGACCTGTGGACCCATGGAGAGAGGAGCCCACGCTGGAACAGTTCGTGAAGAACTGCAGCCTGTGGGAAGGACTCATGTTGGAGAAGTTTGTGGAGGACTGTCTCCCGTGGGAGGGACCCCATGCTGGAGCAGGGGAAGAGAGTGAGGAGTCCTCCCTCGAGGAGGAAGGAGCGGCAGAGACAACATGTGATGAACTGACCGCAACCCCCATTCCCCATCCCCCTGCACCACTTGGAGGGGAGGAGGTAGAGAAAATTGGGAGTGAAGTTGAGCTCGGGAAGAAGGGAGGGGTGAGGGGAATGTGTTTTTAAGATTTGGTTTTATTTCTCATTACCCTACTCTGGTGGTGATTGGCAATAAATTAAATTAATTTCCCAAGTGGAGTCTGTTTTGCCCATGATGGTAATTGGTGAGTGATCTCCCTGTCCTTATCTCGACCCACAAGCTTGTCATTATATTCTCTCTCCCTTGTCCAGCTGAGAAGAGGGAGTGATAGAGCAGCTTGGTGGGCACCTAGTGTCCAGCCAGGGTCAACACACCACAGTTGGAAAAGATACAGATAAGCTGGACCAATTCATAATTTGCCAAGTTAGTGGTATTCAGTTGATTCCTGCTTTGTTTTAAGGTGCTTTTATATTTAAAACATCACACTTCTCACCATATTTTTGTTCTTGATTTCAGTCTTATTAGGAACAAGTGGTTCTCTGTCTTAAAAGATCACAGAACAGGGAAGTCTTTCATGTTGCAAGCTCTACACAAAGAAAGATGTGAATTGTAGTTTTCTCCCAAGCATATTTAAGAATAAAATAACATCATAGTAGGGCTATACTGGTCTGCTTTGGTAAAGTTCAGTTCATAACTTTAATCTAGGCAGTAGTAGTTTCCTTGGTTTGATAGGTACTCGTTAACATTGTGTATGATAGAGAGATGTAGAGAAAGTCAGAGGAGATGACAAACAGGAATAAGCAGGAGAGGATTAAAGAAAAAAAAACTAAACAAGAAAACCCGAGCTACTAAAAGCTTCTTTTAAGATATGTTCTTATAGGTAATGACCAAGTGACCAAATTGCTAGTGGTACTTGAAACTAGATACTACAGTACATACTGGTGGAACAGTTAAGCAATAGATTGTGGATCCTGAATTGGAAAATTTAATACAGTATATTGCTTCTCTAGTTAACCAGGTGATATAAGCCTTTGTTAAGTAGAAAGCTCTGGAAGACATTAATAATAAATGACATCGTGTTTGAGAATATGAATAGATCACTGTTAAATCCTGCAATTCTCTTAAACAATAACTGTCGTTATTCATATTCATGTCTGAACAAAATTAAAATTCTATTTACTTTCTACTGATTCATAAAATTCCATGTGTGTTTATGGCAAGTAGTGCAGTGTAAAAAACAAATAAGCAGAACGCTGCACCACAGAATATAGTTATCTTCTTTTTCCTAAAGGTTATAAATATTGCAGGCAGCATATCAGATTTTCAGTTTATCAGTAACACTTCCTTTAAAACAACCGGATTAGTTCTTATAAAGTTAATGAAAATATGTTTATTAGAATAGGAGACTGTTTCCCTATAATTGTCTCTTGTTTTCTTAGCCTCCTCCAGGAAATGTGAAAATGCCTAATGTATCCAGTACCCAGCCAGCAATAATGAAACCAACAGAAGAACCACCTGCTTACACACAAATTGCAAAGGTTTGTCTATAACTTTCAGGCACTAGGTTCCTTTCAATTATAATCATATAAATACACTTCTGGAATAGTGTCTTTTATAAATAAGCATTGCTTTCCTGATGATTTATGAAAATTAATACTGCCTTTAAGTAATCAGTTACTGCATGAATTTGTGTAATATTACGTCAATCTTCATCCATAACTGGAAATGCTTAATTATGGAAAATAGACTTGGAATATTTATTTTGTGTTTGTATTTTTTTTAATCAATATCTAATGATGCTTGTTTTGTTCAGGAGCATGCCTTGGCCCAGGCAGAACTGCTAAAGCGACAAGAAGAACTGGAAAGAAAAGCAGCTGAACTAGATCGCAGAGAAAGGGAAATGCAGAGTCTCAGTCAGCAGGGGGGTATGCATGAAAAAAATACTTTTTTAAATTGCAGAAATTTCACTTTTTCTTAGAAACTCTTTTAGTTTTACAGTGATGATGTGAAACAGATCAAAGAGGGGTTTTTATAAACTCTTCAGGAAAAGAAAATTTATCTCCTTTGGGACAGTGCATACAGTGAATAAAAACTGGCCTGGCCTGTGCAAATTTTCACAGCAAAACTTTTAAATGTGGCCTATGTTACATGTTGCTCTCTGCTATCAGCTATTTTTATTCTAGGTTAATATCTAAGTAATACTGTTGAATAGAAATGGAGCGGTTTGAGAAGAAGTAAAAGTAACTTCATAAGTAACATCTCTTTGATTTCTCTTCTGTCAGTATTTATAGCTGTAGGAGAACTTTCCTGTTTTGAAACATTTTCTTTTGCTGTGTTACAGACACAATATTCTATGCAAATAGCAGAAAGATTTATTCTATTCTTAATCTTTTATTAATTTTTCATATGACACTTTGGAACCCATAGTCAAGATCCGTATCTCATTTTGCCACAAACTATGTGTGCTGTGTGAAACCATCAGTTTTCATACCACAATTTTACAAACGAGAAGATTTACATCCTCTTAACTGAAGATACTTTGCTAGAAGTAGATCTATGGGAATATTCCTTTTCAAAAGGAAGAACTTCAGACTGAAGTTAGAAAAAAACCTAAACAAAACAGCGGTACAATTCCAGATTGCGTAATTGCTTAGTAATTCAAATTCTCAGGGAACTTTATGCCAGTCATATGCTAGGATCTGGGAATGGGGAATTGCTATTCTTCTTCTAAGGAAAAGAATCATGGTGATATTGTCTCTACATTAAACCATTTCTATTTTCTCAGTATTTATTCTTTTCAGTCTCTTTATTAAATCTCTGTACCTGTTCTCCCAGATAATGATTTTTTTGGTTGTTTTTTCATTTCCTTTTCCAAATATTGCTCTTCATCTAATTTCACTAACTTATATTGATGGTCTGGATTGATTATTTGTCTCTTCCAGGCTTCAGGGACAGTTTTGTTCATCTATATCATAGGGAACATAACTCTGATACCAAATGCGTGTTTCAGGATGTTTCTAAAATGGGTATTTACTGTGTTATTAGGTTGCAATTGTTCACATCAAAGTGCTTGAAGAGTCCATGAAGAATCTAAAGGATTCTTTAGGAAGGCTGAATAGAGAAGAGAGTGCTTTTAAAGCTTTAAAGAGGATATTGGGTTTTTACCAAATGACTGCATAAAAGATGCTGCAAATCAGAAATTGTATGTTGTGACTGAGGAGAAAAATATTCTTTTCCTTTTGATTTTTTTTTTCTTTTGCACACTCATTCGAACTCCTTTGGAAACACTGTAGAGATGTTTTGATTGGAGGGCAAGGTCTTTTGCAACAGTACTCTAGCTATTTGCATTCAATTTAAGATACTGGCTGCACATCTAGGACACTGTCATCATATGCAATTGACTACAGTGCAAAGATCTTCAAGCTGGTAGGTCTGCTCAGCTCAATGCCTTTGGTCTTCTCTGCTCAGGTCCTGTGCAGTATTGCACTTGAGCTTATTAAAGTGTGCTGCTTCCTATTTCAGCTAGTCCATTTGGGCATGCCTGAAAATCCCTTTCTGGGCTTGCATGAAGCTAGTTTGGGGGTGTCTGCATTCATAGTGTAGGCATGCCGTTGAAGTTATGTTAATAGTCTTTGAGATGGTAACTTGTTGTGTTGAATGAAATAACTCTGAGCTAGCTCTTTGCTTATCAAGATACAATCTTGGAATATGAGTATCCAAAGTGTATTTAGAAAAAGGCCACTTGGTTTTTGATCTCAAAGCATCTCACCAAGCTGTAATTTTCAGTCTTAGTTGAAAATTTTGAAACCTGTGCCACAGGGGTGGGAAAGCACATCAAATAAAATTCTTAAATAAGAACTTGAACTATTATAAGATATCTGATTTTTTCTGTGACTCTGTCTTGAAACTATCGGTCCTGAAAGAAATAACCATATACTGCAGAATGAAGATCTGAATTATTATCAGATATTTTTCATATAAGAAATCCCTAAGTAGTTTTTAATATGGATGGGAATATTACTTGATTGCCTTCTGTATGCTCCCTCTGTAAATCTCCTGCTCTAAAAGGCTTGATAAAAAATGTTCAGTGGAAGAGGCAGAAAATTTAACAGATACTTAGTGCCTTGGACTTGTTTGGACAGAACTGTCAGCTTCATCTTGTCTGAGTGGGGAAAGAAATAAGAAATAATGCAAGTGTGTAAGATTTGCAAGTTTTCTGTTCTTACCAGCTGAACTGCTACTAAAGATATGGTTGAAGACACAAATTGCAAAAAAAACCTTTTCAGAATTTCAAATAAAGGTGCAAATAAAGGTTAGTCTCTAGTTCAGCTCCACTTTAGGAATATGGTGATTAATGTATCTCTTGCATCCAGAATTTGAAATGCTATGGTAAAGGTTTGTTGTAGTTATCTCAGTTGAATCTCTGAGTCTATGCTTGGTATGACTTGTGTTTGGCAGAATGTATACTCTAGTCTGTGAGCAGATCATCATACAGGAAATCCAAGTGTCTTATACTGTGTTGTCCTTTGTGGTGTCCTGACTCTGTCACACAACTGTATCAAAATATATTGATGCTGTAGGCATCTTCTTGTAACAAAAAAGTAGTTTAGACCATTTAAATAGCTGCCTTTCTTCAGGCTTACAGGCTTTTAGATAAAGCTTTGACTGTAAACTGTATTGGGAACTAGTTCAAAGTGTTAGAGATATCCAGGTGTTAAAAATATCAGGATTCTGAGAATGGAGAATACTTTTCAGTCCCCAGTCTTTGTGTTCTACAAAGTATGAGAGTATGGTGGGACAGGGAAATGTGCATTTAAAAGTCAAGGAACTCTGAGAAATTGTTTTGTGAAGAATTCTCTTTTCTCATTACTTTATGGGAACTGTCAGATGCCTGCTTAGTCTTTTACATAGATAAAATATTGTACATTCCTTGATCTGTCTGCGCTTCATTGTATTTTATTTCTGAAGTTTATTTTCATTATTGTGTGAGGATTGCTAATAAAACTCTTGGGTTTTGGTAGCCCAAGTTATTCATATGCTTGTGGAACTTGTGCATAAAACAATTTGAACAAGACCAAATGCATATCTCTTTCTAGTATACAGAAATTAAAACTATTATAAAGTTGTTTTTTTTTCTGATTGGCAGGTAGAAAAAATAACTGGCCACCTCTTCCTGAGAATTTTCCAGTGGGTCCATGTTTCTACCAGGACTTTTCTGTAGACATTCCTGTAGAATTCCAGAAGACAGTAAAGATTATGTACTATTTGTGGATGTGTAAGTATTTTTTTTTTTAAGAAAAAACAAAGTGCCTGTTCGAACTTGATGACTACTACTGCTACTATCTGCTACTTTGGCTTTTGCAGCATCTGTAATGAGAAATTGTTTTAAATCCAGAAGTCAAATGTTGAAGTGAAATCTTTTTGTTAGCTTGAATTTTAAAAGTATTAGATTATTTCATAGAAACTTCCATATAAAAAAAGGGCAGTTTGGTTATAGTATATTGCAGTTTGGTTATAGTATACTGCAGATTTCTGTTTTAAATATCCCTGTTGTTGTAAAATGAGCTTTGACCATTTATTACCTTAGAAATAATTTCACTGTTTTTAAAATCCTCTTATATATTATGAAATACAATTCACAACCACTGTTAATAGACTTCTGAGTTTAAGAAGCATGTTGTGGTTTAACCCCAGCTAGCAAATAAGCACCACAGAGCCACTCGCTCACTTCCCGCCGGTGGGATAGGTGAGAGAATCGGAAAAAAAAAGTAGAACCTGTGGGTTGAGATAAAGACAGTTTAATAGGACAGCAGAGGAAGAGAAAATAATAATAATAATAATGATAAAAGAATATACAAAACAAGTGATGCGCGATGCAATTGCTCACCACCCGCCAACCGATACCCAGCCAGTCCCTGAGCAGCAGCCCCCAAGCCAGCTTTCCCCCAGTTTATATACTGAGCATGACATCATATATGGAATAGCCCTTTGGCCAGTTTGGGTCAGCTGTCCTGGCTATGCCCCCTCCCAGCTTCTTGTGCACCTGGCAGAGCATGGGAAGCTGAAAAGTCCTTGACTAGTGTAAGCACTACTTAGCAACAACTAAAACATCAGTGTGTTATCAACATTATTCTCATCCTAAATCCAAAACACAGTACTATACCAGCTACTAGGAAGAAAATTAACTCTATCCCAGCTGAAACCAGCACATTCTCCACCTCTTATTCCATACCATTTACGTCATGCTCAGGTCCCACACTATCCAATACATACTCATTAACCACCACTCCCCATCCCATCCTTTGCTACAATACACAGATATCATTCCCCTAGTCTATGGACCACCCCTGTATAATGTCCATAAAATGTTCACTGAGTTTCATTTAGTCCATGAGTTTGGGCTCCATCTGTGATGGTGGTCGCTCAGGACAGGAGAGGTGGTGTGTTGCATGGAGTTATTAGGCACCAAAGCCAGCTCAGTTCGGGTCGCTGCTGCACTTGCACTGCTTCTTGTAAGCCTTGTCCTCCGTTGGTTCAGGTGGTTCCTGCTGTAGTAATTCCCACAACATGCAATTCATCCTGGCTTACAACAATTTAAAGGTATTTCCATTACAGTCTCCACGTCTGGCCCCTTTGGACCAGACTATAGGGTTTAACATTGCAATGAACTCCTCCCCTTGCCCCTGCTCCGGCTTGGACTTATCCACAGACTGCAGTCCCTTAAGGTTGTACCTGCTCCAAGTGGAGGCTTATCTATGGGCCACAGTCTCTCCAGGGCTATACCTGCTGCGGCATAGACTTATCCACAGCCACAGTCACTTAGAGGTGCACCTGTTCCAGTGTGGCCTTCAGAGATATACCTGCTGCAGCATGGTCTTACCCATGGCTGCAGTCCCTCCGGGGGAGTACCTGCTCTGTCGTGGCCTTACCCATGGCCACACGCTTTGAGGTGCTCCAGCATGACCTCATGCACAGCCACAGATGCTTCGAGGTGTACCTTCTCCATCATGGACTTATCCTTGGGCTAAAATCCCTTCAGAAGTATACCTGCTGCGGCATGGACATAACCACGGCCACAGATGCTTCAAGATGTACCTGCTCTGGCACGGGCTTATCCATGGCCACAGACACTTTGGGGTGTCCTGCTCCCACGTGCACTCATCCACAGGTCACAGTCCCTTCGAATCAAGTACTGGAGTTCCAGCCTGTCCACTACAGCAGCACAGAAACAGCAGCGATGCCCTGGCCATCTGCCAGCCCAGGCGCATGGCCATTGCTGTTATCAGAATGTTCCCAGGCACAGCAGAGTCAGATGATAAGCGGTATTGCCCCCGTGACAGGGGCTGCAGCTACTCCAACCCTTGCGACAGGCACTGTGGCTAAACCAGAGAACTAACCCGTGCCAGTATCAGTCACCCCTATACAGAAGAAAAAAAATACACAAGAAAATCAGCTCATTTAAGAAGGGATGAAGATGAACCAGGGCCATCACGAGAACAGGAGGAGGAAGAGGCAGAACCCATAAATGAGATGGTGACCACCCGATCCCTGTCCCTGAGTGAGCTGCGAGATATGCGAAAAGATTTTAGTCATCGTCCAGGCGAGCACATCATCACCTGGCTGCTCCGATGCTGGGATAATGGGGCCAGTAGCCTGGAATTAGAGGGTAGGGAAGCCAAGCCCCTTTCTAGGGAAGGGGGCATTGACAAAGCGATTGGAAAAGGGGCACAAGTCCTCAGCCTCTGGGGGTGACTCCTGTCAGGTGTGAAGGAAAGGTATCCCTTCAAGGAAGATGTTATATGTCACCCAGGCAAGTGGACCACCATGGAGAGAGGTATCCAGTACCTGAGGGAATTAGCTGTGCTGGAAGTGATTTATAATGACCTGGACAACAAGCAGTTATCCAAAGATCCAGACAAAGTCCAGTGCACACGACCCATGTGGCACAAGTTTGTACAGAGCGCACCATTGTCATATGCCAACTCATTGGCAGTAACGACCTCGAAAGATGAAGACGGACAGACAGTCGATGAAATGGCTGGCCAACTCCGACAGTACAAAGAAAGTCTCTCTTCCTCCCTACGGGCCTGCATCTCGGCTGTGGAGAAACTGTCCCAGGAGGTCCAGCAACTCAAAGAGGATATATCCTACTCCTCACCTGTACGGACCAGTATCTCAGCCATTAGGAGTAAGCGTCCCTCTGCTCAAGAGAGAAGATATAGTGGATACACACCACAGGCCACCCTGTGGTTTTATCTGCGTGACCACAGAGAGGACATGAGGAAGTGGGATGGAAAATCTACCTCGACCCTAGAGGCACGAGTATGTGAGTTGCAAGGAAAAACAATAACACAAGAGGGGGTTCTCCCAGGAAAATTGCTGCTCCAGTTTCCAGTGGGCAGTTCCCCAGACAGAGTAGAAGGGCTGATTTTGCTTCCGATCTTAATAAAGGGACTTTTGATTGGCATCTACAAGAAGTGAGTAACGAATGCTATGACCAGGACTAGAGGGGCCCTGCCTCCAGCCAGGTGGAGGAAAGGGACAACCGGGTGTACTGGACCGTGTGGATTCGATGGCCTGGCACATCAGACCCACAGGAGTAGAAGGCTCTAGTGGACACCGGTGCACAGTGTACCCTCATGCCATCAAGCTATAAAGGGGCAGAACCCATCTGTATTTCTGGAGTGACAGGGGGATCCCAAGAGCTGACTGTATTGGAGGCTGAAGTGAGCCTAGGTGGGAACGAGTGGCAGAAGCACCCCATTGTGACTGGCCCAGAGGCCCCGTGCATCCTTGGCATAGACTACCTCAGGAGAGGGTATTTCAAGGACCCAAAAGGGTACCGCTGGGCTTTTGGCATAGCTGCCTTGGAGATGGAGGAAATTAAACAGCTGTCTACCCTGCCCGGTCTCTCGAGGGACCCTTCTGTTGTGGGGTTGCTGAGAGTCAAAGAACAACAGGTACCAATTGCTACCACAACAGTGCACCGGCAGCAATATCGCACCAACAGAGACTCCCTGATTCCCATCCATAAGCTGATTCATCGACTGGAGATCCAAGGAGTGATCAGCAAGACTCGCTCACCCTTTAACAGTCCCATATGGCCAGTGCGAAAGTCTAATGGAGAGTGGAGACTAACAGTAGACTGTCAGGGCCTGAATGAAGTCACGCCGCTGCTGAGTGCTGCCTGTGTATGCAAGCAAAGCCAAATAAAGAATTCATTCTCTACTTCCCATTGGCAGGCAGGTGTTAGTCACCTTCAGGAAAGCAGGGCTCCATCACGTGGAACGGTTACTTGGGAAGACAAGTGCCATCACTCCGAACGTCCCCCTTTCCTTCTTCTTCCCCCAGCTTTATATGCAGAGCATGACATCATATGGTATGGAATATCCCTTTGGTCAGTTGAGGTCAGCTGCCCCGGCTGTGTCCCCTCCCAATTTCTTGTGCATCCCCAGCCTACTTGCTGGTGGGGTGGTGTGAGAAGCAGAAAAGTCCTTGACTCTGTGTAAGCACTGCTCAGCAATAACTAAAACATCCCTGTATTATCAACATTGTTTCCAGCACAAATCCAAAACATTGCCTCATACTAACTTCTGTGAAGGAAATTGGCACTATCCCAGCCAAAACCAGCACAAAGTGTAATAATCTTTTGCTTTATAATTGACATAGTTTTATATAGTTTAACACAGTTTTAGTCTATAGTGGATACTTAATATCATTATAGCATTTTTAAGAAAAATTGTGTAAAGTAAATTAGCTGAAGAATCAGTTCGCGTTACAACTATATTTTGTATGCCAAGAATGCTCTACACAGCCTTTGTGGGGTTAATTTTGTCCTCATTCAGGTGCTGTGTTTTCACTGGAGAAATGTTGGATGAACTAAATGTAAAAATGCCACAACATTTGTTTCTTCTGCCTTGTCCACTGTGATGAGAGCCTAATAAATACTGAGACTGATGATATTCCAAAGATTTAGGTGCTTTGATGCCATTAATATATTTTTAGCATACTAAGGGGATGTAAATTTTAGAACTCTTCTGTATTTTTTCCAGGGCTCCAGATTTAGTTAGCGGATCTGCATTTTACCTGTGATTAACCGTGTAATTGAAAAACATAAAATGAGTAGTCAGCATTGAATGATGTGAATTCCACTTCATCGTAATCCACAGCTTTCTATATTTATTGTTGGGTCATTAATCTTTAAATAAGCAAGTAAATCTACTGTAGAAGGTGGGACTAGTCGCTCACATAAATCTGACAGACATTTAAGTTATATGAATTCTAAGATCAAGTACTCCAAAATTTTAGGATAGTTACTAATTCTGGCCATTTGCAGGACTGAGTTCTAAAAGTGCCGTATGTTTCAAACACAAGGTGAGAGGGCAGTGAGAACTGGAATATTAATACTGTTTTTCTTTTTCCTTCTTATGGCAATAAATAAAAGAAGCAGTGACATTATAGTATTTCAAAATCTATACTAGTTGTGCTCTTATATAACATGACAGATTTTCTTCTAGGTAGACTGAGATTTTAACTGAGTCCTCTTGCTCTTTTCCTTCTTTAGCTCTCATACTCTCTGACTTAGGGATTACTCAGGAAGGAAGGAAAAGGGCATAATAAAGGAAAAGAAAGAAAAAAATCTATTTCAGGTTAAAAAAAAAAAAAAGATTGAGTACAGAACTTCGTGCTTTAGGGCTGGTGGCTGAATCAGTCCTTATGACTTTTCTTTCCCAGGAACCTATCTATGTGGTTTGGCTCATACTTCATTAGAGTGGCTTTGCTTCCTCAGTGGAGGCACTCATTACCATAGCAAACCAACCTGCTTCTGCTTGCTGCTCTACCCTACATTTTATTTCCTCTTCTAGAACTTCATAGGTCTTGTAAGGCCTAGGGGTCTGTGGACGTAATCACATTTGGATAAATCTAGTACTGCCTGCTCAGCACTTTGTAAAGTACGTTAGTTTTCCTCTTCCTTTTTAGCAGTCCTAAGAACACACCTTTCTATTTCATTTTCTGGTTGTTGCTTTGGTTGGTAGCAATTTTTATATCTTTATTCATGGTCTTTATGTATCTGAAGAAACTTTTTTACCTGCTTCAGACCTATATGCTCTTTATCTCATAAGCATACAAGTCTGCTTGTAATCCCTATTCTGTGAATTCTCTGTCTTTTCTCTATTTGTATCTGAAGTCAGAGTTTTCTGATTCTTTGAGGTTGTCGTGGTTTAACCCCAGCCAGCAACTAAGCACCACACAGCTGCTCGCTCACTCCCTGCCGGTGGGATGGGGGAGAGAATCAGAAGAGTAAAAGTGAGAAAACTCATGGGTTGAGATAAAGACAGTTTAATAGGTAAAGCAAAAGCCACGCGCACAAGCAAAGCAAAGCAAGGAATTCATTCACCACTTCCCATGGGCAGGCAGGTGTTCAGCCATCCCCAGGAAAGCAGGGCTCCATCACGTGTAATGGTTACTTGGGAAGACAAACGCCATCACACCCAATGCCCCCCCCTTCCTCCTTCTTCCCCCAGCTTATATACTGAGCATGACGTCATATGGTATGGAATAGCCCTTTGGCCAGTTTGGGTCAGCTGTCCTGGCTGTGCCCCCTCCCAGCATCTTGTGCACCTGGCAGAGCATGGGAAGCTGAAAAGTCCTTGACTAGTGTAAGCACTACTTAGCAGCAACTAAAACATCAGTGTGTTATCAACATTATTCTCATCCTAAATCCAAAACACAGCACTATACCAGCTACTAAGAAGAAAATTAACTCTATCCCAGCTGAAACCAGGACAGTATCCACCCCTTATTCCATACCATTTACGTCATGCTCAGGTCCCACATTATCCAATACATCCTCATTAACCACCACCCCTGTGAAATGTCTGTAAAATGTCCATAAACATCCACAAATGTCCACAAAATGTCCATTGAGTTCATTTAGTCCATGACTTTGGACTCCATCTGTGATGGTGGTCGCTCAGGACAGGAGAGGTAGTGTGTTGCGTGGAGTTATTGGGCACCAAAGCCAGCTCAGGTCGGGTCACTGCTGCACTTGCACTGCTTCTTGTAAGGCTTCTCCTCCATTGGTTCAGGTGGTTCCTGCTATGGTAATTCCTATAACATGCAACTCAGATCATGGCTTACAACAATTTAAAGGTATTTCCATTACAGTCTCCACCCCTGGCCCCTTTGGGTCAGGATTAACATTGCAAGGAACTCCTCCCCTTGCTCCTAGCCTGGCTAGCAATAAGGGGTTCCTGCTATAGTAATTCCCATAACATGCAACTCAAATCCCGGGTTACAACAATTTAAAGGTATTTCCATTACAGTCTCCACCCATGGCCCCTTTCGACCAGACCATTGGGTTTAACACTGCAATGGACTCCTCCCCTTGCCCCTGCTCCGGCTTGGACTTATCCACAGACTGCAGTCCCTCAGGGGTTTACCTGCTCCAAGTGGAGCCTTGTCTATGAGCCACAGTCTCTCCAGGGGTATACCTGCTGTGGCATGGATTTATCCACAGCCACAGTCACTTAGAGGTGCACCTGTTCCCGCATGGCCTTCTCCATGGGCCACAATGCTTTCAGAGATATACCTGCTCCAGCGTGGCCTTGCCCGCAGCCACAGTCTCTTCAGAAATAAACTTGCTCCACCATGGCCTTACCCATGGCCACACGCTTTGAGGTGCTCCAGCATGACCTCATGCACAGCCACTGATGCTTCAACGTGTACCTGCTGCAGCACGGACTTATCCACAGCCACAGATACTTCGAGGTGTACCCTCTCCAGCGTGGACTTATCCTTGGGCCACAATCCCTTCAAGAAGTATACCTGCTGCGGCACAGACATAACCATGGCCACAGACTCTTCGAGACATACCTGCTCTGGCATGGGCTTATCCACGTCCACAGGCGCTTCGGGGTGTCCTGCTCCCGCATGGACTCATCCACAGGTCACAGTCCCTTCGACTTGAGTTCACACTGGAGTTCCAGCCTGTCCAGTACAGCAGCACAGAAACAGCAGCGATGCCCTGGCCATCTGCCAGCCCAGGGCATGGCCGTTGTTGTTATCAGAATGTTCCCAGGCACAGCAGAGTAAGATGATAAGCAGTTCAGCAAGCAGCAAAAGCAAAAAGCAGCCACTAACGAGCACTAGACTCTAATATACAGTAAGGCAAGCAAGCCCCATGGCAAGCACAGAAGCCTGCCGATTAATACCTAAACAGCACTAACAGCTATAAATTCGATCTAGCACATTCCAATTAAATCTGTCATTATCTCGAACCCTTCGAGCCCCATGTTGGGCGCCAAAAAGGACTGTCGTTGTTTAACCCCAGCTGGCAACTAAGCACCACACAGCCGCTCGCTCACTCCCCGCCGGTGGGATGGGGGAGAGAATCAGAAGAGTAAAAGTGAGAAAACTCATGGGTTGAGATAAAGACAGTTTAATAGGTAAAGCAAAAGCCGCGTGCACAAGCAAAGCAAAGCAAGGAATTCATTCACTCCTTCCCATCGGCAGGCAGGTGTTCAGCCATCCCCAGGAAAGCAGGGCTCCATCACGCGTAACGGTTACTTGGGAAGACAAACGCCATCACACCCAATGTCCCCCCCTTCCTTCTTCTTCCCCCAGCTTATATACTGAGCATGATGTCATATGGTATGGAATAGCCCTTTGGCCAGTCTGGGTCAGCTGTCCTAGCTATGCTCCCTCCCAGCTTCTTATGCACTGGGCAGAGCACAAGAAGCTGAAAAGTCCTTGTCTAGTGTAAACTCTGCTCAGCAAGAACCAAAACATCAGTGTGTTATCAACATTATTCTCATCCTAAATCCAAAACACAGCACTCTACCAGCTACTAAGAAGAAAATTAACTCTATCCCAGCTGAAACCAGGACAGAGGTGGTTTTTTCTTTGCACAGATTCCCCCCTGCCCTGGGGAGAGCTTTTTTTTTTTTTTTTTTAACTGACTGACTGCTCCCATGTTTTTGTAAACTGCAGCAATCAATTAGCAATGGCTTCTGTCAGCTGCCAGTGGAGCTTTTATATACTATCTTTTTTTGTGACCATTGCTGTTCTAGTGACTTGCAGATCGAATGGCAGTTTTCCTGGCTTTGTAGCGCTGGGCACTGCTTTTTAGATTTTTGTATGCTGTTACTAGTGAAATGTCCCATGTGTCTTGACTGTTATCTGACACCAAATATTTTTTGGCTCAAAAGCTTGTTTTTTCCAGCTACTTTCCCCATAGTCTGATAGCATGTGTAAAATGAGCAGTAGTGATTTTCAAAGAATATTTCTTATTTATTTGAAGTTACAAACTGACGAGCTGCTTAATCACATAGAAAGCTTTTGTAGCGTTTGGGTTTGTTACTTTATATAGGCTGTGAATGTTTCCTTTTTTTGTGAACAAGACTTTGAAAAGTTTTTCAAAGACAAATGACTTAAACTATAGGTTCTGGTGGAAATATACCCTGAGGTGCCAACTTTCATGGTATTTTTTCCATTTAGGAGAGTTTCATCTCATCCATCCTTCCTTCTATCTGAGGATACAGTCAATGGTACATATAACAATCTGTGTTTATGTTTGGTTTGCCTCTTCCCGAGAACCTCCAAGGATGGACACTTCATAAACTCCCCCCAAACCTGTTCTAGTGTGTTGCTGTCTTTATCCTTAGAAGGTGTTTCCAAGTATATAATTTAATTCTCCCTTCCTGTGATTGATCTTCCCTATTCTGTCCACTGTTGTTATGGAGAGTACATTTATCCCCATTAGTCATCTTTTGGCTAAATTAGCATAGTTCACTCAGCCTTTCTTTGTAGGTCATGTTTTCTAGACATCTGATTCTTTTGTTGCTCTCTTACAGATTTTTAGTGTGTAGCATCAAGAATTGGACAGTGTTAACTGTGTCCACTATTTTAGCTGAAGTCCTAATGTACTTTGTAGAGGAAAAAAAACACCTTCACATTTTTAGTAGTATGTGTTTGTGTTCTGTGCTGATCTAAGCCTGTTTTAGAATATATTTTTTCCTATGAAAAATACTTCTGTCATTTGTAAGGTGTGTTTGCAAATGTCTCACCCTCCCCACAAAGAGCAGAACAGACAAGGAACAAAAGCCTAAACTACATTTGAAACCACTCTGATGTGCTCCAAGGTTGTGTGTGATCAAACTTCACCAGCTTTGTCCTCATTTTCCAGTTGCCTTGTGGCTTCAAAGCCCTACATTTTGCAGGTATCCCATTCCCCTTGAGGCACTCCATTACAGGGTGACAGTCCAGCTGGTTCCTGGGAAGAAGCACATTCTTTTGTCATGTATCCTAGTGAGGAATTTGGTTTCCTGAGAATACCATCAATAAAACATTACTGAAATGAAACTTATTCTGCCCCTCTACTCTGCTCTGGTGAGACCCCACCTGGAGTACTGCATCCAGCTCTGGAGTCCTCAGCACAGGAAGGACATGGACCTGTTGGAGCAGGTCCAGAGGAGGGCCACAAAGATGATCAGAGGGATGGAACACCTCTACTATGAGGAAAGGCTGAGAGAGCTGGGGTTGTTCAGCCTGGAGAAGAGGAGGCTCTGGGGAGACCTTATTGCGGCCTTTCAGTACTTAAAGGGGGCTTATAAGAAAGATGGGGACAGACTTTTGAGTAGGGCCTGTTGTGATAGGACAGGGGGTAATGGTTTTAAACTACAAGAGGGTAGATTCAGACTAGATATGAGGAAGAAATTTTTTACGATGAGGGTGGTGAAACACTGGAATGGGTTGCCCAGAGAGGTGGTAGATGCCCCATCCTTGGAAACATTCAAGGTTAGGGTGGACGGTGCTCTGAGCAACCTGATCTAGTTGTAGATGTCCCTGCCAATTGCAGGGGGGTTGGACTAGATGACCTTTAAAGGTCCCTTCCATCCCGAAGCATTCTATGATTCTATGATTATTACAAAAAATCTATTTTCATACAGTCCCAAATGGGACTGCAAAATAATCATCTCAATAACGTAGATGCCAAACAGCATCAGTGCAACTTGTGGTCTTTATCTACAGTTCACTTTCAAACATTAATGGATGATAAAGTGTAGTTAATTAAGACAGGGAATGTATATCTAAGTAGGGTTCTTCTATACAAGGAAGTTTACACTAATAAAAATGAAGTTGAGTCTGAATATTTATTAAGCTAATATAATTTCCTGTTGTTCACTCTTATTCTGGCATGAGTGCCCTTTTTTTTTTTTTTTTTTAACCTCACCTGCTTCCACAGCTAAACTAGGAGAAGGCTTTCTTAGATCACTTCACACTGAGTGCTCTATTGGTATAGCTGTGAAGTTATTGTCATATAGGCACTGTATGATGCAGACTTCTGCCAAAGCCTTAGGTCATTTCAGCTCTCAGGTGATCATTATCTTCTAATAAGTTGTATCAATCACGGTTGAATTTGAAGAGGCAAGTAGGTGGAAGGTACTTAAAACCACTACCCTGAACATGAAAACACCTGTCTACTCATACAACAGCAAAGCTCATCTAGGTCACTTATTGAAGGCGTTGGCTCAAAGAACAAATGCCTCTCTGTAGCTTGCAGCAGGCAGAGAGAAGGGTGAGTGGAGCGAAGGGAGAATTGTCAGTGAAGTCCTGTGTCTTCATCTGTAGCTTGCTGATACTCAGTTTTTATGGCTGAGATTCTCTGTGACAGTAGTGAAGTAGACTCCTATGTTGCCAGTTTTATTGTGGTAGTAAGTATCAGTAGTGTGTGTGACATTGTTTCAACCCTCTTCTGCAGTGATGGTATTCTTTTAAAACTTGTCCTGTTATCATAACTGCAATTACAAAAAAAAAAGTAATAATTTTGGAAAGTTTGAACTCCACCAGAACGTGGATTTTTCTAGTAATCTAGGAGGTCTTCCTGTTTTCCAGTATTGACTAGAAAAAGAAAGAATACCCCTTAGTAAGCTTTGTCATATTCATCAAAGGAAGGTAGGAATTTGGATTTGTATCCTTTGTTGTGCTTTATGAGGCATACACATACAAATTCTGAAATGAGTTGCTTTGCTAACCTCTTGGAACAGTGCTGTTTATTTAAAAGTACAAACTTTTCTGGTGACTCTTGGAGGAAAATATGATTTGTCTGAGGGAAATGTGTTTTGAGTTCCTTAAGCCCTTTATGCATTGATGTGGGCATTTTGCTTTAAGATTTTTTTTCCACTAAGTTGATTTAGGGCTTATTTAAGTACCGGTTAAGGGGGAAGCAAAGATCTTTGAAGAGTCTTTTTTCAGAATCTTTATTATCTTGCCAGTTCTTTACAGTCAAAGCCGAGGTGAGCTGTTCCAGAGCTGAGGCAGATCTTGGTGTAGAGGGGGGTTTCCTGAGGCAGGGAAATGCCAGGGCAGCGGAGAGACCCACCAGGAGCTGGCAGCTCTCACAAGAGATGCTGATGAGGCCAGGGCGTTGCCAGAGCAACTGTGGCCACCCCCACACCTATAAAAAGCAGCCTAGGGAGCGCTAGCAACCAGGGTGTGGCATGGCAGTTTGTGCAGAAGGGCACGCAGGAAGGTCGTCGTCATCCTACTAGCCCAAAAGGTCAGTTCAATTGGTGGTCATCACCCTCCCAGAAGGAGCTTACCACCCAGCAGAAAGCAGTGTCCTCTGCACTCATCAGAACTGATATGGCTACCCAGACAGAGCTCCCACAAAAAAATGCAGCCACCCAGGTCTCAGGCTGCAGGGAGTGCCAGAGCCTTTCACTAGTGCCTGATGGCAGTAGTGAGAACACCTGTGTGAGGTGTGACCAAGTAGATGATCTGCTCAGCCTGGTGGCAGAGCTATGAGAGGAAGTAGAAAGGTTAAGGAGCATCAGGGAATCTGAGAAAGAGGTAGACTGGTGGAACCATGCTCTGCCCTCCCTGAGACAGAAACAGGAACATCCACCAGAAAAAAAACAAGATCAAGGGGATCCTGTATCCTCCCCCCCACCAGGCAGAAGGCAGTAACTTAAACGAAAGGAGCGAATGGAGGCAAGTCCACACTTGGGGTGGCAGGTGATCCCCCTCCCTGCCTACCTTGCCTTCCCAGGTGCCTCTGTACAACAGGTATGAGGCTCTGGATCTGGAAGGTCAGTCAATTGATGATGTGGATGATGGTCCATCTGCACCAGAGGTATTGCCAAGGTTAGAAAGGCCTACCTGCTGTATCACGACCACCTCCATGAGGAAGATAAGGCAGGTTATAGTTGTAGGTGACTCATTTCTGAGTGGAACAGAGGGTCCAATATGCCACAGACCCTCCTCTTAGGGAAGTCTGCTGCCTCCCTGGGGCCCGGGTTAAGGACATCACTAGGAAACTTCCTAGCCTGGTATGGCTCTCAGACTATTACCCATTATTGCTTTTCCATGTGAGTGGCGATGAAGCTGCAACACATAGTCCAAGGGCAATCAAAAGAGACTTCAGGGCCTTGGGATGGTTGGTAAGGGAATCTGGAGCCCAGGTAATTTTCTCCTCTATCCTTCCAGTTGCAGGCAGTAATATTGGAAGAAACAGGTGGACCCAGTCTATTGATACATGGCTTCATGGCTAGTGTCACCACCAAAATGTGGGTTTTTTTTGATAATGGGATGGTCTACACAACACCAGGCTTGCTGGTGTCTGATGGGATTCACCTTTCTCAAAGGGGGAAGAGGGTCTTTGCTCACGAGCTAGCAGGGCTCATTGACAGAGCCTTAAACTAGACTTGAAGGGGGGGAAGGGGATAATATCAGGCTCGCCAGTGACAAGCCATGGGATGACACTCCAGGGTTAGAGGGATAGGGTGCTAGCGAGGGCCCTCAGCCTGTTGCTCTGAGACATGCTGGGTACACTGGAGCACACTTAAAGTCTTACGGAGAGGAGCCAGGGGCTCCTGAGTTAACAGGAGCCAACAGGGGAACATGGTGAAATACCTCAAAGGAATTAAGGTGTGTTCCTCTAAGAAGGTGACATAGCTGACAGCCCAGCTGAAGTGCCTCTACACCAACGCACGCAGCATGGGCAACAAACAGGAGGAGCTGGAAGCCACCATGCTGCTAGAAAGCTACGACCTAGTTGCCATTACTGAAACTTGGTGGGACGAATCCCACAACTGGAGTGCAGCTATCAATGGCTACAGGCTGTTCAGAAGGGACAGGCGAGGAAGGAGGGGCGGAGGTGTTGCCCTCTTTGTCAAGAAATGGATAGATTGTGAAGAGCTGTCTCTGAAGAATAACCACGAGCAGGTTGAAAGCTTATGGGTAAGAATTAGACACCGAGGAAACAAAGGGAACCTTGTGGATGGTGTTTACTACAGGCCATCCAATCAAGGGGAGCCTATTGATGAAGCCTTCTTACTCTAGCTACAGGAGGCATTGTGCTCGCAGGCTCTCATCCTGCTGGGGGATTTCAACCACCCTGACATCTGCTGGAAAAGTTGCACAGGGAGCTGTAGGCAATCCAGCAGACTCCTGGAGTGCATCGAGGATAACATCTTAGGCCAGGTAATAGACAGCCCTACCAGAGGGGATGTGTTACTGGACCTCTTGGTCACCAATGCAAGTGAGCTAATTGGTGACATCAAGACTGGAGGCAGCCTGGGCTGTAGTGATCATGCACTGGTGGAGTTCGCAGTCCTGAGGGATATGGGACAGGCAAAGAGTAAAGTCAGGACCCTGAATTTTAGGAAAGCAAACTTCCAGCTGTTCAAGGAGTTAGTCAATGGGACCCCCTGGGAAACTGCCCTCAGGGACAAGGGAGCAGAACAGAGCTGGCAGATCTTGAAGGATGCTTTCCATAGGGCACAAGAGCTCTTGATCCCCATGTGTAAGAAATCAGGAAAGGAAGGCAAGAGACCAGCATGGCTGAGTCAAGACCTGGGCAAGAAGGAAATGCACAGGCAGTGGAGGCAGGGACAGGTATCCTGGGAAGAGTATAGGGATGCTGCCCGGTTGTGTAGGGATGGGGTCAGGAAGGCCAAGGCGCAGCTGGAGCTGAACTTGGCAAGGGACGCAAGGAATAATAAGAAGGGCTTCTATAGGTATGTCAGCCAGAAAAGGAAGGTCAAAGAAAGTGTACCCCTCACTGATGAACACGACTGGCAAACAGGTAACAACAGACACGGAGAAGGCTGAGGTACTCAATGACTTTTTTGCCTCAGTCTTCACTGGCATTCTCTCTTCCCACACCTCTCAAGTGGATGGACCTCAAGGCAGGGACTGGGGGAGCAAAGTCCCTCCCGCTGTAAGAGAAGATCAGATTCGAGACCACCTGAGGAATCTGAACATAGATAAGTCTATGGGACCCGATGAGATGCATCCCAGAGTCCTGAGGGAATTGGCTGATGTAGTTGCCAAGCCACTCTCCGTGATATTTGAAAAGTCATGGCAGTCAGGTGAAGTCCCTGGGGACTGGAAAAAGGGAAACATTGCACCCATTTTTACAAAGGGTAGAAAGGAGGACCCTGGGAACTACTGACCTGGCAGCCTCGCCTCTGTGCCTGGGAAGATCATGGAACAGATCCTCCTAGAAGCTATGCTGAGGCACATGGAGGACAGGGAGGTGATTCGAGACAGCCAGCATGGCTTCACCAAGGGCAAGTCTTGCCTGACCAACCTAGTGGCCTTCTATGATGGGGGGTGGGGAGGGTGAGCGAGTGGCTGTGTGGTGTTTGGTTGCCGACGGGTTAAACCGCAACAGTCCTTTTTGGTGCCCAACGTGGGGCTCGAAGGGTTGAGATAATGACAGATCTGACCAGAGCACGTTAAAACAAATTTGTTATAAGCATTCATTATATTAGTTTAGTAATCGCTGGTCACAATGTTGATTCATTTGCTCTCAGAGTTGTATTTGTTCTCAGAGTTGTGTTATGTAACACCTTACCATATATACTGTTTATCATCTCTGGGAGATGGATTAAGGTTATTGCTTTCCTGTACTGTGTAACACCGGCTTATGGTATGAAAAAATTATTGGTCATGAGATCAATCTCATATTTGTACTCAGCATTGCTGCCACCTCTGTACTTTGGGAGCCTTCTATCGGAAATTATTAATAATTACACTTTTTACTTTTTCTCCTCGGAGAGCCAACCTTTGGGAGAGACACCTTCCTCCATCTTCCCCTTCTTCTCCAGGCTGATTACAATAGCTTTTGAGAACTTTGAACATCCTTGGGATGTTCAAAGCAGCATGTTCCTATTGCTATGTCTCCTGAATGTGTGTCAGGTCTTGCTCAGAGTTAAACAACTATTTAAGAATACTGCGGTTACTCCAACCCCCATGACAGGCACTGTGGTTACTCAAACCCCGGTGACAGGCACTGCAGCTGAACCAGAGAACCAACCTGTGCCAGTATCAGTCGCCCCTATACACAAGAAGAAATCTTGGAAGCAAAAGTCAGCTCACTTAGAAAGGGATGATGGAAAAGCAGGGCCATCACAAGGAGAGGAGGAGGAAGAGGCAGAACTCGTAAACGAGACAGAAACCACTTGATCCCTATCCTTGAGTGAGCTGTGAGAGATGTGAAAATATTTCAGTCATCATCCAGGTGAGCACATTGTCACCTGGCTGCTCCAATGCTGGGATTATGGGGCCAGTAGCCTGGAATTAGAGGGTAGGGAAGCCAAGCAGCTGGGATCCCTTTCTAGGGAAGGGGGCATTGACAAAGTGATTGGAAAAGGGGCACAAGCCCTCAGCCTCTGGAGGTGACTCCTGTCAGGTGTGAAGGAAAGGTATCCCTTCAAGGAAGATGTTATATGTCACCCAGGCAAGTGGACCACCATGGAGAGAGGTATCTAGTACCTGAGGGAATTAGCCATGCTGGAGGTGATTTATGGTGACCTGAACAATGAGCAGTTATCCAAAGATCCAGATGAAGTCCAGTGCACACGACCCATGTGGCACAAGTTTGTATGGAGCGCATCATTGTCATATGCCAACTCATTGGCAGTAATGACCTGGAAAGATGGAGAGGGATAAACAGTGGATGAATTGGCTGGCCAACTCTGACAATACAAAGAAAGTCTCTCTTCGTCCCTCATCTCAGCTGTGGAGAAACTGTCCCAGGAGGTCCAGCAACTTAAAGAGGATATATCCTACTCCTCAGCTGTACTGACCAGTATCTCAGCGTTCTTCTGCTCAAGAGAGAGGATATAGAGGGTACACACCACGGGGCACCCTATGGTTATACCTGTATGACCACAGAGAGGACATGAGGACATGAGGAAGTGGGATGGAACCTCGACCCTAGAGGCACGGGTACGTGAGTTGCAAGGAAAAACAATTACACAAGGGGGTTCTTCCAGGAAAATTGCTGCTCCAGTTTCCAGTGGGCAGCTCCCCAGACAGAGTAGAAGGGCTGATCTTACTCCTGATTGTAATGAAGGAACTCCCAACTCATGTTTACAAGAAGTGAGTAATGGATACTATGACCAGGACTAGAGGGGCCCTTCCTCCAGCCAGATGGAGCAAAGGGATGTCGTGAATCCTGATTTAGGATCCTGCAGACTATGCCAATTTGTCGCGAATGGGGGATTTAGAACGCTTAGCGAATCACCAGCCAGGTGGAGGAAAGGAACAATGGGTTTTACTGTACTGTGTGGATTCGATGGCCTGGCACATCAGACCCAAAGGAGTAGAAGGCTCTAGTGGACACCGGTGCACAGTGTACCCTAATGCCATCAAGCTATAAAGGGGCAGGATCCATCTGTATTTCTGGAGTGACAGGGGGATCCCAAGAGCTAACTGTATTGGAGGCCAAAGTGAGCCTAACTGGGAACGAGTGGCCCAGAGGCTCCATGCATCCTTGGCATAGACTACCTCAGCAGAGGGTATTTCAAGGACCCAAAAGGGTACCAGTGGGCTTTTGGTATAGCTGCCTTGGAGACGGAGGAAATTAAACAGCTGTCTACCCTGCCCAGTCTCTCGAAGGACCCTTCTGTTGTGGGGATGCTGAGGGTCAAAGGACAATGGGTACCAATCGCCACCGCAACGGTGCACTGGCAGCAATATCGCACCAACCGAGACTCTTGATTATATCCCTAAGTTTATTCGTTGACTGGAGAGCCAAGGAGTGATCAGCAAGACTCGCTCACCTTTTAACAGTCCCATATGGCCAGTGCGATAGTCTAATGGAGAGTGGAGACTAACAGTAGACTATCGGGGCCTGAATGAAGTCACGCCACCGCTGAGTGCTGCCGTGCCGGACATGCTAGAACTTCAATATGAACTGGAGTCAAAGGCAGCCAAGTGGTATGCCACAATTGACATCGCTAATGTGTTTTTCTCAGTCCTCTTGGCAGCGGAATGCAGGCCACAGTTTGCTTTCACTTGGAGGGGCCTCCAGTACACCTGGAATCGACTGCCCCAGGGGTGGAAACACAGCCCCACCATTTGCCATGGACTGATCCAGACTGCATTGGAACAGGGTGGGGCTCTGGAACACCTGCAATACATTGATGACATCATCATGTGGGGCAATACAGCAGAAGAAGTGTTTGAGAAAGGGAGGGAAATAGTCCAAATCCTTCTCGAGGCCGGCTTTGCCATAAAACAAAGTAAGGTCAATGGACCTGCACAGGAGATCCAGTTTTTAGAAATAAAATGGCAAGATGGGCGTCATCAGATCCCAATGGATGTGATCAACAAAATCACAGCCATGTCCCCACCAACCAGCAAAAAGGAAACACAAGCTTTCTTGGGCGTTGTGGGTTTTTGGAGAATGCATATTCCAAATTACAGTCTGATCGTAAGCCCTCTCTCTCAAGTGACCCGGAAGAAGAACGATTTCAAATGGGGCCCTGAGCAACAATAAGCCTTTGAACAAATTAAACAGGAGGCAGTTCATGCAGTCGCCCTTGGGCCAGTCTGGGCAGGACAAGATGTAAAAAATGAGCTCTACACCGCAGCCAGGGAGAACTGCCCTACCTGAAGCCTCTGGCAGAAAGCACCAGGGGAGACTTGAGGTCGACCCCTAGGGTTTTGGAGTCAGGGATACAGAGGATTCGAGGCTGGCTATACTCCAACTGAAAAAGAGATATTGGCAGCATATGAAGGGGTCTGAGCCGCTTCAGAAGTGGTTGTTACTGAAGCGCAGTTCCTCCTGGCACCCCGACTGCTGGTGCTGGGCTGGATGTTCAAAGGGAGGATCCACTGTACACATCATGCAACTGATGCTAAATGGAGTAAGTGAGTTGCACTGATCACCCAACGGGCTCGAATAGGAAACCCCAGTCGCCCAGGAATCTTGGAAGTGATCATGGACTGGCCAGAAGGCAAAGATTTCGGAATATCGCCAGAGGAGGAGGTGACGCATGCTGAGGAGGCCCCACTGTATAATAAACTGCCAGAAAATGAGAAGCAATATGCCCTGTTCACTGATGGGTCCTGTCATCTTGTGGGGAAGCATCGGAGGTGGAAAGCTGCTGTATGGAGTCCTATAGGACAAGTCCCAGTAACTGCTGAAGGGGAAGGTGAATCGAGTCAGTCAACATATCCCATCCCCCATGCCACTGCCCCGAACAGTATCCTGGGCCTTTAAAAACAAGTCCTATGGTGAAATGGCACCCCAGAAAGAATTGAGTCAGACAAAGGGACTCATTTCTGAAACAATCTCATAGACAACTAGGCCAAAGAGCACGGCATTGAGTGGATATATCACATCCCCTATCATGCACCAGCCTCCAAGAAAATCGAACGATAAAATGGACTGTGAAAGACTACACAGAGAGCAATGGGTGGTGGGACATTCAAACACTGGGATACACATTTAGCAAAGGCCACCTGGTTAGTCAACACTAGGGCATCTGCCAATCGAGCTGGCCCTGCCCAATCAAGACTTCTACGTACTGTAGAAGGGAATTAAGTCCCTATAGCGCACATAAAAAAATATGCTCTGGAAGGCAGTCTGGCTTCTTCCTGCCTCAGGCAAAGGGAAACCCATTCGTGGGCTTGCTTTTGCTCAAGGACCTGGGTGCACTTGGTGGGTGATGTGGAAGGATGGGGAAGTCCAATGTGTACCTCAAGGGGATTTCATTTTGGGTGTGAATAGCCAATGAACTGAACTGTATGATGTTATTTGTTATATAATACTGGATGTCATCACTTTTATGGTTGCTATATGCCATATCAATGGTATTACAGCAAGAGTGCACTTTCTGCTGGGTAAAAACTGGCTAAATGGCCGAGCCCAGAGAGCGGTGGTGAATGGAGTCAAATCCAGTTGGCGGCCGGTCATGAGTCGTGTTCCTCAGAGCTCAGTATTGTGGCCGGTTCTGTTTAATATCTTTGTCAACAATCTGGATGAGGGGATCGAGTGCACCCTCAGTAAGTTTGCAGATGACACCAAGATGGGAGGGAGTGTTGATCTGCTGGAGGGTAGGAAGGCCCTGCAGAGGTATCTGGTCTGGCTGGATCGATGAGCTGAGGTCAACTGCATGAGCTTCAACAAGGCTAAGTGCTGGGTCCTGCACTTGGGTCACAAAATCCCATGCAACGCTACAGGCTTGGGGAAGAGCGGCTGGAGAGCTGCCTGGTGGAAAAGGACCTGGGGGTGCTGGTTGACAGCTGGCTGAACATGAGCCAGCAGTGTGCCCAGGTGGCCAAGAAGGCCAGTAGCATCCTGGCTTGCATCAGGAATACTGTGGCCAGCAGGACCAGGGAGGTGATGATAGTGCCCCTGTACTGGGCACTTGTGAGACCGCATCTCGAGTACTGTGTTCAGTTTTGGGCCCCTCACTACAAGAAGGACATCGAGGTGCTGGAGTGCATCCAAAGAAGGGCAACGAAGTTGGTGAAGGGTCTGGAGCACAAGTCTTATGAGGAGCAGCTGAGGGAGCTGGGGTTGTTTAGTCTGGAGAAGAGGAGGGTGAGGGGAGACCTTATTGCTCTCTACAACAACCTGAAAGGAGGTTGTAGCAAGGTGGGGGTAGGTCTCTTCTCCCAAGTAACAAGTGATAGGACAAGACGAAATGGGCTCAAGTTGTTCCAGGGGAGATTTAGATTACATATTAGGAAAAATTTCTTCACAGAGAGAGTGGTTAGGCATTGGAACAGACTGCTCAGGGAAGTGGTACAATCACAGTCCCTGGAAGTATTCAAAAAGCATGTGGATGTGGTGCTTAGGGACATGGTTTAGAGGTGGACCAGGCAGTTAGGCTAACAGGTTGGACTTGATGATCTCAGAGGTCCTTTCCAACTTTAATGATTCTATGATTCTATGAATCGCCCAGATTAATGAAGAATGAACTTTGATGAAACCAAGTGAAGTGCAGATGTGATGGAACCAGAACTGGCTTCAGCATGCAACGGTCCAACACCACACACCATCTCTCCTACCCTGAAAGACTGTTATGACAGATGAAGCCCAAAGTCATGGACTAAATGAACTCAACGGACATTTTAGAGGGATGGCCCATAGACTAAGGGCATAATATCTGTGTGTATATATCAAAAGACAGGAAAAGTGGTGGTGTTTAATTGGAATAATAGAATCATAGAATGTCCTGAGTTGGAAGGGACCCACAAGGATCATCGAGTCCAGCTCCTGTCCTTGCATAGGACAACCCTCAAAATCACACCATATGTCTGAGGGCGTTGTCCAAATGCTTCTTAAATATTGTCAGGCTTGGCGCCATGACTACCTCCTGGGGGAGCCTGTTCCAATGCTCCACAACCCTCTGGGCGAAGAACCTTTTCCTAATGTCCAACCTAAACCTCCCCTGGCATATCTTCCTGCCATTCCCTCAGGTTCTATCATTGGTCGTCAGGGAGAAGAGATCAGCACCTGCCCTTCCTCCTTCCCTTGTGAGGAAGCTGTAGACCGCGATGAGGTCTCCCCTCAGTCTCCTCTTCTCCAGGCTGAACAGACCAAGTGACTTCAGCTGCTCCTCATACAGCTTCCCCTCTAAACCCTTCACCATCCTCGTGGCTCTCCTCTGGACACTCTCTAGTAGCTCTGTATCCTTTTTGTACTGTGGGGCCCAAAACTGCACACAGTACTCAAGATGAGGCCGCACCAGTGCAGAGTAGAGTGGGACAATCACCTCCCTTGACCGGCTAGCAATACAGTGCTTGATGCACCCCAGGACACGGTTGGCCCTCCTGGCAGCCAGGGCACACTGTTGGCTCATGTTCAACTTGCCATCGACCAGAACCCCCAGATCCCTCTCTGCAGGGCTGCTCTCCAGCCTCTCGTTCCGCAGTCTGTATGTACGTCCAGGGTTGCCATGTCCCAGGTGCAAAATCTGGCACTTACTCTTGTTCCTTGTATTGGAAAGGGTAGGACCTGGGCATGACGTAGACGGTATGGAATAAAGGGTGGATACTGTCCTGGTTTCAGCTGGGATAGAGTTAATTTTCTTCCTAGTAGCTGGTATAGTACTGTGTTTTGGATTTAGGATGAGAATAATGTTGATAACACACTGATGTTTTAGTTGTTGCTAAGTAGTGCTTACACTAGTCAAGGACTTTTCAGCTTCCCATGCTCTGTCAGGTGCACAAGAAGCTGGGAGGGGGCACAGCCAGGACAGCTGACCCAGACTGGCCAAAGGGCTATTCCATATATGACGTCATGCTCAGTATATAAACTGGGGGGAGTTGGCCGGGGGGCAGTGATTGTTGCTGGGGAAGACTGGCTGGGCATCAGTCAGCAGGTGGTGAGCAATTGCATTGTGCCTCACTTGTTTTGTATATTCTTTTATCATTATTATTATAATTATTATAATTATTATTTTCTTTTCCTCTGCTGTCCTATTAAACTGTTTTTATTTCAACCCAAGAGTTTTGCCTTTTTTTTTTTTTTTCTGATTCTGTCCCCCATCCCACCAGGGGAGGGGGACAGTGAGCGAGCAGCTGTGTGGTGCTTGGTTGCCAACTGGGGTTAAACCACAGAAGACTTAAAAAATCATTGCTGTAAGGAGCTGCTTGTGCACTCTCAATTATAAATAATGTATTTTGTCCTGGTCCACGAGGACAGAAACTGTCCTCCGAGATTGCAAAATTACTTCTGAATCACTAGTTATTGCTGAACAAAGACAGAAATTCATGTTCATCTTTTACGTCTGGTAGAAATAACTTTTGTGCCAGATAGCATGAAAGTAGTAGTTGTAATGTTTCTTACTACTGCTGTATCTTTTTCTGTTCCAGGAACTAAATATATTTGAAATAAACTGTGCAGTTGTAATGCCAATGCATTTTCTTTAGTAGAAATTCAGAAGTTAACCTGTAACAAGGTCTGCCAATGAGAAAATGCCAGTATTGAGCTAAGAACTGAGCACCAAAAAGGCAGATGTTTAAGACCAGTGTTATAAGAAATATTTGAATATGCAATATGTATTAAAGGATCTAGAACGGCTTCTTGCAGATCTTGTTTTACTGAGAAACTTTTTTACTAAGTAGGCTTTTTTGCTTTATTATGTGTAAGACAAAGAGCTTTTCATTAAAAGATGTTTTTTGAAAATTCACTTTTCAAATTAGAATGTGTACAGTGCTAAATGTATGATGTATTTTATGTAATTTATAAGCTTTTCTCTAAAAAAAAAAAAAATCCAGTAGTTTTGTATTGTAATATTAAGGCTGACAGTCCTGCACTCATTTACTTGCCTGATTGTAAGCGAAAATAAATAACCAGCATGTTAAGAAAAGTGCAAATATCTGTATGCAGTAATTACTGTAGAAGAAGTATCAGTTATTGCAGCTCTAGAAACCTCTTTTTTTCATCATTTTAGGTTTGAAAATATTTTATTTTTATAATGGATTTTTTTTTCTTCACTTCATGAGTTTTCATGTTCAGTACTTTCGCTTGTGAATACTGGCTTTAACCCAAAAGTTAGAAAACTATAAAAATCAGCTTATTGCTGAGAGAAGATTTTGATTTATTGTCAGCATGCTTATGTTTTGTTTAATAATTCACAGTTTGGGTATTACTTTAACAGCTGTAATTTATTATATGAACATAATTTAATTAAGACTTTTTTGCTTTTGCTTCTGCAGTCCATACAGTGACACTGTTTCTTAATATCTTTGGCTGTTTGGCCTGGTTTTACATTGATGCTACGCGAGGGGTTGATTTTGGATTGAGTATCCTATGGTTCTTGCTTTTTACCCCTTGTTCTTTTGTCTGCTGGTACAGACCACTTTATGGAGCTTTCAGGTAAGAACTTCAGCTTGACTTAAGTTAGTGTATTTATTTTGTTAGTATATTGTAAAAAAAATTACTACACTTGTTGAAATGCATTAACATTCCCGAATTTGCTTGTTTATCATTATGATAATCCTTTAATATGATTTCATTAGAAACAAGTAGAATGTTTGCCATTAATTCAGTTGCTGTATCTGAAATGTCAACGGCAATAGTTAGGAATATCATAGAATATCCTCTAAAATATTTTAAAAATATTTGCTCCTGGGAGCACAGAAGGTTCAGGAGCACATCTGAAATGCTTGTACACCAGCACACGCAGTATGAGAAACAAGCAGGATGAACTGGAAGCATTGATCAGTTCCCAGAGCTATGATATCGTTGGTATTAGCGAGACTTGGTGGAATGACTCCCACGACTGGAGTGCTGGGATGGAGGGCTACAGGCTGTTCAGGAGGGATAGGCAGGGCAGGCGAGGTGGAGGAGTTGCACTGTACGTAAGGGAGAGGTTTGATTGTAACAGCCCTTACAGTTAGTGATGATGTGGTTGAGCGCCTCTGGGTGAGGATTAGGGGGATGGAAAACAAAGGAGATGGCGTAGTGTGTGTCTACTACTGATCGCCCAGCCAGGATGTAAGCGCTGATGAGTTATTCTATAGGCAATTAGGAGAAATCTCTGGATCGGTAGCCCTTGTCCTTATGGGTGATTTCAACTTCCCAGACATCAGCTGGGAATACCATACTGCTGTGATGAGCAAGCCTGGGAAATTCTTGAAGTTTGTGGAAGATAACTTCTTGTCACAGGTACTCAGGGAGCCAACTAGGAAAGATGCCCTCCTAGACTTGCTGTTTGTGAATAGAGAAGGACTCGTGGGAGATGTGATGGTAGGTGGCTGTCTTGGCCACAGTGACCATGAAATGGTTGAGTTTAAAATTTTCAGTGTAATGAGAAAAAAGGTCAGCAGAGTTGCTACCCTGGACTTCAGGAGAGCAAACTTTAAGCTATTCAGGGAGCTATTCAGCAGAGTACCCTGGGAATCTGCTTTTGAGGGCTTAGGAGTCCACGAGTGCTGGTCAGTTTTTAAGAACCACCTTTTAAAAGTGCAGGAGCAGGCAATCCCATTGTGTTGAAAGTCAAGAAAGCGGGGCAGAAGACCAGCTTGGCTGAACAGGGAACTCCTCATGGAGCTCAGGAGGAAAAGGAAATTGTACGATCTCTGGAAGCAAGGTCAGGCTTCACAGGAAGATTACAGAGCTATATGCAGGGAGAAGACATGAAAGCCCAAAGCTGAAGTAGAGTTGAAACTGGCCAATGTTGTGTCAGACAAGAAGGGCTTTTTTAAGTACATTAGTAGCAAGAGGAGGTCTAAAGAAAATATTGGACTGATACTTGTTGAAGATGGTCATCTGACTAAGAGGGATGAAGATAAAGCGGAGGCATTCAATGCTTTTTTTGCCTCGGTCTTTAATAATACTGATAATTTAATAATACTTGGGCTGCCCGGTCCCCTGAGTCGGAGGACCACGAGTGTGGGAACAGTGACTTTCCATTTGTGGACACTGAAATTATAAGGGACCAGCTGTATCACCTGAATGTTCACAAGTCCATGAGGCCTGATGGGATTCATCCCAGAGTACTGAAGGAGCTAGCAGATGTTACGGCAGGACCCCTCTCGATCATCTACCAAAGGTCTTGGGAGTCTGGGGAGGTCTCTGCTGACTGGAATCTAGCCAACATTATTCCAATTTACAAGAAGGGAGTGAGAGAAGACCCAGGAAACTACAGACCTGTTAGTCTAACCTCAGTACCTGGAAAAATTATGGAGCAGATCATACTGGGTGCTATTGAAAGGCATTTAAAGAACAATGCAATCAATCATCAGGCACAGTCAACATGGGTTCACAAAGGGAAAGTCCTGTTTAACTAATTTGATATCCTTCTACGATAAGGTCACGCGCCTAGTGGATGAAGGGAAGGTAGTGGATGTAGTTTTTTTGAATTTTAGTAAGGCTTTTGATACTGTCCCTCACAGCATCCTTCTGGACAAGTTGTCCAACTGTAGGATGAGCGGATTCACGGTGTGCTGGGTGAAGAACTGGCTGAAGGGCAGGGCTCAAAGGGTTCTAGTGAATGGGACTACATCTGGCTGGCGACCGGCCACCAGCGGGGTTCCTCAGGGCTCAATTCTAGGGCCAGTTCTGTTCAATATATTTATCAACGGTCTGGATGCAGGAGTTGAATGCACCATTAGCAAGTTTGCTGATGATACTAAACTGGGAGGTGCTGTTGACTCTCTTGAGGGACAGGAGGCCTTGCAGAGGGATCTAGATAGATTGGAGCATTGGGCAATGATTAATGGGATGAAATCTGACAAGAACAAATGCCAGATTCTGCACCTGGGACGGAGTAATGCTGGACACAAGTATAAATTGGAAGAGGAGTGGCTGGAGAGCAGCCCTGCAGAAAGGGACCTGGGGGTACTGGTTGACAGCGGGCTCAATATGAGTCAGCAGTGTGCCCTGGCAGCCAAGAGGGCAAACTGCATCCTGGGGTGCATCAAACACAGTATAACCAGCTGGTTGAGAGAGGTGATTATCCTGCTGTATTCAGCGTTGCTGCGACCTCACCTTGAGTACTGTGTGCAGTTCCGGGCCCCGCAATTTAAGAAGGATGTGAAGGTCCTTGAATGTGTCCAGAGGAGGGCAACAAAGCTGGTGAGAGGGCTGGAAGGCAAGTCCTATGAGGAGGACCAGCTAAGGACTCTGGGTTTGTCTAGTTTGGGGAAAAGGAGGCTGAGGGGCGACCTCATTGCTCTCTACAGCTTCCTGAGGAGGGGAAGTGGAGAGGGAGGTGCTGAGCTCTTCTCCCTGGTATCCAGTGACAGGACGCATGGGAATGGTTCAAAGCTGTGCCAGGGGAGGTTTAGCCTGGACATTAGGAAGCATTTCTTTACCGAGAGGGTGGTCAAACACTGGAACAGGCTTCCTAGAGAGGTGGTCGATGCCCCATGCCTGTCAGTGTTTAAGAGGCATTTGGACAATGCCCTTAACAACGTGCTTTAACTTTTGGTCAGCCCTGAAGGGGTCAGGCAGTTGGACTAGATGATCATTGTAGGTTCCTTCCTTCTGAAAATATTGTATTGTATTGTATTGTATTGTATTCTATTCTATTCTATTCTATTCTATTCTATTCTATTCTATTCTATTCTATTTATAGCTTCTACCATTAGCATAATAGTTGTAGAAAATATTTAACTTTGTATTGGGCTGATAACAATTTTAAGGAAAATTCTCATTATATCTCTATCCCTTCACAAGCAGCTTGTCTTCCATTTTTGGCTTCCTGAATGAATTTGATAAAACTCTACATTTAAAAAATCTTATATCGTTAAGTGACCTGCAGTGTCTGTAGTTAAAGTAGGCTGAGATTCTTAAGAATGAGTAGACCAGGTATATCATAATCAAACTCCCGTATTTTTCTTAGCTTTTAGCAGTCTGGATTTTGCAGACTTTACAAGCTTGAGGTGTGGTATCTTAGTCTTTAAAAATAGAATGGTTGGTTTGCATGCAAAATTGAACTTTTTTTGTGAAAATCAGCATGTAGAGATTCTAAATTCCTGTATTCTTACAGTATTTCTTGGTAATTATTTTTTACATCGAAATGAATCAGGATATTCTCAGTTTAAATGCACTAATTTTTGTAGAGAAAGATTGATAGCCATAAATTGTTGAACATCATAACCTTTAGACTAAATGAGATGTTTCTCTTTGCTAACCAAGGAGGTATTGCTCTATCCGCACATCTTTGAAGAATCATATAGTTTAACTTACATTTGCTCATACACTAAATTCTTATATCCTTAAGGCTAAAAAATGAGAAGAGTATTTTTCTTTTACTAGTCTAACTTTTATTCATGACTTGGGTTACAATGTGGGTGCAAATTGAGATAAATTAAAAATACAGAGAATTGCCAGTATTTTAAAATGGTAGCTTTCATTTACTAATTATAAATCTTACATACTCTCTCTTAGTAGTGTTGTTTTATATGAAATTATTATTCCTGATTTAGTGGAGTTTAGTATCACGTTATCTTTCAGGGTTTTAGATCTAGTAAATCCTTAGCATTTCTTAATGAATATTTATTGTTTGGAAAAGGAAAACTACTACTTGTATATTCAACTTTCAATCATTTGTTCAGCTGAAAATGAAATAGTTATTGAACTGAACTGGTTGAATAAATAGAAATGAACAAATTCCCTTCTGCAGAAAGAGCTATTATTGGCAAAATCTGGTTCTGTGACTTAAGTGATTTTTACTTCCTTTAGAAATTTGGTAGGAAGCATATCATGCGATCATTAGTTTTGATAGTAATACCTTGAGGTCTTTGTTGAGATTTTGACTGTATGTTTATATTTGGGGTTTTTTTACAGGCTTTTAATACTTTCGGTCTTTGTCAGGCTGACCTTTTAGTAATTTAAACAGCAAACATATTTTGTGTATTTTGTTTTTAAATAACAGCTGCTTCAGTATTCTGATCTGCATTATGTTTCAGTAATTCCATATTAGATTTTATGTCCTCTTACAAGTAAAATATTTTCTTCCCATCCTGCCAGCACTGTGAACTTCAGTCTGAAAGTGGAGCAGACTTCTGTTCTTCATGCATTGTAGCAAAAGTTGTATGTTTAGTCTAAGAGGCCCTGCTGTGTGATGAACAGAACACTAAGGAATAGTATCTTGCTGTTATTCTTCCCTCTGTTAGAGGTGCAAGTGACAAAAATACTATATTAAAGAAGCAGCAGCAGCTCTAGTAAATAAACACTCTACAAAACCACAGAATTACTGGTATTTCAAGTTACCATCAATAAATCAAAGCACTTTTCCTCTAGTTCATGCAGAAAAAAAATTTTAGATTGGTACTACAGTATTTGTAAAACGTCATAAATTTCCTGGCTGCTTTAATTTTCCCCCCCCCCCTCTTTCAGGAGTGACAGTTCATTCAGGTTCTTTGTGTTCTTCTTTGTATATATCTGTCAGTTTGCTGTACATGTACTTCAAGCTGCAGGATTTCAAAGATGGGGAAACTGGTGAGTATTCTGTTTTCTGTAGCATTGTACTGTCTGTAAGACAAACGCTCATATTCGATATAGCAACTGCAATACAGTGTGTGTTTTTTAAAAAAAAAAATCTTATGTTCACTGGAATTGTTACATTTAGCACTCAGAAAAGCATTTTTGGAGTACTCTTAACTAGGAAAAGCGTGTGAAACATATCCCAAGAGTGTGAGGTACTTCTGTTATTAGGCTGGTCAAAATTTTATCTTTCAATGTAAGCCACTTTGAACTACTCTTTTATACATTACCTCCCCTATTTTAGTGGTGTGTGGAGATGTTATTATTTGCTCTATATTTAGGATAAAGAAATAAGCAAAACTTAGAGAAAATGAGAATAATTTAGGCTGTAATAATATACTGTTTGAATATTATTTTGTATCATTAGTTATTTCTAATTATATTAGTATACTTACTAATGAAATTTATGGCTAAAATTTGAAGAATAAGTCAACATTGTATTTGGGTGAATATAGTTGTATATCTTTGATATTAGTTGAAAAGCTTATTTGTCCAAGTCAACTCCTTATTCTGTAATAGATTATAAGTATATAAGCTTTTACTTGAAGCTTTTATGTATATATAGCTTTTATTTGAAGCTCCAAGGTCTAATATTTAGATTTTACAAGGAAAAGCTATTGGGAATCAGTCATCTTTCTTGGAAAAAAAACCCAACAAACTTGAATTAACAAAAAGCGTGGTTGTAGTAGCCAGCTGATAGCAGAGAGCTATGACTGGCAATAATGTACCTGGGTAATGACACTTCTGTGTATCAGTGGTTTTCTGCTAACCTCCAAATGTATGTAAGGCAGACAAAACATCATTGCTTTAGAACTGGAGTGTAAGGAAAAATCCTGGTTTATTATTTTTGCTCTCAAATCCAATATTTTGCTTTTTCATAGATACCTTGATTGACATGAACAAAGTTAAAAAGTAATTTTAGAGGGCCAACTCTCCAAGTATGTGGAGTGTGCTTTTAAGGATACTTGGGGAAGGGGTATGAAAAGTAGCCAGATCATCAGAAGATGCTAATTACAGTTTGGATTTTGAAGTTCTGTGGTAGAGTCCAGTTGGACATAGGGGATATCAAAGCAATTTGAAACAAGTAGAGGAAAGTTTTAAGGGTGTTTGGGTTTACAGAAATTTTTTGCTCTTTTCAGTGGAAGAATCTTTTCCATCTTAATGTTTTATTTTTCTTAAGGCAACCTGCTTTTTTGTGGCTTCAAGTTTGATATTGTACTTTTATGTCGGTGTTTCAATTTTAAAGAACGGGGAAATGTTTGAAGTAGATACTGATATAGCAATCTTTTCTCTTAATTAATCTGACACTATCTACTTAAAAAAAATATATTAACCGCAATTGAGAAAGCATCACTGTGTGGATACAACTAAATGAGTTTTCCCACATAGAAGCTCTCTGTGTGTGGCATGTTTTTGTTTTATTTTTGAAGAAGTTAGAAGCTATCTTTTTAGGGACATTTTCTCTTCCACGAAGTCATGTAGTCTTAAATTATTCTGAAATGATAGTATGACCAAAAAAACCCCAAAAGGTCATGAGTAACTCTAATGTCTCTCAATTTCTTCACAACTCTCCTCATCTTTAAAATTTTCCTTATAGTTTCACTGCATTCATTGGGAAAATGGCAACTAAGCTGTAAAAGCTTATTATAGAACAGAAATATGCTCATGTATAATTTCCATGACTTTTTCTTCAAAAATATTCAGTTAATCAGAACCAGGAGGTTATAAAGCTTCCCTTGATGTGGATACCTGTGGTTGAATGATTCATGTGCTGTGCTAGTAAAGTTTGTCTTTTCTTTTTCCTTCAGTGGGTGGATTTCATCTCTTACTGGTCTTAATAAGAGTATCCCTGTTGGCATTATGATGATAATCATAGCTGCACTTTTCACAGCATCTGCTGTTATTTCATTAGTTATGTTTAAAAAGGTAAGTTACTTATTATTCCCCTCTTCTGTTTCCTATGTTTGATCTGGATTTTGCTTTTCCTGCTTGAGAGAGGTAGTCTCTCACAAAGTAATGGGGATTAAATGATATTCTTGGGGATGCGCCTTACCTTTTAACAACTGTGCTTTTATAGTACTTTTTTGCTTATACTGTCATGGAGTTACGAAATGCTGTTTTTACAACGCACTTATTTCTGCAAACTAAAATGGGGAAGGATAGCTTTGAATAAGAGAAGTTGGGAGGTAAGCCCACAATGAAAGGGTAGGTGAGTGCACTGGACACTAAGGTAGGACCTGTAGTACTAGGTTGCAGTTTTCAAATCTGTGGTGATTCATCAGGCTGAGTGAAGTGTGATTCAAACGATTGCTAAGTTTCAGCTCTCATCAAAATCATTCCCATTAAAATCAATAGAAGAGGGAGATGCCTGGCACCTCAGAAAAGGATTTTTATTTCTCTGCTTATATTATTTTAACATTTTGCTGTCAATTAATGATTGCGTAGCATAAAAGCTCAAAGAAAGATGCTTGGTTCCTTTTTGTGAATTTCCATCCAGAAGGAATAAGTTTAGATCCTAATGCACTAGTAAGTTTTTTATGTTGTTTTGATTAAATGTAACTGAGAATGCTGCTGCTGGTGTGCTGGCAATTCTAATAATTCAACCTCAATTACAGTTACGCTTTAAGGTTTTCACATACCCAAACTCTTCTGGCCTATTTACAGTAAGCTAGAAATTTTAAGCATAGCCTGGAGATGTCCCTTCTCCTTATTTGTTTTCTGCATAAATACTCAGGTACAGGAGAAAGAAACAAACAAGAAAAATGTATGGTGAGCATTTTTTTACACTCTTTCTACCACATGCATCTGGATTCTTTTCAAAAAACATGCATACTCAGATATGACCTGGTGTGTCTTTATGGGTGAAAAATAGTCACATTTATAACAAAGAAAAAAGTTACGACATGAATTTTCCTGCTACACTTGAATGAAAATGTCTTCGTAATATTATTTGATAACTTTATCGTGACTTGATTGAATATGAATCAGAAATAGCATTTTAATTTTAATACTCGGGTACTTGGAAGTTACTCAGGATTTGTTTTTTTGTTGTACTAGAGATTATAAGCCATATTGTTTAATACCTTTGCTTATTATGCAGAGCAATTGGTCATCACACTAGTTTAGCAGATATTTGTCTGCATTATTGGGATATTTTATGCTTTTTAATGTTCAGTCATATCTTAGCTTAATAGGTTCTTGTATCCATGTCAATCAGAGAGATTAAGATGTTTCTAAAAAATTGACGTAGAAAAAAGTTCGCCAGAATGTTATTGACACAGTAGATTCAAAAATACTTTTTCGGTTTTGTTTCCTGCTGTTTCTTTTAACATGCACACTTACAAACTCTTTTAATGAGTACACCAAGTTTTATACAAATTGAGACAGAAGATGCTTTTGCAAGCTATGGGGTCCTGCGTTATGCTAAGGATGCAGCCTGTTTGTGTATTTAAATGTTATTTCGGACAGTAGATACCACACACATTTTAGTGAAGACCTACAAAACCCCTCTGAACTTGCAAAAAGTTACAGATATCCCTACAGTCAAACTGTCCATGCACAGCAGGGCAATCAAAAGTTGTAGGATTTGTTGGAAAAAAAAGTCTGTTTACTCATTTCCGGATCTTCCCAAACATATGAGCAAACCAGATTTCTCCACCACACAGCTCTGCTTTGTGTTTGAAACTTTGCTATTACTCTACCAAGAAATGGAAGGCTCGGCACACTTTTTTCACTGCTTTTACATCTCCCTAGGTGCATGGTCTCTACCGCACAACTGGTGCTAGTTTTGAGAAAGCACAGCAGGAGTTTGCAACGGGAGTGATGTCCAACAAAACTGTGCAAACTGCTGCAGCCAACGCCGCATCAACAGCAGCAACCAGTGCAGCTCAGAATGCGTTCAAGGGTAACTAAATGTAGGGACGTATAAAAAGTCATGACGGTTCTCTTTAATTGTACTTTATTTTCCAATCATTTATTATATTCCCTAAAAACATAGATCAAAATACACACAGCATGTTTGTCTCTTCTGCAGCTGTGCATGGGTAAAATGGGAAATGTTTGTTTTATTTTATTATAAATTTATTTATTTTAAAAAGATAACCATTCTCTGCCCTTCTTTAAAGTGTTGCATTCTAGAATATAAAGCCTTCCATATTTTATGGAGGATAAATAATTTCAACAATTGGCCTGAGAATGAATTGTGGTATATAATGATCAAATAAATATATTAAGAATTTGGAGGGTTTTTTAGTGGTTCACTCTGTGTTGTTTTTTTTTTAACTTCAAGAAAGCACTTTGGATCTTTTTTTTTTTCTTTGTAAGAACTGTTTTCCCTATTTCTGCTATAAGAAGTGGGGTAGACTGAGAGATGTAGAAAGTTAGGTTTGGCTACTGCTTTTGCAATTTCAGCAGCTGCTAGAGGACAAATACAAGTAAGATAGATATTATAAATTCTTTTCTTGTTTTTTTTTTTTTTTTTTGGATAAGTCTTTTGATATAAACCTGTAAGTTTGCATGAATACAGTTGAGTTATCTGATCTTGTTTAAATAGTGTTTTGGTCCAGAATTTACCTGCACCACTTTATAATTATAGCGTTTGTTTGTATCTATTTTCATGGAGTATTCTCTACCTGTGAGAAATGACTATGGTGCAGAAACATTCTCTGTAATAGAATGTGTAATGCAGTGTACAGTTTAAGGAAGTTAACTGATGGTTTCAATCTCAGAGCTAAATGATTTGCTATTTTTACTTTCAGTATTCATGTCTTGAGGTAATCGTTTTGCTGGAAAAGAAACAAATATTGACCTTTAGAACACTAGTTTCATGCCCCCCTTTCCTCTTACATGCAGTGGTATTTTTGTGTTTGGGGTTTTTTTTAATTTTTTTTTAGTGTAGTTTTGTGTTTAACAGTGGTACTAAATCTCTAGCCTTGTCAGTCACTCTGTTTACTGCTTGTCCAAAAATCGAAATATACGGTATTTAATTTTCTACCAGGAATATTGTCTAAAATCAAGCTTTTTAAGCAATGGAATGTAACAGATACATGATTTCATTTTAACGCAACTCAGCCATCTCTGTGATTTGATTTAAGCTGGGAATAAAAGCTTTTAAAATATTTTGAGTTGGAAAAGTGAGAAATCTTTGTCTTTCACAAAGTTAAATTTTAACTCATTGAACTGGAGGCCTAAGAGGTTAAATTGGTGCTGTGGAACTGAACAATCCATAATGGTACGTACCATCAAAATATTCTAGAATTTAATCAAGTCTTACTATAAAGTGATGTTTCTCTCCTTTGAAGGCTATTTGATATTCTTGGATTGCCTCATGAGTTTTATGCACAATACTTGGGCTTTTTTTTTTAAATCTGTTTTAGAAAATTAAAACAGGAAGGGACCACATCCTACAACCTGCATAAGTAAGTACACACTGTAGTTGAAATGAATTCAGCTCTTAAAGTGAATTACCTTTAGTAAGACTGAGCATAAAATTCTGAGGCCCCTCCATGTTCTGAATGTGGACAGACTTTCATAGATTAATTCTTTTTCACTACAGTGTATAATAACATAATAACATAAGAGCATTACAAAAAATAAAACCCTTAGCTTAATCCCTGGATCAATATTGTACTGTTAGAATGAAGTACCTATTAGTCTCCTTTCTTTTACCAATTTCTTTAAATCCAACTTGAATTTGGATAAATGTAGTAGTTTCACCTATGCTGAAGTTCATATTAATGAATATACTTGCTTCTAAATAGTCTCTGCATCATGAAGTTAAAAGTCATTTAAATATTCTGTGTAATAGGGGCTCTAAAATTCTATACTAGTGGACATGCTAGCATTGAACTTAAATTTGCGTGGAATATTATTAAAAGCCTTCCAGACAAAACCTCAATTTTCTGTTGAGATCGGGCATCACGCTTCTAGCAGCTGTATATCAAGACTGTTCTTTTCATAATCTTTTTAATTTAACTTGAGGATTGTATCGAGGAACTCTACTATGGATTACTTTTAAATCTAAATTTAAGCAATTCTCTTTGATATCTCTTGGATATGAATCATAGGGACATCATCCTTGCAATTTAATTTAAGTTTTAATATTGCATAATAACATACATCACCAGAATATATTATGGAAAAAACATTAGGAATAGAACCTGAGTTTGGCAGGTAGATTTTTTTTTTTCCCAAATGTTTAACTGCTCTTTGAGAAAACATATTTAATGTTCTATGTATAGGGATCGTTGATTTATAATGTCATGGGTTGAATGTACAGATTTAAACCTCCTAAGTGAAATTCAAGGTTCAGTTACACGTGAATTGTTTAAACCAGAAATCTCTGACACTTTGCAGTCCAAAAGGGAGGGAGAAGTTTGAGTTTAGCTTTGACAACAGAAGGCTGATATTTGTTAAAATATTTTATACCTAACTCAAACTAGATTTTACAGTCTCTTATTAATTAATTATTAATTAACTAATTATTAATCAGAGTATGGCACCCACTTAATTTGTCATTTTGTAGTATTGTGGCAAATTGAGTACAAAGTATGAAGTTTAAACACTGGAATGTCTGTAGTCGTTGATCTGTAATTTAGGAGTTGGTTTTATTTATCTGGGGGATGTTTGTATATTTTGTAAATTACTAACAATGCTCTGCCATCCTGGTGAATGTCATGGTTCTCTACAAATGCACTTCTTCTGTCTCTCTGTTGCATGTCTGAGTAGTTCAGAAGTTTTGTATATTTATTGTATTAACACAGTGTCATAGAATAAAAAAAGTCTTTTTTCCTGATTGTTTGCTCTGTATAGTTTTGAACAATATAGGGATTTTTCTGTTAAAGGTCAGGATAACATGCAGGGTGGCTGATCTATGTAAAAGTCTCACTTGTTTTTTATAATTCTGCTGAAATGGGGAAGCAAAATGTCCACTATCAAAATAATACATTAGGGTAACGAGAATTAGTCTACTCAACTGTTATGAAGAAAATTCTTAAACACTTGCAGCCCACTTTCTTGTGCTCTAAACTTAAGAGGGTTAAAATCTAAACATGTTCTGTCATTACTGAATGAAATTCTACAGGTATTAAGTGAATCCTAAAACATTATTGAAAGTAAAATGAAGTTGCTGAAAACAGCATTGCTTTGGTACTGTTTATTTTCCTAATTTCTGTCTATGAATTGATACTTCTGTATCACTGCTGTCTCTCGCTTTTTTTTTTTTTAGGCACTATCACAGTCTGTTGATTTTTTTTCATATCATATCAACTGTAACACCTGCTCTCTAGTACTGAATTTATTACCAGGTTTTCTTTGAAGGGCAAAATGAGTTCATCTAGACCACTGTGACGTAGTTATGTTTGCAAATACACAATACAGAGAACAGCGCTCTGAGGTACAGTCGGGATTATTTTGGGAGATAGCAGATGTGAGTTTTTGAAGACACCTGCGCATGCATGCATCATTTAGTAGTGAAATTCTTCATCAACTTGATCTGTTTCTTTGTAATTTACAGATCTAGGGTGGCAGTGGCAACAGACTAAACAGTTTTTGAACTTTCTTGTAAATGGTAAGCACAGTTGTGCAGCATGATACAGTCATGTTTTATGATTAGAATTATTGCACAATTTAAGTGCTGTTGTGGGGAGATAATTCCCCTGATTTGCACAGGCTAGTTGTAAGCACTAAGTTGGGAAAGCAAGCACACACACAGAAAACAGCACAGGGAAGAGAACTGTGATTAAAAATACATTTTAATTGAAATTTAGATTAAAAATAACACATTAGGTACATCATTCATGCTAACAAATGTACATAGTGGTGACTTAAGAACAGAATAACAGTGCCACAAATAAACCATGGCTCAAAATCTACTCTAGCTGGATTGCCACAGCCTCTCTTCCTATACAAGGCAGCTGTGGTGTATACATTGCTGCCATGCTCTGCTGTTGTTGGGCTCTGTCCATTCCTTGTGGTAGGCACCAGTGCCCACTGCTTTCAAGGAAGACTTGAACTCTTCTCCGTTTATCACTAGGACGTGAGATACTCTGATGTGGGATAACAATGCGAAATGGAAATGAAAATGGCTGAAAAAAACATCTCAGAATCCAGAGAACTTTATTGAGTAAAATAGATACAAAGGTGATATAGACAACCCAGAAATAGCTCAATAGGAATGTTTTTTGCAGTGCCACATTATAAATAAAGCACATTAAGAAAACTTGCTGAGCCTTTTGAGCTTTTAGATTGTATATTGCCAGAGATGGATACAGCTTCACATTTTAATTGTCTGTATTGTATAGATCTGAGTATTTCAAATCAATCTAGAAGAGGCTTTTGTTTAAATCTTTAAGCTACTGTTACTACTGTTGTATTCATCTTCAAAATCAGTGATTTTGTTGCATTACTCTATGCTTAGTTTGTCCACAACATCAAAACTCCAGCCACTTCTTCCCTGGGAAGTCACTTTTCAAATACCTTGTTTAAAACCAAAACCATAAAAAATAAACAAATCCCCCTCCAAACAAACAAAAAAAACCCCAAACCAAAACCCATTCCCATTATTGCACATCTCACACAAGTTTATATATATATATATATTAAAAAAAAGCTACAATTTTTAGAAAAAGGTCTATGGCTCTTTACAGAATATGTTTACAAAGTCAATCAAACCACAGATGTTTGAAGAATTTTTCAATACCACAAAACCAAAGTTAAACTGAACTAATTGGCACACAGGTTTTAAAGAATCCACAGCAAGTTCTTCTAGATCTTATGCAGTGCATGTACATTAAGAAGTAGTTAAACTCTGCAGCCCCCTCATTAAATTAATTAAATTAGTTTAAAGCTGATTTCTCTCTCTTCCCCCCCCCAACATCTTTGAAAGCTACTGCTGAGGTGAAATTCAGGAACAACTTTAAACAGCTGTCAAATTTAATGAGTGCACCCTACACCTGAATCTGCAATATATACCATCTTATCACTTGCTAGAAAAACAGAAATTCTGATTATTTTTTTCTGTATTTTTTCCCAGCCTGTCTTCTATCTGTGTTATGTGATGAACATGGCTATTCTTGCAAGTTAGTTGATTATGCTGTTACAGAGCAAGTTGATAGTATACCAGCAACAAGCAGAAAAGCTGGTTCTTCTTGGTTACAAATGCAAACAAAAGCAAAACATGCCACTGAAAATACTTCCTTTGTACTTAAAAACCCCACTATTAAATTTTTCCAAGCGTTCTGTAATAGGTAAAGCAAAAGCCGTGCGTGCAAGCAAAGCAAAGCAAAGCAAGGAATTCATTCACTATTTCCCATGGGCAGGCAGGTGTTCAGCCATCCCCAGGAAAGCAGGGCTCCATCACGCATAACGGTTACTTGGGAAGACAAATGCCATCACACCGAATGTCCCCCCCCTTCCTCCTTCTTCCCCCAGCTTATATACTGAGCATGATGTCATATGGTATGGAATAGCCCTTTGGCCAGTCTGGGTCAGCTGTCCTGGCTGTGCCCCCTCCCAGCTTCTTGTGCACCTGGCAGAGCATGGGAAGCTGAAAAAAGTCCTTGACTAGTGTAAGCACTACTTAGCAGCAACTAAAACATCAGTGTGTTATCAACATTATTCTCATCCTAAATCCAAAACACAGCACTGTACCAGCTACTAAGAAGAAAATTAACTCTATCCCAGCTGAAACCAGGACACACCACAATACTGCCTTTGAGAAAAGAATGTCGTTTGTGGCAAGGTCTGTTTTATTTCTGCTGATTTAGTTGGAAAAGGATCCATACTACATGTGGTTAAAAACATGGGAAAAGATCTTCCCAGCCATTTAGAATTTGGCATGACTTCCTGAAAAAATGTAAATTTCTTAAGGACTCAGCTGGCTCTGGGACGTGAGACATACTGATCTGTGGACTAGGAATGAGGTTTCACTGGCAAGAGAAAGAATAATACTGTTAAAGTCCAACGTGTGATCTACATTTGTAGGAGAAGCTAAAGCCCAGGCCAGGCTGTTGGCATTCACACCATAATGCCCAGCTGTGCCATGGGGAATGGGCATCTGCTTGGGATTTCAGGAGTTTCTAATAAAGGCTGTAGAAATATTTCTAACAATGGGATTTCTAACAATTTTATCAGAATCAGGTGAAAGCCAGTGTAACAACAGCTTCTTTGCCCAGTCAATGAAACCAGAATCATTTACCTGCTAAGTAACAAGTGGCATACACCTTGCACTATAAGTTTCAAGACAAAGAAAGAAACCTGGCAGGGACTCAACTTTAACTGCTTAAAGATTGGTGTAAATGGCGTCACATCAACTTTGCTCTCTCCATCATATACTTGCTATCCAAGAAGGCACTGTACTTTAAGGAAGTTCAGTATCAAAAAGCACCTCAATGAAAAGTATTGTACCAAATCAGGTGGTGGTAAAATATTCACAGGTGAGGGGAGCCCTTGGAAACAAAGCCTAATTAAAATAGGCTTCTCCTTTGTATAAGAAAAAAAACTGTGCTGGCTTTTATTATTTTAAATCCAAATTCTTCAAAGTGGCCAAGGTAGGTAAGACAATCCAATCAGTCAGAATTTGTCAGTTATAACAACAACATTCCTGCTATATACACATGATTCCGCACCTCCCCAATTGGATTAATAAATTCCACTGCGTCCTGATAATAGAATGAAACTAAAAAATTCCCCAAGTATTTACATTCTGCTTTCTTGGGATCCTTTGATCCTCATTGCCCAGCAAGGAACAAAGACCATTTCAGTAGTTCAGGGCTGGAACGTATGGGGCTCAATCACACAAATGGTGGAAACAAGTAATCGGATCTGCTTGTCCAGTCAATGGAAAGCAAATTAAGATCCACACGCTGGTGTTTTTCCCGATGATGTTTTTCCCACTGGAGTTAAAGGAGGCAGATAAGGTTTTTTCCTTCTTCTATTTCTTCTTGCACTTTGTCACTGGATGTAGCTATTTCAGCTTGCGCCGAGAAGACTGCACAGATGAACGTCAGAATAGTGCCACCAATAGCTGTGTAGAAAGACCAGCCCAAGGAGCAGTCTCCTAGTTTGTAAGCAGAAGCATAACGTCCACAATAGCTTATTGCTTTCTGGCATCCCCAACCTGCAGGGTAAAGTATCAAGCCTAAGATAAGGAAGAGGCCTAGAAATAAAAACAGAAAGAAAGGAGAGAAGTTTAACAAATGATCAATTTAACACCAAACACAGCCCATGTAGTGATGGTTATCAGGGTGACTACTCACTCATAAGTACCAGCATTGGGAGAAGATGACTCTTCCCCATCCATCCTTCTTTTACTGATTGTTCCCTAGTATATACTGTGTAGTGTTTTATCTAAACTTGGAACTATCCTACGATTTTTCTTATGAAAGGTTTGTTTCATATGATAATGACTTTGTTCTTAATTTTAATCCCTGTATTCCTTCTGCATTCTTTGTTTTCACACATTATTGCTAGGTATACAGAGCTTGCAAAACATTTGAGCATCTCTGCCTACTGTTTATACTTGCACATTTCAAATACTTAGGAATGTTTGCATCCACTTTTGAATTCATATTTAGCTAGCCCTCTTTCAGCTTTATTTAGTCATTCATCATAAACATTTTTGCCTTTTTCCTCTGGATTTTTCCTACCTTGAATTTCTTGCCTGGAAAAAATAAAATCTCAAACTGCATCTGCTTATTTGGCCACAGCAGGACATAGTAGACAAATAATACAGCCAGTTCAATAAGCTGCTTTCACAATGAAGGGATTCTGGAGTCAGACACAAATGAACGGATCTAAGTACCCACCGCCAGTGCATAGGTAACACTGGGATCCTCTAAACAGGTGATCAACTGCTGCAGAAGGAAAGCACATTTCTAGTGATGCATGAGCAAAAGCTTCAACTCCTGATCTTGCTAAACCACCTGAACACCCTGCTGTGCCTCAGCCTGGAAGTAAAAAGCTCAAACTAGATGTTTTGCCCATCTGATTTGTCACTCGTATTGATAGTTTTCTCTCCTATGAGGACCAGTCTGTATCTAAGCAGTGAAGGGCTTCATTAAGGAAATGAAAAGTCACATTAGAGTCCCTGTACACATGATGTGTCTTTGTACAAAGATGAGAGATTTAATCAAAATGCCTAATATGCTAGTGGCTACAATGCTCTCATCTGAACCCTGTGTATTGTGTTTGTGTGGCAAGGTTTTGATAGCAGGGGGGCTACAGGGGTGGCTTCTGTGAGAAACAATGAGTTAAAACCAGATCTCCTTCCTATAAGGTATACGATCATAGAATTGTTTAGGTTGGAAAAGACCTTTAAGATCAAGTCCAACCGTTAACCTAGCACTGCCAAGTGCACCACCAAACCATGTCCCTAAGTGCCACATCTACACATCTTTTAAATACCTCCAGGGATGGGGACTCAACCACTTCCTTGGGCAGCCTGTTCCAATGCCTGACTACCCTCTCAGTGAAGAAATTTTTCCTAATATCCAGTCTAAACCTCCCCTGGTGCAGCTTGAGGCCATTTCTTCTCGTCCTATCACTTGCTACTAGGGAGAAGAGACCGACCCCCACCTCGCTACAACCTCCTTGCAGGTAGTTGTAGAGAGCAATAAGGTCTCCCCTCACCCTCCTCTTCTCCAGACTAAACAACCCCAGCTCCCTCAGCTGCTCCTCATAAGACTTGTTCTCTAGACCCTTCACCAGCTTCTTTGGACATGCTCCAGCACCTCGATGTCCTTCTTGTAGTGAGGGGCCCAAAACTGAACACAGTACTCGAGGTCCAGCCTCATCAGTGCCGAGTACAATGGGACGATCACTTCCCTGGTCCTGCTGGCCACAGTATTCCTGATGCAAGCCAGGATGCCATTGGCCTTCTTGGCCACCTGGGCACACTGCTGGCTCATATTCAGCCAGCTGTCAACCAGCACCCCCAGGTCCTTTTCCACCAGGCAGCTCTCCAGCCGCTCTTCCCCAAGCCTGTAGCGTTGCATGGGATTTTGTGACCCAAGTGCAGGACCCAGCACTTAGCCTTGTTGAAGCTCATGCAGTTGACCTCAGCTCATCGATCCAGCCAGACCAGATACCTCTGCAGGGCCTTCCTACCCTCCAGCAGATCAACACTCCCTCCCATCTTGGTGTCATCTGCAAACTTACTGAGGGTGCACTCGATCCCCTCATCCAGATTGTTGACAAAGATATTAAACAGAACCGGCCCCAATACTGAGCTCTGAGGAACACGACTCATGACCGGCCGCCAACTGGATTTGACTCCATTCACCACCGCTCTCTGGGCTCGGCCATTTAGCCAGTTTTTTACCCAGCAGAAAGTGCACTCTTGCTGTAATACCATTGATATGGCATATAGCAACCATAAAAGTGATGACATCCAGTATTATATAACAAATAACATCATACAGTTCAGTTCATTGGCTATTCACACCCAAAATGAAATCCCCTTGAGGTACACATTGGACTTCCCCATCCTTCCACATCACCCACCAAGTGCACCCAGGTCCTTGAGCAAAAGCAAGCCCACAAATGGGTTTGATATTTAAAAACAGTAAACAGAACTGGCCCCAATACTGAGCCCTGGGGAACACCACTTGTGACCGGCCACCAAATGGATTTAACTCCATTCACCACCACTCTTTGGGCTTGGCCATCCAGCCAGATTTTTACCCAGCAAAGAGCATGCCCGTCCAAGTCATGAGCAGCCAGTTTCTCCAGGAGAATGCTGTGGGAAATGATGTCAAAGGCTTTACTAAAGCCCAGGCAGACAACATCCACAGCCTTTCCCTCATCCACTAAGCAGGTCACCTTAACATAGAAGGAGATCAGGTTAGTTGAGCAGGACCTGTCTTTCATAAACCCATGCTGACTGGGTCTGATCCCCTGGTTGTCCCATACATGCCATGTGATGGCACTCAGGATGATCTGCTCCATAACCTTCCCTGGCACCGAGGTCAGGCTGACAGGCCTGTAGTTCCCCAGATCCTCCTTCCAGCCCTTCTTGTAGATGGGCGTCACATTTGCTAACCTCCAGTCGATTGGGACCTCCCCGGTTAGCCAGGACTGCTGATAGATGATGGAAAGTGGCTTGGTGAGCACTTCTGCCAGCTCCCTCAGTACCCTTGGGTGGATCCCATCCGGCCCCATAGACTTGTGTGTGTCTACGTGGTGTAGCAGGTCGCTAACCATTTCCCCTTGGATTATGGGGGCTTCATTCTGCTCCCCGTCCTGTCCCTGTCTTCCAGCTCAGGGGGAGCATTCTGCTCCCCAGAACAACTGGTCTGACTATTAAAGACTGAGGCAAAGAGAAGGCATTAAGTACCTCAGTACCTATGTTTCCCCCCGCATCCAATAAAGGATGGAGATTCTCCTTAGTCCTCCTTTTGTTGTGAATGTATTTGTAGAGACATTTTTTTGTTGTCTTAACTAAATATTGTATGTAACTAAACATCAGGACAGCTCATAGGTATCAAAATTTGCTTTCTGTTTTCTTTAAAATTTTACTTATAAGAAGAGGAATAATTATGCAAAATAGTTTTTGCTTAAACACAACCAGTTTATCCAGAAAATGAATACAGCCTTCCAGATCCCATAAACATTACTGATTTAATTGTCCTGCACTGTAAATCCCTTTATTTAACCTGGTACCTTGAGGAAAATAGCTGGTAAATGTGTTATCATCTTCTAGAAGCGGGCTGAAAGTTGTGCTTTTTATGTACGCTGCTGGTTCATCCATAGATTTCAGCCAATCCCCAAATTTCTACTAAGTAATAAAATAGAAAAGTGGTTTTTTTCTACCCTATACTAACAGATTATACCAAACACAGCTGTAAAGACTTGTTTACATCTTTTTCAATTCAGTTAGTTACACTAGCCCATTTTGCAATATGTTAGGTTTTCTTAATTTTGTTTAAAGAAATTCAGCCAGATGCAAAAAACCTTCCTCATTGAGAAAGAAAAACTAGATCCTAGCTAGTAAGCAGTTAATATACACAAAATGCAAAAAACATTATCCAACTGTCTAAAATTAATGTCTATGAATGCCAGATAGTTCACAAAAGAAAGTCCTTCCTCCAGCGTTTTTCTAATGATGACACAACACCACGGGCATGTCATTATTCGTGGCAGCAAAATCCATTAGTGAGTGATATCCATTCTCTGTGAAGGGATTTCATCACTGCTTACATTTAAGAACCAGTGACAAATTTTATGCAGTGTTTCCTGGCTGATGATTGGCCAAACTGCATTAAGTATTGCTTTATCTTGGACAGACCTGGATAAGCTGTGCTTTCATCCTGCTGAGCCCAGCAGCTGTTTCAGACTAAAACCAAGCAATTCCTTCTCCTCTATTCATCACTAGTTTCCTGTTCTGTATAACCAGCGTGACTACGTGATGTATTTTTCTAACTCTACATTGGTATCGTCCAGTTGCCATTTTTCTCTAATAATCACAAGGTAGTTAAAAAATCACCATCACGCAAGTAAGAAACCAAATCTGAAATGTTAATGTAGCTGCTGCCACCAAGGAAGTTTTTAAGGTTTACCCCCCCCATCACTATCAAACCTAGAGAGCCTATGTTTAACTGCAAACCTGGCTTATGGCTGAGTCACAAGCAGGACTGAGAAGTTACATCCATCTCTTTTTACCAAAAACTGAGCACTGAAGAACTCCTGAAAGCTACTGGTTCATGTTATGTATGCCCCAAGCTGAAAAGCCATTACCCAAAACTCAGCCCCCCCCAAAAGGCTGCAGCACTGTCAAGTGTATTCATCAGGACTTTACTGAATTTTTTTTTTTAAGAGTATAGAAAATTCCTGGAGAAATATAGACCGCAGCCCACAGTTTTGATAAACTACAGCAGTTTTTTTCAAAGGTGAAAAAAAAATTTGGAGAAAAGTCTTAATTATGGTCTGTGAATACAGTCAGATTCTCGCCTGTTGTGGTTTCTTTTTTTTTTCCCCCTTAGATAGCTAACTTTGTGAATCCTATACTAGCCTAGCATAATAAAAGAAAAAAAAAGTAATGTTTTCACTACCGAACCTACCTTCTACTCCATTTCAGTGCAGACAGAAAGCTTCTCAGGACATGTGATATCCTGCAGAAAGTGGCATTTTCTACTTCCTGCAAAACTATGAACCACGTGTTCTCTGCGAAAAGGATCTGGCAATTAGGAGAAGGAGCTAAAAGATAAGGAAGTATTTATTTTATCAACGAACCATGAAAAACTAATGACTATACCCTTGAAGAGGAGCTAACAGACTGATAAAAGGGAACATCCTAGCGCCAAAGGTTGGATGATGATTGCCAAAGCAGCATGAGGACAGATAAAACTGGGTGAAAGGTAAAAGCAGCGAGGGAAGATCGAGACTATCGACTCAATTCAGGACTGGAAAGACTTGCCCCCCCCCCCCCCCCCCCCAGGAGCATGCGTGCTAATTTGCATAGCAAGCGAGGCTAATTTAAATACAGCAAACCAATAGAGCATGAAATGTTAATCACTAACCAATAAGTGTAATTTTGGGCGGGTTTATACTAATCATGTAGCAAGATAAATATGCTGTAGTTTTGTATGAAGATGTGCTAGCTTTGTGGAACTACCATTTAGCACCCATCTTTGTGCACAAACATGAATAAAATACCTCTGCACTGTGTGTCAGTTGACGTTTGCACAGCGGGCTAATGACCCCACTTTTGGAACAACACATGCACCTCTTCTCACTATCACTAATATTTATCATCATTTCTCATTTCATTAATACCTGGTTCCTACTTGCTAGGAAAAGTGAATAAAGATGATTCAGTTAAGCCACTTCAACATACCCACAACAGAAATGACATTCTTTGGATTTTTATGCTAACAACAAGTGGAGAGGCACAGACTCTTCACATATTCAGCTCAAAGCTCCAGTACCTGGCTGAGCTGCACAGCATACAAAGACCCCTTCCTGATTCTCCCTCCCTGCCCAAAAAGGGGTGCTCATATAAAAAGATCAAGAGGAGCTTTGCCTCCTGCTTCCTAGTAACTACAAAAGAGATAGTCACAGGCTATAGAGCTCATTTCAATGACTCCTGCAGCTTAAAAAAAATACACACAAGATGCTTTACCACTCACAGAGCAAACCATGGGCTAAAGCAGAAGCCAGCAATCCAAAGCACTTAACTGTCCAACTACCTGTAAACAGAGCAGCAGCTTCCAGAGACCCAAAAAAAAGAACCACCTCTGTGGTCCTGGGAACACAGATGCAGAGGGAAGGAAAAATGCCCGTGTGGAAAGAACAAGGTAAGATATAGCAGGGGTAGCAAGAGCAGGAGAGGTTATGATGCTGCTTGGAAAGGCAAGGTCTGCTTTTAAATAGGCAAAATGGTTAACTGTGATGATACAAATAGCTTGGCAGTCTCTATGCTCTTCCACCTTTGACCTAAGGAGCACCACACAACCATTTTATGCAACACGAAAAAGCCAGAGGGCTGTTTCTACGGCTAAAGCTGTAGCCTTGATCTACATCTAACACACATCCAAGCAGCTGCAGTTGAGCAAAAAACACTTACAGGCCAGTCTGTGACTAAACAATCCACAGGGGGAAAAAAAACATGGTAAATCCTCAGCACTGATTTCTCATACCAGCATCCACAGGGCAGAGCCTGGCCAGGTCCCTTACATCTTTGCTTCTTTGACAGAAGTTTATGCTTAATTGCCTATATCCTTGCCTTTCTGTAGCCACTGCCCAGTCCCTGGGGCTCGCCTGCCTGCAGCACTCTCATTTTGGTTATTTATTTGCATTACCACAGAGCCTGGCAGCTCTGCTCACAGTTTCTGCCTCCAATAGCCAACAACCTACTTTTCAGAAAAGGCACACAGAGACAGAGCGCAAGGCAGAAGCAAGGTAACCCCAACCAGCACACCGGCAATAGTTTCATCACATCCATAGCCCAATGATTACTAAGTTTTTCTTTTACAGCCTTTGCAACAAGAAAAGAAAAATGTCTTTATTGGGTTTGTGTGGCAAGGTTTTGGTAGTGGGGGGGTCTACAGGGATGGCTTCTGTGAGAAGCTGCCAGAAGCTTCCCCTATGTCTGACAGAGCCAATGTCAGCCAGCTCCAAGGTGGACCCACCGCTGGCCAAAGCTGAGCCAATCAGCGATAGTAGTAGTGCCTCTGTGGTAGCATATTTAAGAAGGGGAAAAAAAACTGCTGCGCAACAGCAGCCGGAAGAGAGAGGAGTGAGAATATGTGAGAGAAACAACTCTGCAGACACCAAGGACAGTGAAGAAGGAGGGGGAGGAGGTGCTCCAGGTGCCAGAGCAGAGATTCCCCTGCAGCCTGTGGTGAAGACCGTGGTGAGGCAGGTTGCTTCCCTGCAGCCCATGGAGGTTAACGGTGGAGCAGATATCCACTTGCAGCCCATGGAGGACCCCATGCCAGAGCAGGTGGATGCCCAAAGGAGGCTGTGACCCTGTGGAGAGCCTGCACTGGAGCAGGCTCCTGGCAGGACCTGTGGACCCATGGAGAGAGGAGCCCACGCTGGAGCAGGTTTGTTGGCAGGACTTGTGACCTTGTGGGGGACCCACACTGGAGCAGTCTGTTCCTGAAGGACTGCACCCTGTGGAAAGGACAAGTGGAAAGGACCCATGCTGGATCAGTTTGTGAAAAACTGAAGCCCATGGGAAGGACTCACGTTGGAGAAGCTTGTGGAGAACTGTCTCCCGTGGAAGGGACCCCACAATGGAGCAGGGAAAGAGAGTGAGGAGGAAGGAGCAGCAGAGACAATGTATGATGAAATGACTGCAACTCCCATTCCCTGTCCCCCTGCACCACTGGGGAGGGGGAGGAGGTAGAGAAATCAGGAGTGAAGTTGAGCCTGGGAAGAAGGGAGGGGTGGGGAGAAGGTGTTTAAGATTTGGTTTCATTTCTCATTACCCTACTCTGATTTGATTAGTAATAAATTAAATTAATTTCCCTGAGTCGAGTCTGTTTTGCCTGTGATGGTAATTGCTGAGTAATCTCCCTGTCCTTATCTCTACCCACAAGCCTTTTGTTATATTTTCTTCCCCCTGTCCAGCTGAGGAGGGGGAGTGATAGAGCAGCTTGGTGGACACCTGGCATCCAGCCAAGGTCAACCCACCACAATGTTGAAGCAAGATAAATGGGTTTTCAGTTGCTTGTGGATAGCACAAAGCAGCATGGGGGTGCGTGGTTTTTTTTTCTGAAGAGTCCCCAGGGCGGGGGTGGTGGTGGAGGAGGAGGCTGGATGGGCTGCACAGAGCCAGGAGCAAAGTATCCCGCTAATGAATGAAAGACATAAGAGAGTATGGCCTAGAGCTCACAAGGGGCTGGAAAGGGGAGCCAAGCGCCTTAGCCTTGGCATTCATTTATACTCACAGTGCACAGGAACACAAGACCAGCTCCTAGCACAATCTACCGATTTGTGTATAAAAGTTGCTTTCTGGATCAATTAACCGTTATAACTCTCAGGTTTCTTGAATTTGACTCAGTTATTCTTACACTTGACTCATTCAAATATTACTTCTGTATTTAATCTGCATTGTTCTGCTTTCTAAGCCATTTAATGCTGTAAATTGAGATTAAAACACTAAAGCTTTTGTTAGTCATAGAAGTACAAAGCTCAGTTTGTGTGTTGTATAATTTTATGTCAGCATAATCTGATGAAGCAACAATTATCTCCTGTCGACAGTTTGCCTTGAGATGGATCTGGCAGGAGGACAGTAAATATTAATGATACAGATTTTTTTTTTTAATAAATACTTTTTTGCTCTTGTCCCAGTGTCTTTGAACAGAAGCCAATCTTCAAGAGAAGATCTGTTAAAATGTTCTCATACTAACTATTGAAGGACGTGATTTAAGGTTTTCATGAATATGTCAAAGTTCTTCCTATTCTCAGAGCTCAGTTCTTGGCTTTAAATGCAATTTTCAAAAACTCACAAAACAGCATAAGGAAAATTTAAATTAACCTTGCATCCTCCCTACTTAAAAGACAAATATGACTTCAGGCATCAGCTTTTTGTGTAAGGAATTAACTTTGACTTGCCAAGAGATAGTCTTAAAAGATAGAAAGAGTTTTCCCTTGCTCTTAGAATAATACCAGCAACAGTCATAAATGAAGAGCCTGTAGATTGCACTTTGCAGGGGAGAGATGGGTGACAGGGGAGGGGGAGGTAAATAGAAGTATCCCTCTTTTTCTCTTTCCCAAATATTATATCTCTATAGAAAAAAGCTATGTAGACAGAAATTGAAAAGTATAGATTAAAATAGCAATGAAACAGAACAGTAAAATCAATTCAGCCCACACCTAAATAGTTTTTGTTTTTTTTTTTCTTTTAGAAGGACAGCTACCAACAAAGAAGTGAATTAATGTTGAGCTACAAAGGGTATTAAAAGTTTTTTTTTTTTTCACTTCATGTTAAAAATACTGTGTCTATTAGCTGAATACAGCTTACTACACTAGAGAAGAAATTTTATTCAAGCTACTGTAAATATTTTTCCTAAGTCACTTTCTTTTAACTCTGTGGGATTAGAGAGAATATTTTCTCTATATATGTTCTAATGAAAGTGTGCAAGCAATGCAGTAATTCTTGACTGAATTTGGGTACATTTTGAATATTCTTTTCAAATTTGTTTCAGCACTAGCTGATGGTTGCAGTTGAAGAATAATGGGTCATTTTTCAGTTTTGTTGTTAAAGGAGCAGCTGCTGCCTGAGCATTCACACACCATTCAGGGAGTCACACACACACCACCCAAGACTTTAACTGCTAGGACCGGAGTCCCTTCACAGCAGGCAGCTCCACTGAGCTGATGGGTGCCCCTTTTCGACTCCTCACTCACACACACACACACTCACCCTCGGGTGCTTTCTCTCCCCTCAGGCTCGACTCTAGGTTTCCCCGAAGCAGAGCCTCCGACATGACGTACGCCAGGCGAATTTATTGAGTGGTACAGCAGTGAAGAGCAGCTTGAGCTGGGTGCCTCCGGAGAGGGACCCTGAACAAAGAAATCCCTGGGCAATTATACCCTTACAGTCTGAGTTCCCCTCCCCTCATGTGATGGTTCGGTCCAATAGTAATATTTGGGTCTGGGGTCTTCTTGTTCCTTATTGGATCCTTTCCCTATCTCCAGGCAGGACATTCCTTTTCTTATCTTGAATAGTTGCAGCTTCTGCTGATGGTTGTGGCTACCTTATCTTCCTGGTTTGCACCGGTTTCAGGGCCTTCCTTCATGTAGCTAGGTAGGAATTCAGCATACAGTCAGCGTATCTAGGTGAAAGTTCACAGCTTGCAGTCTAAGGCTTCAACAGGCCTAACGCTATGTACTGGATTCTATTTGAGCTAGAAAGTGACTTCTACAACATTGTGAATGGTGTTTTTCAGAATGCGGCCATTGGAAGCATTGAAATTCAACTTGCAAGGACTCTTCATAGCAAGAAGAGTTCTCTTAAAAGGGTTTTTTGTGGGTTGTTATTTTGTTTTTTTAAGTAGCCCACTATAATCTTTAATCCTGCCAAACAGAGATTCACTGCTATAGATGCAAACCCCAGACACATTTGTATGCTTATTATGTAAGTAAGGAGAATAAAAAAAGAAGCGTAGTGCTATAGGCTAACTGTTATGTGAATGATGTTGGCATTACAAAAAAAGAAAGAAAGGAAAGCTGTTGTACTTCTCCTTTTACTGCCGGAGACCTCTGTTAAGGAGAATGAGATGAATGGCTGAGAAAATATCCCAAATAAACATACTGTGTAAAACTTCACTTTCACATAGGATCTTACTCTCTTTGGGCATGCTAACCTATTAACCTGGGACTTCTGGCATCAAATGGCAGCTTAACCCACCCCAGAGTGCTTCCCATGTTGACATATACTATGCACAAAGATTGCTTCTTGCCAATTAGCTCTACCCTGCACGAGCCCCTTTATTGCTTTCAAGTTTTTTTCTTTAAATTTGATTCTTCAGCCTGTGAAAGGCCCTGAAGGGCTGACTTCTGTGTTTCACTTGGGTGACCGAAACAGGATTTGTTTTAGAGGACTTCTTAACACATGGCTTGAGTAAGAGAATATTTCATCAATAGTTATGCTTTTTTTCCATTTCAGCATTCTTTTTCCAGTCTCTGTGGCTAAATCAGTGATAAAAGCTTTTACGACTGATTAGACCTGAGAGGTGAAGGCTAACTCAGCAGCATGCTTCACATAAAAAAGCGCTCTGAGTTGCAAGTCGGAAAGGCAACTTCTCTGGCACAGAGGCAATTTATGACATTTTAAAGGCCTAGAAAAACTGAGACAATAACTGTATTGGAGACTGAAGTGAACTTAACCGGGAATGAGTGGCAGAAGCACCCCACTGTGACTGGCCCAGAGGCTCCGTGCATCCTTGGCATAGACTACCTCAGCAGAGGGTATTTCAAGGACCCAAAAGGGTACCGGTGGGCTTTTGGTATAGCTGCCTTGGAGACGGAGGAAATTAAACAGCTGTCTACCCTGCTTGGTCTCTCGAAGGACCCTTCTATTGTGGGGTTGCTGAGGGTCAAAGGACAACAGGTACCAATCGCTACCACAATGGTGCACCGGTGGCAATATTGCACCAACCAAGACTCCCTGATTCCCATCCATAAGCTGATTTGTCGACTGGAGAGCCAAGGAGTGATCAGCAAGACTCGCTCACCTTTTAACAGTCCCATATGGCCAGTGCGATAGTCTAATGGAGAGTGGAGACTAACAGTAGACTATCGGGGCCTGAACGAAGTCACGCGGCCACTGAGCGCTGCCGTGCTGGACATGCTAGAACTTCAGTATGAACTGGAGTCAAAGGCAACCAAGTGGTATGCCACAATTGATATCACTAATGTGTTTTTCTCAATCCCTTTGGCAGCAGAGTGCAGGCCACAGAATAAAATGGCAAGATGGACGTCGTCAAATCCCAATGGATGTGATCAACAAAATAACAGCCATGTCCCCACCAACCAGCAAAAAGGAAACACAAGCTTCCTTGGGCATTGTGGGTTTTTGGAGAATGTATATTCCAAATTACGGTCTGATCGTAAGCCCTCTCTATCAAGTGACCCGGAAGAAGAACGATTTCAAATGGGGCCCTGAGCAACGAGAAGCCTTTGAACAAACTAAACGGGAGATAGTCCATGCAGTAGCCCTTGGGCCAGTCCGGGCAGGACAAGATGCAAAAAATGTGCTCTACACCGCAGCCAGGGAGAATGGCCCTACCTGAAGCCTCTGGCGGAAAGCACCAGGGGAGACTTGAGGTCGACCCCTAGGGTTTTGGAGTCAGGGATACAGAGGATCCGAGGCTGGCTATACTCCAACTGAGAAAGAGATATTAGCAGCATATGAAGGGGTTTGAGCTGCTTCGGAAGTGGTTGGTACTGAAGCACAGCTCCTCCTGGCACCCCAACTGCCAGTGCTGGGCTGGATGTTCAAAGGGAGAATCCCCTGTACACATCAAGCAACTGATGCTGCATGGAGTAAGTAAGTGGGTCACACTGATCACACAACAGGCTCAAATAGGAAACCCCAGTCGCCCAGGAATCTTGGAAGTGATCATGAAGTGATCATGATCATATCGCCAGAGAAGGAGGTGGAACGTGCTGAGGAGGCCCCACTGTATAATAAACTGCCAGAAAATGAGAAGCAATATGCCCTGTTCAGTGATGGGTCCTGTCGTCTTGTGGGGAAGCATCGGAGGTGGAAAGCTGCTGTATGGAGTCCTATAGGACAAGTCCCAGTAACTGCTGAAGGGGAAGGTGAATCGAGTCAGTTTGCAGAGGTGAAAGCCATCCAGCTGGCTTTAGATATTGCTGAACAAGAAAAGTGGCCAATGCTCTATCTCTATACTGACTCATGGATGGTGGCAAATGCCCTGTGGGGGTGGTTACAGCAATGGAAGCAGAGCAACTGGCAGTGCAGAGGCAAACCCATCTGGGCTGCCGCATTGTGGCAAGATATTGCTGCCCGGGTAAAGAACCGGGTTGTAAAAGTACATGACGTAGATGCTCACGTACCCAAGAGTTGGGCCACATCAAAACAATCAGCAGGTGGATCAGGCTGCTAAGATTGAAGTGGCTCAGGTGGGTCTGGACAGGCAACATAAGGGTGAATTATTTCTAGCTCAGTTGGTAGAGCATGGGACTCTTAATCCCAGGGTTGTGGGTTCGTGCCCACGTTGGGCACCAAAAAGGACTGTCGTGGTTTAACCCCAGCCAGCAACTAAGCACCACACAGCTACTCACTCACTTCCCCCTCCCCGGTGGTATGAGGGAGAGAATCGGAAGAGTAAAAGTGAAAAAACTTGTGGGTTGAGATAAAGACAGTTTAATAGGTAAAGCAAACCTGTGCACGCAAGCAAAGGAAAACAAGGAATTCATTCACTGCTTCCCGTGGCAGGCAGGTGTTCAGCCATCTCCAGGAAAGCAGGGCTCCATCACGTGTAATGGTTACTTGGGAAGACAAACGCCATCACTCCAAACATCCCCCCCTTCCTTTGTCTTCCCCCAGCTTTATATGCTGAGCATGATGTCATACGGTATGGAATAGCCCTTTGGCCAGTCTGGGTCAGCTGTCCTGGCTGTGCTCCCTCCCAGCTTCTTGTGCACCTGGCAGAGCATGGGAAGCTGAAAAGTCCTTGACTAGTGTAAGCCCTACTTAGCCACAACTAAAACATCAGTGGGTTATATCAACATTATTCTCATCCTAAATGCAAAACACAGCATTATACCAGCTACTAGGAAGACTATTAACTCTATATCTCAGACAAAACCAGGACAGTATCCACAGTATCCATATTCTATACCATCTACGTCACGCCCAGGTCCTACCCTTTCCAATACATTCTCATTAATCACCACCACTTTTCCAGGCTTTTGAGATATACACACAGATATCATTCCCTTAGTCCATGGGCCATCCCTCTATAAATGTCCGTTGAGTTCATTCAGTCCATGACTTTGGGCTTCATCTGTCATAACAGTCCTTCAGGGCAGGACAGATGGTGTGTGGTGTTGGGTTGTTGCATGCTGAAGCCAGTTCTGGTTCCATCACTGCTGCACCTTGCTTGGTTTCCTCAAAGTTCATTCTTCATTAATCTGGGTGATTCTTACTGTAATACCGTTGATATGGCATATAGCCACCATAGAAGTGATGACATCCAGTATTATATAGCAACTAACATTATATAATTCAGTTCATTGGCTATTTTCACCCCAAATCAAATCCCCTTGAGGTACACATCGGACTTCCCCATCCTCCCGCATCACCCACCAAGTGCACCCAGGTCCTTGAGCAAAAGCAATCCCACGAATGGGTTTACCTCTGCCTGAGGCAGGAGTAACCCAGACTGTCTTCCCCAGCATATTTTTTATGTGCACTACGGGGACTTTATCCCTCTCTACGGTATGTAAAAGTCTTGATTGGGCAGGGCCAGCTCGATTGGCAGATCCCCTAGTGTTGACTAACCAGGTGGCCTTTGCAAAATGTGTATCCCAGTGTTTGAATGCCCCACCACCCATTGCTTTGACTGTAGTCTTTCACAGTCCATTGTATCGTTTGATTTTCCCGGAGGCTGGTGCATGATAGGGGATGTGATATACCCACTCAATGCCATGCTCCTTGGCCCAGCTGTCTATGAGGTTGTTTTGGATATAGATAGATATATGATATAGAACATCTTCCTTGAAGGGATACCTTTCCTTCATACCTGACAGGAGTCGCCTCCAGAGGCTGAGGACTTGTGCCCCTTTTCCAATCACTTTGTCAATGCCCCCTTCCCTCAAAAGGGATCCCAGCTGCTTGGCTTCCCTACCCTCTAATTCCAGGCTACTGGCCCCGTTATCCCAGCATCAGAGCAGCCAGGTGACAATGTGCTCGCCTCGATGACGACTGAAATCTTTTCACATCTCTCACAGCTCACTCAAGGATAGGGATCGGGTGGTTTCTGTCTCGTTTACGAGTTCTGCCTCTTCTTCCTCCTCTCCTTGTGATGGCCCTGCTTTTTCATCATCCCTTTCTAAAGTGAGCCGACTTCTGCTTCCAAGATTTCTTCTTGTGTATAGGGGCGACTGATACTGGCACAGGTTGGTTCTCTGGTTCAGCTGCAGTGCCTGTCGCCGGGGTTTGAGCAGATACGGTGCCTGTCGTGGGGGTTTGAGTAGCTACAGTGCCTGTCGTGGGGGTTTGAGTAGCCACAGTGCCTGTCACAGGGGTTTGGAGTAACCGCAGTGCCTGTCGCTGGGGTTTCAGTAGCCATAGTTCCTGTTGCGGGTGTTGGAGTAGCTGCAGTGCCTGTGGCAGGGGTTTGAGTAGCCACAGTATTCTTAAATAGTTGTTTAACCCTGAGCAAGACCTGACACACATTCAGGAGACATAGCAATAGGAACATGCTGCTTTAAACATCCCAAGGATGTTCAAAGTTCTCAAAAGCTATTGTAATCAGCCTGGAGAAGAAGGGGAAGATGGAGGAAGGTGTCTCTCCCAAAGGTTGGCTCTCCGAGGAGAAAAAGTAAAAAGTGTAATTATTAATAATTTCCGATAGAAGGCTCCCGAAGTACAGAGGTGGCAGCAATGCTGAGTACAAATATGAGATTGATCTCATGACCAATAATTTTTTCATACCATAAGCCGGTGTTGTTACACAGTACAGCAAAGCGACGACCTTAATCCATTTCCCAGAGATGATAAACAGCACATAAATACTGATAAACAGCATATATAGCAAATGAGGTGTTACATAACACAACTCTGAGAACAAATAAAACAACTCTGAGAGCAAATGAATCAACATTGTGACCAGCGATTACTAAACTAATATAATGAATGCTTATAACAAATTTGTCTTAACACGCTCTGGTCAGATCTGTCATTATCTCAACCCTTCGAGCCCCACGTTGGGTGCCAAAAAGGACTGTCATGGTTTAACCCCAGCTGGCAACTAAGCACCACACAGCCGCTTGCTCACCTTCCCCCTGCCCCGGTGGGATGGGGGAGAATCAGGGAAAAAAAAGTAAAACCCTGGAGAAATGAGCTGATTTTCTTGTGTATTTTTTTCTTGTTTATAGGGGCAACTGATACTGGCACAGCTTGGTTCTCTGGTTCAGCTGCAGCATCTGTTGAAGGGGTTGGAGTAGCCACAGTGCCTGTCACCGGGTCTTGGAATATCCTCATTGTCTGTCGTGGGGGTTGGAGTAGCCACAGTGCCTGTTGTTTTGTCATCAGATCCAGAGACCTTCTCTTCCCGTTGAGGGTTCTGAATAGTGTTGAACAGGGCTCAGTAGGCATGGACCAGGCCCCAGCACGTTGCAGTGATTTGTGTCTCTCTCGAGTTGCCAGGGTGACAACATACTTTTTCCAAATACTTTACTAATTTTTCAGGATTCTACAGTTGTTCAGGGGTGAAGTTCCAAAACATTGGAGGTGCCCAATCTCCTAGGTACTGCCCACTGTCCTAGGTTGCCCATGCTCTCCCACACACCCTGCCACTCATAACTATCCAGCCTCGGGGCAGATCTCTGGATGATATTCTTAAACTGCTTATTAACCTTAGACAAAACTGAAACAATATTCCCAAGAAATACCAATAGAAGTATCTTAACTACCCAAGGATGTTCAAGATGATACTGAAAAGTTGTTGTAATGAAGGAGGAAACATCATAGAAGAAGGCAGCGAAGGTGCCATTCTGTATGTCCTCCACAGAAAACCTCTCAGAGGAAGAGGTATAATTGCTAATTGTCTCCATGAGGTGGTACCCAAAGTACAGTAATGGCTTCACTACAGAACCCAAATACCAGATAACGCTCAAGGTCAGTGTTATAAAAACAAATCTCCCAGGCAAAACATCACTAATCACTGCAGAGCACAGCAAACTGCAAAACCCAACACCAATCTTTAACCTGTACAGCAAAAAAGAAGAGCATGGTGCAGATCAGATAAACTACGATCGAGAACAGATGAATCAATATTATGACCGGCAACTGCTAACAGATAGAAATTCCTTAATACACTCTGGTTAATCTGTTATTACCTCAAATCCTTCGTGCCCCACATTGGGCACCAAAAAGGACTGTTGTGGTTTAACCCCAGCCAGCAACTAAGCACCACACAGCTGCTCACTCACTCCCCCCTCCCCAGTGGGATGGGGGAGAGAATTGGAAGGGTAAAAGTGAGAAAACTTGTGAGTTGAGATAAGAACAGTTTAATAACTGAAATAAAATTTAATAATAATAATAATAATAATAATAATAATAATAATAATAATAATAATAAATTGTAATGAAAGGGAAAATAACAAAAAGAGAGAGAAATAAAACTCAGGAAAAACAAGTGATGCAACAGCTCACAACCCGCTGATCGATGCCCAGCCAGTCCCCCAGCAGTGATCAACACCCAGCCAGTCCCCGAGCAGCGATCGCTGCCCCCTGGCCAACTCCCCCCAGTTTATATACTGAGCATGACATCATATGGTATGGAATAGCCCTTTGGCCAGTCTGGGTCAGCTGTCCTGGCCGTGCCCCCTCCCAGCTTCTTGTGCACCTGGCAGAGCATGGGAAGCTGAAAAGTCCTTGACTAGTGTAAGAATTACTTAGCCACAACTAAAACATCAGTGTGTTATCAACATTATTCTCATCCTAAATCCAAACCACAGCACTATACCAGCTACTAGGAAGAAAAATATCTCTATCCTAGCCAAAACCAGGACAAAACACAGGGGCCTGCTCAAGTGTTGAGGTTGAGATAATATATGCGCTGCTAATTTAGCTTCTGCTTCCTGACACACAGTCAGGATGTCGCTGGCAGGTCATGGCTCACCTGCACGTCCGTCAGCCGCCAGCCACGCTGCCAGCTGTGGGGAAGGGTCTGTGTCCACCCAGCCACGAAACCGGGGGCCAGCTCTGCCAAGCTGTGCCCTTAGAGGTTAAAAAAAAAAAGCCAAGAAAAATTATTGATTGATGAATTTTGGAAAGGAAATTGTGTCAGAGACAGAAGGCTGAACCTGTTTTAGGCTCTGTCCTAAGCTCCCCCCTACCCTCCTTTTGAGGCCAGGATATGTTTAGATTATATCACAGTGAAGTACCAAAGCTGAAATAAGGCTTATAAACATATATGCAAGTATCCTATATCCATACCAAGATATGTCAATAGGGGATCATCAATTATTTACTTCTTATAACTAGATGATTACTGTGAAAATTTACTTTGAATTGTTTCTTATTAGCTACCATATAATGACGTATTGCCTCTTCTAGCCTCTGCATTTCAAGTGATTCACAGATTGTAAAAATAGAATACTTTCCCCAAAAAGACGTTCAAATGAAAGTCTGCCTGGCCTTCTTGCTGCTGGGTAGCAATTATCTATTTAATTACATGGCTCCATTCTTTGCACTTTATTGCAGAGAAAAGATGCTTTTCCAGATGAAACAATCCTCAAACATTTCAAAACCAGGGCCACTGATTACTATTTCTACAGCTCCAGAATGAAAGACCCTGCAGTCTGAAAATGAGTGGTAGAAAGTCTGGCTCTATAATAAAGGAGTTACAAGAGTTTAAACAAGAGCCTTATTTTCTTCCTTTATAGCTTTGTATTTCTAATTTTCTGTCACAAAAAAAAACCCCTCTGTGCACCAGATATGTGTATGGCTCCTTCCTGCTGACCTAAATGAGAGTTTGCATGTTTCTCCAAGGGCCGTAACAGAACAGATGTGGCTGTGTTCTGTAATTTCACCGTAGGCATCATACAGGTCACAACCAATGTTGCTAGACTTAAAAGATATATCCAGTATATGTTATTTTTTTTCATTATGAATTCCAGGAATAAATTAACTTGCTGTATGTTTTTAATTATATTAAATCTCCACAGCAAAGATATAGATTTTAAATGAGATGAAGTCTGCAAGATCCTGAGTTCCTGTAGATGACTCTACCATGGGTGCATCTCATCTTTGAAAATATGTTTGACATACTTGCAAATATCGGACTGATATAGGCTGATAAACAAAATGATTTTGTTAATTCTTCTTCTACGCTTATTAAAAACCATAACTGTTCAGATTTGAAAGAATGATCTTACACTTAAGACGATTAAGGCAGGGTTGTATCTTGTTCTCTGGTCAGAGCATTAGTCTAGCTATCATAATCCTTGTATGGATTAACCAGGCCAACAACTGTCCTTCTTGAACAAATTGCTTAAGCATTTTCCAAAACTCAAGAACTGAGAAAGTTTAAATTAACAGCTGTGATAAGTCATAAAGAAAATACTTCCAACTAAGTAAGCAGATGCTGTAATGCTACTGGCACAAAAGTAGCAGTGGACCCAATAAAATTAATCTCGAGAAAATGAGTTGCTAGCTGCAAGATGCCTGGCTGCCAATACTGGTAGGCGTACTTCTCATAGCAATGGTTTCAGTAATGTGATGTTTCAATTACCCAGTTTCATGCTGTGTCATTATCTGAATTATAAGAAGGGAAGTGCTTCTATCCTCAGTACAGCTCAAAAAAGGACTGATCTATCCCCTAACATGTAAGAAATGCTTTGTCTACCATATTGTTCAAGTCTTGAGGCCACAAGTCCCTTTACAGGTACATCTGGTTTGATAGGGGTTGGACTAGATGACCTTTAAAGGTCCCTTCCAACCCAAACCGTTCTATGATTCTATGATAATAAAACATAAAACTGCCTTTGCACATATTTTCTCACAAATACATGGTCTCCAGAACAGTTTTCTAAGATATAAGAATCTACTTCCTGCTAATCTTGATGTTTGACTAGATATTTTGAGATGGTATCAGAGTTGTAAGTAAGGTTATCTTTTCAATAGACCCAAGTCTGACATGCCAAACATCTACTTATGCTGTTAACCACTCTCTCCCATACAAATACACTTCCAACAGAAAAGAAGTAATATCATCTCTTGAAAATCAGGTTTCATGGATTATTTCTGAAGCATGGGGTAAGAAAGCAAGGAGATAAAACCTTCTCCTGGCTCTAATCTGCACTGCAGAGCTGCTTACCTGTCGCACTGGTGATGGCAAATCCTGTAAACCAGGAGTGACTACAGCAAAACCTGTAATTTTTATCTAAAGGATAAATTAGATAAAGCAGATAATTAATCTGCTAATTGTATGCCATCATCTGAACAAAAGCATCTTGAGCCAACTTAGGGATCTAATTCTGCCCCAGAAGCACAAACCTTACATTGTGGGTGATGCAAAATAAGCATTATGCTTTTATACTGAAATTGCATGAAATGGAGGAAGGTGAGAGTCACTGCGCTAGTGCTTTAGGAGCCAGTGCAGGCTGGTCCCTGGCCCATACTGCTGGCTCCGGAGGGCTGCAGCGGGCACCAAGTTCAGTTTTTGTCTACTTCCCCACGTGTGTTTAGAATAAGATTAATTTACGCCTCAACTAAGCAAATGAAACCAACCAGCTTCATAAAGGTTTGAACACCTACCGTTACACCTGTCTAGGTACGGCCACCGCAGACGTGTTTGGCCGCCTCAGTAGAGATGAGGAGGGGGGAAGCTGGATTCTCATTTTGAGCAAACAAGTTAAAACTCCTAATTTTTATTGTAATGAAACCATTTTATGAATTGAAAACATCTGCTTAAGAGCATCACCAAGAGGGAAAGAGGAGGTGGTCCTGTTCATTCCTTCCCTCCTCACAGGTCTCCGAGGGCTGCCAGAGGTAGGGCAGAAGACCACCCTCCTCCTCCAGATGAACACAGTCACACAGCACAAAAGACAAAAACCCATGTACAGGACAGATTCTCCCCATGGCTTGATGGTGAGTAGAGAAAGCCAAATACTGCTCTAACTAGGGCTGTCCAGTGTTGGTTTACATAGCAGTCACTTAATCTGTGTAAAATCCCCGGGTTTAAGCAGAAACACTAAATCTCTAGAACCAATTCATCTTTTCAGGCAAAGCACAGCTGAGACTTGGACAGTGAAGAAATAAGCTCACCGGGCTGTGTAATTGCAGCTGAACAATAAGCTGGCTAAAGGAAGGGTTTATTGTAAGGTATCGCTTGTCAAGCTCACAGCCTTGAAGGATGCTGCTTAGTATGAAACCATGGGCGTGCGACTCTGCAGGCTGTTCTTATCCCTGAGGTGGTATTTGCTCTCACCACAGTCATGAAGTGTCTGAGACGCTGAGAGAACTGCCTTCGGTCCATGGAAAAATTACTAAAGTAGTGAGAGGAAGATAGACTGCCTTAACAAGAGTATTAACTTTGTTCTCTGCTGGTAACAAAGGAGAGAAGTTTTTGTTACTGAAAGAAATTCAAACAGAGAGGAAAAAACTGACCAGCAAACAAAAGCAACACTGGTCAGTTCATTTTGGCACACACCAGACTGCAATCCTGCTGCCAATGTCAATGTATTACATGCTGTGTAGCTATAAATTTCAGTTGTGTTTGAATAAATACCAGCATATAGAAATGCTTTGGGTCTGCCTAATGCAGTCTGTTTGTAGACAGGACAGAATCGTTGTTTCTTCAGCTGAATGGTACAAAAAATAAAATCTTTAGTTGCTCTCAAAGTACACGTACCTGCAATCCCTTGTAGCAGCCCACAGACATTAAAAATGCTTTTCTTCATAATACTCTGCACACACATAGTAAAGACAGACACAAATGCCATGGCGCAGAGAATCATGATTCCCAAGGCTAGGAAAATAGCGGTTGCCTGCCAGAACCCACTGGCAATCTCATTGAAGTTTTCGGCATAAGGACCACAAAGTGTGTCTCGTCTGGAAAGCTGCATGTGGGAGATTCTGGTGCAGCGCCCGTAGATGCCCAGCGTCAGATGGTAAGGCTCCTGCAACCCCCCTGTTCTGTTGTCCATGTCCTCAGAGCTCAAAGGCTTTGCTTTGCCAATCAGCCAGTCTGCACTCATGAAAGCAATGAGCTCTGTGAAAGCCACAACAATACTCAGGAGAGTCCATAGCATTGACCGACATGTTACAATGACATGACACATATTGATGTCCAGTGCTTATGATCAGTGCAGCTGACAGTCTTAAAATCCAAGCATGAAGGGGAAAAAATAAATTAAGAAAGAAAAAAAAAGACCCTAAGAAAATCACTGTGGCTGTTCTGCTTGCTCTTTCAGCTCTCTCACAACGGCCAAGATGAAATTTCTCAGGAGAAAAAGTGAATGGCCCCAAGTTTTGCAAGCAGTACAGTAATTTGTTCTCTCCATTTAGTTCCTCCTTTTTTCTTTCTGGGATGCTGATCTCTGAAGTACACTTTTCTTTCTTAACATTCATATTGGCACATGACACTGCAGGCTGGCGGGGGAGGCCGCAAGGACTGCCCACTGTTTGACAACACACACCTACAAGAAAAAAAAGAGACAACATGTCAGCAGTGAGAAAAAAATTTTCATTTCCATCCCCACAATGAACCAAGATCTCATGCAGATCCACATCAACATACAAAAGCTCTAATGAGGGCCTGTCAAACAGAGCCTGCTGAAAACCTCCCGGGTTCATCGAATATACCTTTTGTAATAACAGAGAGCTTAAGTGTCAGCCTGCCAAAAAAAAATTAATTCTCTCAGTATTTCCACTTTAAATAAGTCCACTATAAGCCTACATTCTTCTGATGTCATCAGCACAATTAAAGAGAATATAATAGAAAATGTCTTTATTTTTTAAGATAAGTTGCAAAAAGCTCTAGAATCTGTATTTCTGTGCAAGCACCGCATTGTCTTTGTAATTCCAGGATTTTAATTGAGGTGCAAGGGACATAAGAGTTGAACACCCATCATAGCTGTTGTTGCTTACTCTGTACATGCTGAACATAATAAAATACTGTTTATCGAACACAGATGAGGACAAAGTTCATATTTACTTAAGCAGGTGGAAATTCCAGATGAACACTGGCAGCCATAAAAACATGGCACTGATAACAAACATAGGATGCATAGTAGAATCAGAAAGAAAAGAACACACCATGGGGTTCTTTTCCATTTGAAATACAAGTGCAAGAATAAATTGCGGTAATGTTTTAAAACACAGTATCTCCAGAAAAGTCACTGCATAAGCAAAATAGCCTGGTCCAAAGATGATATGGAGGTAGTGTCAAATCTCAGAACTTCACTGGAATGTATACTTCCCCATTTTGCAACATACTGAAACTTCACAGCACCTAAAAGTTAATAAATGTCACCAATAACTACAGTTCAACAGAACATATTTAGCTTTCCAATGAAACCTTCACAAATCAGCTTTTCACAGGTAACAAGTACTTTATTCTGGTACAAAGCGTATCTCCAGAGCAACGTACCATTATTCACGGGAGAGCTTCTGGATATATTTATTCTTGCACTAGTGATGCCTTCGAATAGGAAGGCCGCTCACCTGCAACTCCTTTTTGTAAGCAGACAGACAGAAACACATAAAGTAGGATGACACACAGACCAGAGTAGGGGCAGGGGCACTTTTTTTCGAGACTTAGCAGGGAAAGGTTGCAGATAAAGTATTAGAGATAAGTTACAGTTCAGTCATGCTTGTGTAGTTAACCTTTTCCTTCCAACACACACCACCTTGAGTTTCCAAATGAACCTAACCTATTCTCACACGGCTCCAACAGCATGTTTGTGCCATACATCCAAGTCTTTCCAGCTACAAACTGTCCTAAATAACTCTGTGCTTCATGCACCCTTTTTCTCCCATTTTTGCTCGACAGAAACTTAAGCTAGGCCCTTGTGAGGCTGAAAACTGGCTGTTTATTCCTCCTCTCAGTTCCCCATCCCTTGACAAGTTTTTTCCATGACAGAACTGTATGTTCTTCACAGCATGCCACTCAATATCCACTTCTGACCAACTGCTGAAATATTTGCTTTGACAGCCCAAATTCAAAATATACAACGGTTCTTTAACCCCCTTGGTATTAACTCATTCAAAATAATTCTCATTGAGGAAGCAGACTTCTTTTTTTTAGGTTTGCCTCTTAGTCATTTGGGTCTCCCCCTGTTTTTACTATTGTGTTCAACTGTGCAGGTGCTGAAGAAGGCCATCCGTGCTGGGCAAGCGGGTGCCCCGGGGGGAAACAGCCCCGCACAGTGAGCACCTGCATGAGCCGCATGCCGCGGCAGCTCCCCAGTGCAAGGGTCTCGGCAGTGCTATCCCACCCCACCATACGACCTGCTGTTCCTCAGCTAGCCAGCACAGCTCTTGGATGGGTCAAAACTACACCTTCAGCCTCATTTACTCTGCTCCCTGAACCATGCTAATGGTCAGGCTCTGCATTAAGTGAAGTTTAACACAGTTAAAAGATGTTAAAAGCATCCAGAAAGGATAAAACTGAGTTTTTGAATACAAAATCTTTTGGTTATTTTAATCTAAGAAAATAAACCATCTTAAAATATCATTAAAACTTTCTTCCTCTTCAGAAACACAATTTTGACAGTCAGATAGATACGCTGCCTCAAGTTATACTTTCACATCTCTAGCTAAGAATATTCAGCTGTTGCCTTTTACTACAAACTATATGCTAAGTAAATAAATAACATCTATTTTTCTGAACTACATAAAGAAACACACTTGCCTCCATTTTGCTTACACTGCCAAAACCAGAAAGTCAGAAGCTGATCCAAATTATAATATTTGAATTAAGGTTTTGATTTCAGAGATGTTGAGCTGCAGGGTTTTGCTTTGGCATACCAGGTAGATAGGAACTTCAAATCTGAGTCAATCATATACTACTGGTGTTTATTTTAAAAAAGTGTCTTACAATCAGTGTACAAGAGCCCTGTAAGTACCTTCCAGAATGATGTTATGGCTAGTCCTTCATGATCCCCTTATGGTTTTGACCAAAGATGGGGGCTCGGACTGAACCCTACAATTCAGCATTTGCCTTTCCAACCAACCTGGTTCTATCAGCTCAAGAGTGAGAATAAATCATCTTTAGATAAGTGGCTTTTGGCTTGGCTTAAACAAACAGCTGAATGGAAGGCCACACAAACTGCTGAAACAGTCCCAATTTATAAAATAAATCCAGGCACAATTAGACCTTTTCTTCTAAAGCTTGCTACAGTCCAAAGCACAACTATGCAGAGTAGTTTCTAAACCTTGTTTATAATACACAAGCTTGAGCATCTCATAGCCCAAAATGTCCAAATCCTGGGAGCCTGGGTTCTGCTATCTCCGAAACATTGTTCATTAGCAGTTATAAACACTGTGAAAATGCTTTGAACTATGAGAGTGGAAGCGGCTCCTATTTATGTTGATGTTTGCAGACTCATTATTTAAAACAGAGAGGGGCTCACACACTAAGATTCAATTACCTCAAGCTAACCCCCACCCAGGTCGACGTGAGATCCCACTTTATGCAGCTCCCATCCTTAGGTGTGACTGGACAAGTAAGCTGGTCAACTGCTGGCTCATCCTGCCTCACAGGGCAAGGCAGCCACGAAACCACAGAGGCAGGAGGGATGACACAAGAGAGACGATGTGGGATGAGCATTAGAGATTATTCATTTTCTGGGTGAGTGATAAATGTGAGTAAACAAACTTCTCCCACTCGGTTCCCTTGCAGGTGGTGCATTCTTCCAGGAGCTGCTGCTCAGGAGGAGAGGGCAGGCTCCTGCCGACTTCTACTCAGTCTTCAAAGTAGTGGACCAGACACCAAGCAGGTATCTCAGGAGATACCACCATGAACATCAACCCATCTCGCTAAAGGTGCACCTCTGCATTTCTATCCCCACACACTTATACGTGACTTGCAAGTGTAAGAAGAGGTATGTTCATCACATTCCCCAGTCAAGAGAACAGGGAGGAGGATTAGTACTTAGGAAAGACAAGTTGTCCCAAAAGATTAGGAGTAAGCTTTCTCTGCAGACCACAAGAAGCTCTGCTGGCACTGGTTTCTGGCAAGCATACTCACCAGGGGAAGCACCTGAACCAAGAAGAGGGAAGGACACTTGGATACTTCAGTGTGTCTTTTTGTTTTGTTTTTTAAATGCAACACATTTCAGAGTCATCAAAACTCTTCAGAGTCAGATAACAAAACAGGAGAAGGCACTTTAAAGCTGAAGTGGTTGCACAGCTTCAGACAAACAGCAGAGAATAAGCAAAGGATTCCCTTCCCCTCCATCCACCTTCATATTTTCATCAAATTATTGCCTACTAAAACAACATTCCAGAGCAGAGCTTTATACTTGAAAAACAGAAAGCAAAGCTTTGATTAGTCTTCACTTGTGAATTACAGAAAGAGAGTAACCATTTGAATATCTCATAATTATTTAACTGTTATAAACCTACACATGCATATTAATGAGTGCATTATTGTGACAGGCTGTTGAAAACATGCCATACTCTGTTCATAGACAGATGCATTTCACTGGTAATAGAAGGAACGTAGACTTACAATGCCTCATGTCTTGACCCTGTTGGCACAATGCAAGATGTGAAATGTAACTAAAATATTTTGCAAAATAGTTAAAACTCACTGAAGTATCCTAATTAATTCTCTATTTCCGTCTCTTGCATTTGAAATATGCTGTTTATTTCAGCCTTTTCCTATCATCAAAGGTGGAGCTTGTAGATGTGAAATCTTAAATTTCACGTGTCCAAATTCTATGTATGCCAAAAGGTAATAAATAAATAAATAAATAAATAAACAAACAAAAATGCTGACAGTGACTGTTCTAATGAGGCAGTGCAAGATGGTGTCCTGGTTTCGGCTGGGACAGAGTTAATTTTCTTCCTAGTAGCTGGTATAGTGCTGAGTTTTGGATTTAGTATGAGAATAATGTTGATAACACACTGATGTTTTAGTTGTGGCTAAGTAGTGCTTACACTAGTCAAGGACTTTTCAGCTTCCCATGCTCTGCCAGGTGCACAAGAAGCTGGGTGGGGGCACAGCCGGGGGGCTGACCCAAACTGGCCAAAGGGCTATTCCATACCATATGACATCATGCTCAGTATATAAACTGAGGGGAGTTGGCCGGGGGGCAGTGACTTCTGCTCGGGGATGGGCTGAGCATCGGTCAGCGGGTGGTGAGCAATTGCATAGCGCATCACTTGTTTTGTATATTCTTTTATCATTATTATTATTTCCTCTTCCTCTGCTGTCCTATTAAACTGTCTTTATCTCAACCCATGGGTTTTACTTTTTTTTCCCTGATTCTCCCCCATCCCACCGGGGCAGGGGGAAGGTGAGCAAGCGGCTGTGTGGTGCTTAGTTGCCAGCTGGGGTTAAACCATGACAGTCCTTTTTGGCACCCAACGTGGGGCTCGAAGGGTTGAGATAATGACAGATCTGACCAGAGCGTGTTAAGACAAATTTGTTATAAGCATTCATTATATTAGTTTAGTAATCGCTGGTCACAATGTTGATTCATTTGCTCTCAGAGTTGTTTTATTTGTTCTCAGAGTTGTGTTATGTAACACCTCATTTGCTATATATGCTGTTTATCAGTATTTATGTGCTGTTTATCATCTCTGGGAAATGGATTAAGGTCATCGCTTTGCTGTACTGTGTAACAACACCGGCTTATGGTATGAAAAAATTATTGGTCATGAGATCAATCTCATATTTGTACTCAGCATTGCTGCCACCTCTGTACTTCGGGAGCCTTCTATCGGAAATTATTAATAATTACACTTTTTACTTTTTCTCCTCGGAGAGCCAACCTTTGGGAGAGACACCTTCCTCCATCTTCCCCTTCTTCTCCAGGCTGATTACAATAGCTTTTGAGAACTTTGAACATCCTTGGGATGTTTAAAGCAGCATGTTCCTATTGCTATGTCTCCTGAATGTGTGTCAGGTCTTGCTCAGGGTTAAACAACTATTTAAGAATACTGTGGCTACTCAAACCCCTGCCACAGGCACTGCAGCTACTCCAACACCCGCAACAGGAACTATGGCTACTGAAACCCCAGCGACAGGCACTGCGGTTACTCCAAACCCCTGTGACAGGCACTGTGGCTACTCAAACCCCCACGACAGGCACTGTAGCTACTCAAACCCCCACGACAGGCACTGTATCTGCTCAAACCCCGGCGACAGGCACTGCAGCTGAACCAGAGAACCAACCTGTGCCAGTATCAGTCGCCCCTATACACAAGAAGAAATCTTGGAAGCAGAAGTCGGCTCACTTTAGAAAGGGATGATGAAAAAGCAGGGCCATCACAAGGAGAGGAGGAAGAAGAGGCAGAACTCGTAAACGAGACAGAAACCACCCGATCCCTATCCTTGAGTGAGCTGTGAGAGATGTGAAAAGATTTCAGTCGTCATCGAGGCGAGCACATTGTCACCTGGCTGCTCTGATGCTGGGATAACGGGGCCAGTAGCCTGGAATTAGAGGGTAGGGAAGCCAAGCAGCTGGGATCCCTTTTGAGGGAAGGGGGCATTGACAAAGTGATTGGAAAAGGGGCACAAGTCCTCAGCCTCTGGAGGCGACTCCTGTCAGGTATGAAGGAAAGGTATCCCTTCAAGGAAGATGTTCTATATCATATATCTATCTATATCCAAAACAACCTCATAGACAGCTGGGCCAAGGAGCATGGCATTGAGTGGGTATATCACATCCCCTATCATGCACCAGCCTCCGGGAAAATCAAACGATACAATGGACTGTGAAAGACTACAGTCAAAGCAATGGGTGGTGGGGCATTCAAACACTGGGATACACATTTTGCAAAGGCCACCTGGTTAGTCAACACTAGGGGATCTGCCAATCGAGCTGGCCCTGCCCAATCAAGACTTTTACATACCGTAGAGAGGGATAAAGTCCCCGTAGTGCACATAAAAAATATGCTGGGGAAGACAGTCTGGGTTACTCCTGCCTCAGGCAGAGGTAAACCCATTCGTGGGATTGCTTTTGCTCAAGGACCTGGGTGCACTTGGTGGGTGATGCGGGAGGATGGGGAAGTCCGATGTGTACCTCAAGGGGATTTGATTTGGGGTGAAAATAGCCAATGAACTGAATTATATAATGTTAGTTGCTATATAATACTGGATGTCATCACTTCTATGGTGGCTATATGCCATATCAACGGTATTACAGTAAGAATCACCCAGATTAATGAAGAATGAACTTTGAGGAAACCAAGCAAGGTGCAGCAGTGATGGAACCAGAACTGGCTTCAGCATGCAACAACCCAACACCACACACCATCTGTCCTGCCCTGAAGGACTGTTATGACAGATGAAGCCCAAAGTCATGGACTGAATGAACTCAACGGACATTTATAGAGGGATGGCCCATGGACTAAGGGAATGATATCTGTGTGTATATCTCAAAAGCCTGGAAAAGTGGTGGTGATTAATGAGAATGTATTGGAAAGGGTAGGACCTGGGCGTGACGTAGATGGTATAGAATATGGATACTGTGGATACTGTCCTGGTTTTGTCTGAGATATAGAGTTAATAGTCTTCCTAGTAGCTGGTATAATGCTGTGTTTTGCATTTAGGATGAGAATAATGTTGATATAACCCACTGATGTTTTAGTTGTGGCTAAGTAGGGCTTACACTAGTCAAGGACTTTTCAGCTTCCCATGCTCTGCCAGGTGCACAAGAAGCTGGGAGGGAGCACAGCCAGGACAGCTGACCCAGACTGGCCAAAGGGCTATTCCATACCGTATGACATCATGCTCAGCATATAAAGCTGGGGGAAGACAAAGGAAGGGGGGGATGTTTGGAGTGATGGCGTTTGTCTTCCCAAGTAACCATTACACGTGATGGAGCCCTGCTTTCCTGGAGATGGCTGAACACCTGCCTGCCACGGGAAGCAGTGAATGAATTCCTTGTTTTCCTTTGCTTGCGTGCACAGGTTTGCTTTACCTATTAAACTGTCTTTATCTCAACCCACAAGTTTTTTCACTTTTACTCTTCCGATTCTCTCCCTCATACCACCGGGGAGGGGGAAGTGAGTGAGTAGCTGTGTGGTGCTTAGTTGCTGGCTGGGGTTAAACCACGACAGTCCTTTTTGGTGCCCAACGTGGGCACGAACCCACAACCCTGGGATTAAGAGTCCCATGCTCTACCAACTGAGCTAGAAATAATTCACCCTTATGTTGCCTGTCCAGACCCACCTGAGCCACTTCAATCTTAGCAGCCTGATCCACCTGCTGATTGTTTTGATGTGGCCCAACTCTTGGGTACGTGAGCATCTACGTCATGTACTTTTACAACCCGGTTCTTTACCCGGGCAGCAATATCTTGCCACAATGCGGCAGCCCAGATGGGTTTGCCTCTGCACTGCCAGTTGCTCTGCTTCCATTGCTGTAACCACCCCCACAGGGCATTTGCCACCATCCATGAGTCAGTATAGAGATAGAGCATTGGCCACTTTTCTTGTTCAGCAATATCTAAAGCCAGCTGGATGGCTTTCACCTCTGCAAACTGACTCGATTCACCTTCCCCTTCAGCAGTTACTGGGACTTGTCCTATAGGACTCCATACAGCAGCTTTCCACCTCCGATGCTTCCCCACAAGACGACAGGACCCATCACTGAACAGGGCATATTGCTTCTCATTTTCTGGCAGTTTATTATACAGTGGGGCCTCCTCAGCACGTTCCACCTCCTTCTCTGGCGATATGATCATGATCACTTCATGATCACTTCCAAGATTCCTGGGCGACTGGGGTTTCCTATTTGAGCCTGTTGTGTGATCAGCGTGACCCACTTACTTACTCCATGCAGCATCAGTTGCTTGATGTGTACAGGGGATTCTCCCTTTGAACATCCAGCCCAGCACTGGCAGTTGGGGTGCCAGGAGGAGCTGTGCTTCAGTACCAACCACTTCCGAAGCAGCTCAAACCCCTTCATATGCTGCTAATATCTCTTTCTCAGTTGGAGTATAGCCAGCCTCGGATCCTCTGTATCCCTGACTCCAAAACCCTAGGGGTCGACCTCAAGTCTCCCCTGGTGCTTTCCGCCAGAGGCTTCAGGTAGGGCCATTCTCCCTGGCTGCGGTGTAGAGCACATTTTTTGCATCTTGTCCTGCCCGGACTGGCCCAAGGGCTACTGCATGGACTATCTCCCGTTTAGTTTGTTCAAAGGCTTCTCGTTGCTCAGGGCCCCATTTGAAATCGTTCTTCTTCCGGGTCACTTGATAGAGAGGGCTTACGATCAGACCGTAATTTGGAATATACATTCTCCAAAAACCCACAATGCCCAAGGAAGCTTGTGTTTCCTTTTTGCTGGTTGGTGGGGACATGGCTGTTATTTTGTTGATCACATCCATTGGGATTTGACGACGTCCATCTTGCCATTTTATTCTGTGGCCTGCACTCTGCTGCCAAAGGGATTGAGAAAAACACATTAGTGATATCAATTGTGGCATACCACTTGGTTGCCTTTGACTCCAGTTCATACTGAAGTTCTAGCATGTCCAGCACGGCAGCGCTCAGTGGCCGCGTGACTTCGTTCAGGCCCCGATAGTCTACTGTTAGTCTCCACTCTCCATTAGACTATCGCACTGGCCATATGGGACTGTTAAAAGGTGAGCGAGTCTTGCTGATCACTCCTTGGCTCTCCAGTCGACAAATCAGCTTATGGATGGGAATCAGGGAGTCTTGGTTGGTGCAATATTGCCACCGGTGCACCATTGTGGTAGCGATTGGTACCTGTTGTCCTTTGACCCTCAGCAACCCCACAATAGAAGGGTCCTTCGAGAGACCAAGCAGGGTAGACAGCTGTTTAATTTCCTCCGTCTCCAAGGCAGCTATACCAAAAGCCCACCGGTACCCTTTTGGGTCCTTGAAATACCCTCTGCTGAGGTAGTCTATGCCAAGGATGCACGGAGCCTCTGGGCCAGTCACAGTGGGGTGCTTCTGCCACTCATTCCCGGTTAAGTTCACTTCAGTCTCCAATACAGTTATTGTCTCAGTTTTTCTAGGCCTTTAAAATGTCATAAATTGCCTCTGTGCCAGAGAAGTTGCCTTTCCGACTTGCAACTCAGAGCGCTTTTTTATGTGAAGCATGCTGCTGAGTTAGCCTTCACCTCTCAGGTCTAATCAGTCGTAAAAGCTTTTATCACTGATTTAGCCACAGAGACTGGAAAAAGAATGCTGAAATGGAAAAAAAGCATAACTATTGATGAAATATTCTCTTACTCAAGCCATGTGTTAAGAAGTCCTCTAAAACAAATCCTGTTTCGGTCACCCAAGTGAAACACAGAAGTCAGCCCTTCAGGGCCTTTCACAGGCTGAAGAATCAAATTTAAAGAAAAAAACTTGAAAGCAATAAAGGGGCTCGTGCAGGGTAGAGCTAATTGGCAAGAAGCAATCTTTGTGCATAGTATATGTCAACATGGGAAGCACTCTGGGGTGGGTTAAGCTGCCATTTGATGCCAGAAGTCCCAGGTTAATAGGTTAGCATGCCCAAAGAGAGTAAGATCCTATGTGAAAGTGAAGTTTTACACAGTATGTTTATTTGGGATATTTTCTCAGCCATTCATCTCATTCTCCTTAACAGAGGTCTCCGGCAGTAAAAGGAGAAGTACAACAGCTTTCCTTTCTTTCTTTTTTTGTAATGCCAACATCATTCACATAACAGTTAGCCTATAGCACTACGCTTCTTTTTTTATTCTCCTTACTTACATAATAAGCATACAAATGTGTCTGGGGTTTGCATCTATAGCAGTGAATCTCTGTTTGGCAGGATTAAAGATTATAGTGGGCTACTTAAAAAAACAAAATAACAACCCACAAAAAACCCTTTTAAGAGAACTCTTCTTGCTATGAAGAGTCCTTGCAAGTTGAATTTCAATGCTTCCAATGGCCGCATTCTGAAAAACACCATTCACAATGTTGTAGAAGTCACTTTCTAGCTCAAATAGAATCCAGTACATAGCGTTAGGCCTGTTGAAGCCTTAGACTGCAAGCTGTGAACTTTCACCTAGATACGCTGACTGTATGCTGAATTCCTACCTAGCTACATGAAGGAAGGCCCTGAAACCGGTGCAAACCAGGAAGATAAGGTAGCCACAACCATCAGCAGAAGCTGCAACTATTCAAGATAAGAAAAGGAATGTCCTGCCTGGAGATAGGGAAAGGATCCAATAAGGAACAAGAAGACCCCAGACCCAAATATTACTATTGGACCGAACCATCACATGAGGGGAGGGGAACTCAGACTGTAAGGGTATAATTGCCCAGGGATTTCTTTGTTCAGGGTCCCTCTCCGGAGGCACCCAGCTCAAGCTGCTCTTCACTGCTGTACCACTCAATAAATTCGCCTGGCGTACGTCATGTCGGAGGCTCTGCTTCGGGGAAACCTAGAGTCGAGCCTGAGGGGAGAGAAAGCACCCGAGGGTGAGTGTGTGTGTGTGTGAGTGAGGAGTCGAAAAGGGGCACCCATCAGCTCAGTGGAGCTGCCTGCTGTGAAGGGACTCCGGTCCTAGCAGTTAAAGTCTTGGGTGGTGTGTGTGTGACTCCCTGAATGGTGTGTGAATGCTCAGGCAGCAGCTGCTCCTTTAACAACAAAACTGAAAAATGACCCATTATTCTTCAACTGCAACCATCAGCTAGTGCTGAAACAAATTTGAAAAGAATATTCAAAATGTACCCAAATTCAGTCAAGAATTACTGCATTGCTTGCACACTTTCATTAGAACATATATAGAGAAAATATTCTCTCTAATCCCACAGAGTTAAAAGAAAGTGACTTAGGAAAAATATTTACAGTAGCTTGAATAAAATTTCTTCTCTAGTGTAGTAAGCTGTATTCAGCTAATAGACACAGTATTTTTAACATGAAGTGAAAAAAAAAAAAACTTTTAATACCCTTTGTAGCTCAACATTAATTCACTTCTTTGTTGGTAGCTGTCCTTCTAAAAGAAAAAAAAAACCAAAAACTATTTAGGTGTGGGCTGAATTGATTTTACTGTTCTGTTTCATTGCTATTTTAATCTATACTTTTCAATTTCTGTCTACATAGCTTTTTTCTATAGAGATATAATATTTGGGAAAGAGAAAAAGAGGGATACTTCTATTTACCTCCCCCTCCCCTGTCACCCATCTCTCCCCTGCAAAGTGCAATCTACAGGCTCTTCATTTATGACTGTTGCTGGTATTATTCTAAGAGCAAGGGAAAACTCTTTCTATCTTTTAAGACTATCTCTTGGCAAGTCAAAGTTAATTCCTTACACAAAAAGCTGATGCCTGAAGTCATATTTGTCTTTTAAGTAGGGAGGATGCAAGGTTAATTTAAATTTTCCTTATGCTGTTTTGTGAGTTTTTGAAAATTGCATTTAAAGCCAAGAACTGAGCTCTGAGAATAGGAAGAACTTTGACATATTCATGAAAACCTTAAATCACGTCCTTCAATAGTTAGTATGAGAACATTTTAACAGATCTTCTCTTGAAGATTGGCTTCTGTTCAAAGACACTGGGACAAGAGCAAAAAAGTATTTATTAAAAAAAAAAATCTGTATCATTAATATTTACTGTCCTCCTGCCAGATCCATCTCAAGGCAAACTGTCGACAGGAGATAATTGTTGCTTCATCAGGCTGACAGGCCATCAGGCTATCAGCATGCCAAAATAGGGAGCTGAGGATTGGTCTGACATTAATGCCCATCATCTCAGAGATGTTATCCATAAGGTCTGACAGCACAAAATGAAATACAGAACTCAACACACTAAAATTTAATGAAAATTCACTCCAACGTAGACCTGACCACATGTAGGCCATTCTGTCCTACACTGCCCTTGAGCAAAGGCATCTACTTTATTTTCCAAAGAAGTCCTTTAAACACAAAGAGAAGCTAAGATGTACAATTCACACATCCAAACTTTCAAATCGTGTTTTATTATAAAATTAAACCCTGCCAAGTCCCTTTATCAAATTCATCAAATATTTTCCTGTTTCTCTTGAAGAATGAATGCAGCCACCCTATACTTATAAAAAAACCAAACAAAAAAACAAACAAACAAACAAAAAAACCCCACCAAAACAGATTGTACTGAGGAACCCAGGTTCAGTGATTGCTGTATTTTATTCAAGGACTCAAATTGCTTCCAGCCAGGAACCCACAACAATGGCCTCTGAGTATGCATACAGGCATTTATTTTTCAGTGACAATTTTATGAAGATGTACATACAGTCTTCCTTGCCTCCTGCCAGAAATTTTTCTTCTTCTTTAAACAAAAAGCTACTATTTTTCCTAATGGAATGAACAATTCTAAAGCCCCAGAAATCTAGCTGCAATTAGGCAATATAAATCAAACCACAGTAATGATGACCCAATTTTCTAATCAACATAGCAGGAAAGTTTTTGGAAGTATTTCTAGTGATTTTTAGCATCAGTGTACAATATACTTTTGTCTGTCAGACAGCTATTCTCCCTTCCTGCAAAAATTTTGGAATTCTGCTTTGAAAAAAAAAAAACCAAAAAACACCAAAAACCCCAACAACAAAAATAAGACAAAACAAAACAAATAAAAACCTTTCCACTACAACTAAAAGCCATAGTCTATATGGGAAACAGAAATCATTCAAACTTTTGAATATTTGGGTACTAATTATTTTTTGTGACATATAAATGTCAGCTTAGAACAGAACAGAACAACAAAGGACTGCATGAAGCAACTCTGCACTTCAAAGGTAGCAGCTACAGGTAAACAAAATACTGTGCTGGAAATACTGTACTGTTCTGTACTGACAGAAGCTACATAATTTATAGCTTCTACAACACTGTAAACTCCAGAGGATATTTCTACTACGGCTGAAAAAAAGCAGAAGCTGAACAACAATGAACAAAGAAAAGGCTGGAATCTGCTCTTGATTCAGTAGTATTCAATATGCTGCACACAACTTCCAAAAAGTCTGTGTGATTTAGAGTCCCAAGTTGTTCCTTTTTCCTTCTGCAAAACCATACTTTCCCCTTAGCCTTTTATACTTTAGAAAGGACAAGTCAGCTACAGAAGATTGCTCTATTCCAAAAGCTGAGCTCCCCCTTGGAACAAAGGGATACAATTCAGTTCAGCTTTTAAAAGGAGCAAGCAGGCAATTCTGTCCTGCAATAGCTAACAGTAGTACTAGATAACACTAATGCTAACATTTGAGAATTACAGATGGTGATAATGATCTGGGACAGTGCCTCTTATTTTGTTAAAATTATAAAGGCAGTATGTTAATCAGCATAGCTGCCATCAACCCTTATTGTGCAACTGTAAGCCATCATGCGCAAGTCAGCAAAATGCTTTAGCAACTGGAAAACTCAGTCTAGACCTTTACCAAAAGATGATCATAATAATAATAAGATCACAAAGACTTTTTCATCCATTTAATAAAAATAATATGTTCTTTACTACAGTATGCACTTCATCATGCTTCAGCAAACATCAAACCAACTCCATTCCATCGCTGTTTAAATAATTTTTCCATAGAAAAAACATTTATTCTGTTATCATAAATTTAGACTGAATGATAAAAGTTTTACACAACAGACTTTGTTCTAGACTATGCCATAGAAACATCACATTTTTATGACTTTTAGAAATAGATTTGAGTCTGACTAGCTCTTTTTCTTCTTCCTCAAATCACAGAATTTAAGCAAATGAAGTTGTAAGCTGTAAACTACTACTAAAAATTAAAAAGCAGGAGAATTGGAGCAGTTCACAATTCAACAGATTTTTCCATCTAAATACACTTATGTCCCAAAGAAAAAAAAAGCCACTGCTTTTGTTCCAAAAATAATTAGGGCAATGACAAAAGGTCCAACCTTTTATCTACTGTTTACTCTCTCTGCTCTCTTCTTCTCCAAGCACTTCTAAAACATCTGAGGCTAATATTTGTTAAATTTCTCTCTGGGCCTCTTTTAACCCTGTGATTTATAGACTCTACAGGTGAAAAAAAAATGCCTCAAATATAATGAGGTCAAAGAAATAAAACTACTTAATAATGTTCTAGTAACAACCTCATTGCAGGCTTTTTCAAATAACATACCAAATTCTGTGAAGTTCTAGAAGAGTCTTTTAGGATGAGGTGTGTTTCAACATATACTCCATTTCTAAGGGTGTAGTCACTGCTCACTGAAGCCAATGGGAGTTTTTCACCTACCTTCAGTGGACTCTGGACAGAGGTGTACCAGCATTACTACAGATATGGAGATATTCTTCTTTCATTCAAATTTGATTGTGTGCACAGAAACATCATAGGAACAGCTCTTGAAAAAGCCACAGCTGTTTCTCACTTCAAGCATTAAATCCAGGTGGTTCATGTAATGACTCTTACAGTTGTGCTGATTATTCCAAATTTGAACACAGACAACGTTTTAAAAATGCCTAAAAAAACTGGGTGGATTAGGCCACCCTGGTTGGAAAATCTGACAAAAGACATACCTTCATATAACTCTCGTTGATTTAGGCACACTGCAAATTGCTGAACCGTTACAATAGACGCTGCATCATTGCAACCTTTGCGAGTTAGGAAACTGGACTAATACACGCACACACAAACAACTAAGAATATGGAATTAATCTACAGATTAAACTCAAGTGGAAAATGGACTCATCTTCTCTTCATCTAAGAGTCCGCTATTCCGACTCTCTTCTTTCTTGTGGACAAGAATGGAAATAATTATATGAATACTGAAAGCCCAATTTTATGGACCTATTTTGGAAAGAAATCTGCCTTTTTACATATATGCATCCAGACATGAAGCATGCAGATGACACCCTTGGTCGCATGCCAAACCACTGGGTATCAGATTTTGTTGCACAAAAAGCAAGACATTGTTACAAAAGTACTTTTCATCTGTTAATGATATTTTCTTAGTGACAGTGCACTAAGATCCACGTACATGAATTCCAACATGTCATCTTTGTTGAGTACTTTCACTAAAGAGAGAACTCCCATTTTTTTCCTTTCAGAGAAAACCAAATATTTATTTATTGGACAGCTGATGATAGCAATGGTATGGCATTTCATCCACAAATAAGCTGGAACAAGTCAAAAAACTGCAAGAAATAGGTGAAGCTAAATTTTCTGCTTCTTTTTTTTTTTCTTTACCAGCCTCAGTAGCCTTTAGAAGCAATGGTCAAGAACAGAGCACTCATGCCTTTTCTGTCTCTGAAGTCTTCTCCCCTCCACTCCCTTCATTTTTGTCCTTCTTTCCTACCCTTCTTACTCTTACTGTTTACATACGAGTGGGTTTTGGTCATAATCTCCTAATTTTGTTAGAAGTAGTATTCTAGCAGTAGAAAAAAATGCTGTTTCAAGCTAGTAGTAGTAGTATCGGTAAGAAAACACCACTGGCTGGGCCTCTATTGTTAAAAACCGCTATTCTGTTGCATGATTTTAAGACCATTCAAATGCTATTCAAGATACAAGTGGTCATGTAAGAATCAACATTATCTAAATAGGAAGGAGAGGGAAAGCACACAAGTACTTGCAGTACAAACGTACTTAAACATTTTAAAATTCAGCTCCTCTGAATATCCTCGAAACTTTTACTAAGTTTTTGAAAAGCAACTGCTGCAAACAAAATTGCCTTTCAATGTTCACATAACCCTCTGTAAATCCTAACCATTGTCTGAAGCATGTACTGCTATTCCAGCAATAACCAAAACAGTTCAAGTCAGTAGAGGAACAAGAAAAGAAAATGCTTCTCCTGTCCTCATTTCCAACACCGAAAGTGTTAAAACTTACTCTCAGGTTGCACCCAGCAGGAAGCAATTCCACTTCAGCAATGGATTAAGTAGATGAACTAACAGATCTCTGTTACATCAAACTTTGATGTTCCACATTTTATCTAACTTGTCATTTAACAAGGAAAACCAAAAAGACCCCAAAGTAAAGTCTCTCCACAAGACAGATTCAAGCAAGCACGAATTTAAGGGTTGCATGGAGCTGAATGCAGAAAGGGAAACACAAAACCAAGACCAAGGATGAGCTTCTAGAGTATGCTGTTATTTGCTAAAATAAATAAGATTGTGCTCTGGCTGCTATTTCTACAAACATCCTCATCTGGCCTCAGCAAACAGGGGAGAATAGTGATGCAATTTCCATGGCACCCACACCCTCAAAACCAGACACCTATCACCTAGGTGTCAGCAAGCCCTTACGCAAGTCCTCCCAAATTACTGCTTCCCACCAAGACCTGAAACTGGCTCCCTTTAACATCTGTTTATCTAATTGGTTCCTATGAGTATGTAACAAACCTGTTGTTGCAAGGAGCAACAGGGAAAGGGGATTTTACATATCCACAGCTGGGCTGTTAGCAGAACAAATGGACTGCATCCAACTCTGTGACTCTCACTGAAATCCAGTTATTAAGCTGTGAGAACAAACCCTAAATGAAGCTGATGGCCTCAGCAACTGGGCTGAGCTCAAAGCGCTCATCAGCTGGTCTGTCACAACAGCGATCATAAGCAAGGGGCAAAGGCTTCAGAATTTCTCTAGTCAGTAAATTTAACAATCCTGGAAGAAGGTAGGAGGACTACAATCATGGCAAATATGGAGTGAATCACTCATTCAAAGTGAAAACAGAATTTTTGTATGATACATTACCAAGTCAGCAATTTTTAGTTGGCTCCCACAAGGTGTAGTGGGTTGACCTTGGCTGGGCGCCAGGTGCCCACCAAGCTGCTCTATCACTCCCCCTCCTCACCAGGACGGGGGGGGGGGGGAGAGAAAATAAGATGGAAAAGAACTCGTGGGTCAAGATAAAGGCAGTTTAATAAAGAAAAAGCAAAGGCCGTGCATGGAAGCAAAGGAAAACAAAAGATTTATTCTCTACTTCCCATCACCAGGCGATGTCCAGCCACTTCCCAGGAAGCAGGGCTTCAATACATGTAGCAGTTGCTCCGGAAGACAAACGTCGTAATAACAAATGCCCCCCCCCCTCCTCCTTTCTCTTAGCTTTTATTGCTGAGTGGACATCATATGGTATGGAATATCCCTTTGGTCAGTTTGGGTCAGCTGTCCTGGCTATGTCTCCTCCCAAGATCTTGCCCACCTCCAGCCTACTGGCCTTTGGGGGTGTGAGGGGGGAATGTTGGAGAGACAGCCTTGATGCTGTGCCAGCACTGCTCAGCAGTAGCCAAAACAGAAAATTATAATACGAAATCACTTGGCTATGAAAGAAAGAGAAAAAAAAATCAATAAAGCAACAATAAAACTGTTATATATTCAAAGTAAAGTTTTAAAAAATGCTAAACACTGGCTTAATTCAACTGCTCCTGCTGGTGTCAGCGGGAATAACTTTAAGCTGTTACTGACTACTACAGAACAATTCAATTTTGAAGCACTAAAAATACTTAATTACAGTTTTAATAGTACACTAAATTTGATCTGTTGGGCTTATAAATCTTGCCAGTCAGAATTCTCTGTTTCTAAGGAAAAGGGACATTTTAAAATTTAAAATAGATTATAACAATCCCTTGGCTCTTCTCTAACTTAAACATAGTGTGAGTTATTAGATAATAGTACAAGCCATTTATTTTAAAAAACATGTTTTAAGTCATCATTTATGATTACTGGGCTAGAAAGCATTAGCCTACCTGCCAAAACCTGTGGTTTGCTTTTGAATTCTGTAACTCAAAACAACATTGACAAATGTGTAGAGGAAAGACCCATAAAACATTTTCCCTGAATTTTAAGCTCGGTATTTCATAGCAGGCCACATATTGGCCCCACCTCTTGCCTGCCAACCTGGTCTTTATTCTGCTCTTCAGCAGAGTCTTTCTTTTCCCTAGTTGAAGTTCTGCAAGGTATGCAGCTCCAAATAACACGTAGTAGACAATGACATGGTCTAGCGTAAACTTGCGACTTCTAGTGTAGAGCCCAGCCCAGAAACCTAACAGCTGAGGGAGGACAATGCCTTGTAACAAGGCTGTACAAAAGACACTTGCTGGCAGGAAGGGCTATGTGCTATGCATGCTCCTTACCCCCTAATATCAAAGAATGATGCAGTTTCCTCCCAATACAGGAGCGAACAACTGAACAGGACTCGGACATTTTCTTTGCCAGACCACATGGGCCATGTCCCACCAACCTCTCTGCTGAACTTCCTACCACCACCCACCACCTCACGCTCAACGTGCTTGCATTTAGCGGAGCTGCCACGCCTAGCCTTTCCCACTACTCACTGCTCCCTAATTCTCCACACTGCATAGCGCTACTATACATCCCAAACCTGCCACAACACTATACCCACACTGTCCTTCCCACTAATGTATGGCAAATATACCCTCACTCCTTTGTGCAAGGCCACAAAGGTGCAGCATAGCAAAAAGTGGAGTAACAGAGCGTTTGATAAACTGCAGACAGGCACATATGGTTGGTTGATGGGCAAAAGAGGCACAACTGGACTGCCAAGGTGCTTGGAGAGAATCTGCTTACAGGCCCAACAGATTGGGTCGCAGTTCAGATCCAATTCACAATCAGGTAAATGGATGATTTTCTTTGGAACCAAAACCAAGTGTTTGTTATTTTAAATTCTAAAGTAATTTTGTTCCTATTTAACTGAAATTTTACATAACATCTTGTTTCTCAGCCTTGCCAGCTGTTCATCAACATGTTCCTCAAAGATGCCATAATAAGATTGCCTTCATTATTCTCAAATTTTTATATAAAAATAAAATGAGAAACCATAAAAATAGAGCTATTACAAGTGCTTTTAGCAACCAAAATGCCTGTGAATATCTTTCATCAAACAATGGTAGTCACTATTAATGACTACATACAGCATACAAAGGGAGGAACTTCAGTAATATTCTACTTGTGGAAGTTATCATCATTTTCAGAACTACAATTTGGTTCCTCCTTAATTTATACATGTCATCTAACCCATAATATTGGAACATAGGCATTAACCCATCTTCACAGAACCTCAGTTAATTAAAGAAATATTAACCCAGTTTTACTGGTGGGAAAGTGTGCTGGTTTAACTCTATCCCAGCCAAAACCAGCATAGAAAGTAAAAAAATTCAGTGCCTTGGCCACAAAGTAGATGGTGGTGTTTTTGCAGTGTTGTGAGATTGACTCTTCCACCAGAGCACTGTCAAACCTTCCAAGACCAAATAGACTTGAAGTCTTCAGCAAAGAAGAAAAATCACCAAGGAGAAGAGCACATAGGCTGCCAGAATGACTGATGTGTGGAAAAGTCAACAAGGAACCATTTCTCACAACAAAAACTAGTGGGCAGCCCATGAAATGGTAGATCTGAAACAACCAAGGAAATGCTTTTTCTTCACAATGTATACTTGAGTTACAGAATCATTGCAGCAAGACACTGGACACACACATGGACTCAAAAAAGAACTAAATTCTTGAATAACAGACCCACTGCTGGTTATTTAAAACACAAACGCTTGGGTGAAACCTTTAGCTAAGGAGGTCCCTAAACCACTAATTAAGGGACCCAACCATGGGAAAGAATCACTACATATACTTCATGCATTTCTTACATTTTTCTCCCCAAGCATCTTTACTGGCTGCCTTTGGAGAGAGCATGGAACTAAATGGACACTTGGCCTGACCAGAACATGGCTATTCTGTTCTCATGAAATACTGGAAGACATGCCAAATACCAGATGAAGGTAGACAAACCAACAGGCACAAAATGTACGCAGACATTAGACTCTTATTCCCCTCCCAGTTCACAAACAGCATTAATCACCATTTCTGCAAACAGCATGATATAATGTAAGACACAACAGGTTTAGACAGTCACGTATAATTATTGTGAGAAACAAAAGCTACAAATGAGAAAAACTATTTTACCTCTCTCATATGTACGAATTCATTTGCTGCTGGGAAACAAGCCATGACCCACAGCCAACTCTCAAACAGGAAAACAAATTAGGTACAACCAGATTTAAAAGCTGAGACTGTATTCTACAAAGAGGTTAAATGTAGGTCCACTTTTAGAAAGCTTTTTTAATTCAGTGGAAATCAAGACTGGACAGGTGGATCCTTTATCTGAGGAGTGCCCTAGTGCAGTACATAGATCCTGCCCAGTATAAGGAGTGAGAAGTCATTTAGACCAAGAGTTCTGTTCCCTTCATGTCTTAAATGTTACTTTTCTTTTAGTTAACTATTAAATTTCCATCAAGACCTACGGTTACTTCAGATTTATCTAGAAGCCTGCAAACTGGCCAGTCAAATCCAGCTACACAGGAATGGAATGGTTTTGGCGGGGTTAGGTTTTGTTTGTTTGTTTTTCAGTGTTATGGTTCTTATTGCATAAGTGATAATGCAAGAAGAATTAGGTACAGAATTTTTCATAACTTTTTCTAAAAATGAGGGTGATATTAACTCTGATATCCTTTCTATGGGGAAAAAAACCAAACTGACCAAGATTTAATTTCGTCGTGAAATAGGATTTGGTCCTTTTGGACAGAATTTGCTGCCCAAATTCTATTCACTGCTATGCTCAATAGCCATCAGGAACGACAATAATACTTCAGCCTGGAAAACTAGCGTGACTCGGATGCCCCTAGCAACTGATATTCCTGATTGTCAGTTAGGTGACATATCCTATTAGTAAACCAAAATGAAATCAAGAGGACAACAGTTTTGGCACAACTACTTCAGTTATTAAGGAGAGAGAAGGGGAGACAAACCTTACAGATTGGTCCAAATGGCTGAGAATGCCTCTGTCTTCTTTAGACAGTTAACTCTACTCCCATGATTACCAATACCTTCCTGTTGATTCTAGTCACAAGCAAGTCCACTGAAAAAACATATCACCTTACTGCTCTTTGACCTAAGATTTTCCACATGAATGCTCATTCCTGTTTCAAGAGCCAGTTAGTTTCCCTTAACTCAAGTTGTTCCTATACTAGTAGAACTATAGGAAGAGCTAGAAGAGACTTCAAAAGATCATCTTATCTAATTCCTACTGTGTGATACAAACAAGTATAGCTAGACCCTCCTTGAGACTTTTTTGCATCTAACCTGTTTCTGGAAACTTCTAATCTCAAAGGCTATTCCACAATATATTTAAGTCATCTATTTCAGTACTAAACTATGCACACAAACAAGTTATCGAGAATATGTAGAGGGCTAAATAGCCACAGGGTATTAGGCAGCTGCCACAGAAACTTGCATACCTAAGACAGTTCTTATTTTAATATTATCTATCCCAAGTCATACTACTTTTTTTCTGCTCTCCCCTAATGGAAGATAGTATCTCCTAAAAAGCTTTTCACTTCCCACGAGATGTCTCTTCCACAACCCTTAGGTTTTTTTTTTTCCTATGAGAAGAAACAAAGTTACTTCCTTCAAAATGTTCTTGCAGGTCATATTTTCAAAGCACTTTATTGCAGCTGCTTTCTTAAGACACACTCCGAGATGTCTGTGCCCTTTAAAATAAAAAAAAAAAAAAGAAAAAGAAAAAAGCTAATAACCCTAAACTGTATATAGTACTCTATCTGAGACTTCTCTGCTAAGCAGAGAACAGCTACTTCCCCTCTTACATGTGACATTCCTTGTCTCAGATGATATTTGTCCTTCAAAGAAAACCTGGAGTTTATAGTTGGCTACATTACTTCAGCTTTTTATTCCTCTTTCAACATTTGTGCAAAACGTAGCGAGTTGTGCTCACCTTTTGGAATTTCAACTCATTGTCTTTGGACTGTCTCTCCAAATTGTCAAGACAACTGCTTTTCAACCAACCTTTTTCCCACGTAGGAACCCCTTTAAATTTTCCAATGGAGGCATAGGACCCTGTGTAGTAAATTTAGGCCTACTGATAATAGGCTTGCTTTTGTTAGCTACCCTTCAGGACTCCTTATAAGCAACCAGTGGATTCACAGGGTCTGCAGACTAAAGCTTGAAAATCATTTACCATCATCATTCCGAACTCATCTTGATTTTCAACATGCTAATGCAACATCCCAGCTTGCTGTTGTCCACAAATACATTCTCTGTATTCTACTAGCCAAGTGCCTAATAAAAATACAGAACAAAACCAAACAGATGATACGCTAGACCTATCTGAAATGCCCTCTTAGTTGTCAGTGAGTCATCAACAACTGCACTTGGAGACCTCTTCTCAGCCACTTGTATATTCAGTTTATAACAATTTCATGTGAGTTCCCCAACCATTTTCTATGAATAATGTGTAAGATAGCATTAAGAATCTCACATGCAGTCGCTGCATGAAAAAAAATAATGAAGTCAAGATATCTCATCCGTCTACAGCTCATCTTTTATCTACTAGGCTAGTGTGGTGGGTTGACCTTGAGTGAGTGAATGAGTGAATCACTCATTCAAAGTGAAAACAGAATTTTTGTATGATACATTACCAAGTCAGCAATTTTTAGTTGGCTCCCACAAGGTGTAGTGGGTTGACCTTGGCTGGATGCCAGGTGCCCACCAAGCCGCTCTATCACTCCCCCTCCTCACTGGGGGGAGAGGGGGGGGGATAAGATGGAAAAAAACCCCTCATGGGTCAAGATAAAGACAGTTTAATAAAAAAAAACCAGAAAAACAGCAAAGGCCACGTGCAGAAGCAAAAGAAAACAAAAGATTTATTCTCTACTTCCCATCAGCAGGCAATGTCCAGCCACTTCCCGGGAAGTAGGGCTTCAGTACGCGTAGTGGTTGCTCCACAAGACAAACGTCGTAATAATTAATGCCCCCTCTCCTCCTCCTTTCTCTTAGCTTTTATTGTTGAGCATGAGGTCATATGGTATGGAATATCCCTTTGGTCAGTTTGGGTCAGCTGTCCTGGCTACATCCCCTCCCAAGATCTTGCCCACCCCCAGCCTACTGGCCTTTGGGGGGGGGGGGGGGGAGGGGAATGTTGTAGAGACAGCCTTGATGCTGTGCCAGCACTGCTCAGCAGTAGCCAAAACACTGGTGTGTTATCAACACCTTTCTAGCTACCAATACAAAGCACAGCACTATGAGGGCTGCTATGGGGAAAGTTAATTCCATCTCAGCTAGACCCAATACAGCTAGCTATACTGCCAAGGAAGGAAATTAAGATTGTCTGACACAGTTTGTTCTTGATAAATCTATACTGGCTGCTTATCAATTTTATTATCCCAGAGGTGCTTGTAAAGCAACTGTTTAATAACTTTTTATAAAAAAAATGTGCGGGGATTAAGGTTTCATTGACCAGCTTATAATTGCTTTCCTCTTTAAGGTTTTATTGACTGGCTTACAATTCCCTTCATTTTCCACGGCACCTTTAAAAAGAATAGAAAGAAAAAAAGTAGGGAATCTAGTTCTACATTTGCCCTTCCCCAGTCCTCTAAAGAGTCTCCTCCTGTCCTCAAAATGACTGTCTGAAGATTCAAACTAAAGAGTCCCTGACAAAGAGGAGAAGATTAATGCTGACTTTTCAGTTTAGAAACCTCCCAGTTCTTATCTGAGCACAGTAAGCTATTAAAATCAGTGAAAGAGCAAGATAAGTTAATCAAACAGGAGCTTAAATAGTATGCTGAGGTTTCTGGAGAGGACAGAGAGGAAAATGATGAGAAACGAGACTTTACTAAGGGTTACTCCTGGCCATCTAGATAGAATAATTTCACTAGATTGCTGCCTGAGGGGATATCAGTGGGTCAAACATCTTAATAAATAAATAAATAAATAAATAAATAAATAAATAAGGATAGTAGGAAAAAAATATCCTAAGCCACTACCCTTATTGCTTTACCTTGAGAAGCATGTTGAGTGGCAATAAAACAGACTGGTTAAACAGATGTTTAAGAACACACTTCTGAACAACTTAGTAAACCCCTTTGGCCAGATTTGGGAAGCAGAGGCCTGCTCAGGTATCACCTTCGGTTGCACTTCTGGGAAAGCACAGGAAGCCGGTGTCTCTATTGGTCTGATCTGAGACACTCCTTATTGCTATAGCGGGAGGCTATTGTGCTAATGGAAATCCCCTGTTAGCTCTCAATTGCAGTCAGAACTGTCTCTTTCCTGCCAAGGTTTCCCAAAATGCAAGTGCCTAAAAAGGCCTGTAGTTAAAAAATTCTTCATGAGACTGGGAGGCAGCTCATCCTGTCAGGGACAGGAGGCCCACAAGCCATTCTGACAGCCTGCCAGGACACAGAGAACGCAACAGGAATAGCAAGAAGACAATCTTTTTTTCTGTACCTGCCTTGAAGCAAATGGAAACGTCAGGTTACCTAGAAGGTAGGCTGAACACTGGATTCAGCATATCACGAAGATGACATTACTCCGCTAATATGTGTTGTTACGCACTAATCAGCTAAAGCAGTCTGCCAGTAACAACCCTATCTTAAGTGCACTAATTTAAATATTGGTCACACTAACACACTAACCTATTTAGCCTTCAAGGCACATCAAAAAGTGCTTCTCTCTCTTTTTTTTTTTTTTTTTAATAGAAGAAAAATTAAAGAGAAGGAAGTTTTTAAAGAGAAAGAAAACCAAGAGCAAGAGACAGAGATCAAAGAGTCAAATAGTATTTTCCCAGTTTACTCAACACAGATAATTTCTGGCATTTATGCACTCTGGTTCCATTCTCCATCAATGCTAGCTGCCATTATAGATGCTGAGTTAGGTTAACACATGCATTGTAGCTTCAAACCTACCTGTAGCCCAGAAAGTAGAGTTACTCCCTTTACCAGTACCCATTCATCAGTAAAATATCCATACTTATTCTTTTAGTTTGATCAGCTTGGAGCCTGCGATATTACTTGTGCACAGTTACTGCACAATTTCAGTTTGCCGTGTTCAGTACAGCAAGTACAAGGCTCCACATCTTCTGTATGCTGCCAATACAGTGATGTATCTTCATCAGACAGCAGTGCTAGAGCAGTGTCGTGGTTTAACCCCAGCTAGCAACTAAGCACCACACAGCCGCTCGCTCACTCCCCCCTTGGTGGGATGAGGGAGAGAATCAGAAAGGTAAAAGGGAGAAAATTCAAGGGTTGAGATAAGAACAGTTTAATAATTGAAGTAAAATAAAATAGAACAGTTAAATAGGTAAAGCAAAAACTGTATACTCAAACAGAGCAAAACAAGGAATTAATTTGCTACTTCCCATGGGCAGGCAGGTGTTCAGCCATCCCCAGGAAAGCAGGGCTCCATCATGTGTAACGGTTACTTGGGAAGACAAACGCCATCACGCCCAATGTCCCCCTCTTCCTTCTTCTTCCCCCAGCTTATATACTGAGCATGACGTCATATGGTATGGAATAACTCTTTGGCCAGTCTGGGTCAGCCCCCCTGGCCGTGCTCCCTCCCAGCCCCCCGTGCTCCCGGCAGAGCATGGGAAGCTGCTTATGGAACCAGAATTTTCTCGACATTGCCGTTATACTGCCATCTTCTGGCTTCGACATCCAGCCCCCGACGAAACCACCACAGGACACCTGCGCAGAGACCAGGGTGCGAAAAGCGGAGACCAGGGCGCGAAAAGCAGAAGCACGAACTGCACGTACGCAGACACGTTCTGTGCATGTGCATGGCCCTATAAAAGGACCGCATGCGCCTTTTGGGGGGGCTTCTCCTCCTACCCCGTGCACCCCTTAGAACCTGCTCCTGTGGACGCTTTGACGCCTGGACACAGAGGCTGGACTGGCTGGACATAGAAAGCCCATCGATGGGACATTGCCAGACTCAGAGTGGTGGTAGCTAGTTCCCCCACGTGGCCCTCTCCTCACCTGCCTGAGCACGCTCTTTCTCTCTCTTTCTCTCGCCCACTCTCTTGCTCTTTTTCCCCTCTCTCCCTTTTCTCCCCCCCATTCTTTCCACCGCCTCCCTACCCGGTCCTCACCGCTTTGTTCACCGAAATAAAGTCAAAGGGTTATATGGCATCTGACCTCGTTTGCATCTTAAACTCGTCCTTGGGATCGTATCAAAACCTCCCCCGACATTGGATCAGGACATCAGTGTAAGCACTACTTGGCAAATCAGCACATCAGCACCAGTGTAAGCACTACTTAGCAAATCAGCACATTTCTCATCCCTTACTCCTGACAAATGTCTACATTTCATTATTTAAGTTCAGAATTTGAAATGTTTTTTGCCAGTGGTAACTATTTATACCTTATCATTCAACAAAGACTTGGCTGAAATCAACCATGCCTTTACCGCAACATCTTAGAGTCATTCAGAAACACAGCTGGCAAGGACTCTTGATCCACATTGGCAAACATCAATTTAGGTAAGCAGGAATCCTTCCATTGGAATTTGGATCAAAACTTTACTGAACAGGATCAAGGTTATAATACCTATACTGGCCTTCAAATACACTGGACTGAATTGAACAAATTATTTTTGATTTATAAAGTTACATATTAGCAGAAAGAAATCACTTCACAGAACACGGCAGTTGAAGGAATTAGATTGGACAGTCTCTTACTAGTTTAAGAGCAAGAGAGACGTACTGACTGGCTGACTCTGACTGATCCTCTGTTCGGGAACAACGTGATTCCACCAATACCTCACCATGTGTCCGGGTACATGTCACACTGTTTCTGGTTCCTTCAACTATTCTGTACAGAACTAAAGGTAACACAGGGATGAGTTGTAACACACCTGTCTAAAGCATACCATGAGGAAAGGCAAGCCAAATATTTAACTAAATTAATAGTCGTTTTTCTAGTAACTTAAAAATATGCACCTACCATTCACATGACAACAAAACATCCCGGAAAAGAAAGACGGTGTCTTGACCCACAGCTCATTCCATGTTTTCCCCTTCTACAATATATAGCTCTTCATTATGTATTTGTTTGTACAGGGCTTAAATAAACACTTTGTTTAAACAGATCTTTCACTCTAGAAGGACGGTTTATAGCTCCCAGTTTAAACAATTACAGTGGTACATACTTGACCAACAGACTGCCTTAGCAGACCTTAACAATTCACAAACTTGCAGAGGAAATATTATAGAAGCAAAAATGCCAGTGTTTGAACTAAACAACGGCAAACTGAGGAGTAAGCATCAGCATCCAGTTTTACTTCACAACAGTGATTACCTATGAATTCAGTAGTACTTTTCCTATAGATGTTCCAAAAACAGTGCTGATTCCTTCTCCTTTTTTAATGCTAGGATCATTTAGTTCAAGACAAAAACACAGTTATCTGTGCTGAAGAGATGAATATTTTTATTAAGACTTTGCCAGACAAACCCTGTTTTCATACACATAAAATATATTAATTACCCCAATTAACATACATTTATGCTACATATGAAGCAAAGTAAACTCATGTCATTAGAAAACTAATTAGCATGTTTCTATTGACATGTTAACTCATGTCATTAGAAAAAAAACACATGTATTTCTGAATTATACGCCTTCCCCTCCCAACCTGTCAATAAATTCAGCCTCCTTCATCATTTTTTTTTTAGGATCCCGATTTTTACTACTGGTTGGCTATGTGAGTACTCTAGAATAGCACCATAACTTCTTTTATCTAAGTCAAAGGAAACTATATACATACATATACAGTGGATATGTTACATCCTTACAAAAATAAACCAAAAGCCGATAGCTCCCCTTCAGAAAAATAACCTATCTGTCTTCAAAAAGAAGAAAGGAATATACTTCTGATGATTTCACAATACAGCCACATTTCATTTGTGTCAGGTTTTTTTTCTATTTCTGTTTTTCTTCCCTCTTGAAGGACTAGAGCAAGCTCTATTATGCATGAATTAGGAAAGCACAAGTCAGCCAAAAGTCACAAATCTCTCAGGATAGACACATCCATCTGTCATTTCACAGCAGGAGAACAATAGCAGCTTCAATATAGACACAACAAGCTCACACAATCCTTACACAGCTAGACAGAAAATCTGCCTTAGCTGATAGCTAGCTGCCTTTGAAACTCCAGACAGATGTTCCTGTGTGACACCAGGTTCAATTGCTGCTTTCTTGTTTCTGTATTTTCAAATTCCTCAAAAATAAGGAACCCTGGGAAGGAGCAAGAATAAAATTTTCAAAAGACAAAGATGGAAAGGAAGTATATGCAGATTACTGATAGAAAGTATGCTTTATACAACCTTTGAATTCCAAGGTTTCATTTCAAAAATTTATTTGTGCCTCTCAAATATTTCTGGAAATTTTCTAGGCACTGGAAGTAAAGTTCTTACCAAAATCATCCCCCTTTTGGAAACTATAAAGCAAACTTTTTTAAAGCAAATTTTCTTTTGACATCCCACAAAAATGTAGTTCAGTCCCACCTAACTAGCAAAGACAATTAGTCATACATTGTTAGTTCTTTAAAGTTTGCTGGGTGGGGACGGTATATAAACTTGAATAAAGAATATCTCGAATCCCAAGACAGAGTATGTCAGAGCAGGGGAAAAAAAGGCATGGAAAACTCTTAGAGCAGCTTTGGTTTAGTTTGGTTTTGGATGGCAGGGGTTGTTTGCTTTCTCATCTGTACTGAAGCCTGGCATAGCCTGAAGCCATGGATAGCACAGATTGAGCAGGAGTAAGAGTGCAGCTGGAAAAGTCAAAAGGTAGCAGCGAATCCAATTCCTCACCATTAAGCAACGGAACAAAAATTAAGCCTGCCACAAAGGAAAATTAAATCTGAAATGCCTGCTTGTCACTTGTATCCAAATCTGTTAATATAGTTGGTCACTTTCCTAGTACCTCACCACTTTTTGGAAAAGCTGTATCGCTAGATAATACAGGGTATATGTAGTATAAGAGGTGCTTTCCTAAATAGCAAGTTATTTTAAGCATACTTTAATTAATTTCTCTTTCTGCAAAACAGGCTATGTTCTACCTAAAAAAAAAAAAAAAATCAAACTCTACAAAGTCAATTTCTGCTTTTTAGCAAGATAACTAAGCTGAATCTATGCAAACTTATCCTTTAAAGAAAATAAAGTTTCAGGTAAACATTACAGTTTTTCTTTTTTCCTTACATAAAGGTCCACAGAGCCATTACAATGGGACCTGTGCCTCTGGAAAGCAGAGGAGAGAATTAGTCTTCAGGTACACACAGTAAACGAGCATTCTCCTCCTTCATCTGCTCTTTTCCCCTCGATTTTTCTCCCTCTCCTGTGCCCCCCCAGAAATTAGATAGACTGATAACATCTGCAGTAAATAAGGACCAAGACTGAAAAAGAAAAGTACACAATACTGAACTAGCACTTGACAGACAACTAGATCCTTATTCATGTTGTACAACTGTTCCAGGCAGAAAGTTCCTAAAGGACTTAATATTGATATTAAAATGAAGGAGGAACAGTTTTTGAATTAATACAAGAGAATGAATGGGCATGACAGTTACAAGGAATGGTTTTATGATTTAGAAACACTTATTTTTCCTAGGAAAGTCCTCAAATTCAAATAAAATCTCCCAGTGGAGATGTAGTAGATTTCAAGATACAGCAAGATATTTTAAATATAGTGTTTGGAGAAATGAAGTCACAATCTATGAACTGCAGGGCTGGAATAAAATTTGTGCCTTAAGGAAACATTTAATGCTGGGATCCTTACAAAGAATACTTTTCTTGCATGTGTTAATATCATCAGTATAATATCATCATACTTTTGCCCAAAACTCTCATAAAAAGTCATTAAGGTTAAATACCATATTAAACATATGAAGCATAACTGCTTGACTTTACATAAACCAGTACACCACTTGTTGACTTCTTTCTGGAGCCTAGCTCAGCAATGTACCACATCATCCAAACACTCCTTTTAAATCCACATGAACTCAAATGGAAGCCTGCTATTCACCAGGAAACTCCCTCTGCCAAGGTGCATTTGCAAAGCCACTGTGTTTCATTAAACAAACCAAAGAGCAACGAGTTCTCCAGCCAGAAAGGTATAAACAGTATCAGGGCCACTCTCTCAGTCCTATCTTTTGTTCCATTATGGGAAACCACTGAAAAGTTGAGTAGAAGATTAAAAAAAAAAAAAAAAAATCTTATCCAAATACAGCCTTAAAAAAACCCAAACAAACAAGCAAAAAAAATCCCCACCAGTTCCCACTGTGTTCTCACACACTGGCTGGCAGAATGGGATTATCATTTGCAGATGCAAAGAGATCAATCACAAACCCATTGACAAGATTCCGTTATGTGCTACGTACTTCCGCCCCACTGCGAGAGCTGCTCTGCCCATTGGCACCATCACATAAGCACCAGTCAGTCTTCCTTCATGTAAATGCAAGAAGTGTGTGGACAGTTCATGAAGAAATGGGAAACTTTGATTCCCCTGGTCTCTGCAGGACAGGAATAACTGCAGCTTTCGTAACAAGTATTGACATACTCATCAGCGCACGCCCGCTATTCGTGTAGGCAAGAGCAGTGTGACACCGCAGTGAGTAGCGGGTAAATGGAGCAGACCCTCGAATGCCCTTCGCCTGAACAGAATCAGGAAGATCTCTTCAAACAGAAGTTGCTCTCTGCTGTCAATAGATGAAGTGGACAATCCCCACAGCAGATGAGGACATGGAAGAGAGACATCCACACTCACCGGATAAGTAACTCAACCACTGAGTAGGTCTCTGCAAGACAGCAAATATTTTGATAGGTCTCAGGAGGAGCTAGGCTTTGTTTCTGTGATATCACTTCTCTTCGCTGCCAACAACTGTGTATTCCATTAATGTTTTTCTAGGGCATAGCCTTGTACCTGGAAACATCTTAGCACGGCCAGTGCCATGTCTCCCAGTCACTCCTCAATCCAGAGTACTACATACAGCACCACGGCTCTCCTTGTTGCATAAAGCACTACTACGATTTCCAGGAACAGACCAGTGTATTTTCCTCTTTCCAAAACTAACATTACTGCTACTGTAATCCTGGAAGAAAAAGATACCCAGGGGAGAATCAAATGGTAATGACAGAAGTTGTGAAAACAAAATGGCTTCATTCCATCTGCGAAACATAACTGCTGGGGAGGGTAAAGGGGGAATGCTTTGAAGAGGAATCTCCGCATTAAGAATTTATTTAGATGTGTCCTGCTGTGCTTGTCCCCAATTATCTGGAAGTAGAAATAAGATGGGGAGCAGATTGCAACGCTTTAATCTGAAGCGGAGCAAGGCTGGTTTCATGATTTCGGTCACGTCATGACCTTTACAGGCAGCCAAGACTGAGATCTGTTCCTAAAACTCTCATATATCTTATAGTCTCCTGTATCCACTGACCTCCTTTAATCAAAAGGATGAGTAGCCCCTTTTGCACCCAAAAGGAAAGCATCTGGTAGAAGAAGGAGGCCTGCAAGTAACCCCAAGGATGCGGTTTCAGGAGCAGCCAAAGCAGTTTGAAGGTTTCTTGCCACCCAAAGGGGAACATGAAAGAGACCTTCCCCTTCATGCTCTCCTTTTCCACTGCCCTGCACCTGGCCACTCAGTCCTATCTCTTCCCTTCCCTTATGCCAGCACTTGACAGACCCTCCTAACAAGACACTACATTTAAAAGCCTGGATATTTTTCTCTTGAGTTAGTTTGGGAAAGGGGAAGAGGAGGGCTGATCAGGAGCAGAGCCAGGGAGGCAAGACCCCCCCCCCTCCAAGCAGGGGTACACCCTCACTTGGGTCTGGGGGATCTAGACACTAGGCCGCTCTCAAGACTGCCCGCTTCAAGTATCATTGGAAAACTGTCCTGGTTTCGGCCAGGATAGAGTTAATTTTCTTCCTAGTAGCTGGCATAGTGCTGTGGTTTGGATTTAGGATGAGAATAATGTTGATAACACACTGATGTTTTAGTTGTTGCTAAGTAATGCTTACACTAGTCAAGGACTTTTCAGCTTCCCATGCTCTGCCAGGTGCACAAGAAGCTGGGAGGGGGCACAGCCAGGACAGCTGACCCACACTGGCCAAAGGGCTATTCCATACCGTATGACATCATGCCCAGTATATAAACTGGGGGGAGTTGGCTGGGGGGCAGCGATCACTGCTCGGGACAGGCTGGGCATTGGTTAGCGGGTGGTGAGCAAGTGCATTGTGCACCACTTGTTTTGTATATTCTTTTATCATCATCATTATTATTATTATTTCCTCTTCCTCTGCTGTCCTATTAAAACCATCTTTATCTCAACCCACTGGTTTTACTTTCTTCCCCCCCGATTCTCTCCCCCATCCCACTGGGGAAGGGGGACAGTAAGCAAGTGGCTGTGTGGTGCTTAGTTGTTGAGTGGGGTTAAACCACAACAATCCTTTTTTGGAACCCAACGTGGGGCACGAAGGGTTCAAGATAAAGACAGATCTGACCAGGGCACGTTAAAAGAAATTTGTGATAAGCATTCATTATATTAGTTTAATAGTTGCTAGTGACCATGTTGATTTATTTGCTCTCAGAGTTTTTGGACTTGCTCTCAGAGTTGTCTTATGTAACACCTTACTTGCCGTATGCACTCCCTGTGGTGCTGCTCATCACCTCTGGGAAATGGATTAACTTTGTCGCTATGCTGTACTGTGTAACATGGCTTATGGTATGATAAAATTATCGGTCACAAAATTGTACTCAGTGCTGCCATCATCCCTGTACTTTGGGAGCCATCTCTCAGAAATTATTAATAATTACATTTTTTACCTCTTCTCAGAGAACCAATCTATGGGGGAGACAGGGGAGTACACCTTCCCCCGTTCCTTCAACTTCCTTTTCTCATTCAGGCTAGTTACAACAGCTCTTCAGAATTCTGAATATCCTTGGGATGTTCAAACAAGCATGTTCCTATTACTATGTCTCCTGAATGTGTGTCAGGTCTTGCTCAGGGTTAAACAACTATTTAAGAATATCACCCAGAGATCTACCCCCACAACGGCCACTGCGGCTACTCAAACATCAGTGACAGGTGCTCCAGCTACTCAAACCCCCATAACAAGTATTGCAGCTACTCAAACCCCGGTGACAGGCACTGCAGCTGAACCAGAGAACCAACCTGTGCCAGTATCAGTCGCCCCTATACACAAGAAGAAATCTTGGAAGCATAAGTCAGCTCACTTAGAAAGGGATGATGAAAAAGCAGGGCCATCACAAGGAGAGGAGGAGGAAGAGGCAGAACTCGTAAACGAGACAGAAACCACTCAATCCCTGTCCTTGAGTGAGCTGCGAGAAATGCAAAAAGATTTCAGCTGTCATCGAGGCGAGCACATTGTCACCTGGCTGCTCTGATGCTGGGATAACGGGGCCAGTAGCCTGGAATTAGAGGGTAGGGAAGCCAAGCAGCTGGGATCCCTTTCTAGGGAAGGGGGCATTGACAAAGCAATTGGAAAAGGGGCACAAGTCCTCAGCCTCTGGAGGTGACTCCTGTCAGGTGTGAAGGAAAGGTATCCCTTCAAGGCAGATGTTATATGTCACCCAGGCAAGTGAACCACCATGGAGAGAGGTATCCAGTACCTGAGGGAATTAGCCATGCTGGAGGTGATTTATGGTGACCTGAACAACGAGCAGTTATCCAAAGATCCACATGAAGTGCAGTGCACACGACCCATGTGGCAGAAGTTGGTACAGAGTTCACCAGCGTCATATGCCAACTTGTTGGCAATACTGACCTGGAAAGAAGAAGAGGGACCAACAGTGGATGAAGCGGCTAGAAGGCTCAGGGAATATGAAGAAAGTCTCTCTTCCTCCCTTGTCTCAGCTGTAGAGAAACTGTCCCAGAAGGTCCAGCAACTCAAAGAGGATATATCCTACTCCTCACCTGTACGGACCACTATCTCAGCCATTAGGAGACAGTGTTCTTCTGCTCAAGAGAGAGGATATAGTGATATAGTGGGTACACACCACAGGGCACCCTATGGATTTTCCTGTGTGACAATGCAGAGGACATGAGGAAGTGGGATGGAAAACCTACCTCGACCCTAGAGGCACGGGTACGTGAGTTGCAAGGAAAAACAATCACACAAGGGGGTTCTTCCAGGAAAATTGCTGCTCCAGTTTCCAGTGAGCAGCTCCCCAGAGCAGAAGGGCTGATCTTACTCCTGATTGTAATGAAGGAACTCCCAACTCGAATTTACAAGAAGTGAGTAACAGATACTATGACCAGGACTAGAGGGGCCCTGCCTCCAGCCAGGTGGAGGAAAGGGACAACCAGGTTTACTGGACTGCGTGGATTCGATGGCCTGGCACATCAGACCCACAGGAGTAGAAGGCTCTAGTGGACACCGGTGCACAGTGTACCCTCATGCCATCAAGCTATAAAGGGGCAGAACCCATCTGTATTTCTGGAGTGACAGGGGGATCCCAACAGCTAACTGTATTGGAGGCTGAAGTGAGCCTAACTGGGAATAAGTGGCCCAGAGGCCCCGTGCATCCTTGGCATAGACTACCTCAGCAGAGGGTATTTCAAGGACCCAAAAGGGTACCAGTGGGCTTTTGGCATAGCTGCCTTGGAGACGGAGGAAATTAAACAGCTGTCTACCCTGCCCGGTCTCTCGAGGGACCCTTCTGTTGTGGGGTTGCTGAGGGTCAAAGGACAATGGGTGCTGATCACCACCACAATGGTGCACTGGCAGCAATATCGCAGCAACAGAGACTCCCTGATTCCCATCCATAAGCTGATTCATCAACCGGAGAGCCAAGGAGTGAGCAGCAAGACTCGCTCACCTTTTCACAGTCCCATATGGCCAGTGCGAAAGTCTAATGGAGAGTGGAGACTAGCAGTAGACTATCGGGGCCTGAAGGAAGTCATGCCGTCACTGAGTGCTGCTAGAACTTCAATACGAACTGGAGTCAAAGGCAGCCAAGTGGTATGCCACCACTGACATCGCGAATGCGTTTTTCTCTATCCTTTTAGCAGCAGAGTGCAGGCCACAGTTTGCTTTCGCTTGGAGGGGCCTCCAGTACACCTGGAATCAACTGCCCCAGGGGTGGAAACACAGCCCCACCATTTGCCATGGACTGATCCAGACTGCTTTGGAACAGGGTGGGGCTCTGGAACACCTGCAATACATTGATGACATCATCGTGTGGGGCAACACAGCAGAAGAGAGAGGTTTTTGAGAAAGGGAAGAAAATAGTCCAAATCCTTCTGGAGGCTGGCTTTGCCATAAAACAAAGTAAGGTCAAGGGACCTGCACAGGAGATCCAGTTTTTAGGAATAAAATGGCAAGATGGGCGTCATCAGACCCCAATGGATGTGATCAACAAAATCACAGCCATGTCCCCACCAACCAGCAAAAAGGAAACGCAAGCTTTCTTGGGCATTGTGGGTTTTTGGAGAATGCATATTCCACATTACAGTCTGATCGTAAGCCCTCTCTATCAAGTGACCCGGAAGAAGAACGATTTCAAATGGGGCCCTGAGCAACGACAAGCCTTTGAACAAATTAAACAGGAAATAGTCCATGCAGTAGCCCTTGGGCCAGTCCAGGCAGGACAAGATGTAAAAAATGAGCTCTACACCGCAGCTGGGGAGAACGGCCCTACCTGGAGCCTCTGGTGGAAAGCACCAGGGGAGACTCGAGGTCGACCCCTAGGGTTTTGGAGTCAGGGATACAGAGGATCCGAGGCTGGCTATACTCCAACTGAAAAAGAGATATTGGCAGCATATGAAGGGGTTTGAGCCACTTCAGAAGTGGTTGGTCCTGAAGCACAGCTCCTCCTGGCACCCCGACTGCCAGTGCTGGGCTGGATGTTCAAAGGGAGAATCCCCTGTACACATCATGCAACTGATGCTACATGGAGTAAGTGGGTCGCACTGATCACCCAACGGGCTCGAAGAGGAAACCCCAGTCGCCCAGGAATCTTGGAAGTGATAATGGACTGGCCAGAAGGCAACGATATTGGAATATCGCCAGAGGACGAGGTGGCACGTGCTGAGGAGGCCCCACTGTATAATAAACTGCCAGAAAATGAGAAGCAATATGCCCTGTTCACTGATGGGTCCTGTCGTCTTGTGGAGAAGCATAGGAGGTGGAAAGCTGCTGTATGGAATCCTGTACGACAAGTCCCAGTAACTGCTGAAAGGAAAGGTGCATTGAGTCAGTTTGCAGAGGTGAAAGCCATCCAGCTGGCCTTAGATATTGCTGAATGAGAGAAGTGGCCAATGCTCTATCTCTATACTGACTCATGGATGGTGGCAAATGCCCTGTGGGGGTGGTTGCAGCAATGGAAGCAGAGCAACTGGCAGCGCAGAGGCAAACCCATCTGGGCTGCCACATTGTGGCAAAATATTGCTGCCCAGGTAGAGAACCTGGTTGTGAAAGTACATCACGTGCTCCAATCAAGCAAGCCAAGCAGTTAAAGCCTCTCTGGTATGGAGGACGATGGCTGAAATATAAATATGGGGAGGCCTGGCAGATTGATTATATCACACTCCCACAAACCTGCCAAGGCAAGCACCACATGCTTACAATGGTGGAAGCAACCACCGGATGCCTGGAAACATATCCTGTGCCCCATGCCACCACCCGGAACACTATCCTGGGTCTTGAAAACCAAGTCTCATGGCGACATGGCACCCCAGAAAGAATTGAGTCAGATAACGGGACTCATTTCTGAAACAGCCTCATAGACAGCTGGGCCAAGGAGCATGGCATTGAGTGGGTATATCACATCCCCTATCATGCACCAGCCTCCGGGAAAATCGAATGATACAATGGACTGTGAAAGACTACAGTCAAAGCAATGGGTGGTGGGACATTCAAACACTGGGATACACATTTAGCAAAGGCCACCTGGTTAGTCAACACCAGGGGATCTGCCAATCGAGCTGGCCCTGCCCAGTCAAGACTGTTACATACCGTAGAGAGGGATAAAGTCCCCGTAGTGCACATAAAAAATATGCTGGGGAAGACAGTCTGGGTTACTCCTGCCTCAGGCAGAGGTAAACCCATTCGTGGGATTGCTTTTGCTCAAGGACCTGGGTGCACTTGGTGGGTGATGCGGGAGGATGGGGAAGCCCGATGTGTACCTCAAGGGGATTTGATTTGGGGTGAAAATAGCCAATGAACTGAATTATATAATGTTAGTTGCTATATAATACTGGATGTCATCACTTCTATGGTGGCTATATGCCATATCAACGGTATTACAGTAAGAATCACCCAGATTAATGAAGAATGAACTTTGAGGAAACCAAGCAAGGTGCAGCAGTGATGGAACCAGAACTGGCTTCAGCATGCAACAATCCAACACCACACACCATCTGTCCTGCCCTGAAGGACTGTTATGACAGATGAAGCCCAAAGTCATGGACTGAATGAACTCAACGGACATTTTAGAGGGATGGCCCATGGACTAAGGGAATGATATCTGTGTGTATATATCAAAAGACAGGAAAAGTGGTGGTGATTAATGGGAATGTATTGGAAAGGATAGGGCCTGCGCACGACATAGATGGTATGGAATAAGGGGTGGATACTGTCCTGGTTTTGGCTGGGATAGAGCTAATTTTCTTCCTAGTAGCTGGTATAGTGCTGTGTTTTCGATTTAGGATGAGAATAATGTTGATAACACCCTGATGTTTTAGTTGTTGCTAAGTAGTGCTTACACTGGACAAGGACTAGTTTGTAGCACACTATTTCATTAAAACATCTGTAAATTAAGTAATGAGGGCATGCTAGCATTATGTGTCCTAAATATTTTAACACAGACATATTCACAGTATTTTGTGCAGTAACCAACAAATGGATGTAGTTTACAAATGTGTGCATTAATTTTTCCCATTTCAGGGAAAAATGCACGTTTCACAGTTTAGTTAGAAAATACGATGCTTCCACGTAATATTAAACCTAGTGCCTGCCATTTATCTTCTTTTGTTTGAGAAAACTAAGTTTAAAGTGTACAATAGGTCAGTAAATCATTAGCACTTACTATCTTTCTTTATAATACTTAATGTTACAACAAAAAATAAACCTGCATCTTTCACTTCTACTATGCAAGCATCCAGGATCTCTTAGAATACCACATGTATTTTAAATAGCAGTTTAGAATTACAAGCTTAAAGAATAGGAATTTAAATAGCCTGAACTTATCTACCATTTAACAACCTAATTTATCCGATCATATCTGAACACATATCTCATCACTTGAAGTATGCCGCAAGTGATAAAGCACATCTGTTGTGCGATTTTTAAATCTAGAGGGACAATGCTTAAAAAAAAATCTGCCCATTTACCACTGTTTTGAATGTCGTCAGAAGTTCTTGAATGGTCAAATAACAAAAAAACAAAACAAAAAAAAGGTTCCTCATACCATCTGAATACTCCTACTTAAAAAGGAGAGTACTAAAATGATGTCAGGGTAAACTTGATACCCAAGCTTCGGTACTGCAAAGGTGAATACCCTCTGAGGCTAAGAAACATCAAGAGCTGGCCATTATGGAAAACAGGACTTTATCCTTTTAAGTGATAAAAAAAAAATAAATTGCAACACTAGAGGAACCTCCTGTCCCAATCTAGATAAAAAAAAAGACTCTTTTTTTCAGATAAGATTTCATTTACATCCTTCTTTGCAAGCAAGAGAATTGGCAAGCTCCTCTCTTAAGAGTGCACAGATTTTACAAAAATAAAACAAAAAACAACCAAAACAAAAAAACCCCACCCTTTTATAAAGAATTTCCAAGCACATCACCTAGTTATCACAAATTTACCACTAAGTTGGTAATATAAATACAATATTTCTTGTAACAGATGAGATAATGACACAAAGATTCCTGTAATTCTGGGAGCAACAGAAACGTATGAAGTCATACTACACAGAAAAACAGGCATATAAGAAAAACAGTGTAAGTAGGATAACAGCATTCAGTCCAGCAGCACACATGCCATGAGCAAACCACCAACCACAACTCATCAAGCAACAGCCCAGCAGCACTCTTGGCTACTTCAAGCTTCCCAAAACTTGCATGCATTGGATCCCATTGAAAACAGAGGGGTATTTTAGTTCACAGAGTCACAAGACATTCTTCAGCTATGTTCCTTTGACATGATGAGCATCCCAAATAAAAGGGAAAAAGCACTCAAGAAAAGGCCGTCCTGTGTGCCTTTAGAAGAACTCCACTACTTTGCTCCTACCCAACCACAGCAAGACTTACCTTCTCAGAAAAATGTTTCTCTCTTTTTTTTTTTTTTTTTTTTTCCCTGGCTATAACCAGCCACCTTCTTACAAAGGAAGAAAAAGCCTGCTCCTTTTCCTGATCAGATTCCAAATTAACCTCATTGTTTTCTTTCTAGCTCTCCTCCCCATGTCAAACTTGCATTACAGGTGTTGCAGAGAAAATCTGATGGGGCCCATAGTTTTAATTAAGCCTCATGTGGCCAGTATACTACTTACACACTAAATACAGTGAAGCTCAGTTCTCAGTTAATGCAGGATAAATCCAAAACAGTCTCCAAGATATTCCAGATTTTAAACCCATCCGCAAAAGAGTTGGTTTTAAATCAAATTAATTTGCTTCCAATACATATGTATTTCTGTGTCTGTGCATCTGTCATCCACATCTCTAGCAAGCAAAGCTCCGTGGATCTTTAGTTAATTTTATCAGTAACTTAAAGTATTTTCAACATTTGGGGGGAAAAAAAACAAAAGAAGACACAACCCTTCTCTGGCAACAACGTGAAATGAAATTAGATCCCACTGTATTTCAGAAAAAGTTTTCTTAAAACCAAGAATTCAGTCAATAAATATCAGCCCCTTACAGCAAGCGTAACCTATAAATGATCAAGCTCTAACAATCCCCACCCACCTCTAGAGGGTCAGACAAAATCTATTGCTTCTTAATTGGCAAAATATTTAACCAGTCTGAATAATCACTGAAAGATAAGTTAACCCCTTGATTCCATGTGTTTAAACATTAACATTTTCAGTCTGCAGAAAATATAAGCCAGGTAGCCTTAAAAACTATTTGCAGCCCATTTCCTTTGTGGAAATACATACAATAGCCACTAGCAAATAGCAATGTTTACACATGAAGTAACTTTTTAAAGGTTTTTAAAGGTTTGCTTTAATTATCACCTAGGAACCTGGTGGTCTGAATGCTATTTCTGATTCTTTATGATCTGAGAAACTAATTTAAATCATTTTTCTCAGTTAAAGTCTTTACAATCTTACCTAACAAAGAAATCCCTGAAAATTTACCTGGTGAAACATTTGAAGTCAATTGCTGGATAAATCTCAACTAGCAGAGAGCATAGTCTTGTCTTATCTTTCTTCAGGAGAGAATTACCAATTTTAAAAAACAAAACCATTTTTTTAAATCCATTTCTGACAATCTATTTGGAAAAACTAACGTATATTAGCACAGCTCCAAGTAAACAGTCTTTAAGCAAGCACCAAAAGCAAAAGATATACTAGAGAACAGATAAATTTTACCTTTAATCCTAGCATGTTTAAGAAAACCAAGACTACTTCCCTTTGATCTATGACAAAAAGCAGTCAGGGATAGCAAGCAGTACATCTTCCACCAATTTTTACTGGAGCCATTAGTTTTCAGCTCCTTGGAAATAATCAAGCCTTGAATATCAGGAATGTCTCATGGCAATAAACGAAGGATACATCACATACTTCCAAAATATACTAGCAAATACCACGTAATTCCTTTTTTCTGGTGACACTGTGAGTGAAATTTTCAAACACAGCCAGTAATTAGGTGAGTAAAGTTAACATCAAGTTGCTTATGCTGGCACCTAAAATTAGAATTAGGAGGAAGTTAGCTTCTGAAACACAAGTCTAATGAGCCAATGCGGCAGCAGCCAGCCCATCCACCTGCCTCATGGCACTGACAGCTCAGCAGTTGGCTCTTTGTTGGGCTTGAGAGTTTCTTTCACTGGTGTCAAAACATGGGCGCTCTTCACATGTAGAACTGCACCAGAAACCTAACACCTGCCTTCATCACTAGTTGCAGATAACAACTCAAAATTCTGCTTAAATCCTGAGACAGATGTGATGCTTTACACTCCCCAGACTCTTTGGGCATTTTATATTGTTCATATATTTAACTAGTCACCTAAAAACAGTCATGCTCCTAAGCATAGGGACCAGAAACAGTAACTCCCCACTCCCAACTGCAGGCGCCAGCTGAAAAACACACAGAATCAGGTTCCTTCAACCATTTTCTCCTTCCTCCTTGGCCTCCTGGCTCTCTTATTCTTAGCATGAGTGGGTCAGCCTCAATAAGAGGGGTAGATACTCCAACTCCTCTCCCTCAGACAATTCTGTATCCTGGTGGTGAGGACACACCACTCAGAGGTGGTAACCACACATAGGTTCCCCCAGCAGGATGTGAATATAGGTCATCCATTTTCTGTGCAAGCACCCTAACTAGCAGGCAAAGGGAGGTGATGGCATTACTGCTGGCAGGGCACAGATCTTTTACCTACGTGTCTTCAGGAGAGGATCCCACACTGGTAGAGATGACCAGCACCCACCAGCCAGATGCTTCTGCTCCAAAGGCAGGAGATAAGCAACACTTTCCACAGGCTAATTCCATAAGCCTCACCATTCCCTTGGAGATCTCTGATTCTCTCTACTGACTCTACAAACATTGCAGGCTCTAAGCTCAGATAATGTGAATCAGGTGTCAAATTTTTCAGCTCTACATGAGATTTGCACATGGAGTTGCTTTGAAATTGTACCCAGCATTTTTATGACTTAATATACTGGTATTTCTGGCAGAATTTTTAAGCGAGCCATTCTGAAAACAAATTTATGGAAGAAAAATGAGTCAGGGGAGAGAAAGATTCCGTTTCCTTTTACATGCATGACTCATTTTAATTATCATCCTGCAGGCAGATCAGTTAATTGCTAGAAACAACTGATTATTCACTCCTTTTCTTATTAGGTAAAAGTCATTGCACACTCAGACTGAAAATCTTAACATGAACTAAAACCAGACCTTGTTTAATATTTCTAGCATTTTGAATTTATTTTGCATTTTTACTCTATTTTCAAACTGTTGTTTTTGCAAAATAATGGTAAGTCTACATTGCTCAGGCATGTTTTTCATTTGCTTTTTCAACATCTGAAATTGGTTACATCAGCTAATAAAGCATTGTACTATCTATTTTTTAAGCTAAGTATGCAGATGTGTCTCTAGAAGTTTATATTTAAATCAATATATTACAAAGGCTTTATTTTACAGCATAACTCAGTACACAGGATTTTCTTCAAAGCACTACATCAGATCAAGGTTTGTTTTTATTTTACTATACCATAGGGGATCTCAAACAAAGCTAATTTGGTAGGGAAGGGCAAAAAAGATAAGAATGGTTGGGATTTGTTTGGGGAGGGGGGTGTAAAACAGAAGTCATGCTGGAAAGACTTAAAAATCAAAGAGAGCTTTGGTGGCATGGCAAGTGCTCTGCTAATGAGATCATGCCAAAACCAGCACCTATAATGGACATACAATGGAATGACAATGACAAAAGCTCCCAAAAAGATACCTTTCCTTTCTGGCCTGAAGGAGTCATGTATTGCAGCTGGGAAGACAACTTTTTTTAAAGAAATCAAATATACATGTTGGTGTTTGAGACTCTGAAATAAGACATGGCAGGTATAAATAAAGCAGTACCCCAGCTGCCATGGTTTATTACTGAAGAGTAATGTATCTAGAGAAATTATTTGGATTTACAGACATTCTCAATTAAATTCATGTCTTTAAGAATGTATTATTTCATACAAGAGAAGTCTCCCAAAAAGCATTCAGGCTTGTGAGGGGGAAAAACTCTATGCCACAGGTTGCTGCCAAGGTAAGCACTAGTGAGGTCCATCAGGCCAGCTAAATGTGGTGATACTTCACCTGTGTGTAGGTGAATGCACTGTAGGAGGGACTACCCCAAAACAAGCTCTGCTGGGGTAGAAAGCACACCCAGAGATGCACTGGTTATCCCGATTGACGTGAAAGCAGTGCTGCAGCTCAGCCAATTTCAATCATCACTAACTTTTTTTTTTTTTTTTGGTCAGGGCTTTTTCTAGAGTTTTCCAAGTGCAACACCCTAAGGGACTTCAATGTATATCAGTACTGTATGGTGCACAGATTAGCCCAGAATCTGACATATGAAAGCCAGGGTTTTGCCAGATGGCCTCTATGCAAGTATACATGGCTAGAATTATAGCTAATCATCTGATCAGCAAGTGAAATAGATTCATACCTTATGGAGCTAGAAAGGACTGCTGTGTAACTCAAGCCATGACTTCCCTGAAATAATTCAGTGTTGAATTACAGTTTATTTTTCAGGGGGAAAAAGTGTAATCTTGATTCTAGAATTGCCCGTAACTTTCTTACTGACACCCTAAACCAAATAAATACACTATAGGGCATAGTTCTCAGTCCACTATGGATTTCTCTGGCTCTTCTCTGGTCACAGTCAACATCATCTTTGATTCATGAGCAGTAGCAGGGTATTCCAGTAGCAGTTGTACCAGTGCCAAATAAATGTTATAACCTCTGTAGTGTCTACTCCTAGGCAGAGCACCTCATTTTTAATATCCAGGAATTGCATTAGTCCTTTCCAGGCATACTGCTATGTTGAGAGCTCACATTGAGCTGATTATCTGCTGCAACCTTCTATTCAAAGTTGCCACATTTCATACAGAACATGCCCATGGGAGTTATTCTCATTTCGTATCAGGATGACTTTGACTTCAGAATTGCCATTAGCCAGACTCAGCTTACCAACCTACCCATATCACTGTCCCCGTTTATTATTTGTCATTCCACTAATTGCTGTATGTTATTGGTAGGGAAAAGAATGATTTTTCCATCACCGATGATTTTTAAATTAATGCAGAATGCACTTTTTATGTTACAGCTCAAACAAGAACTATTTCAGAAGTGTCCTAATGCCTCCGTTGCCCAGGAAGTCAGGCTGCCTGACCACAAGGGTCCTTTCAGGCCTTGCAAGCTCTGGTTCTGTGACTCTTTAAAGTGATGTTTAATTTTGTATCATCAATAAAAAGATCAGTGAAGAGCCAGCCGCTTATCTGCAAACCCAGCTAAACAATGACAACTCCATATTTATAGTTGCATTAGGCACCTTTCATTTAGGCAGGTCATTCTTCGATTTTGCTTTGTTCTACCTCATGAACAAAAATGGGTGTTGAAATGTGAAATACTTGACCTAAGCCTATTACATCTTTATCTACTTGTCACTTCGTGTAAAAACATTATCAAGTTAATTTTATCAGATAAATTTTCCACAAATCCATACTAGTTAGTATTAGTTTTATACACTTCTTTCAGTGCCTATTAATTCAATCCCATCGTGGACAGCATGATGTCCTACCCTGAAGTCTGGCTTTTCCAGCATTTCCATCCAGCCCACCCAGCATCTTTTCCCCGGCAGAGGCAGAGTGCGGTCTTCAGGTAGCACCCACTACTCAAGGAGCAAAATATTGCTGCTTACCACAACCTGATGCAGAGGGTCAGGCTGAAGCTGCTGGCGATGGGAGAGGAGCCAGTGACTGTTTCTGGTGTATCACTGCCCACCACCATTGATCTGCTCTTACCTCCTCAAGGCAGTAACAGCAATCCGACTGTTCAGGGCTGACAGCGCAGTCCACCCACCCATCTTCCTAAGCTCTCCTTCCCAGCAGCCCATAACAAAACCCAGATCCAGCTCACAAGTCTGTGTTATACAACATTAAGTCATCACATGTAATCTAATAAAACTAGAGACAAAACACTGATGTAATTTTCTAGTCTCTGAAACTTCTCCAGAAGTAATAAATAAATAAATAAATAAATTGGGGGGAGAGGGGGGTGAGGATGGGGATGTAAATAGCACTAAAAGAGCAGAGAACTCGCTGCTCAGCTTTTCCAAATTTTCTGGATGCACTTTCTTTGGCCCTGATGATTTTAAAGGACGCTGTTTAATGGCTGGCGTTACTGGACTGGAATCTGGTTTGTTATAAACCTGTGAAAAAAGCTACATTCTCTTCCAAATATTGAACAACACTATCTAATAAAATCTTTGCTGGTTTTGCACTCTCATTTACAGTTATACCATTCCTATTGAGTAATGCACCAACTGTAATACTGCAGTTCAATTTGCTCCTGATAAAATAAACTCAACTTCTACAGTCCTGAACACAGTGATCAGGACAATCACACCCATTGGACAGAGTCTTGGCTTCTTTTAAACAAGATTTGTAGCTGGCTTCTCTTTGTACAGATAGTGATCTATCACAATGAGCTAAAACATATAGTTCTAATTACTTTTTTCCAACAGTTTGAGTGCACCCCTGTACAGAGAACATATTTACACAATATAATGATAAATTATCAACAGGCATTGTCAGTGTCCAAAGATTTAAGTCACCTGTGTGGTGAAACACGATGAGACTAAGTTCTGAGAACACTAATTATTATCCCACCCTAATAAATTAAATTAAAATTAATACACAAACACAAAGGATTAATGTAAAAAACAAGCTGTTATTTTTGTATATTTGGAACCTAATACAGATATAGTGTGTCTTAGACATGAACAGACATCTAGAGTTTAGTGGGTGGCACTGGAAAGCATTCCGAGTTGTGTGTCGTGGTGTGTGTTTTTTTTTTAATTAACATTCCAGCTTACATTTTGCATTTCTGCACATGCAGAACTAATTTCTTCTCGTATATGTGATCCTAAGTATATATATCATGTATAATCTTGATGGGTGGAAACCATACATTTCAATTCATTTCCTCTTACCCTGCATAATATCTCTATAAACTTAAGTCAAATCTCCACCGGCACTGCAACACTATCACTGCCAAATGGGTAGTCTGTCTTTCAACACTTTTAAGAAAAGTAATTTTCTTTCATTTTAGATCAACAGATTCGTATAAACTTATAATACAAATATTCCCTACATAAAGGCTGTCTATAGCTATTCCTAGTTATTAAAAGTTTCTAGCATCAGTTCCTGTTATAATTGATGCTAATATTTTCCCATAAAGTTAGCAAGCAAAGTTTTAGAAAGGAATGGAAGACTATATCTCTTAAGTGCCAGTCAGCTTCTGAGACAACTTTAAAAAGACCCCAAACTCTCATCAACATGAACTCAACAGTGCTTACAAAGAAAAGCTCCAGACAATGTTACTCAGTAATCACTCCTGATGAGAAAGAAGTAGATATAATACTCACAGCATTATTTGACGTACTCTGGTTCCTTTTTTTGTTTTTTTTTTTAACCCCCAAATGGAAACTGTTTCCTCTCACTCTTAACAACTACAGTTCTCCTGAAAGCACCTGAAAGTATATCATAGACAATTCATGGTGTAACTATTATCTAGGCTTACTGTGTTTCAAGAATTTGAATTTGTGTCTTCAATTCTATATTAAAAAATTTATATATTGAATTAGACTTCTGTAGGTGACTGAAATATTATTTTCCAACCCAGTTTTACAGAGGAAAATTCCTATTCACCAAGTACTCAGAAAGCCTGACCTCTGCTAGGTTAATACAATCAGTTCCAACCTCTTCTGAGCAAAATCAAACATTTCCCAAGCTGTGTCTAGCAGTTTCCTTCGCAATCCTCTAAAGTTGAAAGGCAGGGCAGCTCTGTGAAAATGGAAGAGGTTTAAAGCAACAGACAAAAGATGAGTGTTAGCTTTTCCCTTGGCCATTCTGAGATTAAAAGCAAATACAACATACGCAACACGACTCCCGCTTCAGTATGGAAGCGGCCATTAAATGCTTGGAGGCTTTTATGCCCTGTACGGTTGGTACCACACAATGAGCCCCCTGTACTGTACTCCTCTCCAAAGCTGTTGATGTGCAGTCTCAGAACTTTCTTTTTCTATCAAAGTCAGACCAACCATAAAAAAAAAAAAGGATAACAACGCTGTGATGTATCCACAAGTACCACCAAGGTAAGCATGACAATTTCTAGCTCACTGATCGCATTCCTGAAGGAAAATTTGTACTTCAGGATGGAAAAAGAATAAAATTTCAAGAGTTCTCCATCAGGAATGGGAGACTAATGAGCTCTGGATGTGAAGAGCTAACCAAAAGTGCCACTAAATGGGACCATATGCTCAGAGTACATGAATGTACACCATACACATGAACAGCACATGGAAAGTATGTTAGCATACATACACCACATAGGTAAGCATGTGCTTCCTTGATAACAGCAATAGATATCTTAAGTAAATAACATCTCTCACATTCCAGTGTTACCTGAACTCATTTCTTTCTCAAATGCTCAACATAAGCTTTATAAATTGACTAAAGGAATAATAAATACAGTCTCTGAGGAACTGGCAGGGGCAGGAGATAAAATAATTCAAGGTACTGAAGTGAACATGCACTCTTTTGAAGCAAGTATCTTCATTTCAGCTGAAACAAGACAGACAGACAGACTCCCTTTAATAGGCATGTTTTCAATACAAAAAATCAATACTTGAAATTTTATCTAGAAACTGACACCACCCAGCCAAGATGGATCAAATTTCTGCTGCCCTGTTCCTGCTAAACCAAAGGAAACTCCAATTTTGAATCTAATTTTGCATCTTCATCTGTTTATAGCAGGAAAACAAAGATACTATTGGAGCCTATTTTAGAATACAACCAAATGAAGTGTTTTACAAATTTACAGAAATTGTTTTAAATGATGTTACTAAAAAAATTTCCCTAGCTATAAATGAAAGACCAACTGATGCTCTACATGTTTTACTAATCACACATTATCTCTGTTATGTTTCAGAATACTGAGGTTTCTTAGAAGCACTTTTTCTCAATAGCAGCCATGCCAGAATACGGATGGTTGAGGATTTGGTTGCTTCTTTAAAAGTCAACCATCTCAAACCATTCATGCATTAAAAAAGCCTCATAAGTCAATAATGTGATGAAAAGATAACTGTAAAAATGGATAAGCTAACTTTGCCTTTTAGGAACAAATTTTGTTCATTTTTAGATAACATTCATCTTTTTAAAATATCAATTGTAAATCCACAAACTAAAAATAAAAGCAGACAGAATTACAGAAAGCTGTCTAAAATTGTGAAGTATGTAAGTGCCTCATATCTTCAAAATTTGCATTTACCACAGATAAATAATTTAATAAACCACACTTCCTGGCAGTGTGCCACATCCTACCCCTTCAGGAAACACCAGAAGAATGTACGACTACAACGTGGTTGGTCCCTGAGTTATCTGAAAAGTACATTGTGAATGGTACTTATTAATTCACATGAGGGGATTTAGTTATGAGGTTTTGGAAAGGAAATGGAAATAGCTCAGCTGTTCCTCTTGTTTAAAAAACCCTGCATCAACATTTCCCCATTTTTTAAAGCAGAGGTCATATTGGCTTGTTTTGTTCAATGTAGTTCATTGTTTGTCAGTTACATTTAAAAGTTTCCAATGAAAGGTGTTATAAATCACCTCTTCACATCATCACACGTGAAAGACCGGGAACTCTTCTACCAGCTATACCAACACTAGTATCCAAAATATTCAAGTCCCCAGTATTAGTCTATGTGTTTAATAGTAACTTCAAATGCACTTGATCTAAGAAAAAGGAATTGCATGGCTATGTCTGGTGGATGTTCAATGAAACAGAGCATCTCCCTTTTGGCTACTGCAAGATATATAGCTTCTCAAATATTCAGTCATAAATAACTATATGTATATACATTCATACAATCAAAATGTATAAATCCCAGTTAATGTAACAGGTATGGTATGATCTCTGGCTTCATGATCCGCACATCTGTCCTCCGGTCACATGGTCATGCATCTGCAGTTGACAAGTACCCAGTGCTGCTGCATAGTGGGACCATGGAGTCCTCATGAGGGAGAGACATGGGGAACAGGATACAGTTCACAATTCATCCAGCTCAGTGCCCTCTCTCTGCTTATGACTGATGGGCCTCAAGAAAGAGAGGAGATGGGAATGACAGGCACAACCACATTATTAAAGAAAACAAAAAAGAAAATCATAAAAGGGGAAAAATCATGGAAAACAAACCAGTTTAAATGGAAAAGTTTCCCAGAGATGGAGAGTGAAAGGGTTAACTACAGACCTACACATCTAAGTATTGCGGTGACCCTCCAGGTTCTGTATATTAAGGTCAATATTCAAACAATATTTCCATCACAACTTCTAACACAAGTTTGAGAATTAGTGAACTTTATCACTAATTAAGCTAAAGTTCGTTTAAAAACAAAACAAAACAAAAAACCCACAAACTGTTCTTAGAAACTGGAGATAAGGAACAGACAGTCTGGTTAGTCTAGGTCAATGCAAGACTGCTCGTTACAGCATTGCTTTGTGAACAAAGTATCCTATTAAATTTTACCATATCTGACTAATGCAATTTTTGGTATTTGACAAGAAACAGTTCCAGAGAAAATTATTTCAATATACAAAGTAACACCGACACACAGCCCACATTTTCTTCATTTCATCCTATTATCACCTTGCTTCTTTGACCTCATTTCACCACTGTTTAACAAAGCCATTAAGAGTAGTTTTGTTTTCCTCATAAATCATCCCACCAACCCTTTGATCCTTTTGATACCTTCTTCTTATTAATTCCTTTGATTCTGTCAACATCTTTTCATAACAGGTACCTCAAACTGCCTGCAATTCAAACAAATGTAAATGTATTCCAGGACAGAGAGGCATGTTATAAAACTTGGAAGAAACACTTTTTCTTTTCCCCCTTTCTTGGTCCATAGAATATTTTTGCACACTTAACTGGAATTGGTCTTTTTTCGTTACTATCACAAACTCAGATCTTATATATTCTCACATTTCTTTAAATATTAACAGTTTTTAGGTTTCTCAGTCCCATTTGCTTTTTAGTTTAAACTGCATAGCTGCATAGTATTAAATAACATTTTTAAAGATAAAACTCAATATAGTGTTTTTCCTGCTGAAATTTAATTTGGGAGGCTTGATGCTGAATGAGGGATGATACTATGATGTCTATCTCTGCTAGTATTTTCTTAACAGATTCCTGTTCTGAGAAATTATATATTAGTTCTGCACAGGAGTCAATTGTGAGTTCTAAAAAATTATTTATGAAATTATGGCCAAATAATACTTTTTTCACATGTCCAATTAAACAAAATTAAGAATGTGTCTGTGTACATAAGACTAGAAATACATCTCAAAAATTAACTATGTAACAAGTAATCACATTTATTATTAGAATCACATTAAATATCATAAAAATTGCAACACATAACCACTTACTTTTATAATATTTTCTAGATAGTGGATGTGTTTAAAAATTTAACCGTTCACATATTTAAATAGCTATCTACCTTGTGCTGGAACAAACCGATGCATAGGTGGTGAATCTTCCAGCTGAGCAAGAACACTAGTACACAGACAAATAAGTGAAAGGGAGCCAAAATAACTTCCCTCTAAAGGCAGAAACTCATTTAAGCATACGAAAAAGACCATAATCATTGGGGAAACTAGTTTATCTTCTGTTTCTGAAAGGATATAATAAATAACAGACACAACTACAGTGTGGGCCACATCCAGGAAATCTGTGAGGTCTCTTGGACCACACACTCCCTCCAGAAAGTCACACGTAGTAGTGATGAAACAACTAACCCACTCAGGGCAATGCTCAGATCACTTACATATGGCTAGAAAAGTAGAGAGACATTCACCAAATGGTTACCAGCACCTCAAGAACTACTACCATTGCCAGACTGAACTCTGGCTATCCCAATGGCATTTGAGGATGCAAGAATAGCTACAGGCCTCTGCACAGGCTTGCATCCCCAAATAATTCCAACATGACAGGAGAAACGAATTCATTTTTAGACAAAGTCTTCCATTGACTGCTTCATTTATTTTTTTAAACTTCAAGATGCAAAAGCCTTCAGAACTGCAGAGCTCTCTGAGCCACAGTCAACAACCACAGAAGTGGGTGCAGATCGACTTGTGCCAGCCTACAAATTACAAACATCCAAACCTCCGTGCAAAAGGAAAGGGAAAACCAAGTACTTCCCGATCACGTTAAATTAGAGGAGAAGGAATACAAAATTTTTCACTCAATGGTTGCTTGTCCTCCAACTGGCTGACAGGTAAGAAATGTCACTGCAGTAAAGCTCCCTTTTTAAAAACCATATGTACCCTATCTTTAAAACAAAATAGATTAAATAGGAGCCATTCGAAAACTTGACTCTCAGCAGAGCCATGATCCTCGGTGAGGGACCAACTACTGAATCATTTATTCCACTGTGAGAGCATGAGAACTTCACAGAAAAAAAAAAAAAAAAAGATCAAGCTTCTGCTGCATACACAGGTTTAGCTGACTATAGCCATATATAGTAATTTTCCCCTTTAAATCCTTATCTCAGTCACATGAAGACAAAAAAACCCACTAGAATAAAGCATGCATGGAAAAATTAAGATTCAAAGCTTAAAACATGGATCAGCCTCTACCCACTAAGGACAATGCTGAGCAGCAATTTTCATTCCTCTCTTGGTTCATAAACAAAGACTATTACTATATTATTCAACCATTAATGGAATAACAGCATGCGCATGTTAAAACAAAAGAAACATTTAATTTTAACTAGCTAAATCCAGAGGTACTAGGACATATAGAATCATAGAATCATAGAATCGTTAAGGTTGGAAAAGACCCTTAAGATCATTGAGTCCAACCGTTAACCTATCACTGCCAAGTCCACCACTAAACCATGCTCATCCAGGATCAAACAATTTAGAGTTATATGCAAAAACAGAACGGTAGTGTACAGAAAAGAGACTTTAAGAAGTTGCCAGTTGCAAACAGCAGACAGAACCAGTAGGTGGACATATTTATTATTCTTTAAACAGGACACTAGTTTCACTGCAAGACCAGCAGACAGACTATTTCTATCATCTGGTAATGAGATAAACACAGATTAGGAGGTATGCCGTTTGCTTCTCACAAGCAAAATGGAGATGCTCACAGTGATCCAAAGACAACTGAGAGCTCTCTGCCCTGAGCAAGGAAGCTCACAGAAAACTGTTGGGGAGAGAGAGCTGTGGGTTTTGCCAGGAGGAGCCCAAATTTTGGAGTCCACATGTCGAGCCCTTGCGTTCACCCTTGCACCTTCTGTCTGTTCCTCTCTTTATGATGACAATGTCCTGTGTGCAGGACTCTTATAGACAACATCTGTGAATATGAAACCAGTGCTTATTTGTTACTATTTCATGTAATGTTTTTAGCAATTCTTATCAATTACGGTTCCTTTAGAAAAACCAAATGCTTTACTGTACCTGTTTCCTCTCTGAATAAGGAGATACATAATGATGTTTTGAGCTTCTGAGACTTTGCAGGAAACCATGGGAAAGTAACGTTAAAAACAAAACATTGCTTTCTAAAAAAGAAATGGGAAATAAGCTTTATATTTTTGAGAACTTGACTGAGGAGGGGCATATAATGGTCTAAGACCACAAAAAATAAGTATTGGATAATTTTTTTTCCCCCTAGATTGCAAACTGGTTCACCATGACACAACGGGACTGTAATTGCCCATTCTTCATTTATCAGACCAACATCTTCCTGCAATGGGCTGTAATGTCTGAGGATTTTAGAGATAATGTGGAGTATACTATGTGTGTTTGCAAAGATGACTACATGTACACTACTCCCCTCAGCTGATGAATGATATCTCAGCCCAGACAGACAGACACAGGTCTGATGCACTGGATTTTAATTAACCAGTGCTTATAAATAACCTTTCACATTATCAGATACAGAAAAACACAAGTGAGTAATGAGAGTACTGATTTTGATCAGTCTTTGTCTTTGTTCAGTCTTTCCAGTAAAGTAGACTGGAAAGGGACATATTCATTTTCCAAATTATCTGGCTTGTTTGATACAAGTCTGAACTCTTCATCCTCACTTCAAAAAAAAAATACTCAATAAAATAATATATTCTATTTAGTTGCAAGAGCAAGCATGAATGGAAAGTGAAGCAATAAACATAACTGACTGCAAATGTAGACTATCCCTTGGCAGAGAACTCTACGGCCACAGATAAGGATTCAGAATGAAAAACTTCAAATGAAAGATTTCTTAATTGGTTATCAATTTTTTTTATGACAACATTAGAACCTCTTGTGTATTTGAGCAAGTTCCTGACATCTTTACGAAGCATATGATACAAAATGAAAAATAAAATAGTGTCTGCACAACTCTGACAGATATGTCTTACTATTATTATTATTATTATTATTATTATTATTATTATTATTATTATTATTATTATTACCTGTCGTGGTTTAACCCCAGCCAGCAACTAAGCACCACGCAGCCGCTCGCTCACTCCCCACCAGTGGGATGGGGGAGAGAATCAGAAGGGTAAAAGGGAGAAAACTCGTGGGTTGAGATAAGAACAGTTTAATAACTAAAGTAAAATAAAAATAGAACAATAATAATAATAACAATAATAATAATAACAAGTAATAATAGTACAATAGTAATACAAAGCAAACGATACACTCTACAATTGCTCACCACCCTCTGACCGATGGCCAGCCCGTCCCCCAAGCAGCGATCGTTGCCCCCTCCCCCGGCTAACTCCCCCAGTTTATATATACTGAGCATGACGTCACATGGTATGGAATAGCACCTTGGCCAGTCTGGGTCTGTTTTATAGCAAAGCCAGCTTCCAGAAGGATTTGGACTATTTTCTTCCCTTTCTCAAAAACTTCTGCTGCTGTGTTGCCCCACACAATGATGTCATCAATGTACTGCAGGTGTTCCGGAGCCCCACCCTGTTCCAATGTAGTCTGGATCAGTCCATGGCAAATGGTGGGGCTGTGTTTCCACCCCTGGGGCAGTCGATTCCAGGTGTACTGGACCCCTCTCCAAGTGAAAGCAAACTGTGGCCTGCACTCTGCTGCCAAAGGGATTGAGAAAAATGCATTAGCGATGTCAGTGGTGGCATACCACTTGGCTGCCTTTGACTCCAATTCATATTGAAGTTCTAACATGTCTGGCACGGCAGCGCTCAGTGGTGGCGTGACTTCCTTCAGGCCCCGATAGTCTACTGTTAGTCTCCACTCTCCATTAGACTTTCGCACTGGCCATATGGGACTGTTAAACGGTGAGTGAGTCTTGCTGCTCACTCCTTGGCTCTCCGGTTGACGAATCAGCTTATGGATGGGAATCAGGGAGTCTCTGTTGGTGCGATATTGCCGCCGGTGCACTGTTGTGGTAGCAATTGGTACCTGTTGTTCTTTGACCCTCAGCAACCCCACAATAGAAGGGTCCTTCGAGAGACCGGGCAGGGTAGACAGCTGTTTAATTTCCTCTGTCTCCAATGCGGCTATGCCAAAAGCCCACCGGTACCCTTTTGGGTCCTTGAAATACCCTCTGCTGAGGTAGTCTATGCCAAGGATGGACAGAGCCTCTGGGCCAGTCACAATGGGGTGCTTCTGCCACTCATTCCCTGTTAGGCTCACTTCAGCCTCCAATACAGTCAGCTCTTGGGATCCCCCTGTCACTCCAGAAATACAGATGGGTTCTGCCCCTTTACAGCTTGATGGCATGAGGGTACACTGTGCACCGGTGTCTACTAAAGCCTTATACTCCTGTGGGGCTGATGTGCCAGGCCATCGAATCCACACAGTCCAGTACACCCGATTGTCCCTCTCCTCCACCTGGCTGGAGGCAGGGCCCCTCTAGTCCTGGTCACAGCACTCGTTACTCACTTCTTGACAGCTGTCCTGGCTGTGCCCCCCCCAGCTTCTTGTGCACCCGGCAGAGCATGGGCAGTTGAAAAGTCCTTTACCACTGTGAGCGCCACTTAGCAACTACTTAGCAAGAACAAAACGTCAGTGTATCCTCGACATTGTTCTCATCCTAAACCCAAAACACAGCCCCATACCAGCTACCAGGAAGAAAATTAACTCTATCCCAGCTGAAACCAGGACATTACCATACTCTAAATTTTAACTATGATTATTGCAGGACGGTAGTAAAGACTTCTTTGGAGTATCATTTAATTAACGATCTCCCTTCCATAATCTAACCTCAGAAAAGAGTGTCTAACAGTTTTCTCCTAAAAAGTACAGTCTGGTTACATAAAAACTTAGCAGAAGAATCATTATCATGGATACTATGTCTGAGGTCAATGATTAATTGATTGATTGATTGATAGCTAGATACAAGGCCATTTTTCTTCTCTTTTCTTTCTTTTCCAGCATAACTCAATAGCAAAAGGCTAAATGGGGGGAAAAAAAACCAAACATTAAAAAGATTTCCTTCAGACTCTTTTCATAGATCATATCTAAAGTATGAGCCCCTCAGATGTATTCCCTGATTCTCTGGCAAAGAACCTTGCATTATTCTTCAGCTAAAAGGTAGACTGTTAGGTATCTAAACAGTAGCTTCATGTTATCTGACATACTTCTCAGAAGTATAATCAGTTAATGACATGGCTGAACCTTCCCGTGTCCATACAGGAGAGGTGTTTTAGTCCAACAGAAAAGCTGGACCACTTTCCTGACTAAACAGAAAACTTATCTTCCTTTAACAATTCCGAAATACCCAGCTGTGATGCTGTTGACTATAACTAATTGCGTTTGGCACAGCTTTAATAAACCTTCGGAGAAGAGAATTGCATTTGCTATGTGCAAGTACATCATCAATGCAAATATTTACAGGTATCAGATGATGATAACTGAACATGAGAATACTTTTGGGGTTTCCTACAGTTTATTCTTAAGGTATTCAAAACAACTCTGCCATAGTAATATTAATTAATGTTCACTCAATGTGCAGAGATCAAAGTAGCTACTGTATACAAACATCCCAACAATAACAAAACAGCACTCACGGTTATTTACAACAAACTTTAAAAGCCTCACCTACAAAAACCCAAATGTTGCCTCTCAGAACTCTGGGCAGTCCTGCCTTCCCCACCTCCAAAGCCATATACTTCAATAAAGCCCACTTTGGTATGCGAAGTAAACCATATGGAGTTTAAATATGATCAGTCTACTTCAGTGGCAGATGTGGGAACAGACTACAAAGGCTCAGGAAGGAACTTCCTAATACCTGCATGATCCTTGCCTTTTTAACCCAGCCTCTACTGCCACAGCACAAGATAACCTGGGAACTCAAGCACTGGTAACACAGAATGGGCTGATACCTGCTATGAAAAAAAGCTCTATGCCAGTCACTGCCAGGGTTTTCCATCTCCAGACAAAGGTACTTTCCCCCATGCCTCAGACTACAGAGAAAAGGAGTATAAAATTGTTTATTTGGTATTACAAGAACAGAGGAAACATTTAGGTGGTAAGAGGGGAAGTAGCCTGCAGATACAGTCTGGAGTAAAAGGCATTGTTAATTTAACCCTCATAGCCACTTTGGAAAACCAAGCAACAGTGGGTTAAATATATAAATACATGACAGAAGAGTAAAGAATAAATGTACAACACATGGCTCTCTCTACATTAATGCCAGATTACCATTTGGTACATGTTGTGGTTTAACCCCAGTCAGCAACCCCTCCAAATGAAAGCAAACTGTGGCCTGCACTCTGCTGCCAAAGGGCTGAGAAAAACACGTTAGCAATATCAGTTGTGGCATACCACTTGGCTACCTTTGACTACAGTACGTATTGCAGTTCTAGCATGTCCAGCACGGCAGCACTCATCTGGATCTTTGGACAACTGCTCGTTGTTCAGGTCACCATAAATCACCTCCAGCATGGCTAATTCCCTCAGGTACTGGATACCTCTCTCCATGGTGGTCCACTTGCCTGGGTGATATAGAACATCTTCCTTGAAGGGATACCTTTCCTTCATACCTGACAGGAGTCGCCTCCAGAGGCTGAGGACTTGTGCCCCTTTTCCAATCACTTTGTCAATGCCCCCTTCCCTCAAAAGGGATCCCAGCTGCTTGGCTTCCCTACCCTCTAATTCCAGGCTACTGGCCCCGTTATCCCAGCATCAGAGCAGCCAGGTGACAATGTGCTCGCCTGGATGACGACTGAAATCTTTTCACATCTCTCACAGCTCACTCAAGGATAGGGATCGGGTGGTTTCTGTCTCGTTTACGAGTTCTGCCTCTTCTTCCTCCTCTCCTTGTGATGGCCCTGCTTTTTCATCATCCCTTTCTAAAGTGAGCTGACTTATGCTTCCAAGATTTCTTCTTGTGTATAGGGGCGACTGATACTGGCACAGGTTGGTTCTCTGGTTCAGCTGCAGTGCCTGTCGCCGGGGTTTGAGCAGATACGGTGCCTGTCGTGGGGGTTTGAGTAGCTACAGTGCCTGTCACAGGGGTTTGGAGTAACCGCAATGCCTGTCACTGAGGTTTGAGTAGCTGCAATGCTTGTTGCGGTGGTTGGAGTTTCCACAGTGTCTGTTGCTGGGGTTTGAGTAGCCACAGTGCCTGTCACAGGGGTTTGGAGTAACCGCAGTGCCTGTCGCTGGGGTTTCAGTAGCCATAGTTCCTGTTGCGGGTGTTGGAGTAGCTGCAGTGCCTGTGGCAGGGGTTTGAGTAGCCACAGTATTCTTAAATAGTTGTTTAACCCTGAGTAAGACCTGACACACATTCAGGAGACATAGCAATAGGAACATGCTGCTTTGAACATCCCAAGGATGTTCAAAGTTCTCAAAAGCTATTGTAATCAGCCTGGAGAAGAAGGGGAAGATGGAGGAAGGTGTCTCTCCCAAAGGTTGGCTCTCCGAGGAGAAAAAGTAAAAAGTGTAATTATTAATAATTTCCGATAGAAGGCTCCCGAAGTACAGAGGTGGCAGCAATGCTGAGTACAAATATGAGATTGATCTCATGACCAATAATTTTTTCATACCATAAGCCGGTGTTGTTACACAGTACAGCAAAGCGATGACCTTAATCCATTTCCCAGAGATGATAAACAGCACATAAATACTGATAAACAGCATATATAGCAAATGAGGTGTTACATAACACAACTCTGAGAACAAATAAAACAACTCTGAGAACAAGTATATCAACATTGTGACCAGCGGTTACTAAACTAACATAATGAATACTTATAACAAATTTGTCTTAACACACTCTGGACAGATCTGTCATTATCTCAACCCTTCGAGCCCCACGTTGGGTGCCAAAAATGACTGTCGTGGTTTAACCCCAGCTGGCAACTAAGCACCATGTAGCCGCTCGCTCACCCTCCCCCCTCCCCAGTGGGACAGGGGAGAGAACTGAAAAAAAAGTAAAACCCATGGGTTGAGATAAAGACAGTTTAATAGGACAGAAGAGGAAGAAATAATAATAATAATAATAATAATAATAATAGAATATACAAAACAAGTGATGCACAATGCAATTGCTCACCACCTGCTGACCAATGCCCAGCCTGTCCCTGAGCAGCAGTCACTGCCCCCCGGCCAACTCCCCCCAGTTTATATACTGAGCATGACGTCATATGGTATGGAATAGCCCTTTGGCCAGTTTGGGTCAGCCCCCCTGGCTGTGCCCCCTCCCAGCTTCTTGTGCACCTGGCAGAGCATGGGAAGCTGAAAAGTCCTTGACTAGTGTAAGCATTACTTAGCAACAACTAAAACATCAGTGTGTTATCAACATTATTCTCATACTAAATCCAAAACACATCACTATGCCAGCTACTAAGAAGAAAATTAACTGTATCCCAGCCAAAACCAGGACAGTGCATTACCATCTGGTATGATCACCATGCGATGCAAATTTACCCCCGAGCAGGTGTGGACACAATCACATTTCTGTCAAGTTTGCCAGAGCACAGGATACTGCATTCATACCGACTTCACGCCAGCTGAAGGAGGACAAACAATACCTGGTGTGGCATTGTCAGAGTCATAAGGAGACAAACAATATCTGACATAGCAGAAAACCTACTAGCACAAGGTTAACTTATTAAAATTTGGGCTGACGAGTTATGTTTACGCAAGATGTTTGCATCGTGTGGTTATGCATTTTTGATCTGCTGGCGAGTGCCCTAAAGACATACCATTGAATCAACATTCTAAATCAATCCAGTAAATCAGTGTCTGTAGAAGAATAAATAACACAGAATAAATAACACCTCTCTGTCCCAGTCAGACACCTATGAGCTTTCAGTCTTCTCTCTAATTCTGCAGGGAATCTCACATTTTTTGTGTTCATGTCAGCAGTTAAAATGTATCTACAACAGAAAGAAGGGCAGACAAATGCAAAACTTCCATATTAAATACAATTTCACACAAGCGTAGGAGAAAACAAATCAGAAAAAACAAGTTAGGATTACAGACATAGCTGCAGATTTCTAACACTCAGTTTGCTTTTTTGACTGTGACGTGCTCATGGAACCATTTATTACAAATCTAAGGTCTTATAACCAAGAGATAATAGTCGGCTCAGAGCCCACCACTTTACAAGCAAAGGTAGGTCTGCTTTCCCTGCCCCCTGATATTTCATCAGTTTTTCTTCAACACTGAGTTGCATATACTGTTTTATTGCCTAGTTTCTTGGTCTTATAAAGTATTTCTGCAGGTGAATACTACCCTGAATAACACAGCAGCACATGCAACCTATCATCTCTTCAGAATTATGTATGAACAAATGAACAGCAGAGGCACTACAACAGATCCATGTGCATCTCCACTAGTAAATTCTCTCCATTTACATCTACCCTCAATTTTCTGCTTTCTTATCTGTGCAAGAAGCTTCACTTCTCCCATAGCAGCTTGCCTTCCTTAAGAGCCTTTCTGAAATCTAAGCAGCCTAAAAATCAACTTGATCTCCATCATCTATGTGCCTCCAGGTTTATGATGCATTATTTCCCCTTGAAAAACTCATGTTATCTCTTTCCCATTACCTCGTATTTATGCATGTGTCCACTATGTCTACTCCTTGGTACACCCGCATATTACAGACAGCAGGCACACTACTCTGTAGTTCCCGAATCTCCCCTGGAATCCCAGCAAAGCTGCCACGCGTTTACCATTTTCAGCCCTTCACTACCAAAGCATTTTAAAGAAACTGTCACAGCACATTTAGCAGTTATTTCATTTCTGAGTGAATCTGAATCTGGCAATTTGTTCTTGTTCATTTTTGGCAACTCTTCTCTATCTCCTGCCAACATTTAAAATTGAGACTGACCCTCTAATGAGTCTCCCATAAAAAAAAGAACTCCAGGGCAGAAACCTCCATCAATTTCTTCCACCGTGAACAGAAAAGCAAAATATGAATTTAGTCTTTCTACTATGGCCTTACCTTCCCTGAATGTTCTTTTTATTCCCCAATAATGTGTTGGCCCTACAGACTCTCTGGCAACTTCCTTCTCCTCAACTTATTCCTCAAATTCTTTTTTAACCTGCCTTCTTGCGGACATTTAATTTTGCCAGAGTTTGTCCTTTCTGTTTTCCTCTTTCACACACAACTTGTACTTTTTGAACTATAGCTACTACCCTTGAAACTGCATTTTTCAACAGACATTGATTACACAATGACTTAGTATTAATAATACCAAAATAAAGGATGGAGGCCAACAATTTCTTGTGAAAATATTTACCTCCATCACCTGTAAATTAATGGAAAGACTTGAGGAGAAAGGTTTCCTTCTGAGCATTAACATCTGCATGAATTGCTTCCCCCAGTCCACAGGATCACCAGAAGTCTGGTGAATTTTTCTTTCCACAGATTCTTCAATACACATGGCTAATTTAAATCACTTGCACTACAAGGAAAATATTTTATCCTAAAATTTTCTCTCTCCTCTACATTTCCTTTCCTGAAAAGGATCATTACAAGTAGAAAAAAAGACTAGGCTAAAAATTTCTTCCCTTTTTTAAGGGAAGGTTTCCAAAGAATATTTCTTTCAGTATATCACATCATATGGATCCTGAAAAAAAGTAAGCTATTATATAACCAGACAATGTTAATCTAGAAAAGGTAGCATGTTTGTTGGAGGAAGACATGAGAATTCAAAATGGCAAACTAGAGGAATGACCTGAAAAAACAGTGTTATCTTCAGTAAGAACATGTGCAAGATGCTACAGTTAGGCAGAAATAATCATCTATAAAATGATCAGTGAGAACAATGTCTTAGAACACGTGTCCTCAGATGAGGATCTGGTGAATCAGTGCCTGAACATGAAAAAGAGACACAGTGCCGCAAAAAAGACAAGCATCACATCAGCAAGTATGAAGAGGATCCCATTCCATTTTATTTAACATCATTAAAACCTCAAGTGGAATAGAGTCTTAACTTGGACAAAACAAAATAGTTGTGAAGTAATGGAAGACAACACAAAGAAAAGCAACAAAAATAAGTGGTGCACAGAAAACAGTACCTCTGAGGTCAAAGAATTGAGCTTAAAGAAATAGCAGGCTATGATAGGTAAGAAGAAACATAACAAAACATGCTGTAAGAGGAAAAACAATTATTTTTGCTGTCCAAGACAGGTGCAGGATGAGCAGTTATGCTGTTAAACTGCAACAAGAAAGGTGTAAAATGGATAACATGAAAAGACAATTTTCTCATCGCAAGAGAAGTTTCACCAGCATTCTTCTGGAGAAACTGGCTGCTCATGGCTTGGACAGGTATACTCTTCACTGGGTAAAAAACTGGCTGGATGGCTGGGCCCAAAGAGTGGTGGTGAATGGAGTTAAATCCAGTTGGCAGCCGGTCACAAGTGGTATTCCCCAGGGCTCAGTATTGGGGCCAGTACTGTTTAATATCTTTATCAAGGATCTGGATGAGGGGATCGAGTGCACCCTCAGTAAGTTTGCAGATGACACCAAGTTGGGTAGGAATGTTTATCTGCTGGAGGGTAGGAAGGCCCTACAGAGGGATCTGGACAGGCTGGATCGATGGGCCGAGGCCAACTGTATGAGGTTCAACAAGGCTAAGTGCCAGGTCCTGTACTTGGGTCACAGCAACCTCATGCAATGCTACAGGCTTGGGGAAGAGTGGCTGGAAAGCTGCCTGGCGGAAAAGGACCTGGGGGTGTTGGTTGACAGCCAGCTGAATATGAGCCGGCAGCATGCCCAGGTGGCCAAGAAGGCCAATAGCATCCTGGCTTGTATCAGGAATAGTGTGGCCAGCAAGACTAGGGAGGTGATAGTGCCCCTGTACTCAGCACTGGTGAGGCTGGACCTCGAGTACTGTGTTCAGTTTTGGGCCCCTCACTACAAGAAGGACATTGAGGTGCTGGAGCACATCCAAAGAAGGGCAAAAAAGTTGGTGAAGGGTCTAGAGAACAAGTCTTATGAGGAGCAGCTGAAGGAACTGGGGTTGATTAGCCTGGAGAAGAGGAGGCTGAGGGGAGACCTTATCACTCTCTACAACTACCTGAAAGGAGGTTGTAGCGAGGTGGGGGTCGGTCTCTTTTCCCAAGCAACAAGTGATAGGACAAGAGGAAACAGCCTCAAATTGTGCCAGGGGAGGTTTAGATTGGATATTTATTAGGAAAAATTTTTTCACCGAAAGGGTTGTCAGGCATTGGAATAGGCTGCCCAGGGAAGTGGTTGAGTCCCCATCCCTGGAGGTATTTAAAAGACAGGTAGATGTGGCACTTAGGGACATGGTTTAGTGGTGGACTTGCTAGTGTTAGGTTTATGGTTGGACTCGATGATCTTAAACCTAAATGATTCTGTGATGTAGGGGAGACTGCTGAGTCCCTTAAGAACAAGTCACATATGACTATATAGATGATCCTAACTTGAGGCAGATGAATGAATTAGATGACTTTATAATGTCTCTTCCAGTCCTGTCTTTTTATGATCTTTTCCTTGGGACCTGAAGCAGAATCTCTTCTTTCCAGTGATTTAACAAAAAAAAAAAGGGTTACAGGGCTGCTTTGGAAATAAGAGGTTAAAAGCAGCCTGCTCATACATGAGCTATTCATACAGACCCTCTCCTTGGCCAACTCCAAGAAACCTGTGGAAAGAAATGAAGGCTAGGAACAGCCAAAGGCTGGACAAATTGTGCTGAAAGTGTGGACTTCTGTTCTCTGACCTTCTCCATTCTTCAAACGTGGCTTGGAAGCAGATGTATACTGTGCACAGTACAGTGCATACATGCATGTGCGACAGTCCTGATGCGCCCTGAAAGCAACAGATTGCACATCTACTGTGCACATGCAATGTGCAACAGAAAAATGAGGTAAATTCTGCTGATATGGACTGGTCGAGCGCCAATGAATTAGAACATTCCTAAGGCTTTGGTTTAGACTGGACTTTCACTCTTTCACATTAACATGTCCCATTTTTGCACTGAGCAAACTCAAGAAAGGCTGGATATTTCTGTATTCCAAATTTGGCTGCAATGAAAGGCAAGCTCTAATTCAAGCTGTCAGGGCTGTCATGGAATGTGGTCTGGGTCACTTTATATATAAAGATTGGTTGTAGGTAATTACACTGATTTTATGCAGTCATGATCATGACGACTGACTCAATAAACATGTATGTGCAGCACAAACCTCATGCACATTTCTGCAAACTCACTACCTCTGCTAAATTATCTAGCATCTCAGCAGAGCAATCAGCTGGGCAGTCTGTGGAAAATCTTGCACGCCAGCTGTCATGTACTATGTCTATTAGTAGCTTAAAGTAAACATAAAACAGAGGGAAACATGAGATCTTTGTTAACTCTTGAAAGGTAAACCATACCAGAGCAACACTGTCCTGAAAAAAATCAATACAGAGAGAGAAAGAGAGAGGAGACTGTTAACCTAACACTAGCAAGTCCACCACTAAACCATGTCCCTAAGCGCCACGTCTACACATCTTTTAAATACCTCCAGGGATGGAGACTCAACCACTTCCCTGGGCAGCCTGTTCCAATGCCTGACTACCCTTTCACTGAAGAAGTTTTTCCTAATATCCAGTCTAAACTTCCCCTGGTGCAACTTGAGGCTGTTTACTCTTGTCTTATCACTTGCTACTTGAGAGAAGAGACCGACCCCCACCTTGCTACAACCTCCTTTCAGGTAGCTGTAGAGAGAGATAAGGTCTCCCCTCAGCCTCCTTTTCTCCAGACTAAACAACCCCAGCTCCCTCAGCTGCTCCTCATAAGACTTGTGCTCCAGACCCTTCACCAGCTTCATTGCCCTTCTTTGGACATGCTCCAGCACCTCAATGTCCTTCTCGTAGTGAGGGGCCAATGCAATGTCAGGCATTAGCAAGCATGAAGGCCACTTAGTGAACTCTAATGCTAATTCAAAACCAAGACATTTACACTGAAAAGATGTTAGATACCATGTATAAAACATGAATCTAACAATACCTACCTTCACAGTCTTTAAGATAATAAGACAGTATTAATAAGACAAAGTAATTTGAAATGGGGCATTGATACCAATGACAAAGGAGGCTGTATAGCTGCTTCAGCAAAATTGCTTTGTTAATCCTTTCTGAGCACCAGAAACTGTATAAAGGTGAAAATGAAAAGATCTGAAAATCAGCTTAAAGTAAGGTTTCCTTGTGTGTTTGGGTTCATTTATTACTTATAGTCCTCTCAGCTGGTTGCAACACAATATGATGCTTTCTCCAGAACAGTTTGTTTTTCTTTTTATAGTATTTCATTTTCATGGTTTATCATTTAGTTTCCATGCTTTCACCATGGACCCTCAACCCTCAAAGAAAACCCCAAGCCACAACATCTAAACCAATATAAAAAAGAAATGCTTCAAGGAACAAATATCGCTACAGCACTCTGCTCATGCAGCTATGTCTAAAAATTCTGGATTCTCTTTTGAAGAGCTCACATCTAACTTGACTACAGAGCTCCAAGCTGAAAAAGATAGTATGATTATGAGGACCAGAAGACAAGGAAAACCACAGAAATTAATCTTTACCAAAAAACTGTTATTTTTTTAAATTGTATTGTATTTTATTACATATACTGAATCAGAAACTGGATTCTATTAATTGTGTCAACAGCACAACAGTCTCTAAATATCTTCTACTGTGATTTATTTGTGCTCAGTCATGGAAAAGGTAATTGCTCAATTGCTACATGTATTCCCTGAGTTCAGAATTTCAGATGTATTCCTGATCCACTCACATAGATTGGGCACATTTGCAGTCATTTGCTTGACTTCTGCAGCAAATTTATATTTTTAATTTTTTTTTCTTTGTGGATTTTGTTTTCTTTGGAATTACCTTCCACAAAATTATCTTCTAGGAAAATATTTCTTGGAAAATTGATTATTCTATTCTCTGATTAACTGGTGTTGAAATGCTTATCCGTGGCTGATGTCTGACCTCCTAAAGTCTCAACACAGGGAGAAACAAAGGAAATTTAAAAAAATAAGATCAGTAGTAAAACATTTTCCAAAATGCATTAACTACTTCCTAACAACATAACATAACATGAAAATGACTGAAACTATTTGCTTTACTTAGAAGACAGTTGAAAATAAAATAATAGAACTGCTCTTTACACAGCTTTATGAGTACCTGACCTTACCTCCCCAGCAGTGTAAGAAGACAAGTAATAACAACATTAGTCTTTAATCTTGACTTTACAAAAGCCCTACATTCAGCTTAATTCCAGTTTCATAGAATCATAGAATGCTTTGGGATGGAAGGGACCTTTAAAGGTCATCGAGTCCAACCCCCCTGCAATAAGCAGGGACTTCTTCCACTAAATCAGGTTGCTCAGAGCCCCGTCCAACCTGACCTCGAATGTTTCCAGGGATGGGGCATCCACAACTTCTCTGGGCAACCTGTTCCAGTGCCTCACCACCCATGAGGGCTTAAAGAATTTCTTCCTTATATCTAGTCTGAATCTACCCTCTTGTAGTTTAAAACCATTACCCCTTGTCCTATCGCTATTGGCCCTGCTAAAAAGTCTGTCCCCATCTTTCTTATAAGCCCCCTTTAAGTACTGAAAGGCCGCAATAAGGTCTCTCCGGAGCCTTCTCTTCTCCAGGCTGAACAACCCCAGCTCTCTCAGCCTTTCCTCATAGGAGAGGTGCTCCAGCCCTCTGATCATCTTTGTGGCCCTCCTCTGGACTCGCTCCAACAGGTCCATGTCCTTCCTGTGCTGAGGGTTCCAGAGCTGGACGCAGTACTCCAAGTGGGGTCTCACCAGAGCGGAGTAGAGGGGCAGAACCACCTCTCTCCCTCGACCTGCTGGCCACGCTTCTTTTGATGCAGCCCAGGATACGGTTGGCTTTCTGGGCTGCGAGAGCACATTGCCGGCTCATGTCCAGCTTTTCATCCACCAGTACCCCCAAGTCCTTCTCCTCAGGGCTGCTCTCAATCCCTTCATCCCCCAGCCTGCATTGATACTGAGGATTGCCCTGACCCAGGTGCAGGACCTTGCACTTGTCCTTGTTGAACCTCATGAGGTTCACGCAGGCCCACCTCTCCAGCCTGTCCAGGTCCCTCTGGATGGCATCCCATCCCTCAGGCGTGTCAACCACACCACTCAGCTTGGTGTCATCTGAAATTTGATGAGGGTGTGCTCAATCCCACTGTCTATGTCATTGATGAAGATATTGAACAGCACTGGCCCCAGTATGGACCCCTGAGGGACACCACTCGTCACTGTTCTCCAGCTGGACATCGAGCCATCGACCACTACCCTCTGGATGCGACCATCCAGCCAATTCCTTATCCACCGAACAGTCCACCCATCAAATCCCTAGCCTTCCAATTTAGCGAGAAGGATGTTGTGGGGGACCGTGTCAAAGGCCTTACAGAAGTCCAGATAGATGACATCCACAGCTCTTCCCTCGTCCACTGATGCAGTCACTCCATCATAGAAGGCCACTGGGTTGGTCAGGCAGGACTTGCCCTTGGTGAAGCCATGTTCCCTGTCCTCCATGTGCCTCAGCATAGCTTCTAGGAGGATCTGTGCCATGATCTTCCCAGGCACAGAGGCGAGGCTGACAGGTCGGTAGTTCCCAGGGTCCTCCTTTCTACCCTTTGTAAAAATGGGTGCAATGTTTCCCTTTTTCCAGTCCCCAGGGACTTCACCTGGCTGCCATGACTTTTCAAATATCACGGAGAGTGGCTTGGCAACTACATCAGCCAATTCCCTCAGGACTCGGGGATGCATCTCATTGGGTCCCATAGACTTATCTAATGTTCAGATTCCTCAGGTGGTCTCGAATCTGATCTTCTCTTACAGTGGGAGGGACTTTGCTCCCCCAGTCCCTGCCTTGAGGTCCATCCACTTGAGAGGTGTGGGAAGAGAGAATGCCAGTGAAGACTGAGGCAAAAAAGTCATTGAGTACCTCAGCCTTCTCCGTGTCTGTTGTTACCAGTTTGCCAGTCGTGTTCATCAGTGGGGGGTACACTTTCTTTGACCTTCCTTTTCTGGCTGACATACATACCTATAGAAGCCCTTCTTATTATTCCTTGCGTCCCTTGCCAAGTTCAGCTCCAGCCGCGCCTTGGCCTTCCTGACCCCATCCCTACACAACCGGGCAGCGTCCCTATACTCTTCCCAGGATACCTGTCCCTGCCTCCACTGCCTGTGCATTTCCTTCTTGCCCAGGTCTTGACTCAGCCATGCTGGTCTCTTGCCTTCCTTTCCTGATTTCTTACACATGGGGATCAAGAGCTCTTGTGACCTATGGAAAGCATCCTTCAAGATCTGCCAGCTCTGTTCTGCTCCCTTGTCCCTGAGGGCAGTTTCCCAGGGGGTCCCGTTGACTAACTCCTTGAACAGCTGGAAGTTTGCTTTCCTAAAATTCAGGGTCCTGACTTTACTCTTTGCCTGTCCCATATCCCTCAGGACTGCGAACTCCACCAGTGCATGATCACTGCAGCCCAGGCTGCCTCCAATCTTGATGTCACCAATTAGCTCACTTGCATTGGTGACCAAGAGGTCCAGTGTAGGAATAAATGAGATTGTGTTTTACTTTGACGAGATGCAGCTGTGCCCTTGAGGCTTGTTACAGGTTCACAGGAATGCAGCTGTGGCCTTGAGGCTTGTTACAAACAAGTTTGTGAAACTTAGAGGCAGAAAAATAAGGATGAGATTGGATACATCCCTGAAAGAGGAATTCGCGTGCACCAGCTTGAAGAACCAATAAGTAACGCTGAAGAGACGCATGGATGCAAGACAGTAGCCAATGAAATGGGTTTTGCTTGCTCGTGAACACTAAATCATATTATAAAAGGAATAGATTGTAAAAATAAAGGGTCTTCACTTGTCTTCGCCTGAACTCATATGCAGAGTCCGTGTCTCATTCCCTTCAGTCCAGTAACGCATCCCCTCTGGTAGGGCTGTCTATTACCTGGCCTAAGATGTTATCCTCAATGCACTCCAGGAGTCTCCTGGATTGCCTACAGCTTGCCATGCTACTTTTCCAGCAGATGTCAGGGTGGTTGAAGTCCCCCAGCAGGATGAGAGCCTGCGAGCACAATGCCTTCTGTAGCTGGAGTAAGAAGGCTTCGTCAATAGGCTCCCCTTGATTGGATGGCCTGTAGTAAACACCATCCACAAGGTTCCCTTTGTTGCCTCGGTCTCTAATTCTTACCCATAAGCTTTCAACCTGCTCGTGGTTATTCTTCAGAGACAGCTCTTCACAATCTATCCATTTCTTGACAAAGAGGGCAACACCTCCGCCCCTCCTTCCTTGCCTGTCCCTTCTGAACAGATAAAGTGGGCAATTTCCTAAGTACTGATTAAACCCACCCCATGACCCAGACAGAGAAAACTTGTGAAGAAAGCAACGATGTGATTAAAGTTGTAGTGGCTGCAACTAGCATATACAATGAAAAAAATCGAGGAATGGTCCCATGAAAGTGTGTCTGAGAAAAAACCCTCTCATTAGCAACTGCCCTAACAGAGCAGACTGATGGTCTCTCTATACCCTGCATTTAACAACGGGTGGAAATGGAGAATATTCAAGAAAATGACAGAGATTAATTAGGAGTATATTTTTGTAGCATGTTTTATTCAGAAGAATAAATTGGAAAATTGATTTTGGTGTCACCAATGCTTTCTAATAAACCACTCTGTGCACAGTATATATTTAGGCCTTGATGAGTTACAGCTCTATAAGGTTTCTGTGACCAAACACCCTAAAAACAACAGGGCTCCTTGCAGGTGTGAGCTTGTGCAGCCAGAACCCACTGTAAAACTGGGACCGAGCAGATATTTTCATTAAGGTATCTGTAATGGTGCCTAGGAATGTTTCCCTAAAGAAGCCAAACTTTTTAATTAACATATATAATATTTTCTTCCAGATGAGGTCAGCTAGAGAGGGTTTTTTTTCAGTTATTCCTAATAACATATGTCTCATCAGGATGCACACACTCTCAGCATCTCATCTGCTTACTTCTGTCTCAGTGTCAACTTACTTCAGCGGAGCAACCCAGTCGCTCTGCCACCAGGTACTGGCAGCATGCACACTTGTCAGGACACAGCACTGCCAGCCCATGTTGTTTTACTTGATATTGCTCCAACGCACCTGCAACTTCTGAATTGTGGAGTCTCAACAATATATTTCCGAGTTCCTTCAGAGTGATGCCTAAACTACCAACAAACCTTCACTGATGACTTGTGTCATTCGCTTCTTGCCCTTTCCTGAAGGATCCTAAGAAAAAAAATACCCCCAACCCTCTCAAAAGCAGAGCCCAGAAAGGCGAAGGAAGAACACATCGGAGGTGGGAAGACCCCGAGGTGAGCTTTGAACTCTCTCTTCCCCAAGCACCTCGTTGAGGAGATGAGCGGCCCCCGCCTGCCCCACCGACCGCCCCCGGGAGAGGCCGCAGGTGCCGCTGCTGCCGCGGCCGGTGGGTGCAGGCCTGGCTAGGGGGCAGCCAGGCTCCCCCTCTGGCCCCTCCTCACGCTCCCTGTCCCGCACGAAGCCGCCATGCGACCCCCCGGCGGGCGGCGCTCCCGCCGTTCCGCCCGCCTCGGCCTCCTCCCGCCCGGCCCCGCCCGGCGGCTCCGGGAGCCCCGCCGCCGGCCGGGTCGCTCCCTGGTTCCCCGCGTAGCGTTGCCGCCCCGTGGGGAAGGAGTGAGCGGGAGCCCTCTCGCCCCGCCGCTTCTCCAGCGGACGTGGGGCGGCTCTAGCCGACTCCACAGCCCCATCCCCTGCAGACCCCGCCGTTACCTCCGCTCCGTGCCCCATCCCCCGCGGTGGTTTCCCGGCCCGAGGAGAACTGGTAGTCCAGCGCGCCCGGCCGCCGCACGAGCAATGAATAGAAACGCGCCCAGCGGTCCCCGTCCTCCCCCCCCAACTTCATCAGCGCCGCCTCCGCCTCACCTCCACCGGGCAGTGGCAGCTCCTACGCGCTGGGGCTCCGCTGCAGCCGCCTCCGGCCCGCGCCCCGTCGGACTCGCCCTCCCCCGCTCCTGCCGCGACCATGCACCGAGGGAGGAGGAATGGGATCCCGGTGAGCGCCGACCCGGCCGCCCTCAGCCGTAGGGAGGAAGGGAGCCGCGGTGCGGCGAGGGGCGGGGAGGGACGGGACGCGACGGCCCTGGCCCTGCCCAGGACCGGCCCCCTCACACTGACGTCCCCCGCCCCGACAGCGCCGGCCACAACGGGGTGCTCGCGTCCAGGGGGGTCGCACGGAGCGGGGCCGGGCGGGAAATGAGCGAGGGGAGGGAGGCTCCGTCCTGCCCTGTCTGGGCTCCGCGGGCAGCCGCCGAGGCTGGGCGGGTACCCGGCACCACTGCCGCAGCGGCCCGGTGGTGCTCCGCCGAGTGCCCCGCGCTCGGGCATGCCGGTCCGTATCGCAGCTGTCCCAGCGTGCTGGCCAAAGAAGAGAGTCACGGGAAATAGTCTAAATAAACGCTGAGCCATCATTCTGTCGGTTTAAATAACCAACATTCATTTATCTGCCTCCTCCAACGGACCTGGCTAAGAACTGGCACTGGCCTGCAAGACTGGCAGTGTCAGGCCCGTATTAACTATTTCACTTCTCATCATTGTAATAGAAATAACTAATTAATCTGCCCCGTTTGACCTAGTCTTGGAGGACGTATTGAATAGAAAGTGGGAATGCTAAACACCAACTCCCCCCATTTCCAAACATTTCACTTTGTCTAGACCTTCTGAAAAAATGCAGTTAATTATTATACAACTTACATTGCAAGAAAATGTCTCAAAAATTGTCTGCAAAGCTTCAATTTTTAAACCTTTTCCCCTCAGAACTAATAATTTCCCATCAGTTTCCCTTTAAAATCCCAGTTAACACGTTTCCTGTTTCAAAGCAGCACTCTGATGACCCAGGCTTTTCAAGAATTTTGTAATTTTTAAAGTGTCTTAAGATGTCTAATTCTAAGCACATATGTGTTTACTAGCAGCGATACTCATTTAAAGCATCTGCAGAGAAAATTATGGTTTAGGCTTGGACGTGTCTCCACATGCCCATGCTATTCCCTGCTGTTGTGCCCTCATGTTGTGCCCTCAACTGATAGTGGATGACAGGTGTCTAACTTCATACAACTTTTCTCAACGTCAGTTTCACTTGCTAGCCTGGAACTGGCTGTTGCAATAGATAAACCAGCCACTAAATGGGTCAATAAAATAAATCACTCTGGGTATTTCAGAGACATAAATGAACTGCTACACCAATGTAAAATTTGATTTGCCACAGCTAAAGCTGTCTTCCTCCTGGGAAAAAGTAAGGAGTTCTCTCTTCACAGCTATCAGAGTGCTATCTTTCACAAACACTGCATTTACTTGAAGCTATGGTTTTGAGTTTAATTACTCTTTCACTCTGACGATACAGAGGGATCTATGCAGGCTGGCCCTGCTGACAGCTTGGGATGCCAAAGTCTTCAACAGGTCTGTGCAAAGGCCCCCTCCATCTGACTGGGTCCAGTTGCTGGATCCATGCCTTTTTAATTAGTGTCTGCTGCTCAGAAAACCAAAAGCCAGTTAATGTTTTCCTAAGTATGTAGGTTTAGGAGGAAGAAACAAGCACAAATAAACAAGAATAATGTTCCTGTGACAGAAACATTAAAAACATATACAGGTATCTACATTTACTGAAAACAGAGTATATGCTTTCATGCCTATGTTTATTGTCCAAACTTGTATCCTTACGTTACTTTTCCCCTTTCTTTCCTGACAAGTCATCGACCAAAGCATTCTAAAAAAGTTTTATTAGAGATATTTTTGTTTGTTCCTATTAAAGACACTGAAGATTCATTTTCTACAAAATAAGAGTGTCTTTGTAAAGCTGAACTCTCTGTGACCTCCAAGAGCAGCTACTTTAACATACAACAGGAAACAACTCAATAGGCCTGTCCAAAAATAAACATCTGTTTAAAGAATATTTTAACCCTAGAGACTTCACACAAATAGAGTTGTCACAATGTTATTTGATATTACAAAATTAATGTAATAGACGTATTAATTTCCAAAAAGACCTTTTGCATTCCAGTTTTTGAGTACGCTTTGAGCTAGTCTCCGTAATAGATGGCTCTACTACTTTTGGATCAGAGTGTTTTTCCTAAACAGATAAATGCCCCATGCCGTTTCACAAGGGTGAGTTAGAACCATGACAGTCCATCAATAACATGAAAAAAAAGAAAAAAGGACATTTGAAGAATCTAAGTCAGGGAAACCCAGCTGTTACACCTTGTTTTACCATAGCTTATAGGAATCTTGGTCATGGATCAGACTGACACTGTGCTATGAACACAGAGTAAAATGAGGGTGTCCTGGCCAGAAACATCTTACACTCCAAACAAATCAGACAAAAACCCCAATGCCTAGATACAGGCAAGCATAAGGATGCTGAGAACTAAATAACAATAACAACTACTGATCAGCATTTTTGACAAAAGTATCAGTGAAAAAAAAAAAAAGGCCCTGAATCTATCATCATGTAAATCTATCATCACGGATTGTTTGTAATATAATGGACATTTTGGTAGCAAATGAGAGATGAGAAGAGGCTGTGGTTAAGCTGAAAAGGACATTCAAAATTAGCATCTTATGTTGAAGATAATAAAAAAAAAAGAGTGCTGCAGCATCCTGAGTGGATAATATCAGTATCACATTGAATCTATCAAGTTCAGAGAAAAGGAATTTTATAGTTCAGACCCAAAATAAAGTTTGTGTGAGAGTTTTAGCCATGGATAGACAGAAAACATCCTATCTCAAAGATATTAAGTACAGAATCAATGTACAATATCTAGACTATCTGCATGTGCAGACCTAGGGAGAGATCAGTGCTGAATGGCAGAAAGCACAGAGATGTTGTCTGCAGTGAGAAAGGTAATGGGAAGAAGGTTTGGAAAGAAAGGCTGGGAGCTGTGTTTAACTGTACTGAATTTGAATTGATGGCTTACCTCCAAAATGTCTGGAGAGATAACTTGAGATTTTGGTCTCTACAGGAGAAAGAAGTCTAGGGTGACTCTGTACACCCTCAGATTAGTAAAGTTAGTTTCATAGTGTGGAGATTATTTTGATACTAGGAACAAGCAAAGGGGACAAAAGACAGAGCTGCTTAGAGCTTCCATGGGAAAAGGATGAAGAGAACACTCTTCTAGACATGCAGAGCAATGCAAGGCAGCAGCATGCATTCATCAAAATAAAAACAAATTGAAGAAATAAGGTCAGTTAAAACGGAGTGTGTCATAGATTGAGACCTTTAAAAAGAAGGCAACATGAGAAGAGACAAAGGCCTTTGGTGGGTGTCAAGACCCTGGTTGAGTATTCTGAGGTCTCACATTCCAGCTCTGAACCAAGCTTGGTGTTTTGGGTACAGTAACCATTAAACTAATTTGGGACTCAGCCAATATGGCACAAGCAGGAATCCACCACTGTATTTTAAGAAGGCTGTAATTGAATGCAGATACTCAGGCTCACTGAAGTGATCTAGATTTATCACTGTGTTTAATCTGTATTTTTGAAACACATATTATTGTAAGTAGTATGAAAAAAAGCTGTCTAGCCAAATAAATGTTGCCTGACACAACAGCAGTATCAGCTGTTTTATCTCCTTTCCCATAATTTGGGGCTCTAAAACAGAGAATATTTTTAAGTGCACTTTGAGGCGGTAATTCATGGGAATTTAAATTAGTAGTATCCTTTCTACTGAACAAACCGAGACATCCATTAGGTATAAATAATTAAAGAGGCTGAGTTTTAAATATGACATTCATCTATTGAAATTCCCACTTTAATACCTAGCTATGCTAATTATTTCTCTTCTAATATCTTAAAATCTCTCTTCATGTCCTAAGGAGTGCTAAGAGAAAACATATACAGTAAAATGATTTAATGATCTTGAGCAGGATACTATGCATATAATATTTGAAATTACCCTATCAACTCATATATACATTTGAAAAAAGCAACTCCGATACTTTCTCCAACTACTAGCTTATTTATCACAAATTAGGCATTTTCTAGGACTTTGTCCAAAATATCCTACAGTTCTACTGGCTGTGTTACAAATTATAAAAGGAAATAGTCTAGTGCTATTTCTAGGAATTATATATCTTAAAATTATTTAATATTTTTCATTCATTAGTGCTAACATCATTAGAGATAGGAAAATCTCTAAGATTATAACATTGTCGAGTTTTTCAAAGTAGTTTAAAACTTGAAGAAATTGCTTAAAAATTGGGAAGATTCACCCAAACCATCCAAAGAAATTCAGTAAAACAGGCTTCTTACCCCATAACCTCAGCTCTAGAATAATTGTTTGAAACATTTTTCAGAATTAAAATGGGCATCTCAATGAGTAATCCTGCCTAGGGAAGAACTCAACCATGATTATACTAAGCCTTTCTAAGCTCCATGTGGAGTGTCAGTGAGATCCAGAGCAGCACAAAGCAGAGCAGCTACAGAGACCGACTACTCCCACTGGCAGTTTGTGCTGCTTTTGAGCTAACTTCCAGCCCCACATTCAAGGATGGGAAGTGGATTCCTAGCATATTTTATGCTTATCTGGATGCTCAGGATTGTACACACTGACCATGGCATTGCCAGGATGGAAAAGGAGGAAAAAAATGATGATGCAGATTGCTTTTTGTTGGATTCCCCATCTTTGTTTTGTTTCTGCTGTAGACTATCTCATTTCCACATCTTGCACTCTAATAAAACTGTTTTTACAGAAGATATAATGATGCCTTCCAGCCCAGAAGTCTGACCTAGTAGTCTTTCCTGATCTTCTTTACTTGTCAGCCATCTGTAATACAGTACCTTATGATATTTTTGAAATCTTTTCCCTTTCTTGTCTCATGTGGTTCTAGTTTCACTCTATTTTCTTTTCCTGCTCTAATCACAACTGTATTGGAACCCTCCCTACTTCTGAATATGGATAATATGAAATGATCACATCCATCTCCAAAATTAAATTACATAACAGGTTCGATCTATTAGCTCTTTATTTCCAGGTCGTGTAAAAGAAGGATGGATTTAAATGTATACAGTTAGCTATACTGTCTTGAATCATGTTTTCACCTTGATCCTTGTTTTTCCCTCAGAAGCATTTACTTTCTTTTTTGAAGCTTATTGACTGTAAAGCCAAGTTGGAAAGCATGCAGTCTAGGGCTTTTGCCAACACTATATATTTCGGTTAAACCAGAACTCTGAAAATAAACAAATTAAAAAAAGCAAAAAGGGTTGTTCTGTGTTTAAATTTGAACTTCCTGAGAAGTAACTCTTTTTCCATCTGCTTGGACCTTGCCACAAACTATTCCAATATACTCAAGATTCAAAAAATTATCCTTTGGAGGACATATTGTACAAGCCATCTTCATTAAGAGAATGTATTTCATTTTTCCAGAAAGCAGTTAGCATGTAATATATAATTTAACAAAATAACATTAAGACAGTTTTAGCTGTTAAGGACCTGCAATGCCCCTCAAATATGAACTGAAAATAATGTTACAGGTTAGAGCAACTCTCTCAAAGAAAAGGCCATTAACTCATCCTTCACATCCTGTGGGACTACATCATGTTCATGTTTAATCTGACACGTCAGATTAGTACTCTAGTGAGGCCATAAAGAGATTCAGATGTCCGAAGCAGCCTGGGGGAACACAACAGCATGTCTCTTCCTAAGAATGAAAGATATGCACAGTACATACTGACATTAATTTGGGGATGATCTTTTAATGTGGAGGATCAAATACAGTCTATATGACTTGGAAGAAACGAATCTTAGTAAAAGAAAATATTTGTAAACTAATCAGGAAAATACCTTTTATGCTTGCATCCTGTATTTTTTATATGGTCTGTTTACCGACTCCAGCACCGACTCACACCAGGAGGCTTTTCTTCTGTCAGTCACTAATCACAATTAAGTACTAGCAGTTATAAGGATGTAGCAATTTTCTTGTAACTGGGCAAACTAAAGAGTATTACAATATCAGCTTCCTTGGGACATGGCCATGTGTTCTGAATTTTAACAGAAAAAATTAATATAAGATGTACAAAGAGGTTTATGCATGATACTTTAAAAATTCAAAAGCTTTTGAAATGAGAAGATTTAATCAAAATGCACTAAAAATGCAAATGCACTAAATTTAAGACAGTCAGCCTAAGTATTAGACATTTGCAAGTAGCATATACTGAATAAACTTGGAAAAGTGAGCAACCATTTGCTTAAAACTAGCAAACAAACTTGCCAATTTTACATTATTTTGAAGAAAACATATATCCTCAGAAGTTGTTCAGAGAGTTCAAACAGAAGATGTCTAGAAAAAAACCCCAAAATTTGTGTCAGCACACTTACAGTTGTTCTGGTACCTGAAGCTGTTAATGACAAAGTAATGGAATGCTTTTTTGGATAAAAATGTAAAGTCAAGTGAATGCAATAAACTCATATTTTTTATATAACACATTAAAGTGTTTATTGGTTTTCACATAGAGCATAGTACTGCACAAAGCTTCTTTGAAAATATTGTGCCTTTTCATAAAAAATGGCATTTCTGTAAAGGAATACTCTAACTTTGTATTTCTACTTAATAATAGCTTGTATTTATTATTAAGCCACAAAACATTCATTGAGTGTTTTGTTTTTAAATTCCATGTAATTGAGCTTACTGGTTTTTAGCAATAAAGTGTTGTGCTGACCACTGGCTAAAATGAGCTTCAAAAACAAGTTTACTGACTGAGAAAACCCTGCTGAAGGAGCCTGATAATTAGGATTTATGGCATTTCCCTGTAGAGAGCATCGTCTTTCTCCAGTTATTCACTGGAGATATAATATATATCATATTATATATGGTATATTCCATAATATAGTATATTGATGCATAATTATATCGACTTTAAAAGAATGTGAACATCAGCCTCAATATAAAAAGGTGAGACCTAAATAGGAGCTTTTGCTGGTCTAGAGGTTGAGGATTCTGGACCACAGGCTGCTAAAACTTTTTTAGGGATCCAGCCCTGTGCTATGTTTTTCTCACCACCCTTGTCTTTCCTTTAAAATAAAGACTGGCATTTTTATAACACTTCCTTTCACCTTACTGCTTATTTACCCTTCAGGTGCATATCTGTGTAAGTTAGCATGGGAGATCTGTTGGGATCTTTATCTCAGGCTTCTCCTTATCACATTATAAAACCTCAGTATTTGAATCCTTGTCTCTAAAATAGGTTGATGATTCTCATGGAAAAAGGTAATTTTTTTCACAGCCCTTAAAATTATCTATCTGGACTGTAAATACTACTGCACCACCTCACTATAAGGGATTTAAATTTCTCTTCTAGGCCATTCGTTTGAATTTGTATGTGTTTGGTGGTAATCCTGTCTTCTGATGAGTCAATTGCCTTGTCTCTGTGAAATAATCAAATAATCTTATTCCAGTCTTATGGTTAGTTCTGACTGCAGCATAAAACTTGTTTCTGCAATAGCTGTCCTTGTTAAAGAAAGTTAATTCAAGATCTCTCAGATCACATGCTTACAAGCACTAAAACAGACTTATTTCTCAAAGATTCTCTCACCTGCCGCTGAGTGTTGGCAAGTCACGCTGCATCTTTAACTATTTTGTGTGTAAGTAGAAAACTTCAAATCTTACGTTTTTCATCTCTATAAGAATTAAATTAGCTTTTCAAAAAGCGATGAATGATCTACATTAAAACACGAATGAAAACACATAGCTGGAGATAACATTAGTGAAATACTACAGTGATTAGTACTAGGAATTCATGTTTTCATTGTTTGAACAGATAAGATGGAATCAAAATAATAGCTTGGAAACCCAGTATTTCCATTTAGCTGCAGATGGTACTCTTATTGCAAGGACACCATAATTATTGAGAATAATACGGAAAAAGAAATAAGAAAAGAGAATTAAAATACCACAACTGATTAAAAGTAAACATTGTTAATGATGATAATTATAGGGCTAATAAACTCAAGAGGAAAGAGAAAGGAAGAAACTGATTACAGAGAAAAATAAGGCACATATTGACAAAGAGTCTGAGGAATCTCACTAGCACGCAGCTCCTCGAACTTTGGCGTGCCATCCCGTTGCTCGTCACTGACTAGCCTGGTATTGTCCCCCTTCCAATCTAGTTTAAAGCTCTATCAATCAGCCCTGCTAGCTCCTGAGCAAAAACCCTTTTCCCCTTCTGAGAAAGGTGCATCCCATCAGATGTCAGTAGATCTGGTGATGAATAGACCATCCCATGATCAAAAAACCCAAAGTTCCGCCAATGACACCAGCCTTGGAGCCATGTGTTGATCAGCTGGGTCTGCCTGTTCCATTCAATATTCTTCCCTGCTACTGAAAGGATCGAAGAAAACACCACCTGAACACCTGATCCTTCAACCAACCACCCCAAGGCTCTGAAATCCCTTTTGATTGACTAAGGACTTCTCTTTGTTATCTCTTCGCTGCCGACATAAAGAACTGATAGTGGGTAACAGTCTGAGGACCTTACCAGACTAGGGAGTTTTCTAGTGACATCTCTTATCCTGGCCCCAGGGAGGCAGCAGACTTCCCTGTGGGTTGGGTCTGGTTGGCATATGGGACCCTCCATTCCCCTTAGAAGGGAGTCACCTATAACAACTACCCTTTTTTTCTTAACATGAGTGGTTGTGATGTGGGGGGTAGGCTGCCTAGATGACCCCTCCATCCCAGAAGGACCTATGTCCACATCATTAGTTGTCTGCCCATCCAATTCCAGGGCCTCGTACCTGTTGTGTACGGGCACCTGGGAAGGTGAGGCAGGCTGAGAGTGGATTTGCCTGCTGCCCTGAGCAGTAACCTGCTTCCATTCTCGCCCATCTCCTGGGTCTCCTTCTGCCTGGTGGCGAGAGGGTAGGGGGTCCTTTGTCTCTTGTGCCGGGGTTGGCTGGTGCATCTGACTCAGGGATGGTAGAGTACGATTCCACCAGTCAATCTCCTTCTCTGACTCCCTGATACTCCTCAGACTGGACACCTCCTCTCGAAGCTCCGTCACCAGGCTGAGCAGCTCCTTTACTTGGGCACATCTCCCGCAGATGAGCTCACTGTTGCCGTCAGATACTGAACTGAAACTCGGGCACTCCCTGCAACCCAGGACCTGGATGGCTGCATGTTCCCTTGAAGGCTCTGGTTGGGTGGCTGCGTCAGTTCTTGCAGCTGGAAGGGCTGCTAGGGACCCTGAGAGTACAGCTTTTTGCTGAGCGGATACTGTGGCTCCTGCTGTTCTCAGCACCTTATAAGTGGGTTGCAGCCTCCGTTTGAAGTGGCAGGGCCCTCCCTGCATGAACTGCCAGGCAAACTGCCACACCGCCACACCACGCCCTGGCTGATGCGCCATGCCCTGTTCGCTGCGCTCCTGGTTGCTCGCGCTCCCTAGGGGCCCTTTAAATCTCCCAGGGTTGCTCCTGGCAACACCTCTGCCGCATCACCCCTGCTCCCCAGAGCTGCCAGCTCTTTTGAGAGCAGCTCTGGAAAAGGACTTGGGGGTACTGGTGGATGAAAAGCTGGACATGAGCAGACAACGTGCTCCCACAGCCCAGAAAGCCAACCGTATCCTGGGCTGCATCAAAAGAAGTGTGGCCAGCAGGTCGAGGGAGGGAGGGAGGTGGTTCTGCCCCTCTACTCTGCTCTGGTGAGACCCCACCTGGAGTACTGCGTCCAGCTCTGGGGCCCCCAACATAAGAAGGACATGGACCTGTTGGAGAAAGTCCAGAGGAGGGCCATGAAGATGATCAGGGGGCTGGAGCACCTCTCCTATGAGAACAGGCTGAGAGAGTTGGGGCTGTTGAGCCTGGAGAAGAGAAGGCTCCAGGGAGACATTGTAGCAGCCTTCCAGTACCTGAAGGGGGCCTACAAGAAAGCTGGAGATGGACTTTTTACAAGGGCACATAGTGACAGGACAAGGGGTAATGGCTTTAAACTGAAAGAGGGTAGATTTAGATTAGATATAAGGAAGAAATTCTTCACTATGAGGGTGGTGAGGCACTGGAACAGGTTGCCCAGAGAAGCTGTGGATGCCCCATCCCTGGAAGTGTTCAAGGCCAGGTTGGATGGGGCTTTGAGCAACCTGGTCTAGTGGAAGGTGTCTCCGCCCATGGCAGGGGGGTTGGAACCAGATGATCTTTAATGTCCCTTCCAACCCAAACCATTCTATGATTCTATGATTCTATGATCTCAGCTAGTACCATTTCTGAGAAGAGTTTTTTTCCCAGCCTTTCCTTATTTGGTACTTGGGGGACGGTTACACAAGAAAGTGGTAGGCACGTTTGCAAAGTACTGAATGACACATAAGCAAAAGTTGTACCTTAACATCGAAACTAATTCAGTTGATGATCTTTCCTGGGAGTCGCATTTGGTTATGAATCCTTGAGACAGCACATACAGAATATATATTCTGACTTTGGAACAGCAAACAGAGAAAAACAGTCTCATATGGCAAAGTGCACATGGTTTCCCAAGGATGTAACAGCGGCAAAATTAACAAAACCCTAAGCTAAAGATACAGCAGAAGCTTTTATGTATGACCTCTACTTACTGTGTGTATGCCAGTCTTGTGGATTCACATTTTTGGAACAGTCACCATTTCTAACAAGTTAGTGGTTTTGGCTATCTGATTTCAATTGAAACATCTAAATCCTGGTCCTTCCAAAACTGATTGTAGACCAAGTGGACTTCAGTGAGCCCAGATATAGTAAGGCTCCTGTTTTTCTCCCCTTTCAAATTAATTAAAGAACCATGAAGGGCCTGACCTCCATTAGTGCTATTATAATTAAAATAAATTAATCACTCCCTCAAAAAAAGAAAAAAAAAATCAACAAAAAGCACCACACCACACCACACCTCCCTGGATTTATTTCTTGATAGTCTGGTCATAGAAAATAAAATCCAGTGAATAAATATTTTGCAACTCATAGGTCTACTAGATCATTTGAATGACAGGTAGCTTCCATTTTTCTTATGTAAGTACAGAGAAAGTAGAATTGTAGAGTAACTCACAAGAATAAAAATAAAGAGTTTTTTTTTCCCTGTACTTGGGGAAAGCCTGTTAAGGTTACCAGAAAAATGGATGGTCCATGACAGAATTTGAACAAATGATGATCATGGCTTGAGGCAGGGATCCAATAACTGAATAAAGATGAGGAAATTAGACATTTAGGCATTTACCAAATCAGCTGTAATGTCCTTTGCCCCCAAAATTATTTTACAATGGAATTATTTTGCACTTAGAAACTGTTAAAGAAAAATAAACATAGTAAAGTGTTCAGCTAAAATAACTTTTAAACAATTGAATAAGTAAAGCAAGACTTGGAGTCACATGGTTGTACAGTAAGGGGAACTACATTCACATCTTCATATTGCTTTATTTTTCTCTGTCCTGGTTTCAGCTGGGATAGAGTTAATTTCCTTCCTAGTAGCTGGTATAGTGCTGAGTTTTGGATTTAGGATGAGAATAATGTTGATAACACCCTGATGTTTTAGTTGTGGCTAAGTAGGGCTTACACTAGTCAAGGACTTTTCAGCTTCCCATGCTCTGCCAGGTGCACAAGAAGCTGGGAGGGAGCATAGCCAGGACAGCTGACCCAGACTGGCCAAAGGGCTATTCCATACCATATGACATCATGCTCAGTATATAAACTGGGGGAAGTTGGCTGGGGGGCAGCGATCGCTGCTCATGGACAGACTGGGCACCAGTCAGCGGGTGGTGAGCAATTGCATTGTGCATCACTTGCTTTGTATATTATTATTACTACTACTACTATTTTACTTTATTTTATTTCAATTATTAAACTGTTCTTATCTCAACCCACGCGTTTTCTCCCTTTTACTCTTCCAATTCTCTCCCCCATCCCACCGGGGAGGGGGAGTGAGCAAATGGCTGTGTGGTGTTTAAACTAGCATAAATCATTATATTGGTATAAAATAACTGCAATAGTTAGGAAAGGGAAGTGCAATAAAGGTTTTCTAGAGCTACTGAAGAAAGATGTAAGCTTTGTCAAGGTGATGCCATAGCTTATAAAAAGGTTTTGTTGCTTACATTTTCCATCCCTCGCTGTGGTCAGTAAATAATAGAGTCTGAGTCAGTTATCATAAAGAATCTTCAAAAGCTCAAAAGTGAAACACTGCTGTGCTGTGAAGCCATGATTGTCACAGTCCATTTGAATCTCTCAAATTTACAGGACAATGTACTCTGTAAATTATTTTAGGAGCTCATTAGGAAAGAAAACAAACACACATGAAACAAGGGCTCAATCCCCTTCATACAAACTAGTCTAACATGTGAATTCACTTAATTCATGAGGTTTCTAACCCACAAGTTCTCTAATTCATAACTCATGCACCTATGAGCAAAATACTTACCCAGCTGATGGTGAGAGTGCTCATCCTTCCTCCTCCATCATGGTGTGAGTGTCCCCTGTATCACACTGGGAAGCATGAAAGCCTCAGCAGTCCAGCTGCTGTTGGGTCTGCTTCAAAAGCTTTTTGGGTAAGCTGAGGTATTTATACCTTCCAGCTTGGAAGTTTGGTCTATACCATTTCCATAAGTTAGTGGATTCTTAAGAAATTGCCAGACAAAATGTAATTATTATGGCTGCAGGAGAAAGTAAGCAGGTGATAACAGCTGCATAATGACCTTTACTCCTTCCTGTCCACTGTGTCCTGGCTAGGTGTTACTCTTGCTTTGACCTAATGGCGCTTCTCCCAGCATACATCAGGTCTCAGCATGAGCTGAGTGTTAGCCAAAATCTGAGCAGTAGTTGAGTGAACAGTCACATATGACAGAAAGAAAAGCTTAAATGAGTTTTGTGAAATGGAAGGAGATATGATCGTGTATCAGTTTGCAGACTACCTTTGCAGAACATATAAATTCTTTTTGATATTTTAAAGATAATGGTTAATAAGAAAATTGCTAAATGTGGTATTGTAAGAGCTTCTGTCACAGCATACATATTTTACCAGTGAAAATTCAAATTACCTGGAAGCAGGTCATAAACAGAGATGATTCTTCAAAGAGTGTGTAGTTAAGCTGTGGAAATACAGAAGAGGATTATGTGAACAGCAACAGTTTACAAGGTGTCCTGGTTTCAGCTGGGATAGAGTTGATTTTTTGTTCCTAGTAGCTGGCATAGTGCTGTGTTTTGGATTTAGGATGAGAATAATGTTGATGATAACACACTGATGTTTTAGTTGTTGCTAAGTAGTGCTTACACCAGTCAAGGACTTTTTAGCTTCCCGTGCTCTGCCAGGTGCACAAGAAGCTGGGAGGGGGCACAGCCAGGACAGCTGACCCAGACTGGCCAAAGGGCTATTCCATACCATATGACATCATGCTCAGTATATAAACTGGGGCAAGTTGGCCGGGGGGCAGTGATCGTTGCTCGGGGATGGGCTGGGCATCGGTCGGTGGGTGGTGAGCAATTGTGTCATGTACCACTTGCTTTGTATATTATTATTGTATTATATTATTATTACTACTACTACTACTATTCTATTTCATTTTATTTCAATTATTAAACTGTTCTTATCTCAACCCACGAGTTTTCTGACTTTCACCCTTCCGATTCTCTCCCCCATCCCACTGGGGTGAGGGGAGTGAGCAAGTGGCTGTGTGGTGCTTAGTTGCCAGCTGGGGTTAAACCATGACACAAGGGTTCAAGGAAAGGTTGTGCAACCTTACGGAAGAGAAAAAAAAAATCACTGAAGGCAACTAAATACACAGAAGTTAAATCTCTGAGGCTCTGAGCGATAGTTTAGAAAGTGAGAGAGAATCTGGAGAACTTATCACATATGCTTGCCCTGACCATACCCTGGCTGCAACCATCTGCTTTCTGATAGATGAATGGAGAAGGATATTGAACCTTGGTCTGATACAGGGTTCCAAAACATATCCAACCAAACCACAGAGAATATAGATTTGCCCACTATAGGAGAATTATTTCCTCTGAAAGTATTTTTCTTCTTTCCCCACCTTCAAGGCTCTAGAGAGTGAATGAAAGAGAACAGAAAAAACACTGAAATAAAGGGGCAGAAGTGACAAAGGAGAGAGAGAAACATGAGACTCTCTGGGAAAAAGATAAACAGCTGAACAGACTTCTGGAGAGCTTTGGCTTCACTTCTACTTGTAGGAAAATATCAAAGGTGGAAAAGACAAGCTAGATTTAAGACAGTGTAATGGAGAACCAGCTATATTAGAAAGCAGGAATTTCTCTCCATTTTTATATACATTTTAAGCTTTCTTAAGTTTCATCTTTTCCATGCTTTATCTTTTTTATTTTAAAAATGCACAAATTCTGTCATGTCCATCCTTCATTAATCTGTTTGCTAACAATTATCACAAGTCTCCTGAGGGAAAACTGGGAAAAGGTGTGCAAAATTTTAGTGCAATTTATAGGACTTGATCCTGGACCCTGAAAACAGGCAATTAGATCCCTACTTTCTGGAGAGGTTGACAGCTAGAGCTCTGCAGTCTGAGAACTTGGCTAAGGACACTGAGAAGCAGTACCAGAACTCTGGCCAGACTCCAGAGGTTTGAGACATTAAGAGAGATGGTGGGTTGATCTTGCATAAATTTGATGAGTAACTGAGAAATGCTGCTTGGTCTGGTTTCTTCATGGCTCAGAGCCCACTTCAAGATGAAAACAGACTCTATTGTGATAATAAGCAAACAAAATCTGAGAAGAAAAGGTACTTACCACATAGGCAGGCAATAAGAGTAAGGTTTTGTTAATCATAGAATCATTGAATAATTCATGCTGAAAAGGCCCTTTGGCGGTCACCTGGTTTTTCCCCACCACTACTATCAAAGCAGGGCCAATTTCAAATCAGATTCAACTTCAGAGTTAGATCACATTGCTCCAACCAAGGTTTGAACATCTCCAAGGACAGCGATGCCATAGCCTCACAGTTCCAATATTTGACTAATCTCATGGTGTGATTTCTCCTATTTTTTTTTTTCTTATATTGAATTGGAACTCCATGTGTTCCCTGTGTGCTTCTCATCTTTGTGCACCTCCGAGAAGAGTCTGGCTTCATCTTCTCTATGTCCTCACATTAGGTAATCAAAGATAGCAATTTCCCCTTTCTCTTTTCTTCTCCAGCATAAACTCACCCATTTCTTTAGCCTTCCCTTGCTTGCTCTCCTCCACATGATCATTTTCATGGTACTCCACTGGACTCACTCCAGTTAGTTTGTCAATATTTTTCTTGCACAGGGAAGCCCCAAACATGATGCTGTGCTCCAGTCCTGAATAGAGGGGAATAAACACTTCTCCTAATGTGCTGGATACATCCTCACTAATATGGAGCAATATCTGGTTGGTCTTCTTCACCAAGACAGCACATGGCAACTCTTGTTCAATTTATTGTCCAGCAGGATGCCTAGATGTTGGGGTTTTTGTGTGTTGTGTTTTTTTTTCCCCACAAAAACACTTTCTATCTGGTCAGAGCCCAGCATATACTCTTACATGGGGCTATTCCACCCCAAGTGCAGGACTTGGCCTTTGTTGGACTTCATGAAGTTTTTGTTCACCCATTTCTTCAGCCTGTCAAGATCCCTCTGCCTGACAGCCCTGCCCTCTAGTTGACCACCACTCTCTACTCCAGTTTGATACGTTAACAGTGAATAGGGATTAGGGATTTTGCTGTATTCTGAGAGGTTGGGTTTTTTTACTCTCTGAGATTTTTGTCTGTTCCCTTTTCTGGACAGAAGTGCACATTAAAAGCAAAATTTATAATGTCAACTGTTGCATTTTTTTTGTATTCTTTATAGATATGTAACAGCTTCCAATAGAATTTGTCTTCTGGACAAATATGAAACCAAAAATCAGTTTATTCCACAAGAGAATTCTGGATGTCCCTGCTGCCATGATTCTTTGCAGCTTTTTAACAAAAGTAATCTCTTTCAGGGAGGGAGGCAACATTTTACCTTCTGCTTTAAAGGCATACTGTTGACAAAGAATATTCAAACAACAGATTTATAATTTTATCAACATTTCACATACAATTTTTTGGAAGGAGAGAGTGGGAAAGGACTGAAATAAGATTCCCACCATATTTTAAGAGTAAGAAATACTCTTAAATGAGCTCATGATTAGCAATAGTGTAATAAACAAGGTAAGAAATATGTGACTAGGACCCTGAGTCCATAAAACAAACTCTGTTACAGGGATGTTTTGCAGGATGCAGTGCTGTGCACTATGCCCAAGGACCCCAAGTCCCAGTTGCTGCTGGATCACAGTGGGGATCCTCATCAGAGCAGAACACAAGCACTGAACATTTATAATAATACTGAAGCCGTGAGAGCAATGTTTTCACCACACGAGGATATTTTTCAGACAAATCATTTTTCTCTTCAGGATCACAAAGAATATCAAATAGCCAAAGTCTCTTTGTTGGTGGATCAGATGACTGAATCTTTGACTCACTGAACAAAGATGGTGGAGGGAAACAATGATTGCAGCCTACAGAAACAGGAACAGATCAAGGGTTAATTCTCAGATACAGAGCAGCAGTGTGGAGAGTTAGAGTTATAGTGCAATCTAGGAATTCACTAGGTCCCTTGACAAACCACTGGCCAGTGACTGTTGCTGCATTCCTTAACTCTAGCCCAGCATCAGAGTCTCTCTAGTCCAGGGCTACCTATACAAGAGTCCTATTTATATAAAAAAGCTGCACCACAGGGATTCAAACTTCTATGTCACTTAATTTCAAATCAATTTAATAGACTTTCTTCTTGACAGTTTCTCCAATACTGTGAAAGTCATTTGTATACAAAATATTTGCAAAATGAAAGAATATGTTGTCTGGATTTTAGAAGTGCCCTGTCTAGATTTTTGCATGTAATCAAAACCTGAGAAGTTAGTAGAATAAATAAGAGAAATGATAATATATTAAACAGAATAAAACTGTGTTTGGGGCATGGGGGAGATATGACAAACTGTACAAAAAGGAGTTACTTCAATACCTGGATATCCAGTTAGTAACTTCCATTTTCCACATTGGATTGCTACATGCATGGATACATTGAAAAGTGTACCATCCCTTGGAAAAGAATTGTTCTGTGGTAAAGATGTCCTATTGTCAATGTCAAGACCTTAATGGATGTCGTGGTTTAACCCCAGCTAGCAACTAAGCACTACACAGCCGCTCGCTCACTCCTCCCTCCCTGGTGGAATGAGAGAGAGAATCAGAAGAGTAAAAGTCAGAAAACTCGTGGATTGAGATAAGAACAGTTTAATAATTGAATAAAATAAAATAGAACCGTTAAATAGGTAAAGCAAAAGCTGCGCACGCAAACAAAGCAAAACAAGGAATTCATTCACTACTTCCCATCGGCAGGCAGGTGTTCAGCCATCCCCAGGAAAGCAGGGCTCCATCACACATAACGGTTACTTGGGAAGACAAACGCCATCACTCTGAACGTCCCCCCCCCCCTTCATTTGTCTTCCCCCAGCTTATACACTGAGCATGACGTCATATGGTATGGAATAGCCCTTTGGCCAGTCTGGGTCAGCTGTCCTGGCTGTGCTCCCTCCCAGCTTCCCATGCACCTGGCAGAGCATGGGAAGCTGAAAAAGTCCTTGACCAGTGTAAGCACTACTTAGCAACAATTTAGCAAGAACCAAAACATCAGTGTGTTATCGACATTGTTCTCATCCTAAACCCAAAACACAGCACTATACCAGCTACTAAGAAGAAAATTAACTCTATCCCAGCTGAAACCAGGACAATGGAACAGTAAACAATGTTAGGTACATTGCATATACATACAAGTCATTTTTAGAACTCTGTTGGGAAAAAAAAGCAGTATCCATTTATTTTTATGTGTTGGATAAAGAATTTGTTATATATATATGTGCAAAGATCTGCACTACAATTCACTGTATGTATTTAACTCTTAGAACTTGAACTGCACCCCAAAAAGCGATATGATTATCAGTGAAGAAAGTCATGCCTGAGTCTTGATAACTGGACTCATCTCGTATACAGATATCATATGTGTATTGCATAGATCTATATTAAGAATGCTCATTATTGTAATTGCTATATTTGCTCATACAAGTGCCTCTGTCTTTTGCCAGTTAGGAATATAGGATTCAAAGAAAGATCTCCTGAATCAGTGCTACTACTGTTTATTCTCTTATATCACTCCAGGAAGCAAGTCCTAGGTCCTGACTTGTATCCACATGCAGAGAGCCGACTCTCTCTGGAATGAGCTGGCTACATTCACACAGATCCACATCTGGCCAGCAAGGCACTGCTATGGCATGACACAGTGTCTTTCATAGAAAGAGTCGCATATGATGTGGCCCCATATCCAGATACTGCAGCAAATTCTCAAGTGTCAACCGTGTGCAAATTCACTCTCAAAAGGAGTCTTGAAGCTCTTTATAGGGGGGGAAGCTCAGAAAAAAATTAACATGCATATACCAGGGATGATCAGGAGACCAGTTCTTTACTGAAACCAGGAGGGAGTCAGACAGACACTCCAGGAGCATCCAAACCTGCAACCATCTTGCATATCAGCTTTCATAAACAAGACAGGACTTTTCAAGAAATAAAATCTAAGAGTTTTATATATTAACTAAAAAAAAACTACCAAAAGGCAATTCTATAATCAGACTAGAAACAAGACATCAGGAGGTAGAGAGAAATCAATGTTGATTTTCTAGTATCTTTCAAGAGATGATTTTCAATCAGCTTAGTGAATTTGAAGGACTCAGCTGATGGATTTTTGCCACTGAAACGAAAAAGACAATCCATGAGATGTAAAATGATCATGTGAGATCCAATATTAGAAGCAGTACTAGAGGTTTCTAAAGAGTAAATTCTGTACATTACAGTGGGGCAAATATACATCAGATAGAAGAGAGCAACAAAGTTTTGAAAGGAAATGCTGGGACACAATTTCTCTATTTTTTTTATGAAGGTCCTGCTAAGTTTCTGTTTTATTACTGGGCTTAACATTTTGAATCAATTTTTCTTTAATAAGCACTTTTTGTGCCTACTCAAGTTCTCTTTATACATCAGACTTGTAAAATGTTCCCAGATAAATAAGGCTATAAAAGGGAACTACTTGTTTAGAATACGCATACACAGACTGGGGAGGGCTCAGCTCATCTTAGATCATGAATCACTGAAGCTGATGGTAAAAAACCCAACCAACCAACCCACCCTATAAAAACAAGGAAAACTTCATAAAAATCCCCAGAAGAATCTCTTCCAGAAGATAAATCCATACACAGCCATGCGATGTCTGTAGCAGATACAAAAGAGTTTAAAAATTAATATTGCTTACTTTTTGACATCATTATGTATTATTCTGTCATACTGTTTGCTACTGGGAATACTCATCTTTCTTTGCCATTTACTTTCTTAAAGAGCACAATGAAAGACGTTCAGCAGATCAAAAAACACAGCCATGTTTTTTAAACATTACATCTCAAAATGACAATATTAGGGGTTGGTCTAAAGGAAAAATTATGAGAGTTTGCATTTCCGATTTCAAGGTTTAAAATGTAGAATGTGCTTCTGGTTTCTGAGCTATGGTATGTGAAGTTGTAGCATTACGCAAGATAAATTATTTAAAATACTTCAAATAAACAATATGAAAGACTGTATTTTTAGACGTACTTTGCAAAATATCCTTAGAATGCCATACATGAGACATTATAATAAGATTCAAGAAGATAAACCAATTAATGGAAAAAAAAAAAAAAAACACACATTATTTGGTCCAGGTAACAAAACCAAACAATTCCAAAACTAAGAAATGCTTTTACCAGAGCTTGTAGTTGAAATTATTTGGTAGAATATTATCTTTCAGCAAAATTTATTGAAGAGAAAAAGATAAATGCACTCATATTGAGCTATTATAAACAGAACTCTGTCAGTCATGTTAACTCACCCATTGCAAGCACTCGTGCCAAAGAAATGTACTGTCTATTATTCAGCCAAGTGCATTGCTTCACAGGCAATACAGGTCAATTTTTATTAGACATACCAGCCATGGAAAACAGACTGATGCTTGTTTGAATGTGCTCTATATAGGATATTTATAGGATTTCCAGTTTATTACATTATATAAGCACTAGATACAGTACTAAGATAAATAAAAACATTGCTTGAGATGAGTTTTCTTCTCATCGTATGACTTTCACCTTAAGCTAGAATATTCCTCCTGTTGCATTTACCTGACTTTCTCCTTCTCTTCAGCACAGCTAAGTTTCTACCTCTGTCTTCATTCTTCAGCTTCTGCTATGGCAGGCAAAATGCCAAATGCCTGGGCAGTCTACCTCGCCATATGAATTTTACGGGGATCCCTTTTCCAATTTGGCAGACTAAAGAAACATTCTTTTTGTTTCCTTTGTAAGATAAAATGTTCATTCCCTAAGCATCTAAGCAGTTTTTCTCTACATTTGCTCTAGATCGTTTTGGTCGGGGTTTTTTTGTTGTGTTTTGGTTTTTTTTTTTTCCCCAGCATGGTTGACCAGGCAGTAACAACAGCCCCATGGACTAATTCAGCAGTCAGAGGACAGATGCCTTTATGGATCTGTGTAATCAAGTCTGCCTTCACATGCCCGCATACTCTCTTTATGGACTCATATATCAAAAAATGCAATTATTTTGCTTGTGCAAAAAGACTAAACAGTTTCTTTTTCTGCAGTTTGATCACTGTCGTGGTTTAACTCTAGCCGGCAACTAAGCACCACACAGCTGCTCGCTCACTCCCCCTGCCAGTGGGATGGGGAAGGGTAAAAGTGAGAAAACTCGTGGGTCGAGATAAGAACAGCTTAATAATTGAAATAAAATAAAATAATAATAATAGTACTAGTAGTAGTAATAATAATAATAATAAATTGTAATGAAAAGGAAAATAACAGAGAGATAAATAAAACCCAAGAAAGACAAGTGACGCAAATGAAAACAATTGCTCACCACCAACCAACCGATGCCCAGCCAGTCCCTCAGCAGTGGCCCCCCCGCCACCCTTCCCCCCCTAATTTTATTGCTGAGCATGGCATCATATGGTATGGAATATCCCTTTGGTCAGTTGGGGTCAGCTGTCCCAGCTGTGTCCCCTCCCAATTTCTTGTACACCCCCAGCCTACTCATTGGTGGGGTGGTGTGAGAAGCAGAAAAGGCCTTGACTCTGTGTAAGCACTGCTCAGCAATAATGAAAAAACATCTCTGTATTATCAACACTGTTTCCAGGCAAATCCAAAACATAGTCCCATACAAGCTACTGTGGAGAAAATTAACTATCCCAGCCAAAACCAGCACAATCACCAGTGTATCATCAGTGGCTAATGAAATACTAAAGCTTTGCTTTTACCTTAAAAAAAAAAAAAATCCCACAGCCTTTGCCATGAATTTTCTAACAGAAGCCTCTGTTTCCTGAAGCCTGACTTTGTTTATGTTACTTTATTAAATTAAAATGTTTGAGGAATAGCCGTGACCTTAACCTTGGAAGACTTAATAGAATAGTGATCTTGAAGAAACAGATGAGGCCTGAGACACTATAACTTCCTATCATCATGTTGACAAGGCATAGGGCTGTGCCATAGACAAACCCAGTGAAGCTCACCTATCTTAATTCACTTAGTTGAACGCTGTGAACATATAGATCCAAACTCCACTATTATCCCTTCTAATTTCAGTTTTCTCATATTAATGTTTGATTCCAAAGAAAAGATTTATACTAGAACATCATGCTCAGTCTCTTACCTTTCAAAATGCATACTCTTCTAAACTTAATTTCAACAATAGCAAGCATATAAAAATATTCTTGTTCTTGTTGCAAAGTATTCTTCGTCTTGATTTTTTACAACAGATTAAAAAACACCACACTTACTTAAAAAACACCACACTTACTTACTTAAAAAAAAAAAAAAAACAAAAAAACACACCACACAAAAAACTGAGTAAAATCCAGAATTACTAAAGGCAGCAAAAAATCCCTGTGAACATCAACAGGGCGAAGCATTTATCAAGATTATTACATTCTTAAATAATTACACACTAAAAAAATTAAAGTTATTCTAAATAAGAGCAAATATGTTAATACAGCCTACAAGGTCAAATATTGCAAAATGAGAGATAGTAAAAGGAAATGATTGAGTTTCACTTTTCCTGGAAAAATAAGAAAATCTTATTTTTTTCCAGGAAACAGATTTAAACTGAATGGAATCGCATTTATGACTTACTGAAGACATCAAAGGTTATGCTGAGATGGATATGTGAAAAACCCAAACCCCACTTGTGTCACTATATGCTAGCAGTGTTCAAGGTAAAGAGAACTGAGTACTATATAACCTGACTCTAACATCCTGTGCGAAAATAAAATTTTACAGCTTTCCAGCTCAGAGCTATTTCATTTGAAAAATGTAAGCTAACATTTATGTCAAGACCTGCATAAAAATATAAAATGTTAGTGCTATGTTCAAATAGGTATAGGATATAATGAAGTATAAAAAAGAAGCAGTACGGAGGGATTTCTGAATTCCAGTCATAATACTGGCATTAGACACTTTATCAAGTGACTTAACGTTTCTAAATTCTAAAAGAGATAATCTACATCCCAAAAGAAACATGGGGATTAGAATTTATGAGGCTCACCAAAAGTGCAATTGCTATACACTTAGTATTGGCTACTATAGTGATGGATGGTTCACAGTGAGATGCAGGAGGGCTAAGAGCCAAGGCAACATATAACCACAGGCCAAACTTCCCGACAGCAAGAGCTACATCACAGAAACTTCATACAGCCGACAGCCGAAGGAAAAACGTTACATATCTCTGATTTGAATGGCAGCAGAGCTGGCTCATCTACTCATGTCTAAGCACTCCCATTAGGGAGTGGAGCTGAGCTCTGCCCAAAACTGCCACACCAGCATCAAAGCACCATGTGAAGTGGTTGAGGGCTAAACGCAGCTCCAGGGTCACATGTTGGCAACTCCTGCCTTATAAACTTACAGGGGGTCGTTGCACTTTATGATTTACTCATAATGAAAAGATGACAGATTCCAGATGGCCAGCATCCAGTATGTTTAATTTTGCAGAGAAATGGAAATGCAGAGAAGCAAAGAACGTATCTGTCTTTTTCTCCATTCTTGACCATTCTCCCATTCCAGCTGTCACTACATAAACTCAGTCAGCTAACTGTACTAGTCGCTTTTCTACACATTTTGATTCTCAGAGAGTGGATTCCAGGTCTTCGCCTGATATAGACATGGAGTATGTTTATCCCATTCGAAGCCCACTCATTCACTACATCTGCTGCTGCTACTGAATAACTCCATTACCAGGGACTGTTTTTTCACTTTTTTTTTTTTTTAAATAATTCTAAACCAGATAGATCATCAGCAATAAAATTGGGAAAGAAAGAACTTCTGGTCTGCAAAGTCTCAGGCATCATCTTTCACCTGGGCACAATAAGTAATAAATGGGGCCCAAAGGAGCCTAGAGTGTCTATTCCTTAATCAAGATGAATCATTTTGGTATATGTACGGATATAATATATAATGCTTTAGCCATTAAAATGCAATTTTACTGCCCATGAATGAAACATCAGTCCCAGAAATGAAATGGTTTCTCTATTGTAATATATCATGTGTTCATTCTGCACAGAGCAAATCTAGCCCCTTATAAGCAATCACTTATTCTGGCAATTAATAGCACAATATATGAGGTAATGCCTTTTTTCAAATGTCAAGGAGAGCATTGTAAAATTTGATTAATTTTTGCTCAAGGCAAATAAAAGTTTGGAGAAAAAAAAAAATCACAAAATGTTTTTACAAGTTCTCTGTCTTGGATGTCTGCCTCTATGAATAGATAACTTCAAAATAAATTGACTACAATTAGTAGCCTACAATTTTATTATGCCTTTGAAGTTTTAGTTTATGGTTAAGTCTGGAATTTTAAATGAAGGTAAAAAATTTTTTCAGCCTAAAACAGCCCCACCCAACAACATATTTATTTTGAATACATCTTTCTAATTTAAAGAAAGTAAAATTCTTTTTGAAGAGAAAGAAATTCTACACACATTCTACAAGATTTTGTAAAATTCACTAAATTCATTAATAAATTTAGCAAGTCAGATTAAAAAAAATAATACAGAGTGTACTGAGAGATTCTGATTAACAACTCTGAATTAAAGGGTACATTTTCTTTCACCATGTCATTTAGTCCTGATTCTCCAAAAAAAAACAAAAATAAAAAATTGCCTTCTGTGGGATATAAAGTTTCACTACTGCTTCAAGACAGGCCATCTAGCAATGACTGTGTGGTCATAAATATGTTTGGTTTAGCAGTTTGGGGAATTTAGACTTAAATCCAGTTGGCTTTTAAGTCAGCTGAATCACCAAAACTTGATGAAATGCCATAAGGCTATCTAAAAGAAAGCAGATCTTTCACAATGGAAGAGCTGACTTTACCCGTACAGCTGTCAAACCATCAACAACTTGGCTTTTTTTTTTTTTTTTTAAGAAAAAGTTACAAAAATGGGGCAAAGCAATTTTGTCTTTTCCTTCCAATGCATGTAAGTCAGATTTTTTGATTTATGCAACTTTTAAGTTACTTTACACATTTTATTTGAGCTTTCTTAACCAATACGTGACAGAGAAAATGAAACACTGTTTCAACATAATTTTAGCTTTCTGTTTTTAATTTTCTTAATTTACTACCGAACTCTCAAAACTAACAGAAAATGGCTTTTAGTAAGGAGGGAAAGGAGCAACCAGCTCTGAGGAGCCTGGGTCCAGCTCCATCTGTAGAGCTCTCCAGACTGGTTTAGCGCAGCAAGGTCCAACCAGAAGGTGCAGCCCCCCCACCCCTCCCCCCCGGGGCTCTGGCTCCACTAGCAGCCAGCCAGCGCTAAGAGGACTGGTGCTCTCTCTCTCTCTGCCTCCCCACTTCCAACCGCACAGCCCTCTTCACCCCCACCTTGCACTGGCTCTGGCATCCATCAGGCCCTCCAATGAGCAGATTCAACCTACTTGACAGAGGAAAACCCACCCCAGGTTAGCAAGTAGAATCAGTCCATGGAGGTATCCAACAAGTGCCAGAATGGATGCAAAATAAGCATCAGGAGCATGCGGCTGGGAATGGGGAAGGGAGGAAGTGAAGTACATCCCCAGCAGAAACCTGCTGGATCACTTCATCCTGTATTATGAAACCTCAGGATTTAATTTCAGAGCCACCAACAGAATCAGTCTCACCTATCCCCCAAAATTCCTTCCAGTCCCTCCCTTTGTGCCAAAATGAGCACTTGGCTATATATCCAAGATACATCCCAAGAAAAATAGTTATTAAAAGCTGAACCAGTATCCTGATCTGGTTCATAACCTGGCTCTGTGAGTGGGTTTGGTGACCCAAGAGTGAGGGGAGTGGTGGTGAGCAGCTGTGGGAGGCAGGATTTCCTCTTTGGTAGGCAGCAGCGACCTGCACTAGCTCAAACTCTATGAAACTACTGCTTCCGGCTGAGGTTCCCCAGTGGCCTGAGCTGATCTAGCTGCTGGGTCTTGCGGCCAGTCCCTCCATCTGCCACCAACCACACAGTCCTCTCCGCTCCCAGTCATACAGCTACAGGGCAAGTTAATTCAGCTGGCTGATGTGATAGAAACCTTTCCTCTTCTTTTTCCCCTGCCACCTAGGATAGTATGAAGGCTGATCTGGCAGAAGACTCGTCTTGTCGCCATGTGATTTCCAGATCCAACTCAAGGGAAGGAGGAAAGGATGGGAGAAAAGGAGAGGACAGGCTGGCCATCTGGCTCACCGCCAGACTGGCTTTGCTACAAAGACCAAACCCCATCCCTCCCCCTCCCCCCCCCCCCCCCCAGTTTTTGGACATCCCACCCCAGTTTTTCACTCCACTGCCTTCTCTGTTACACCACCACAATTGTTGTAGGTCCGCATTGCAAACCAGATCAGTTCATTGAGAGAAAAGATTATTTTTAACCCCAACCATTCCACTGGGCTGCTACAGGTCAGAGGGACCCTGCAGGAAAAGTCTGCAGTCAGGGACGGGAACTCCTTTTTAGCACTGAAGACAACAAATGAGGAATTGCAGTCTAAAACACTGCAGTATGTTTCAGACCACTGCAAAGGTCTGTATTTGAATGAAGAAAGTCTGCCCTCTGAGAGAGAGAAGGCGATTACTTGAAAGAGTCCGTGAAATAAGACCTGTCAGCATTTTTTTGTAAAGCAGAACTGCAGACAAACTAGTTTACAGTGTTTTCCCTCTTATGCTGTTTAGTATTAACATTAGAAGTACAATACTTTTTGACAAAAGGCTACTGTGGGGCTATTGTATTCACCACCAGACATGAGCTCCTGAAAAACAGTAAGTAGATGCTGATCAGTAGATTCATCAGGTCTGCTGGACTAACCCTAGCTGATGCCCAGATGTTAGAAAGCAGTGCCCAGTCTAAGAACTTGAAAAGTTGTATGATGTTACCCCGTGAGTGGTAAACACACAGGTTAAGGTCAGTTCTAACAGACCACAGCAGCAAAGATTTAGTTAGCTCCATAATCAAGATAGTATTTCCAACCTTTAACTTAACATTCTGTTGAATGAATACTTGGCTGTAACAGTTGAGTTGTCACTAAATTAATTCTTTTGCACAAATTCTTCTCTGAAGGAATGCTTATTTTGGCGTAAAAAATCTGAACAAAACAAAGCTCAGTTTTCCTATTTCAGTCAAAAAATCAATGAATTACATGAGACATCCCATCATTCATGCTACTAAAAATATATACTATCAGTTTATTCAGACAGAGATGAAGATAAACGCAGCCATTAAATAAAAATAATATATGCTGAAAGAATATATACATTATATGCAAAAGCACTCAAGAGTTCAGGAGCACTGAGTGCAAGTACAACAGTAACTTAATGCCCTATCTGTGCACAACTACAACAGTACAGTGTCTTCCTTAATAATATGATCAGAACTCTCCTGATTATCTGCAACCTCCTGAAAGTATTTTTGGCTATGTTTAATAGTATCTTGAGATTTAATTTCCTCTTTGCTCTTCCACAGTACTCTGCAAACCTAAAGGTTTGGCTAATCTGTATCTTCCAGTTATTATTTTACTTTCTATTTTAATTTCTACAAAAAAAAAAAGAAAGTATTAGTATGATATGAATGCTTCATCTGACATAAGACGATTTAGGTGAAGTGATTTTTTTTTTTAAGTGGACTAGGACAAGATGGGCATAAAGAAGGCCTAAGACTACACAGGAGGTGAGAAAGAACTAAACAAAACATACATGCATACATTTTAGCACTGTAGGCAAAAGAATACTCTGATCTCAAAACAGTTAGGACCAGAAAACAATAAACAGTCAAGGAAAGAGCAAGACTCCAGTGACACACAGTTTATCACCTTGGTGATAGGAAGATTGTATGGGCAGTTTATTTTAAAATGCTTTAAAAAAAAAAAAAGCCACGAAGAGAGCCATGATTGATTGCTGAAAATATGAAAGTACCTATATATTCCAAGATTTGTGTCTCCCTAATCTATCCATAATAGAGACACCAATATAATTTATCTGGATCTTGATTCTAAACTTATTATGCAATTTGTATAAATGAAAAACAGACATGTTAAGAAGAAATTGTCTGAGTTGTTACATACATATACAGTTACTGTTAATAACTCAGATTGCTAAATAGGAATTTTAATCCTTATATGACAAAACATAATTTCACTATCCGGGTCAAAAAAAGGAATCACAAATAATAAAATGACTCATCCTGCAAAGCACAAAACCATTCCAACTTCCGGTTAACTTACTTACTTATAAGAAACTGAGCACGTTATGACAATAGATGAAGTACAAAGAAAGCTGGATTCTTGTCCCCAGCACTGGCCTATAATATACTCTGTTGCCTTAGAAACAGTATGTTAATTAGAAGAACAGTGATCCAAAAAAGTACAGTTTTATGTATATTTTGTCGTGTATAACAGTGATATATCTTGTCAAACCTATCAGAAATGCAATTACTTACTCTCAGATCCTTTAAGAATGGTATCAAAAAATCAAAGTTAGGAAAAACGTAACGTATACTAATTTGGAGGTCAGCTCTACCAGTTCCTGACCAAAAGTGCTATTAAGGGAGAAAGTGAAACAGGTGGCATAAAGTAACTTGCTAAAGTTACAGGCCTTCACTGAGAAGAGACAGGGAAACCCTATATGGTGCATAAGGACACGCAGGTAGAGAGTTAAGTTTTTTGGTTTTAATTACTCCAGTTTTGAAAGGTACACTAAAACATTATAAATTTACAAGTACATATACCCCTCCCTCTGTTCACGATGCTTAAAAGTCACATCTCATCCAGAATAAAAGTTCCATTTACTACAGCTTCTGCCCACCTGTGCCGCTCCCTGCCCACATCTCATGCAATGCACACAAAAAGTAAGGACACACTATATGTAGCATACAGTGAAGTATCATCAGAGTATGGCATCATGGAAACAATCCGGGGAAGTATTTCCTGAGCTTAGGCTCCTGAAAACTTCCTCCGCTCATCCCGCTTGTCGTGGTTTAACCCCAGCCAGCAACTAAGCACCACGCAGCCGCTCGCTCACTCCCCACCAGTGGGATGGGGGAGAGAATCAGAAGGGTAAAAGGGAGAAAACTCGTGGGTTGAGATAAGAACAGTTTAATAATTGAAGTAAAATAAATAAGAACAGTTAAATAGGCAAAGCAAAAACCGTGCACGCAAACAAAACAAAACAAGGAATTCATTCACTACTTCCCATCGGCAGGCAGGTGTTCAGCCATCTCCAGGAAAGCAGGGCTCCATCACGCGTAACGGTTACTCGGGAAGACAAACGCCATCATACCCGACGTGACGTGACGTGTCCCCCTCCTTCTTCTTCCCCCAGTTTATATACTGAGCATGACGTCATATGGTATGGAATAGCCCTTGGGCCAGTCTGGGTCAGCCCTCCCCCCGGCTGTGCCCCCTCCCAGCTTCTTGTGCACCCGGCAGAGCATGGGAAGCTGAAAAGCCCTTGACCAGTGTGAGCGCCACTTAGCACCTATTCAGCAACAGCTTAGCACTACTTAGCAAGAACCAAAGCATCAGTGTATCATCGACATTGTTCTCATCCTAAACCCAAAACACAGCCCCATACCGGCTACTAAGATGAAAATTAACTCTATCCCAGCTGAAACCAGGACACCGCTTCTATTTAAACCAGGAAGTTGCCTAGTCAAACACCTTAGCTGAGCTCAATCATGGCAGTTCCCACAAGGAAAAGTTGGTCTCTAAAGTACGCCTGAAAATACCACATCAGGGCATAACATCGTACAGGAATGCTACGACTCACTGAGCATTCTTTGAAGGGAAATTGGAGTAGCTACACCTTAATTCCGTCAGTACGTAGGAATTATCTGCAGGCAGTGCTGTCCAGCCAACACTAGATAGGGACGATGTTGTGCCTTCTGAGAAAAGCATCACAGAAACAAATGTGCATTGCAGAAGGCCATCTTACCCCTTTCCAGCCAGTTACTACAGCACAACTTGTATCTATCTCGCAGGCAACAGATCACTGTCCCTACTGCACTACTTTTCCTCTGCCTGGATTTACTTCTTCATTTAATGAAATACAGAAAAGCTATAAAAGCACTGTAAAGGATCTGTTCCAATGTTCTGCATAAAAAAAAAAATCTCTGCTTGAAAAATTTGTAGTCCTTAGCAAACTAATAACGTTGAATCATAAAACAGATGGTGTTTAAAGAGCTATAGAATTGGTAAACTTAAGCTCCAATTTATGTGATTATGGCATTAAAGATCCAACCCATGTGATTATGGAAAAAAAGCAATCAATCATGAGGCTTAGAACTTCTTAGCTTCTCAAAAACTCAGGTTTTCCATTTGCAAGGTCATATATAGATATATCAAGGTATGCTAGGGTGAGCATACCAATGAATTATTGGGAGGTACCTGCCAAATTTAGCAGCGTAAGCTGGCATGCTAGACTTGCTATGTTCTCTGCATACCTGAACAGGACTCATCACTCTAGAGTGCTGAAAGCGTTTTGCCTGGGTGCCTCAAAAAACACTAAAGGCATTGGCTACCCCTCAAAAACCCCCACCTTAGTTTTGTAGTTGAGGTCACAAGGGTTCTTTGGATAATCTGAACTTTCTTGTGAAAAAATCATCCCTCTTTCTCTAACTGTTGACTACATAGGGATGGTGCGGAATGAGCCTCCTAACTTATCCATAAATGTTCTGAATTAAATAAATCCCAGTCCTAAAAAACTGAGTAAAAGAAATTTACTCCTTATATAGGGCAACATGAGTAGGAAGTCATAATTAGAAAGAACCTTGGCTACATCATGATGCAACAATATTTTATTATTTGACAGTGAACCTAAACACATCTTTTTAGAAACTTCCAAATAACTTAAATTGTTTTTTTTTTATTTTTGTTAGGGAGTTTCACTGTAAGACTCAAAAAAAAAAAACCCAAAACACTCAACCAAGGCCCCTAAACCACTTGAAATTAAAAATGTAAAAAAAAAAAAAAAAACCAAAACCCAGGTAATATAAAATTTAGTGGAAGCCTCAAAAATGGCTGGTATTTTGACATATAAAATGTATAATTAAACAACAATTACACATAATTTAAAAGTTTCAATAACAACTATTTAAAATTACTGTTGCTCTATTCAATTTCTAAAAATATTTCTGGATGCTACGCATTTTGAATAAGTACAAAATTAGCAAGGAGGATAAGATGAAAGATTAAATGTATTCGGATAATACAGCCTTACAATTAATACACAGGAAGTACAATAATTAACCGACAGGGTTAGTAATTCAGCGTATAAAAACTGCCACAAAAATGTTTTTCCCAAAATGGGTGTGAAAGGTTAACTTTTTTCCTCCCCTAACATCTTTACTGGTCACACTCTTAACTTATGAGTGCCTGGCCTTATTTAACCAAGTTTTACCTTACACTTAGTAGCCTTTTACTGCCTCTAGATGCTCCATTTGCAGCTGTGATCAAATGTGTCTTTTCCCATCCGTTCATAGATAACAGTCACATGAACCAGTTAGTGCAAGTTAAATCAGGATGTGAATTTCTAGTGTCCGAGTGATTCTATGGTAACTTCTTGGGGAGATATTCTTATTTTGCAGTCTCTGAGCAGTATCTACATTTTTCAGTATCCTTTTAAAAGAAAACAAACACCAGAATTATGCTAAGTAGTCTAGTATCTTCCACCAGTGCAAAATACAGAAGAAAAAAGTAACTTACTCCTATGTGTTTCTCCTGTTTATACATCCAATATTCATACACTGCCAGGTTAGGCCCCAGAAAGTAAGAACTGAGAATATTTATGCTGTTTGAGCAGACTACTATTACTATCATATCATTAAAGGCAATTTCCTTTTATGGCTTTTAATCTGTAGGGTGGATACTGTACACTAAACATGGCTATTGTCATGATCTAACCCGGCAGGCAGCTAAACACTACACAGCTATTCGACCCTCCCTTTGAACATCCAGCCCAGCACTGGCAGTCGGGGTGCCAGGAGGAGCTGTGCTTCAGTACCAACCACTGCCGAAGCGGCTCAGACCCCTTCATATGCTGCCAATATCTCTTTCTCAGCTGGAGTATAGCCAGCCTCGGATCCTCTGTATCCCCGACTCCAGAACCCTAGGGGTCGACCTCGAGTCTCCCCTGGTGCTTTCTGCCAGAGGCTCTGGCTGCGGTGTAGAGCTCATTTTTTTACATCTTGCCCTGCCCGGACTGGCCCAAGGGCTACTGCATGGACTATCTCTATGGTTACACTGGAAGCTACTAAAATTCAAAGGCACATGACCTAGCGAATCTTAGTGCTTTCTTTTTTTAGCTCCATTTTCTAGAATATATTCCTGATGAAAAAAAAACCCTTGGCAGCACTTCTGCCAAGGTGGATCTGTTGTTGAAGCTGTGTCTTTTGAGGCGACTAAGGTCAGCATGGAGCTCCATAAATGGGAAGGAAGACAGAGTTTCAGCACAGGGGAAGGGAACGCTCCTACAAGTGTAAATTCTCTACTTGTTGTCCCCAGGACATTGTTTTTGTCTTCCTGATGTCCTTTGCTGTCAGCCAGATGCTTTCTTCAACCTAAAATGCCATCTTCTTTTCTCTGACTATTATTTTGTGAATGATATATGCTGGTTATAAACCTCCATTTCGTGTGCAAAAAAAAATTACTGAAATAACACACAAGGAGTTCAGTACCAGCTAATAGTGCTACAAAGCTTAATGCAGTAATGCTGTAGGCTTCAGGGAGTATATCTCATGATTATATGTAAATTGCATTTCTAAGTTACTAATATCAGTATTCTGTCCCAGAAAAAAATGGATTCAATAAAAATTATGTCTGCAGCATGAAAAACTTGAATTAATGCAGATGTAATCTTTATATTTTGTGTTCTACCTGCTGTGCACTAACATTCATAGCTCTCCTGGTTTCGACTGGGATAGACTTAATTTTCTTCCTAGTAGCTGGCATAGTGCTGTTTTTTGGATTTAGGATGAGAATAATGTTGATAACACACAGATGGTTTAGTTGTTGCTGAGCAGTGCTTACACTAAGATGAGGACTTTTCAGCTTCTCATTCTGCCCTGCCAGTGAGGAGGCTGGAGGTGCACAAGAAGCTGGGAGGGGACACAGCCAGGACAGCTGAACCAAACTGGCCAAAGGGGTAGTCCGTACCATATGACATCATGCTGAAGAGAAAAACTGGGGGGAGGTAGCCAGGGAGGTGCGGCCGCTGCTCGGGAACTGGCTGGTCATCGGTCAGTGGGTGGTGAGCAATTGCATCGTGCATCACTTCTTTTGTACATTCTTTTATTATTATTTTCCCTTCCTTTTCTGTCCTATTAAATTGTCTTTATCGCAAACCATGAGTTTTACCTTTTTTCCAATTCTCTCTTCCATCCCACTGGGGGGGGGAGTGAGCGAACGGCTGTGTGGTGTTTAGGTGCCTGCTGGGTTAAACCACGACAGTCCTTTTTGGCAACCAACATGGAGCTCGAAGGGTTGAGATAATGACAGATCTGACCAGAATGTGTTAAAACAACTTCGTTATAAGCATTCATTATTAGGTTAATAGTTGCTGGTCACAAGGTTGATTCATTTGCTCTCAGAGTTGTATTTGTTCTCAGAGTTGTGTTATGTAACACCTTACTTGCCATATATACTGTTTATCATCTCTGGGAGATGGATTAAGGTTATTGCTTTCCTGTACTGTGTAACAGTGGCTTATGGTATGAAAAAATTATTGGTCATGAGATCAATCTCATATTTGTACTCAGCATTGCCATCACCGCCGTAATTCGGGAGCCTTCTATCGGAAATTATTAATAATTACACTTTTTGCTTTTTCTCCTCGGAGAGCCAACCTTTGGGAGAGACACCTTCCTCCATCTTCCCCTTCTTCTCCAGGCTGATTACAATAGCTTTTGAGAACTTTGAACATCCTTGGGATGTTTAAAGCAGCATGTTCCTATTGCTATGTCTCCTGAAAGTGTTTCAGGTCTTGTTTAAGGTTAAACAACTACTTAAGAACACCACCCAGAGATCTGCCCCGAGGCTGGATAGTTATGAGTGGCAGGGTGCGTGGGATAGTATGGGCAGGTACCTAGGACAGTGGGCCCCTCCAGTGTTTTGGAACTTCACCCCTGAACAAGCGCAGAATCCTGAAAAACTACTAAAATGTTTGGAAAGAGTATGTTGTCACCCTGGCAAAGCCAGAGAGAGACAAATCACTGCAACGTGCTGGGGCCCGGCCCATGCCTACCGAGCCCTGTTCAGTACCCTCAAGGGGAAGAGAAGGTCTCTGGATCTGACGACAAAAACGACAGGTACTGCGGCTACTCCAATCCCCATGACAGGAACTGCGGCTACCTCAACCAAGGCGACAGGCGCTGCAGCTACTCAAACCCTGGCGACAGGCACTGCAGCTGAACCAGAGAACCAACCTGTGCCAGTATCAGTCACCCCTAAGCACAAGAAGAAATCTTGGAAGCGAAAATCAGCTCGTTTAGAAAGGGAAGAAACTCCTACTAAGAAGGGGAAGGAGGAAGACGTGGACAAGGGAGGCTACTCTGAAGCAGAGCCATCACGAGAAGAGGAGAAAGAAGCGGCAGAACTCATAAACGAGACAGAAACCACACGAACTTTATCCTTGAGTGAGTTGCATTAATTGTTCTTGGTATTCTAAATTCCTAAACTCTGTCTTCCTTCCCATTTATGGAGCTCCATGCTGACCTTAGTCGCCTCAAAAGACACAGCTTCAACAACAGATCCACCTTGGCAGAAGTGCTGCCAAGGGTTTTTTTTTCATCAGGAATATATTCTAGAAAATGGAGCTAAAAAAAGAAAGCACTAAGATTCGCTAGGTCATGTGCCTTTGAATTTTAGTAGCTTCCAGTGTAACCATAGAGATAGTCCATGCAGTAGCCCTTGGGCCAGTCCGGGCAGGGCAAGATGTAAAAAAATGAGCTCTACACCGCAGCCAGAGCCTCTGGCAGAAAGCACCAGGGGAGACTCGAGGTCGACCCCTAGGGTTCTGGAGTCGGGGATACAGAGGATCCGAGGCTGGCTATACTCCAGCTGAGAAAGAGATATTGGCAGCATATGAAGGGGTCTGAGCCGCTTCGGCAGTGGTTGGTACTGAAGCACAGCTCCTCCTGGCACCCCGACTGCCAGTGCTGGGCTGGATGTTCAAAGGGAGGGTCGAATAGCTGTGTAGTGTTTAGCTGCCTGCCGGGTTAGATCATGACAATAGCCATGTTTAGTGTACAGTATCCACCCTACAGATTAAAAGCCATAAAAGGAAATTGCCTTTAATGATATGATAGTAATAGTAGTCTGCTCAAACAGCATAAATATTCTCAGTTCTTACTTTCTGGGGCCTAACCTGGCAGTGTATGAATATTGGATGTATAAACAGGAGAAACACATAGGAGTAAGTTACTTTTTTCTTCTGTATTTTGCACTGGTGGAAGATACTAGACTACTTAGCATAATTCTGGTGTTTGTTTTCTTTTAAAAGGATACTGAAAAATGTAGATACTGCTCAGAGACTGCAAAATAAGAATATCTCCCCAAGAAGTTACCATAGAATCACTCGGACACTAGAAATTCACATCCTGATTTAACTTGCACTAACTGGTTCATGTGACTGTTATCTATGAACGGATGGGAAAAGACACATTTGATCACAGCTGCAAATGGAGCATCTAGAGGCAGTAAAAGGCTACTAAGTGTAAGGTAAAACTTGGTTAAATAAGGCCAGGCACTCATAAGTTAAGAGTGTGACCAGTAAAGATGTTAGGGGAGGAAAAAAGTTAACCTTTCACACCCATTTTGGGAAAAACATTTTTGTGGCAGTTTTTATACGCTGAATTACTAACCCTGTCGGTTAATTATTGTACTTCCTGTGTATTAATTGTAAGGCTGTATTATCCGAATACATTTAATCTTTCATCTTATCCTCCTTGCTAATTTTGTACTTATTCAAAATGCGTAGCATCCAGAAATATTTTTAGAAATTGAATAGAGCAACAGTAATTTTAAATAGTTGTTATTGAAACTTTTAAATTATGTGTAATTGTTGTTTAATTATACATTTTATATGTCAAAATACCAGCCATTTTTGAGGCTTCCACTAAATTTTATATTACCTGGGTTTTGGTTTTTTTTTTTTTTTTTACATTTTTAATTTCAAGTGGTTTAGGGGCCTTGGTTGAGTGTTTTGGGTTTTTTTTTTTTGAGTCTTACAGTGAAACTCCCTAACAAAAATAAAAAAAAAACAATTTAAGTTATTTGGAAGTTTCTAAAAAGATGTGTTTAGGTTCACTGTCAAATAATAAAATATTGTTGCATCATGATGTAGCCAAGGTTCTTTCTAATTATGACTTCCTACTCATGTTGCCCTATATAAGGAGTAAATTTCTTTTACTCAGTTTTTTAGGACTGGGATTTATTTAATTCAGAACATTTATGGATAAGTTAGGAGGCTCATTCCGCACCATCCCTATGTAGTCAACAGTTAGAGAAAGAGGGATGATTTTTTCACAAGAAAGTTCAGATTATCCAAAGAACCCTTGTGACCTCAACTACAAAACTAAGGTGGGGGTTTTTGAGGGGTAGCCAATGCCTTTAGTGTTTTTTGAGGCACCCAGGCAAAACGCTTTCAGCACTCTAGAGTGATGAGTCCTGTTCAGGTATGCAGAGAACATAGCAAGTCTAGCATGCCAGCTTACGCTGCTAAATTTGGCAGGTACCTCCCAATAATTCATTGGTATGCTCACCCTAGCATACCTTGATATATCTATATATGACCTTGCAAATGGAAAACCTGAGTTTTTGAGAAGCTAAGAAGTTCTAAGCCTCATGATTGATTGCTTTTTTTCCATAATCACATGGGTTGGATCTTTAATGCCATAATCACATAAATTGGAGCTTAAGTTTACCAATTCTATAGCTCTTTAAACACCATCTGTTTTATGATTCAACGTTATTAGTTTGCTAAGGACTACAAATTTTTCAAGCAGAGATTTTTTTTTTTATGCAGAACATTGGAACAGATCCTTTACAGTGCTTTTATAGCTTTTCTGTATTTCATTAAATGAAGAAGTAAATCCAGGCAGAGGAAAAGTAGTGCAGTAGGGACAGTGATCTGTTGCCTGCGAGATAGATACAAGTTGTGCTGTAGTAACTGGCTGGAAAGGGGTAAGATGGCCTTCTGCAATGCACATTTGTTTCTGTGATGCTTTTCTCAGAAGGCACAACATCGTCCCTATCTAGTGTTGGCTGGACAGCACTGCCTGCAGATAATTCCTACGTACTGACGGAATTAAGGTGTAGCTACTCCAATTTCCCTTCAAAGAATGCTCAGTGAGTCGTAGCATTCCTGTACGATGTTATGCCCTGATGTGGTATTTTCAGGCGTACTTTAGAGACCAACTTTTCCTTGTGGGAACTGCCATGATTGAGCTCAGCTAAGGTGTTTGACTAGGCAACTTCCTGGTTTAAATAGAAGCGGTGTCCTGGTTTCAGCTGGGATAGAGTTAATTTTCATCTTAGTAGCCGGTATGGGGCTGTGTTTTGGGTTTAGGATGAGAACAATGTCGATGATACACTGATGCTTTGGTTCTTGCTAAGTAGTGCTAAGCTGTTGCTGAATAGGTGCTAAGTGGCGCTCACACTGGTCAAGGGCTTTTCAGCTTCCCATGCTCTGCCGGGTGCACAAGAAGCTGGGAGGGGGCACAGCCGGGGGGAGGGCTGACCCAGACTGGCCCAAGGGCTATTCCATACCATATGACGTCATGCTCAGTATATAAACTGGGGGAAGAAGAAGGAGGGGGACACGTCACGTCACGTCGGGTATGATGGCGTTTGTCTTCCCGAGTAACCGTTACGCGTGATGGAGCCCTGCTTTCCTGGAGATGGCTGAACACCTGCCTGCCGATGGGAAGTAGTGAATGAATTCCTTGTTTTGTTTTGTTTGCGTGCACGGTTTTTGCTTTGCCTATTTAACTGTTCTTATTTATTTTACTTCAATTATTAAACTGTTCTTATCTCAACCCACGAGTTTTCTCCCTTTTACCCTTCTGATTCTCTCCCCCATCCCACTGGTGGGGAGTGAGCGAGCGGCTGCGTGGTGCTTAGTTGCTGGCTGGGGTTAAACCACGACAAGCGGGATGAGCGGAGGAAGTTTTCAGGAGCCTAAGCTCAGGAAATACTTCCCCGGATTGTTTCCATGATGCCATACTCTGATGATACTTCACTGTATGCTACATATAGTGTGTCCTTACTTTTTGTGTGCATTGCATGAGATGTGGGCAGGGAGCGGCACAGGTGGGCAGAAGCTGTAGTAAATGGAACTTTTATTCTGGATGAGATGTGACTTTTAAGCATCGTGAACAGAGGGAGGGGTATATGTACTTGTAAATTTATAATGTTTTAGTGTACCTTTCAAAACTGGAGTAATTAAAACCAAAAAACTTAACTCTCTACCTGCGTGTCCTTATGCACCATATAGGGTTTCCCTGTCTCTTCTCAGTGAAGGCCTGTAACTTTAGCAAGTTACTTTATGCCACCTGTTTCACTTTCTCCCTTAATAGCACTTTTGGTCAGGAACTGGTAGAGCTGACCTCCAAATTAGTATACGTTACGTTTTTCCTAACTTTGATTTTTTGATACCATTCTTAAAGGATCTGAGAGTAAGTAATTGCATTTCTGATAGGTTTGACAAGATATATCACTGTTATACACGACAAAATATACATAAAACTGTACTTTTTTGGATCACTGTTCTTCTAATTAACATACTGTTTCTAAGGCAACAGAGTATATTATAGGCCAGTGCTGGGGACAAGAATCCAGCTTTCTTTGTACTTCATCTATTGTCATAACGTGCTCAGTTTCTTATAAGTAAGTAAGTTAACCGGAAGTTGGAATGGTTTTGTGCTTTGCAGGATGAGTCATTTTATTATTTGTGATTCCTTTTTTTGACCCGGATAGTGAAATTATGTTTTG